>NC_044572.1:92217606-92836535 GCF_901933205.1 Camarhynchus parvulus | reverse complement strand
TAAAATTTGTCTCAATATGGAATCTAAGGAGAAGGAGAACTCAGTTTTTATTTCTGAATCAGTTTTTCAAATTATTTTGACAGTTTCAAAGAATTTTTTTTTTCTGTCAGAATACTAGAGTGGTTTAAGGCAAATTGAGAACAAACATCCAGAAATGCACTGGTTTCTCCCTAATATAAAACCAAACAAAGAAATAAAAGAGTAAGGCTTTCTGGGTGCATGGAATTTGACACAAAAAGCAATTGAAAGTATGTCCCAGACCTCAGCATTAGCTCTTGGCTTCTCTGCACTGAAGAAGAAAATTAACTGGTTTAAGAAACGCATATGAAATTTCCCATCTGGCTGACAACATGGATGTTTCTGCTCACTGTGACAATCTGAAAACGCTGCTGAGATGTTTTAAAGTCAGTGTTTATATCTAAAAAGCCAACTCTTCCACAGCTAAGGTGGCTCTCCTTGCTTCCCTAAGATATAAAATAAGACAATAAAGTCCATCTGAAACTCATTTTTAAAGGTGCACAGCCATGATAAGTGTGCTTTGATTAGTGCTCTTTAAAATTCATCTTCTTACTCTGAAGCCAGTTTTTACTTTCAAAGTTGTTTTTGTCCTCCATCAAGGAACATTTAATAATTGGGTTTAAAGCACGTACAACTGTAGTTTGTATTTACTTGCTAATCAGATTAGCATTGCTAAATACATGTGTCATGTGAAGGTGTACTGCTACACTCCTTAACTTTCAAAGGCTTCAGGTACCTTGGAAAAACTGATGATGTTATGACAGACAGGTAAAGAGCACCATAAAGCTGTCTGCTAGATACAGCGTATGCAGAAGCAATTTGCCTTCTAAAACTCTGAACATGATATTCTGTAATATTTCCTGGCAGATCTTCAGTAGCTAGAAAATAAGCATTTCCATATGTAAGAAAATATTCCTTTGAAATGTAGATTTTTCTTTACAAGAAAAGAACACAGAGAGAATTGCATTTTTAAGCTAAGGGTTCATTATTATTTATTTTTCTGCTTTGAAAAATGTTGTGTGTTTCCCATACAGCACTTAGGTGGTAATTGCAATTCTAGGATCAGCTAAATTACTGTTAACAAACCTCCTAGCTGTTTTTGTCCACTAAGAAAAATCTCTAAATAAACAAATTTTGGCTAATACATAGCTCCTCACCAAATACTTGGGCAATGTTAAATTTAATATACAGCAGCAAACATAACTGCATTTATCTAAAATTTAAAATGTGCTCACAACACTGCCCCTCTGTTCCGCTGCTTTAGTAGGGTGTTTTCCCCTTTAAGGAAAGCATTTTAAAATGGTTGCTAGTCATCTCAGTTGCTGCAACCACATGATGCAATCTATTGTCAAATTAGTGGGTGGCAGCAAGTGGAAACAGATTTCACCAGCAATAAAGCCCGTCACATGATTTCATCTGTTCACAGTCATACAATCTCTTAGCCCGTTCCTCCTGTTTGATCTGAAGGCTCTGTCCACATGGAAGCTGATCTTTGCTATCTTGAGCACTGCTGCTAAATAACAGTCTTTGTGGATGGTTTTCACTAAGTGGTATTTTGGGAGCATACAGGGAATTAAACCATTTAGCACAGAAAAGTTTGCACGTTTTTTAAAAAATTGAGCTAAACGCACAGATGTTTTGCAAAGTCAGAACTAAACTTAATGAAAATAGTAACAAAATATTTGCAAAAGAAACCAAATCTAATTAAAGTCATAGAAAAAGTTATACTTTTAAAAGTCTGAGCATACTATACATATTTATAAATGAGATTAAAATTATATATCTGAAGTACAAATAAATTAATCTATCTAGTATTAAGTTAGTGATAATCACACATGAATCAGCAAAAATATGGAGGGTGGGGCAAAAGAGAAAATTTGGTATCAAAATAGGTACAAACTTGTCATGTACATTGAAAATCAGAATATTTCTAACCAGAAGTATTGTGTTTTTATTATGGAATAGTGTCATGATACTTACTTCTAATTTTAAGAGCCATTAAAATCACCATCACAAATTATAAAACCAGTCAGGTGTTCTTGGTTCTTTCTAACTTTGTGAAATATCTTCAGCCCTGCCTGGTCCCAGTACAGCCAACAAACTGCAGGTTCCAGGGCCAAGATCTTGAATTTCCACATTCATCTTGTAATGATAATACTAAGAGCAGTGGGGGATGGGAAGCACAGGAACGAAAACAAAAAGCTTGGAAGAGAACCACAGTGTGGATCACAGAAGACAGAGGTTTGCCCTGCCCTTTTTATGCCGTACCTGAAAGCCAACTGAAGCACTCAAAAAAACCCTCCATAACTAATTGTCTGCAATATTGCTCCACAATAACTGTCTATCCCAGTTTGAAATGAGGACAAATGCAATGTTCTTCAGACCCTGGACCACCAGCTGAACACTGATTATTCGTGAATAATGTGATTCCCACTTAATGGGCCAGTCAGTTAAATTAAACATTAGTATTTGTGCTGTCAAATAAAATGCAAAGGCCAATGAACAAATTTTTCTGGCAAAGTAAATGTCACAGACTTCATTTTTGGAGAACTGCAAGCTAATGTGCAGATCAATAGGATCACCATTTCTGCAATAACTATGGAAATGTTAGATACAGCGCATGGCATGTGTTTGAATTTCTCAGCTCTCTCTCAGATAAACTTTGATTACATAAGGAATCTGGCTATGAAATAGATCAAAAAAAGGGGATTCTCCCTGACAACACCTAATGCTGCATCCTTTATAAACCATTTCCATTGAAATTTGGTTCTCTTGCAGTATAGGAAATCAGGAAGCATAGAAAAACATGGGGCTCTTGATCTAAATGCTGGTCCAATTCAGAAAAGCACCGACTGATGTGCTCAACCTTGCTTAAGCTTCAGTGAAGTTAAACATGTTCAGAGATGTTTTATTAGTGTATTTGCTGGGCTCACTGCTAAAACTACTCTATTAGTGAGTTTGTTTCACAGACAAAAAGAAAGACAGTGGTACAAGACAGAAGTCCCCAAGCTCAGAGTTAAAAGCCCTCTTTTTTTTTTTTTTTGTGTACGTAGTCATTCATGTAAATAGACCTGCACTTAATTGTATTTCTTTTAATTTCAAACATATCTGTATTTTATGTAGTCATTCTTGTAAACAGATCTGCTTACAAAATATATCTATGCAAGAAGATCAAGTATTTGCACATCTAAGGACCCATTTTGCATGGGCAAATAGTTGTTTACACATACAGATGAAAAATAGGGATACACAGATATGCAAGTGACTCTGAAATCTTGACACACATCGCCTTACAGGATGAAGCTGGAAGAATGTCAACAGGCAAGAATTATCCAATTAAAAGTCCGCAGTCATGTATGCATTTGGAATTAGTTCTAAAGGCTTTGCAGAAAGAATGTACTGCAGTAAACATTTCATCGTCACTAATTCTGTCCAGATTCATTCAAAGCACATCCCCTTCTGAAGATCCATTAATATATTTTTGATTTAGAGAAAAGTCAGCAAACTATTTGTTTCAGAAAGCTGCCAAAATAAGATTGAGACACGTGTAATGGAAAAGTATCAGGACTTTATTCACTCTCAAGAAAAAAGAAAATCAGAAAAAACCCCAAAACTACTGAGGATCTGAGAACAAAATCTGGATCTGGTATTAAAAAAAACCAAACAACTGAACATGCACTGGTTGCTATAGAGAGAACCTCTTACTTTCAACCACAATTGCAGATGTGGTGGTGTTGAAGTGAGTATGTATGTCCTATAATATTTAACAGCTATGTAAAAGATGCATTAAAGTGATCTGAGATATTTTTTCCCAAAAAGATATTAGATAATTGTGAGTCATGCACTGACTGCCCAAAGGAATATAGGAACATTCCACAAATAGCTGAGACTTAAGCAACCCTAGACAAAACATAACAGTTGGCCAATGAGTAGTGCTTGTTTACTGATAACACATTAAAAACAGTAAAATAAAACAGGCATTAAACAACAGTCAAATTTAAAGAATTTACATAGTTGCTCGATCTTTCTGTGTGGAAATCAATGAAAGTCTGGAGTCACTAATGAGAGGTAAGGAGGAGTACATCTTACCACTGAGTACAGTTCACTGCCAGAGTATCCTCATCTCATTCCCCACCCAGATCAGTGCCTTTTCGATCATTTAAAGCCCCTCCTGATATAAATGAAGCTTACTGCACTGGCCTTTCTTAGTACAACAGATAGTACAGTGTGGTTGAAAACTCCCTGCTGTTTGAAGCTATTAATACTTGACTCTTAGATCACAGTAGCACCAAAAAGCCACTGATCAAGGCCACATGATTCTACATTTAAGGCAAAAACAGAAGAAGTAACAGTCTGCCTCAGAGAGCTTAAACTCATTGATCTGGCCCCATCAGGCAATTTCTGTTCCAATTTCTAGATTTAACTTCTAGAAAATACAGGCTCAAGTTCATTGTCAAAGTGCTATTTTTGCAAGCTGTTTTTATGAGGGCTTGGGTTTAGAGTCATAGAACCATTCCTGTGCAGCTTGTGCCAACATTTGACAACCTTTTTAATGAAGAATTTTTTGCTAATATCCAATCTAAGCCTTCCCTTGAGCAACTTGAAGCCATTTCCTCTCATCCTATTGCTCATTACCTAGGATGAGAGGCTGACCCCCACCTGGGCACAACCTCCTTTCAGGTATTTGTAGGGAGGGATAAGGTCTCTCCCAAGCCTGTTTTTCTCAGGCTAAGCAACCCCATCTCCCTCAGCCATTCCTCATAGGACTTATTCTCCAGACCCTTCACCAGCTCTGTTGCCCTTCTCTGGACTCACTCCAACACCTCAATGTCTTTGTTGTCCTGAGGGACCCAAAAGTGAGCACAGGGTTTGAGGTGCAGTCTCAGCAGTGCCAAGTACAGGAGAATGATCCCCACTCTGGTCCTGAGCTGGCCACACTATTCCCCACACAGGCCAGGAAGCCCTTGGCCTCCTTGGCCACCTGGGCACACTCTGGCTCTTGTTCAGCCACTGTCACTCAGCACTCCCAGGTCATTTCCACCAGCAGCTTTCCAGCCACTCCGCCCTCAGCCTGTAGTGCTGCCTGGGGTTCTTCATGACCCAAGAGCAGGACCCAGCACTTGGCCTTGCTGAACCTCACAAAATGGCCACAACCCATTGATCCACAGCCTGTCCAGATCCCTCTGCAGAGCCTTCCTGCCCTCCAGCAGATCAACACTCCATCCAACTTGGTGTCTTCTTACTGAGAATAAATTCAATTCCCTTGTCCAAGTCATTGATAGAGATTAAACAGGACGGGTCCCAATGCTGAGCCCAGGGGAGCACCACTTTTGACTGATTGCCAGTTGGATGTAATTCCATTCACCACTGCTCTCTGGCGCAGCCATCCAGAAAGTTTTCTATCCAGCAAAGAGTGCACCTGTCCAAGACAAAAGCAGCCGATTTGTCCAGGAGAATGCTGAGGGAGACAGGGTCAAAGGCTTTACTACAGACCAAGTAGGCAACCCCCACAGCTTCTCCTTCCTTCACTGAGTGGGTCCATTTGTCATAGAGGGAGATCAGATTGGTTCAGCAGGACCTGCCTTTCATAAAACCATGCTGGGCCTGATCCCTTGGTAGTCTTGCATATGTCATAGGATGGCACCTAAAATGAGCTGATCCATGACCTTTCCCAGCACCAAGGTCAGGCTGACAGGCCTGTAGTTCCCCAAATTCTCCTTTCAGCCCTTCTTGTAGGTGGGCATTGCATTTGCTTACCTTTAGTCAACTGGTACCTCCCCAGCTAGCCAGGAGTGCTGGGAAGTAATGGAAACTGTCTCAGCGAGCACTTCTGCCAAAATCCTTCAGTACCCTTGGGTGGATCCCAGTTGCCCCCATAGGGATGTGTGTGTGTCCCAGTGGTGGATCAGATCACTGACTATTTCCCCTTGGACTGTGGGGGCTTCATTCCCCTCCACGGCTCTCTTTTCCAAAGAGCTCAGGAAGCTGGGTACTGGGATAACAGCTGGTCTTACTGTGGAAGACTGAGGCAAAGGCATTGGGTTCATCAGCCTTTACCTCATCCTTTGTCACTGTGTTTACCCCTGCATCCAATAAAAGATGGAGATTCTCCTTAGCCCTCCATTTCTTGATAATGTAATTATAGAAATATTCCTTATCTTTTAGGGTAGTAGCCAGATTAGGTTCTCACTGGGCTTTGGCCTTTCTAAATTTCTCCCTGCTGCCTGCCCCTTCTTCCAAAGGTCATAAACTCTGGGGTTTTTCCCCTGAATTTCATCCAAATCTCTGTGGTCAGCTAGGCCAGTCTTTTTTAGCTTCCTTCTTCAGCACATCTTCAAGGCCCTGATGCTGCCTGCTGGTGAGCAGGAACTGTGAGACCAGAGCTGGGCTGAGTTCTGGAGAGAAGATGCACTGGCCATGATGTGTGGGCCAAGCAGGGCTGGCTCACAGGACCAAAGTCAGCACACACGCCTCCATACAAAGATATGCCCCCAAGTTTGCATTGCAGAGCAGGTGAAGACTTAAGAGAACATAAATATATCTTTGTAAATTTACCATGAGGATAAAAATCAGAGATAAGGACAGGTTACAAAAACTAAAAACAACTTAGGCACAAAAAGAAACAGCCAGGGGATTTTTAATTCACTCCCCAGCCATCAGCATAGTGAGGTTTCAGAGTAGCCAGTCTGCAGGAAGAAAAAAGGAGCAAAATCCTTAGGTATTCATAAGACAAAGCACAAGCTGTTCATGAAAAGCACACTACGCTGGGATCACCTGGAACAACAGAGGACTGGCATTGATGAGTTTCTAAAGGGTTTCAGGTTTCTAAGGAGTATTTCCTACAGCATTCATGTGTTTATCATTTTCACACAATCCAGGATTCACATGATGTTGACAACTGTAATATATTCTTTGCAAATTGCAATTGAATCTTTGGATCTCCTGACAGTTGAGAAACTACTTTCTCTCACCTGTTTAATTAACCATGCCATGTTTTCCAAAGAAAATTAATTGTCTCAGTGCAGCAGTAAGGAAACTCAAAGGTTTGAAAGAAAAATAAATATGAGCATGCAGCAGAGTAAACATTTATCCAATAAACATTTTCACAGCTGAGTTTCAAACTTCTCATGTTCCAGCTTCTTATATTTTATAATCTCATCCCACTTGGTCCTGGCACCACATCTCTTTGAGACATGCCTCATGGGAAAACACTGCCTTGGTAATCAAAACATTTAGACTGCAGAAGAAATATAAAACAATTCTCAAGGAAGTTTTATGGTGCAGCAACTGCTCCAAGATCAGATTGTAATTTTTTCCTGCCTGGTCCTTAACAATTGATGAATAGAATTGGTTTTGTATCAAGCTAACTCTACCCTGATTGGCTCAAGATTTGGCAGATGTTTCCCCTGAGTAGAAGCCAGTAACGCTCCTGGTGACAAGTGTAGTGTGTCTTCTTCCTCACTCTTCTGCTCCTGAGACTATCTGTTGCTGCTTTCCATAACTAGAATTAACCTTAAAAGTCTCAATTTTAACCAAATTGAAATAGCTTTTTTTAAATTGCTTTCATTTCTGCTTTTACGAACATTTTTTAAAAAACATTACTCTGAGAATGAAGCAAACAGTTGTACGTGAAAAGGAGAAATGAAAATGATCTTCAGATAGTTGTTTCTACAGCAGAAAGCATTTTTGGTGTTTAGCTGTGGTTTTATGATGGAAGAAAATCTTCAGGGTATCTGTCAGTTGGATAAAGTGGCAATCATTGAAATAATGATATTAATCATTGTCATTTCAATGCTAAGAGGGCTGAGGCCTTTTCCAAAGATTCTGAAAGTTTCTAATTCCCGGTAACATGATTCCACGCAGAATGTTAAAGGGAAAGACCAGCATTTAGTCTTACAAGCTGAGCTACTTCTTCCTTGAAAAAAGGAATCTGGATAAGTCATGAAAAATATACCTGCATTTCAATGAGAAGAATTTCAATCAGGGCAGAAGGAGGTGGGAAGTATTTTCTGTCTTTGGAAATATTCTCAACATTTTGCAAACTTCATACTTTGACCCTTTAATAGTTCTTAGTCCTTAGAAAAACTGTTGCAGTATCTGCATTTAGAAACAGGATTTAGTGCCCATGTCCTCAAAGGATTTTTAGCTCTTTAGGTCAGATATTAAAAAATCAGACCAATATAGCATAGCTTGAGTGAAGTCAGTGGAGAGAAGCCATTTATCATAACCAGCTAAAGGTCCCCCTTGGCATATTTCAGCTCTGAAGAGCAGTAAATCTCACAGAAGAAGCAGACACCATGCCGTCAGATAAGTTTTTGAAACCCAGTGATATATTAAGTATGGTTTAGATTTTGTATTAGTCAAACAAAACTGAGAAACACTTTCCTTTGATTTGTTCCATTTCTGAGTCGTTCAGAGTAAATTTTAAATGAGTAGTCGTTGCTTTAATAACTCCATGTCTGCATGACCTTGATCTCGGTTTAACTTTTTCTTTCACTTCTGCTCTTGCACGTGCATGTCTGTATTTGAATGTGCTCATGTCCTCACTAGCAACATTTCTATAGCTGCGCTTTCTTGCTTTTCTGATGCACCTTGGAAACACCTGTACAGGCCTGGGTGTCCAGCCCTTCTGAACTCAAGACCCATGTGTCAGAGGGACTCAACAGTGGAGCAGGCTATATAGATACTCTTGAAAGACCCAGCCCTTTCAGATTAACAGAAATACAGAATTTGTCTTACTATGACTAAAGAGGGAGGGTCAGAAAGTGCTAGGAGCCAGCTGATTTTCTTTGCTGAACACCACCCCAGTGCTTGGAGCAGCTCACCAGCACATTTCAAGATGCAGCACAACTGTCTCCAAACCAGCCCCAATGGGCAGTGTCAGAGGGAAGTGCATTTACCCCACTTGAACCACAACTAGTGTGGCTTGTCTGCTTTTCCTGAAATGTTGTCTGCAAGAGGCAAGATGGGGATTGCTGCTTGTTGAATACCTGCCCGAGCAGATGAAGGCTTTGAGCTTCCTCACCTCCCCTTCACTCGCACACCTGCTCCTGGGCAGCCACAGTCTGGCCATGAGCAAAAGCAATAATCTCTGCAGCATGAGAAACAAGCAGGCTGCTGAGCCTCATGTGTGTACCAGAGAGGCATCATGAGAGACTGAATAAGTGATTTTTTTAAAAGACGTGCTTATAAATCATTAAAGTGACATAGTATGGGTTTGGGGTTTGTTTTGCAAGCTAGAATGGGAATTGTAACATCCGTATTTCAAAACACATACTCACCCTTACACTTCCATTTCCTGTGGAAGGCATCCAAATTTAACCTTTAATTTCTTGAAGAGCAGTTTCTTATATTTATTTGTTAGAATAAGCAAACAGCTGACTACAGCAAATCCAGGGAGCTCTTCTAAAACTATCCACAAGCATCAAGATAAGTGCATTTCAAGCATCCCCCAGGAACTTTAAAAATACACCACTCACCTGCTGCCAGCTGTTTCACTTACTTTAGTGCAGCTGGCATAGGCATATCCCAATCTTCTGTGATCCCCAAAAGTCTGAAACTGGCTCCACCTCTGCTGCGTCAAACACAGCGGAAAAAAGGCAGGCTGAGAGGAGCCTGCTGTCAAGTTAAGATCTCCCAGTGTGCCTTTGAGGGGCCACATTATCTCTGACAACTGGTGGCCAGCACCTGAGCACACCAGCCACTATCAGTGTGCCCGCCTGGTGGGAGATGGTGTCCCTAAAGCAGGACAGATGGTAAGGCTCAGGAAGGGCCAGGATCCCAGCCATAGGATGGGTGATCCAACAGTGCACTGTCACAGGCATGGGGACTCTGCGTTTGGGACCTGATGCCTAGGGAAGTTAAGGTATGTTGGGTGCCTCTTGGAGTCTTACTGCATTTAGGTTCAGGCTCCACAGACACTGCTCAAAGCCACAGGAAATCCTGTGGGAGATGGGCAAGTGTGCCTTGTTCTGAACAGCCAAGCCTTAGCTAAAAGTTGGTCACCAAAAATGACAGCAGAACCAAACACCATCTTTAGGGGCACTTGTAGAGTGACTGTGGGAATGGCTCCACATCCTGTGCTCCTGGGAGGGATGGGGAGGCGCAACCATGCAACCCATGGCATAAGGAAGAGCATATGCAACCTCTGGTAGAGACTGATCAGAGTTATAGCCCTCTTTAATTTGCACCCCCTCCCTACACTCTCAGAAATTAGTGTGTATGTTGTCTACAATATAATGGTCTGGACCTGATGAATCAGGAGTTCAGTACTCAGGAATTTCCTCCGAAACCTCACACATTCCCTTGTGTGATCAGTTTAGACCTGACCCAGACTGCAGTCAAGCTAATCCCTCAGAGTGATGTGTGGTGGAGATGCTGGTTGCTGCAGTACCTGGGCAACCAGCTCCCAACTATTTCTGCTTTTCTTTCTGGCTGCAGCTTCCCCCAGTGACTGAGCCCATGCGCTGCTTTCCCCAATGCAGCTACCTGAGTCTGGGCTGTCAGCAGGTGGTTGCTGATAGATCAGATTTTGGTTCTTATAGCCCTTGACGCTGGTCACGTTGCTTCCCTTTCAGCGAGGGTATTTTTAGTTTTATGTATGTAAATTTGAACGTGCAGGCAGTGTGTCACAAATCACACTGTACTGGTTTCCATTTACCTCAAAGACCTACACGTGGGTGTGTCAGCAGACGGAGCAACGTCTGACGGCTTCTTCTTCACTACCTCAGATTGCACTTCCAAGATTTGGGATTACCACAAGAAATTGATGGAAATTCTTTTCCATCCAGGAGTTGCAGGACTTTTAAAAATCTCACTGAAGTGCCAGAGAATGTTTTTGTAGAAGTTTCAGGACAGGCCCCAATGCTTGCAAAGGCTGTCTTGAACAACCAGGGGTTAATTAATGCTCTATTGATAAATCTGGCTCCGATGTTTACCCCAAGGGTTTCGGAGGGTGGCAGAGCTGGGGAAGGGAGGGACTTTTTACATTGGTAGGCCCATCTGAGAACTTTTTAATCCTTATTACAGTTACACTTTTTTGTGCTTGCCAGCCTGCAAGAAAGTTTGAAAGTCAGCCTGACCTCTTGAGTGTCTGATCTAGGTCCAACGGGGAATGAGATCAGGGAGCTGTGAGAAGCAAGCTTAATGGGGAGACTGCTGCAAATGTAGCAAAACAAATAATAGAGGCTCAAGTTTTTTGTTGTAGAAAATACACTGCTATGGCTTTTGGGTGCCAAGAGGCAGTTCTTTTAATAGCTACATTCTTTGTAATGCTGATGAGTGGCAATATAGAAAGATGAAAGTGGGAGGGCATTGTATTATGGTCTTACATATATTATGCCACAAAGAAAATGCAGTTGCTGGGTGGGGATTCTTCGCCCTCCTCCTGCTGAGCTATTCATACAAACTCTCCTCTGTGGATGGCAATCCCCATTCCATCTCTCCTAAATCCCAAAGGGTTTGCCAACTGACTTTCAATTTTTCAAGTGGAAATCGCAGGACTGAATGGTGCATTGAAGTATTTCCTCCTACACCTCACTGCTCCTTTAGGAAGTGAGCAGACATTTTTTTCCAAAAGATGTATGCCATCTCCTGGGAACAGTAGAAACTGCAGGCCCCTCGTATGGAAGCTCCCTGTAAATTGTATTTGCCTCTTCTCGGAGGGCATTATAGAGCCACCAAATAAGTTCTGTGTAGCTAGGACTACCCCCACCTCTAAATTTGTTGAACTTTCCACAATTTACACCAGAAAACCTCAAATTACATTGAAAATTTCATTGTTTACTTTGTGCACCGGAAGATTTGGGTGCATGCCAAGTAGTGTGACAAGATAAGATTCATCAATACATGATACTAATCAGTTACAAAGCAGTAGTGGAGCTTAGCATGCGCTGATGTGATGTTTTAAGTCAATGATATGAGGCTGAAATGCAGGCCAATGACACTGCTCTGATCTGTCTTTCTTGTCCCACAGGACATGTGCAAGAGACAGAAGAAAACCAGAGATTCCCTTCTTAAAACACCATACGATCCCTTAGCATACAAGAGAAGATATGTTTCTCTTAAGTCCTAAACTGCAACTTGCATATGTCAAACAACAGACTCATCTCCTCATCACCCTTATGCTTTTTATTTGCTACTGACATGCCATTCAGCTTTCTCCTGTCAAGGAGATGTAACAGGGAATAAAATCCATGGATGCAAATGAAGGCAATTTTGCATATTGAATTAATAAATATACAGGCGAATGAACTCTTTGTCTTTGAATTGGTCTTTAAAACAAGTTAGTTATATCATATGGACCAGCCCTTGAAATAATGTGTGTAAGCATGGTTTCACATATAAAATGTTTTTCTGGGTTATGTATATTAAATATACCTGCAAAATATCATAAAAATATCTTTTGTTTCATAAAGGTAGATCAATATCTACTTTAAATATTTAGCAATGACATAGCCTATGCACGTGGAATTTGCTTTTATGTAGTAAGCAGTAGATTTAATCCTCTTAATTTATCACTTTTTTATCAATTAATAATCCTATTTTTTAATCACTTTCCATTTCTTCCACAGACTTGAGAATCTTTGAACAAGAATTGAAAAGGGAATTTTTTTCCTCAAAAAATATCATAAGAGAAGAAATTTTATAGAATGGCATCAAAAAGTAAGAAAACAATGACTCAGGAACAAGAGATGACAATGTCAGGCATCCACACTGACTAGTGGCTGAGCTACAGCAGAGGGCATCTCTTAACTCCCTGAGGTCAGGATTCTCCCGTCCTTGTCACCAAATTCCCAGTTTAATAAAAATGTTGCTTCATGGTTTGTCTTCATCTTCCCTATCCCAAGATCTGCAGATTGTCTCTAACTACCATTTGGGCCGTGCCCCCTGTGCATGGGGGTGAATATAAAGGTGGGAGAGGGCAGGGGAAGGATGACTGCAAACGAGGTGCTGGAGAGCCCTTATTAGAAGAAACAGGCTTTTCCTTAGGGTGCATCACAGTCCACCTACACACAGGTTTTATCTCACCATGTTCTTTCATTTACATCCAACTGATTGATTAATAAAATGAATTCCAGATCTCCAAACGCACAAATAAAATATAGCTGTGTCACAGGATTTGTGAAAGTCTCCACTCAGGGGAGTGGAGGTGGAACATCACTAAATCATCTAGTGGCAGTGATCTGTCAGTGATTTGTGCCCCTGTTGCAACTATTCAACCCCCTCTGCCACCCCCAAACCACTAATACAAGCTCCTGCCACTTAACCCTCGGCTGAGTTAAATCCCTTTGGCAACCATATGGGTACTTACACCAGCATGGCTTGAATTTTTAGGGAGAAATAGGGTGAGAAGTCTTTGCATGAAATACATCATCTTGATAATTTTAATATAAAAATCCCTAATCACGTCAAAAAAACTTCAAGCACTACAAAATCCTTCAGCTCTGCACTGACCCAAAGATTTTTGAGTTTGAGCAGCTAGAGCTATGCCGTAGTTAGATGCCCAAGGAGGAGGTACCTGGCTTGCCTAGAAGCTGCAAATCTCCTCAATGCCCAGGGTAACTGCACATTTCTCACAGTTTTGAAAATCTGACTGTTTCCTTTTAAGCAGTTTAAGTATGGAATGAGGAATCTGCCTGTAGGAATCAACACTTCCAGGATCTGGGCTTATACAAGGGAGTACGCTGCTGACTGCTTGCTTCCCCAGGAAAGTGCAGAGAAAATTAGTGGAAAGTTAGTACCATCTAAGTGGATTTCTGCAATGTGTTTGCTGTGTGCAGGAAGAATTTACTTGTCTTTTGAGACCATTAACTTTATGTACTTGGAATGATTAGAGCTGAGACAAACCACTCTTTCATAAATCATCAGCACGATGCAGGACACTGTTCCACAGGTTCTCGTTATAAGGTCTCCATTGTTTGGGATGTCTCAGAAGTAGACTTTTGGAGTGTGGCCAAAACCAGAAGGAGACTATATTTCTAAAGAGATATTATTGCTATGCATACTCTCTCTCTAACCTGGACTTTTCTTTCACTGTCTCTGAAATTACTTCTCTCAATAATGCCTATATTTAAGATTTTTTAATCTTTAAGATTCTGTGTTTATGTGGGTGGTTACTGTATCAAGTTTAGTATAATGATTAGAGAAAGGCTATTTTATCCTGTTTAAATTTTGTTTTATTCAACATCCATTTCCAAACTCCATCTGACAAAAAAAATAAAAACTCTTTCTGAAACTTACCAACTCTTACAGTTAAAATTTCACTCTGCTCTGAGGCAGGCTGTAGAATACTCTGGGTTCCCCATGCAGTCTCCTGGAAAACAGAGAACATTTTAGGGTTCTTTTACTTTGGAAAACTCAATATGCAACCAGCACCACTGATTCCGTTAATCTGGGAGTATTAGTGGATGATGGGATCCTGGTGTAGTATGAATCAATTTTTGTTATTGAAATAAACAAAGTACAGAATAAACAATAAACAAAAAACCTCTAAATGTGTAAAGAACTGATGGTATGAAGGAAAAGGGCACTGTTTTTGCATTCTCAATGGATTTTCAGTCTATGTGGGGACCCTGGGCAGCCAACACACTAGAGCTAAGCTCTGCTTGGCACTGAAGACACACCATCCCTTATGTCCCCAAAACATACTGCATCCCTGACAAACTGAAAGATAAAAACATCAGATAACCTTTAAAAAATATTTTCAATTTGAAAAATAAAATCAGTGAGTGTTCTGAGCTGCTGCCAATATTAAGAGGAAAATGAGGAGAAAGTGCCCTGACTTTATATTTATATTTGAGATAACAAAAAGCATCTGAATGTATTAAGATGATATTAATACATTAATCATCTTAATGTATTAATGTATTATGTAACAACTGCTCAAGCAGTTGTTGTTGGGGTTTTTTTCTTATTGTTTTTCCTCTTCCTGTTCAATTCCCCAGGCTGTTGATTGCTGAGCTCAGGCTCCTCAGGCTGCTGTTGTAAAAACTGTCTGATGTCACTTCAGAAATCTTCCTTCAGTGGACAGCAGCGTTTGGACTTACTCAAAGTTACTCAGTAAGGAAACTTCTGTGTCCCTCTCATCAGTGGGAAATGGCAGGACCCAAGAGGCGGAGGGGGGAAGGAAAATTTGAAAGATTACAGGCCACTGAGATAGATGCAGCGCACTGAAACAAAACATGTTTTATCTATTTGCAAGGTTGGTGCCCTCAGCTGGAACAGAAGTTTTGGAAGTGTAGTAGAGGAAAAGTTTCATCTATCACAAGCACTAACTAAGGCATGTTTAAATTCTGTTTATGAAGCAGTTTAAGTAAATTTGGGCAATGGGACTTAGGAAATTGTAACCACATTTGCCCAGTAGATTGCAGAAATAATAGCAGCCAAGAAAAAAAAATTCCAACAAATCTCCCTATAAAGTGACCTAGACAACACTCAATTCCCATGTCAGGTAAAATGCATATATTGACTGCTATGAACAGTGATGTAGATGAACTTGACTTAAAACAACTATTTTCATATGCCTTTAACTTAAACCTAAAATGCCTGTGAAAGATACAGCAGTCAAGCTTGTCACAGAAATATAAAATGAAAGGCACTGGCTCTTTGGCACGTCTTTGATTTCTTTCTGAACAGCTTGGTTCAGTCAGATAATTCTGTTCATAGTTATATCTATTTAGTCTTGGAGTAATGCCATCAAATTCAATGGTGTTACATGGATTTAAATTGCTTAAAGGAGAAGAAAGTATATTCATTACATCTCTGGAGTTACTCTAGCAGTGCATTTAGCCTAGAATGTGCAGCTAATGTGCTAGATTATTTAACTGTTACTGAGATGAGACAAGCACGGGGCACAGTTTCAGAGGCCATAATGTAGCAAGTATCGTATTGTTTTAGTTTTCAGCATTTCCATATGATTTGTCTCTCTCTTCCCACACATGTGGGTGATTATCCTTGAGGCCACAGCGCATTGCACGCACACAACATACGCAGTAAATGCTTAAGAAGTTTAGGGAGAGGGTGTTATTGTGTGCTCAATAATAAAAGGAGAAGTGGCACTTCAGCCTGATGGTTTTGCAGCATTCCTTGCAAACTCCATTATCTTCTTCCTTGTGCAAGTAGGCACACATTCTTACATGCACACATTCACTTTGGGTGTCAGCTGGTTAATATTGTGGGCTCTTGACACCTACAGCTTATCTAAGTGCAAATAAATGAACATGAATTATGCAAATACAACAAGCCAAGAATGAATCCACAGGTTCTGAACAGTATGGCACAAGCCAGGTCAGCAGTAATAATTTGTTTAAAGAATGCCATGATGGGGAGGTAAGAGGAGAGTCCTCCTGCACTGGAAGCAGATGATGTTCATACAATGGCAGGTAGCTTCTCATTTGAAAGATATTCTTGTGTAGTAACACTGACCAGTATTTTCAAAAGATGCAGAACGAAGTAATCTGAAATTAATCTGATGAGTCAGACATGACTGCTGAAGCACATCTAATCATACAGCTATTAGAATGCTGGTTTACAGTCACTGCACCTATGTGCAAGTGTAGGTGTAGTGAAACTAGAAGAGATCTGGAATTATCATGACAATACTCAGTTTTCGTTGCCTTCCTGGTGAAGGAAATTGACAAAAAGTAAAAAAGCCCCTTAGGGAAAAACTGGGAGCTTCAATAAGATAGTAGGTTATGGGAATTCTGTAAGGTAAATTGTTGGCATGAAAGATGGTGTGTATGAAAATTGGAAACCCTGGTGTTTACTTGTATGTATGAAAAGAAATAGGTCAGTGACTTTGTTTCCATGGTGACCATTATTGAAATAAAACAAACTGACACCAATGTTGATTTATTTCCCTATTCTGCACCCTTTTAAACAATTGCCTAAATCTGAGATTGCTACTCAATGAACAGGATATCAGAATGAACTTCTACAGCGTGACCTTCTCAGGGTTATTAATGAAAGAAAGGCCTAAAGAAAAGGTCTCCTTCAGAACAATTCCATCCTTTGAGTCAAAGAGATGCTGTAGTTTTTGGGGTCTGTGACTTGAGGAAGACTTAAGCATCTAAAATTAATTTATGTGCTCCTGAGTGCAGGTACATTTTAGTAGCTTTCATAATCTTAGTCTTATGCTTTCCCTTTGCTTTTGGTCTTGCTTGTGATGCTTACTTCCAAACACATAGAGTGATAATTATAAGAGTTTTCTATTTCACAGAGGCTCTAGGAGGTTAAATTCATTTGAGATTTTGAGATGATCCAATAATAGGTTTATACAGACATGCTGGAAAGATAAATCCTGCAGGTTCTTGACACAATCCAGTAGACCAAGGATATCAACCTTGTAATCTTACCACAGCACATTAAAAACATCAGAGATAATTACGTTTGTTTGGCAATGTCCATTGTATAAGAATTGCCACAGATCTAGAAATTAAGAAAAAGAGCATGGTGTAATAATACTTGTGACAACAACATCAGTATTTGGTAGCAGCTGAGTGTGCAATTTATTTCCCAATATCATTGTTTTGATCTGTTATAGCCAATACACTTATTTAGGCAGGATAACTGGTGAGGAACTAGTTACCCTGCCTAAATAAATGTATTGGCTATGATTATAACATAATTGTTTTGTTGTTTTTATCCTGCATATGATATTGCAGCAGCCCTGCTCTTTTCATTAGCACTTGAAGGAAAACAAAAGATGAAGGAATGCATGAACACCTTTTAAACCTCAACCTGTGAAAGCAAAGGAAGTACAATGAGATGTGTTTATCAGAAAATGTGTGCCCATCTACAAGCATGTGAGTCTCTAAGGAAAGAGAAGCACAAAGAACTGAAGCCACAGCTATTAACCAAAGTCAATTTCTCTCTCCCTGTTTGTATGATAAAGTCTGTTACTTCAGTAGAAGCAAGATTAGACTTTAGCTACTTTCTTTTGAAACAAAGGCAATAGTGTCCCCCTCAGTTTGAGCCCTGAGCCTCAAAAATGCTTTACTGATATTTTTGGTTAGGATAAGACTTTTTATTTAAACTTCCTTTCTTAACATCCTTTCAGTGAGTTTCAAGAGGAGATTTGGATGTCATTACAGTAAAAAGCAGTGACAGATGTGGGTGCTCCTCAGAACTGTACCGATGGTAGCCCAGTGCAATCTAATTTTTATTTTTGGTTGTGATTTCTTATCCTATGGTTTTGACACCCAAAAATCAGTGGTAGGGACTTGTGGCGTCTCATTATCATCTACAGCAAGGTATAAGTTGGACAACTATCAATTATCACATGTTAACTTTTAAACAGTAGAAAAGATAAATTCTTTGTATACTAAACTGCATCATTCAAGATACTGAATTATTCTTCAAATTATTCTATGAGTAAGATGATAACAAAATCAGGATTGCAGGAAGATTCATTTTTAATCTTAATTCAGTAAAAAGGCCAGTAACTCAATGTCCTGAATGCTTCATGCAGTGCTGTGATGGCTATCTTCTTACTCTACAAGGCCTCTTTCCCAGTCAATTTTTTTGAGATTTACCTAATCCATTTTAATTGTTTGGAGTAAATGCAGATTCCTGTAAATGACAATGAATTTTTGACAGCTTATTTTGCTGCTAATACTAAGCTAGCTCTTATTCTTAAGTCTTCTTATCTCCTAGACACATACTTTCACCTCTGAGAGATGTCACCACTCTGATCAGGGAAAAGATACCTTTGTTGATGTTCACCTTTCTAATGGTTGTTGCTCTTTCACCATACTAAGGCTCACTTTTCCCCTCTACATGTACATCTTTGTTCAAAGCTTATGCAAAGTCCTCTGCTTTTTTTCTACATGGCTTTAAAAAAATCTGCCTTTGATATAGCCATAAATAGAAAGGAGTTAGGAAAGATCAGTCTTTGCTTCAAATTCAGGCCACTGAAGTCAAAGGTCTAAAAATGAATGGCTAATTCTGGTCCATCACATAGTTTTCACTAAATCCTGCCTTTTGGGCATGCAAGGACATTCCTTTGAATTCCCAATGACTGTTACAGGAATATGAAACTGTAAATGTCTACCATGAATGGATATATTCAAGACAAAATGTCAGAGCAATGAAGAGAAGCAGATGTCTTTTTATCAGGGATAGCTTTAGAAAGATTAAATCAAATTTACCACAATACCAAAACATGGATGACTCATCACTGGTCATATGCAACTCTGAACATGCAAAGTATTAAATTATTTTTGTATAATATTTTTACGTTCCCACAGGTTTTTTTTGTTTGGTTTTTTTGTTTTGTTTTGTTTTGTTTTTCATTTAATTGGCCTTTCCAGGACAAGAAAAGTAATAAACAAACCAAACCTCAGAAAATTATCATTTTTCTTCATTATTAAAATCTCCTTATAAAGAAGGAAAAGGTCTTGTGAGCTGAAGACTGTTTCACTTGATTCAAAAGTAGTCTTTGAACTATGAAATTGCAATGGTACAACTGTTACCAAGATTTGGATAATAGTTTTCTGATATGTTTATCTGATTTTCATGTTTACACATGAATAAAAAAGGTTTAGGGATAACTCTACCTTGTTGTCAGGACTCTTCATCTATTAAACAGTGTGGCTCAATGTCTCTCATTATAGTGCACTTTTTGTTCTCTCATCACAGACCAAACTTCTGTAAATAGTACAGGCATACACTTTTTCATTGTCAAAATTATCTAAAGGGGAATCAGGTTAAAGAATTCCACACAAATCACCTAAAATTATAGAAAGGGGAGATTTTTAAAAGGCACTTTTTCCTTTGAAAAATACATTTGAGCTGCACAAAATGTAGGGAACACATATGTTAGCTGAGCTATGACTTTTGCCCAGAATACAGTGTGCTTTGTGTTCTGGGCTTTAAAAATATAGATGCATTAGGTTCTAGGTAAATGAGATAAGATGCTTTAACTCTGGAAATTTTTGGCTGTTGAAATTTTTAGGGCCCTTCCTTACCCAGAGGAAAAAAAGGCATTTCTTTCATAAACTTGCCCTCAAATAAACTTTGGGTAGTAACATGCTATCACAACTATTCTATTTACATAAAAATGGAACACATACATAGCGGGTGAGAATGTATTTAGCACTATTAAGAATATATGAAAGGATACAGTTTCCACACTTTTGTTTATATTTGGCCCAAGGGAAAAAATAACTCTCCTGCTGTGCAACTTTTGGAAGAAGACGTAGCATGGCTGCTGGGGCACCCCTGAGCTCTCGTTGAGTCAAACCAGCACAGAGTAGGGCAATATCTCCTCTCCAAAAAAATGTGATTGAGTAGCCAAGAGGATGCCTAAACAGCTGTAATATTTCTGAGTTTCTGCACACAGGTGCAGCAGGGGCTCCATACCTCTTGACAATGCATGGAGCCCGTACTGGGATGAGACATATGAGGCATGCCCCTCAGACTCTTCTGTCTTTGTTTTTGGTGCAAAATTCATCTTCCTGGGCCAGAGGGAGCCCTGGGAGTTTGGTGAGTGACATCTCTAGGGTTTTTTCTGGCAGTGCATCCCCATTGCTCCAGCTAAGGGCAGCCCTGCACACCCCAGCTGTGTCTGCTTTCCCTTAGGTTGCTCTGAGAAAGCAAACTGCAATTCTTCATGCTTTTGTTGCAAATGCCATTAAGAAGGTTGTGAGGTGAATTGCAATCTGTTTTAGAGCTCCTCTGCAGTAAAGGATTTTTGACTGGAGTTAGTTTTTTATTTAGGAAAAAAGCCCAAGTAAACAGCAAACAAAGGGCATGTGTTCCCGAGCATGTAAACACACATTAGGCAAACGCTCACTGGAAGCACAGCACAAATTATGACTGCTGAGGTTAATTAATTGATAAAATCGCTTGTATAGGGAGGGGTAAAGTCTGAACTAGGTCTTCCTTGAAAATCCATGCCAACTCAGAGTAAATTGCTGGATGAGGTACTTTGTCCTCTGTTGTGCAGCATATGTTACCATAACCTAATAATTGATGAGTGGATCCCAGAAGGAATTATGGACTCCTCCTTCCCACTTTGCAGTGGAACAACACTATATAATCTAAATAATTTTAGGTATGCAGACATACTAAAGAATGCAGGTAATGATATCTAACATTTTTAGACAGCATATAAATATGTAAGAGATATTCAGTAGCTACAAGTGGCTTGGATTATTTGCAAATTATTGGTTGCTCATACTGCAACTTTATATTCTGCTAATCCTACAGTGGCTAATAGGAATAGGTTAGATGTATGCTAAAATGGAAAGAGAAAATGGAAAAGGGGTTGAAAGCAGCCCTGAGGAGTAGAACTTTGGGGTGTTGGCTGATAAGAAGCTCAGCACGACCTGGCAGTGTGCACTCACACCCCAGAAAGCCAAACCTAGCGCGAGCTGCATCAAAAGCAGTGTGGCCAGCAGGGAAAGGGAGGGAATTCTGCCCCTCAGCTCTGCTCTGGTGAGACCCTACCTGGAATGCTACATCCAGCTCCAGGGGCCCCAAAACTAAGGCTTTAGTGAGTCCAGAGGAGGCCATGAAGATAATCAAAGGGCTGGAGCACGTCTCCTATGAAGACAGACTCAGAGAGCTGTGGTTGTTCAGCCTGGAGAAAAGAAAGGCTCTGGGCAGACCCTACAGCACCTTCCAGTACCTGAAGAGGACCTTCAAGAAGGTTGAGAAATTTTTTACAAGGCCGTGGAGTGATAGGACAAGGAGTAATGACATTAAACTGAAAGAGAGTAGATTCAGAGTAGATATTAGAGAGAAATGCTCTGCTCAGAGGGTGGGAAGACACAGCAACAGACTGCCCAGACAGGTTGTAGATGTCCCCTGGAAGTGTTCAAGGCCAGGCTGGATGAGGTCCTGAGGAACCTGGTCCAGTCAAAGGTGTTCCTGCCCATGTTCCTACCCTAACCCTAGCCCTAACCCTAACCCAACCTCCCATGGCAGGAGGGTTGGAACTAGATGATCTTTAAGGTCCCTTCCAATCCAGGGCATTCTATGATTTTATGATTCCGTGATTCTACAAATCTGTGATAGCATCCATTGTTCTGACATGACAGGAGAGAGCTTTGCATGGTTTTCAGTTCTGCCTGGGGTTTTTTTTCCCTCTTTCTTTCCTAGGTCTTCTGTGTAAGACCCTGATGTTGTGAGCAGTCAGGATGACTAGCCAAGAACATAAATGGAATTAACATACAAGCAAAGAATGAAAGGGGCTCTTCAGGCAGCAGTTGCTGTCACTGTCTAGCTGAGGAGAGCTTCACCTCTTGGTGAGTTCACCTAGCAGTCAGTCCCAAAGGTGATGTCAACCATAGTTACAAAAGCTGGGTTAGAACACTTGGAAATTTCCCACCACTCATAGCATGGACTGTTCAGATTGCCAGTCAGCAACCTTAATGTAGCTTGTCCTCAAAATACTCATACGGACTCCTAATATTAAATAGAAATAACAATACCTAAAGTTAATATAAAACTGCTTGTGGTGATGCAATTTTTTCTACTTTAAGATACTAGGTAGAGAACACTTGTTTCTATGAGCAAAAAACAAGGCTTCAAAAATTCAGTGGTATTTTAACGGCACGTAGTGCTTTTGAACAAACAGTTATGCACCTGAGTAATCCCAGTCTGGTCTCAGTTAGGCTGAGGTAGGAAAAGGTGTTTTGTTTTTTTTTTTCTCTTCTGTGAATCTATCTAGAACATCAGCCCACAGGGACAGAATTCAACCCTGTGGTTTCAGGTGCTTCTTTCAAGTATGGTGACTTCTTTGTACATAGTTTACTTTCTTCTGTATGCCAGGTGCCATCTCTTATTTGGCCCTGAGGGTAATAAGCTGAATGCAGCATGGATGACTCACATGGACCACAACTCAAGTTGAAGAACCTTGAGCGAAAAAAAAGCCTTGAAATGAGAAACCTGAAAATAAATCTGGATGTGTATGCACAACAGATGTGTATGTCTGCTGCCTTATGTGACAGCTGGAAAGGAGAAGGGGATTCTTTAAATACACTTGTGGCAACAGGACATGAGGCCTAAGGCAAAGTACTAAATGATTTAGCTTAGACACCATTCAGGGAAAGCCAAACAAGCCTACACTGTAGGCCATCTGAGCTGAAACTCTGGGCCTCAGATGTCTCCAAGGCAGTCAATGTCTCAGAGAGGCAGCAGCACTCTCTGCCTGAGACATCCAGGTCCTTGTGGAACAGCTCTGGCCTTCTCCCTTCTGCTCTCCCTCTGTCCTTGTTAGCCAGGAGCAATGATGGGACCCAAACCAATCTTGGGCTGCACATCTTGCTGCTGACTGTGAGTCTTCAAATGAGATTGGAAGAGGGTCCTGTTGCATGGGAACAGCTGAACAGCAAGTGCCAGGTATGACCCTGGTGCAATATTCGGAGTTCTGAATAAATTGTGTTCCAAAACCCTGAGGTACATGTCAGCAACACCAAATACTGTAAGGGTGCTAGAGAGGAGGAAACAGCATGTGTCATTCCTTCCTACTGCAACACTTAGCTTTGTTTTTTATTACCAGGCTTCACTGATAAAAATGGGCCAGGAATAAGTAAAAGAATCTTACAAAAATTTAAAACCTCCCTTTAAAAACTTTTCCTACATTCGTTTTACTTTTCAACTTAGTTTTCCAAAAGAGAATGTGTCCCATATTTACAGACTTTTTACTGGAGATCTAAATATGCTTTTTCAAATTCTAGTTCATTTAGTCTCAGTATATTCTTCTGAAATAAGTAAGAATTGTTTTACAAATAACAAAACTGAAGCACATAAAGGTTTAGTGACCTATTCAGGCAGAGAAGTGCCTGTCAGAGCCGTGAAGAGTAACTTCCCTGATATCAGGTACTCTATCCTAATCAGAACAGCACTCCTCTCTGCATCAAACAAAAAGCAGAAGACAGGTTTGTTTTAGCTGAAAATGTGCTTCTATCTACAGAGAACAGATATCATTCTTACCATGTTTGAATGATCAAACTATATATTACACACATGCTGTCTCTTCTTTTCTTCTGACAGTTTTCACAAGAGAGCCCAAAACAAATATATTAAATAGAGAAGACTTTAAAGCAACATAGTCCTGTTTCTTGTGGGAATATTCTGTAATGATCACATATACTGGCGAATCCTTTGCGTATCTTAAAAGCCAGCAATGAAAAATCTGTAGTTGTTTGGAGTTTTTTAGGTTTTTTCTTTGTTTGTTTGTTTTTAATTGGGGAAAAAAAGGAGGGGGGAAATACTATTGTTGAGGTAAAAACAGGCACAAATGTGTGACTCATCCACTCATTATCACATCTATATTCACACTCCACACTCTCCCTAAAAGGCTCCCTGAGCAAGGAGGTCACAAATTCGAGTGTGGTAGCTGTTAATTAAGCTGATACTACACAGAGAAGCCAGTTTACTAATTTTACTGGAAAAACAATATTACTGAAAGATATGATTTTTTTTTCAGGTTGGAAAGAGGAGAAGAACTAAAACACACAAACAGTTAAAGTGCAAGTATAGTGGTTTTAATAAAATAGCATTTTACTGGAACTGGGTATTTCAGTTCTGTTGCTACAATGAAAACTGGGACAATTGCCTCTATATAGAACTGAGAATTTTCTACTGCCTTGGTATTGCTAAATCAATATGGGAGACAATTTTATTCCTGGAACTGCTATAGATATTTCTGAATGATAATTTTGTTCCATTTGGGAGAAAGCAGAGTGCACCAAATCTTGTGTATTTCCAATATCCCTGCTGAGGCATAAGACTTCAGGAACTGAACACAGGAGCAAAATACGAGGTTTTTTTACTCCACTTCTTTTATTACAATAAAAAACAAATGCAGAACACCTCTAATTTCACTAGATATTATAGTACCGCAGTCCATGAAAATTGCACGCTCTGTTACAATTTTCAGGATTTTGCCACTGGATTTCCTGTGGCTGTTCAGGTGTGTTGGCAGCACAGCATGAAGAAAGCCACCACAGCCCACCCATCCTTGCTGTTCTGTGAGCCAAACAATCCTCAGGCCCATTTGATTTCCTCATTGCTTCTACTTTGAGGGGAGAGAGCTGGAATTACAGCTGCTCACTGCTCAAATGGAGTGAAATCCTTCTGGACATGTGTGTAGGGCAAGGCATAATGTGGCATTAAGAGATGGCATTAAGAGCTGGCATTTGCCTTCCTCCAGTACATCTTGGAGCTGGGGACTGAGGTGCATCAGCATGGAATTTCTCATTAGCAAACACACCGCTTCTGTTGTGTTTGGGCTTACAGTGTTGCAGGGAAACATGTTTGATTTAATATTTTTTTAATAAGGTTTTTACCTGCAATATTTAACAGACTCTCTTCACATCAGTCATTCAAAGGAAGCTGGCAGCTGGTGTAAAGGTGGGTTTGAGCTGAGGAGACCAGAAGTGGGTCAGTTTGCTGATCTGAGCTGGAGGGGTTTTGGGGGGGATTTTGGCTGGCATGAATTTGTGATTTCCAAATGAACTCTGCAAATCAAACAGAAAGACTAGACAATCAGATTAGCAGATACACCTATTTCTCTGAAAAGAATGCTGCAGCCATTCAGCTGCGTGCTGGCCATCTGTGTGGCTGTTCAGAGAACATTTTCTCAGGAATACTGTCAAATATATTTGAATGGAGAATATAAAATAAGCATTTTATATCAAGCTGCCATAACTTTTCTTGTGCTGTGGTAGGTTTCAAGAAAAATAACAAAAAGTGGGTGGAAAAGCAGAACCCTGCAGTTTAATTAAGCATGAATGACATTAAGTGTTGGCGTAAACCACAGGGTGAGTCAGTGCTGTTACTGTGAAGCATTATGTCCATCCTGTAGTCATATGATAGAGAAGGAATGCTCCTCACAGCACACACAGAAATTACTTGTCTTGGCAGCACCAGCAAGCACACAGCCCCAAGACATTACTGTGTAATAATTTCCCTAGCAAAGGAACACAAACTATGACTGAAGCTTTTCCTGACCTTAGAAGTCGTGTCAGTTGGTTAAAGCTGACCTACTTTGGACTTACATTTTCAATTTCTTTAACTAATAGTTGGGGTATTTTTGTTCTGTGACACTGATTTTAGGTTTGTTTTGTGGGGTATTTTTGATCCAGGGTGGAGGAGTAGATCAACGATAAGGTTTTCAAGTACGGAGGGAAATAACCAGAGAAAAATTTTCCTTTACAGTTACATGTTTTCTAATAGGATGTTTATTTGCTACTGAATTTATTCTAAATCTGGCACACAACACATTTTTTTTATTACCCGTCATACATTTTGATGAATCCTAATATCTGTGAGTGATTCCTTAAGTAAAGAAGAAAGAAGAATTACCTTAAATGTTTGTGTCATCATAGAGTGCCTTAGTCACCAACAAGGCATTATACAAACACCAAAGTAGGAACATTTTTTATTTTCTATAGATTTCAAACATGCTGAGAAGAAATGGGGATTTTATTATTTACTCTTTACAAAAGGTAAGATTCAGTGTAGCCTACTCTGTACAGTACAAAGTAGAGTTAACCTACTTTTTCTTTTGCTAACCACCCAAGGCAGCTGCAGGCAGTCAGCTTAGCTACAACAACAGGGATTTTCACAGAGCTACAAAACTCCCTCCCTGGCTAGAGACAGAAGACAGAATTGAATTCCTCATCCTTATGGGTGGAACCTCTACAATTATCCAAGGGAATTTCTTTGCAGCACTACCATTTTGCCTTTGGAAAAAAGAATATTTATGCTTTGGGTATGAGACTTGTTCACTATCCCCTTCCTCTCACACATCCATTCTGGGATTTCATTTATCAAAAGTCAGTGTTCATCTCACTAGCTGCAACTGGAGCTAAAGAACACTACAGGGATATGCTGCACAGTGACCAAGGTGTAAATTTCCTAGGAATTTTGGATCCCTTTTAAAGGGCACATCCTTCAGCCTCGTGCCAATGAATCTCTTTTAAAAGTTTACCATTTTCCCCAACCTACTCAGTCAACTGCAGCTGAATAATTTATTTCCCATTCTTTCTCCACAGTTTTTGGTAATCAGAAGGCACTCCAGAAATGTAGACCTATTTTTCACATTTAGACATACATCCTGCTGCATTGCAGTGACTTGATTTCCCCAAACACAGAGCAGAGGCAGATATAAAGCCCAATACCTACCTACCACCAGAAATGCTGGACAAATATTGCTTGCTTTAGTGCAAACAGACTATTATAGATTATGTGTATAAGCCTGGCACCTGAGCATGAAAATCACATGGACTGCCAAAATACAGGGCGAGCTGTCATCCAGGCATAGAAACACTGCAAAAAATGAGCACCACTGGTCTCCTTTTTATGGTAACCTCGGTTGCCTTGAGCAACACTTGAAGACACTGTACAAATATTTCTGTTTGCAGTGCACTTTGTACATGCTAGAAGTCTGAGAAAGACTTGGATCCTGGCCATCAGTGCAGAAACTCCGTGCCACAAGTGGAGTAAAAGCAACATTAAAAGTGCATAACTCACCAAATGATGTTTTCTCTGCATCCTTACCATCCACCTTGCAATTGCTGGCAGGGAGACAAGAATCTTGTTGGGGGCTGTTAACAGCTCAAGGTGGGGCAATCAACAGCACCAAGTGCACCAGCTCTCCCCAAAGGAGGCTTTCTGCAAAGGAAGTAAATCTACGTCCATTCAGAGGGAGCTGCAGTAAGCTTCAGGCCCAGAAGAGAGTTTTGTTTTGTCACAACTCTGGATTATAATATTACCTTGGATACTTAGGCAAGAAACCTTCAGAGTGTACTGTGGTGCTAAATTAGACAGTCATCATGCAGTTTCCTGTGGGACTATTTGATAGCACTAAACCCATGGGCAATTTTACCAGGTATGAATTCAGAAATTAAGAGATGCAGACCAATTTACACCAGTTGAAGAAAACTGGTGTAAACACCTTTTCCAAAAATATTCACTTTTCTCTAAATCATGCATGAATTTATAAAACAATAATTGCTTTTGCTTTATCCTTCTGGAGACAGAGACATTTCAGCAAGTCTCAACAAATCTTCAGAATAGCATGGAAAGGGATCTTAAGGGCTCGACTTAGAAACACTTTATTTCTAGTGTTTCCTTTCCAAGGATGGAGAAAATGGTAGAGAAAAGGGTGCAATGCTTCCCAAAATATGATTTTTGACTGGTTCTGGCTTTATTAACATGGATACTATGTCAGACATCCATGAGATGACACCAATGCAGCATTCACCATGCCAGCAGAGACTGGTTTGTTTCTCTTGTAGAAAGAATTGAGACATTTCCAAAAGAGTCATTGTTTTACAAGTAAATTAATTTCCCCAGTTATGTGTTCTCACTTTCTGCATTATCACAAATCTCACTGATTTAGAAAACCTGAACTGTCATGCAGTTTTGTGGGGGTTTTAGATTTACGAACAGGTAACACTGGAAATCCTCCTGCAATCTTTTTGTTCTGTGCAGGCTTAATACATTTAGTGTCCCAAGTTTCCTCAGCCTTCACTCCTGTGCGTCATGACATCAGTGATGTTCCTCAAATGAATTAGCCCTTGTGTGCCCCAGAGCCTTCTCTAATATTGTATATCCTGTATCTCATGAAAGAAATGATAAAAAATAAGAAGTAACAAAATACAGTTGTAGTTTTTGTAAAATAACACAAATAATTATTTGACTACATAAAAAAAAACCTGCTGTGGTTTATTTTCTCTCTTCTTAGGCACAAGTATCCTCCACTGAATATACTTTTTATTTCTTAAGATATAATTTTTTAATAAATCTGTACTGAAATAGCCAGAATAACTCATCTGAATCACCGGAATAAATTCAACTCTTGTTTAGCTTAATATTAATTCAGCAATTTAATTCAGTGTTGCAGAGGTCAGAATTTGCCTGAGAATTTGATATTTTGTCCCTTTAAGAAAAAATACAGGTTAACATTAATATGCATGCTAAATTCATTAACATAGTAATTATAAATCTATAAAGAAAATTAATTCAATTCAAAGCCCAATATTAAGTAATACATTTTTAAAAACCATATATGTAAGTAACATTTTGTACATCAGCAATTTTTGAACCTGTTATTCAGACAAAACTGCTTTTCTTTTCATGTGGAGCCTACTTTTGCAGGGCAATAAGAATGATGTGGTCATGCTCTAGGTTGTCTTCTTGTAACCTTTGAGTCCCTTTTGCCAAATTCAACCTGATTCAGTGGCATATAGGTGCAGTATAGCAGTGCCACAAAAATAGATGGGGACATATAAACAAGACTACATTGCTTATGTAGAAACATGAAGTAATTTAGGGTGGAAATGACCCCTGGAGACCACTTGGACAAAACCCTTCTCAAAATGGGCTATCTAGGCTTGCTCAGGAACTTTTCCAGCGCAGAGCATAACATCTCTGTGAACTGATACTTCACAACTTCTCTGGACAACCTGTTCCAGTCTTGCACTATTGTCTCTGCAGAAACATTTCTCTGGTAAGGCAAAAGATGGTTACGAACTTTTTAAACAATAAAAAGTCTACAGTAGAAATGGAGGACCCCTATTATGAATAACCCTAGTATGGAAAAAAGCTTTGAGTCTGTTTGGTCCCTGAAGATAGAGTTGCACAAGTCTTCACCAATCAAGCATCATTAATTTGACTTCTCACAATAAAACTTGGTTTTTTAAGGAGTTTTAAAATTTAGAAGAAGTATTTGCCTACATTATAAAAGTTCTTGAGCAAGAACAACAGGAATTAATAATTTAAAATAAGACATAGAGAATGCTGGGAAGGAAGTATACCCCTAATATCCTGCTAATGCAGAGTAACTTAATGAGGACAGAGGGTACCAGGCATCCACATGCTCCTCAGCACACAGTAAAAGAGGAGAGGCAGATCCTGCTGACACATTATGTATTCTCCTCATGCAGGCAGGCAAGAGCAGGCAGATAGAGATTTAGGCTGGAGAAAGCTTTGCCAGAATGCCAGCACACTGCTGGGGTTTTGCACAGAGTTGTTTACCCTTTCCCTGAACTGCACGGGAGCTGAAAGGGGTTTTCCAAGTGGAACATGGCAAGATGTTTCTTCTTGCCCTGAATGCTTTCTGAAGTCCAAAGTGCTGCATGTACATTGTGTTGTCTCCCCAGCTGGTGGGCCAAACTTATGCTGCAGTCACATCCTAACTTTGTGTGGGCTGAGACCACAATTCCTATTCACAAAATCACAGAGTCACAGAACGGGTCAGGTTGGGAGAGACCACAGAGGCTCATCTGACCCAACCTCCCTGCTCAGGCAGGGTCATCCCAGAGCACATGGCACAGAACTGTGTCCAGGCAGTCCTTGAATATCTCCAGTGAAGGAGAATTTACAACCTCTCTGGGCAATCTGTTGCATTTTTGTCCTTTCAGCTTTGTCTTTGTGGAAATGAAAGCATAGCATGTGGCCTGGAAGTTGTGGGGGAAGGCAATTACCAGCTTGTTTTCCAATTTGGTGAACTGGGACAAGCACAACTTCCACACAGCTTGGATGTCACTCCTGTAACCCTGAGCATACACTTGCTTGCTCAGACAATGAACAATATGTTTCACCCATCACTAATGCTTTATTTAAATTCTCTTTTCCTTTTTACATTGAAATACATATATCTGTACACATAAAAGGAAATAAAAATGTAGAGAGAGTATTTATGCAGCATCACAGGGACACAGGGATAAAAATTGAAATACTGTAAAAACTTATTGCTACATTCTAAAACAAGGGGTTTTTTTAATTGCAAAAAATCAGTTGCTTTATCTCTCTTCAGTACTATCTATACATGTTTCACATGTCAAATAAAATTTTTAGCATATTATTGTATAATAACCTTAAAATAGATATTTGGTGTGGAAAATGTAGTTTGGTTGGAAAAAAAAATCATTTTAAGATCTTCTAAGCAGTAAATGTGTGACCTAACACATCTGATTTTACACCACCAGTAATTTTTCAAATGGAAGACTCACATTTGCAGATACACTGTATAAAGACCGACAAGTAATACTTTGTTTTTGCTTTTCAGCAACAATTGCTTTCTTTATTGCCAAAGCGCATTTCAGAGAGTCACTTCAGAGAATGCAAATGAAATCACAGAGTAAATGTCTTTCATCTTACTTCATGTTGGGGGAAAAGTGAGGTCTTTTTAGAAAATATTCTATTTTGGCATCATTTGAAAAGAAAGCTTTAATTAATAGTACGTTCAGTTTTCTGATGTTGAGTACTATTCAGAAATGTGGGCATCTGCAGCCAGCTAGAGGCCATTAAACATGCTTTTGCACTCTGTTGACAGGATTTTGCCTCAGTACAGAAAAAAAAAGCTTTGACAAAAGTCTCTCCAGCAGCTACAGAAAAGTGAAAGAGTAGAAGGAGCCTAGGAAAGCATATTAATACATCAGATAATGCACAGAAGGCAGAAAATGAAATTGTGAATCTGTATATACCTGGAGTGAGATGTTCATGTGAAATTGGAGCTGAGTGACTCATTTCTTGGTTTCTTGAATGAACAACAAGTTTGCTCCAAAATAAATGTTACAGGGGTGTTATATGTGGGATGCAAAGGCAGAAAGCAAAATGAAAAACTGTAAAAAATTCACCTCCTGTTGTAAGCAAACTAAAATTGCTGATACATAATTTTTCTGAAATATAATATTGAGGGGAAAAAGCAGTGAACACAACTACACAACAGACAGTTCAGTCCTTGCTGATCTTTTGCACTGGCCACTATTGAAACAGGAAAGTTAAATATACTGTAAATCTGATCTGTAAGGTCCTTTTGTCCCTAAATCTGAAGTGACCCATGTAATCCATCAGAGTGAGAGTATTCTGAGCATCTGCTTCAGGCACTTGCACAGTTGCATAATCCTCAGGAACAGGATCTTGAAGGGAAGGGAAAAATCTCCAAGCTATGCATTCAGAACTGTTATTTCTAGTTGTTAGGGTTTTTTAAAGAAACAAAAGATTTATGCGGTCCTGGAAGTACCCTTAATCTTGGTATCCCTGTTTGCCAGGTGTTTCACTCTGTTCCAGTGAAATGCTTCATGCACCAGGCACTGGAAGACTCCCCTGCAGGTTCGATTGATGCTGCTAATGCTTATGCATTTGCACAGTGCCGTGCTGGCACACAGTTGCTAGGACGCCTCGGCAGAGATCCGGGAGCAGCCAGGGATGCATTCACAGGATCGCTGGCTGCGTTGCCATGCCTGCCAACTAGTGGACAGATCAACAGCGAGCCCCTTTTTTAGCAGAATCCATGCTAAGGGTACACTTTCTCTATCTTCTTTCTGCACATGCCTCAGATTGATACAATACTGGTTAAAATTGTCTTTTCTTTGTATTTTCTGTCTTGAAGTTTGCTGCCTGTTCCTTGCTGCAAGCCTTCTATTGACTTTGATGGCAGCTGCAATACTTAATTATTTAAAAACCTGGCCATTTATTTAAGTGCCTGAAGGCAGACTTAAGAGTGTAACTTGGAATAGTGATATATATTCCAATATTTTAATTTTAAATTTATATAGCAAAAAATGGACATGTCGTGCAAGATGCAAGCTTAGAAATAAACTCCAGGCACGCTGATCTCCATAGCAATCATAAACAATTTCTCTAAAGCAGATCAGGTGTTATAACAGGAGTCAGGACGACTGTGTCCACAGATGTTCTACAGTAATTCGGTTCATGCCATCCATTCTTCCCAAAATACCTCTTTGGAAGCATTAAGGCAGGAACACAGGGGTCAGAAATGAGACTGGTTCCAGAAGAGCTGGTTTGTCAGCTGGGGTCACTGACACACGTGCTGTGGACAGTGTGCAGAATCACCCTCAGGACTTACGGGCTTTGCCAAACCTGCCATGACCTGCAAACATGACTGCAATGACCACAAAGGAGAGTAAAGAGGCCTCCAAACATAGTGAGTCTCTCTACTTGAACCCAAATCTTCCTTCTTTTTGAGGCTGCCACAGCTTTTAACACAAGAGAAAGAAAAAAACCCACAAAGCTTTGTTTTTGTTGTGGCGAACGTTAACAAAACGAGCAGGGGATGCTGAAGAAGGCAAGAAATGTCTACCAAATGTACCACGTGGAAGCCATCACCAAGACTAGTCACTTGCAGAGTGCAAATAATGGCACTGAGAACAATTTGGAGACAGCAATTCTACTGCTTCAACCAGAGCACACAGCCCTGATTGTGTCCTGAAGGGCAGCTTAAAGACACGAATCTCACAAACTCCTTTTGTGGAGCAGAGGCTGCACCCATCCAGCTCCCTGCAGTTCTGGCAGTTCAGAGCAATGGACAGCACAAGGTTCTTTTGGCCTTTCTTCTCCACAGATAGAGTCCCTGCTGGCTGCTGGCACATAGCACACACCTGCAGTGTTCCAGGGAAAGGTTAAAAAAATGTAGGAAGTACAGAGCAAATCCACTACGGCCAACAGCGATGAAATTCTGATATATCACCACACCTGTTTGGAATAGTTGAAGGATGTGGAAAAGGTGTGTAGGACAGTTTTATGAGCGTGTCTGACTGTGTGAAAACTGAGAAAGTGGCCAGATAAGTACAGATGAGGTGACTTACTTGGAATGTAGGATGAGAAGTGGCTAGATCAGACAGCAACTGGCTACACTGGAAGCTGACCTACCTAACAAACACCAGATGATGACTTCTTGAGGATATTATTGCATCTCTTGGTAACCATCTACCATCTAATTTCCCCAAACAGAGTCTAAAAGATCAGTGTTAGGGTTTTGTTATTCCTGTTTGGGAGGATGCATACGATGATCACTGACACAATGCCTTGCTGGGAATATTCCATTACCTATGGTGTGAGTACCAAGTCTCTGGTAATTTTCATTTCAGGTTGACAGGGAAAGTTGTTTGAAAAATGATCCAATCTCCCTCAAGAAAAAAAAAAAAAAAGATTCTTGGAATAAGCATTAGAATTAGGTGTCTATGGCACATGCCTTGTGCTTAATTTTGTCACTGCAAAACAATTACTTCAGTTAATACAGGACAATTTTTTTTTCTTTGTATCACATCCAGTAATTTTTGCTTTCTCTACTCTGGACAAAATATTATTGTCACTTAAACATATCAGGTAATGTTATTGCACTTTGGTTGCACAATAACTGGAGTTCATAAACTAATACCTATTTTCCTGGATCCGTTCTAGGCAGCACGCCATCCAAACATGTGATGAATGCCCCTAGCCAAGGAAAGTGTCACAAATCTCTTCCTGTGATCATACATTCATTTTTCTTGGACAGCTGACCCCAGAAGCCCTTATTTGAAGTCAACAGGAATTTTCCTAGGGAAAAAAAGAGAAAACAAAATTTGCCCAAACCAATTTTTTTTTTAACACAGAAAGTTTTCAAAAATCCAACAAGCAGCCCAATCTTTATTCAAGCAAAATGTTTAGTAACACCACAAGAGAACATAAAAGCCATGCAAAGAACAGCAATAAAAGTAAGAAAACTGACTTTTCACAAAGGCAGTTATCTGCCACATGAATTAAAGCAAGCTAAGCGTGCTGTTCCCGATAACACAGACAACACAGCACCTTCTCATTAAATATTCTTTTAGTGAATCTGCTAGTGGGTGCAGGTGAGGATGGATTTCTCCAGGAATTTCAAATATTTGCAAAAGCTTGGGAGATAAACAGAAGAATCTGGGGAAGAGCAGTGGCTATAAGAATTTGTATAGCTGGGGGTTTTGCTGCTGATCTGCATTTAGAGTAGATTAAAATTGTTTCCATAGCAGAAAGAAACAGTGCCTTCAGACAACTTTCTTGGAGAATGGTAAAGCACTCTGGAATGGTCTCATCCTGGTGGACAGAGGACCCTATACCCACACTCAGATGGAGACAGACCCCCAAAACACACACCCCATGTTTCTTTTCCTCTTGGAATTCTGGATAGAATTTCATTCTGATAAACTGAGATTTATGCCGATATAAATTACACGTGCAAATCTTCCATATGTCAAGGCGGGAAAATTTACCGCTTATATTTTGTACTTTATATTTCTTACTCCTGACTAAAGTAATTTTATCAACATAATACAGGCAGTGGGGCAACACTTCATAAGCCAGATGTTTATTGACCTATGTGACCCTCCAAGTGTTTTCCTCCTGATTATTTGTGGTATGAGCATAATGGACAACATCTGAAGTAATGTGGGAAAATGGGCCTATAAAACCCGTCACTTTTGATTTTTGTTTCAGCTAATTTTGATTTCATTTTATTTTGTTTCCTCCAGGTAAGCATTTAAGGTGATAAAAACCAAGAAAACAATTGAGCTAGCTCTCAGACAGTTTCGTATTTCCACTGTCAAATTCTGTAAGGTGGCTCTGAAAATAGGATTACATGAGAAAAAGGTCATTAATTTGATTCTACAAGAGAATTTATACAGCAAAATAGATGCTATGTTTATAATTAACATTTTAGTACTATGAAGGGCACTACATTGTCATATTAAAATATTATATGAAAACAATTATTCTGAACATAAAAGATTGGAATGTTAATTGGTAGAGTGCATCTGAAGTTAAAGCTATTACAGAAGAACTTAAGGTACACTGGAAGTTAGAGATGTGTAAACAAAAATGATAACACTTTGGAGAATATTTTGCCAAAAACTAATTAGCTATGATCAGATTTATTTTTTTTTTTTTTCTGAATGGCATCTGGATCCTTGAAGTTCCCTTATATTACATAGCCCCAACAGAAAGCATAATGAAGAGAAAGTAATCATAGAAAAGAGGGATGCTCAGTCTCATCTGCTTTTTCTAAACAAGCAGCATGCAGCCTTTGGCTAGGAGCTTCCCAGTTGTGAAAAAAGCAATTATTGTAGAAATCACTGTAGCACTCATTCCTCTTCCTCTGTCCACGGGTATTTCAATGAGCCTCCAGCTGAAGATTATTGGCCATACAGCTGATTTAATGAAACAATTTGGGTATGCCCCTCATTCTCATCATGTCAAGTCACCTGGATGCCATGAACTGTCATTGATGCCTTGAGAGGCTACCTAGAACAGAGGCTAGACAGAGTTAAAGGAATAAAGTAGGTATTAAAAAGGCCTTCAAAGGATACACCTTGGGCAGTACAGGAATCTGGCCAAGGCTACACCAAGATGGATAATGGGTCATGAGTTTTCACGCATTTATAAGTTTTGGTCCATTTACATATTGGGGTTAATTGTCCAATTACAGCTAGGAGTTAGCACAGGCCGGCTGGTTTTTTCCTGAAATGTTCAAGATAGTGATTTAACAGACTTGATTCATCTGTCTCAGCTGAAGAGGGAGTAATAATGAGCAAAAAGATAGTGAAACTCAAGCATTTCCAATTGTGATAGTTATTTTTGGATTTTGCCTGGCCTCACTCATCTTTCTCTCAAGGTCAGAGAAAGAGACTGAGGACAACTTAATGTTATTCGGGGGATGGTTGGTTGCAGGACAGAAGTGTCTAATGCAATTACCCTTATGCTCTTTGTTCCTAATACTATTTACAGAAAAGGAACTTCTGCATAATCTTTCAATGCACCAATTACATTACCTGAATAACTGACTTGTCGCTAATTTCTGTTTCATATGAAAAACTCAACTCCACAGCTCTGGATTTTGCTACTACATAACAAAAGGAGACTACTCTAGATTCTTGCCACAGATTCAGAATACTTCATCATCATCACTGAAGCAAAGTGTCCTCAAACACTCAAACATTTTTCATTAATAGAAAACCAAGGATTAGACTGAACAATTTTTATTTGCCATAGGTCTCATGGAAAACTTGCAAATTGATAGCGGACAAACTGTCCTGAATGTTATACTCCCAGAAAAGGTGCAGATGATTACTTTCAAACTGTATATGAAAAATACATTCAGATTTACAAAAGTAGTTTCCAAGGTAGGATTCACTAAATCTAATACTTTTCTTTGAATGCCACGGGTTCCATGATTGAACTACTGTCTTTTATTAAAGACAATAGTAATTATTGTTGTTCCATTACGTATTTTGACTGCTAGTAGGATTTTCTGAGAACTGATTTTCCAGTTCACCATCAAAATGTATTGCCAGGTTTGTCAAGCTGTCAAAGCAGAAACTGTCCACTTTTAATCAGTAGCTCAGAGTCCTTACCCAAAATGTGCTGCTGCGTTTGGCGCCACGTGCTTCAAGCAGCAGCAGAGAGCCCTTCTGATGTGAGGGAGCACTTGAATAGGTTACACAAGGTGAAGCAGGGAAAATGGGGCAGTGGAGGAAGACTCATGCTCAAGCAGCCAAATTGATGCTTAGAGAGGTGCTGAAGAGGAGTCAGAAGATCTAAACCAAGTAATGTTCATCTGCTTATAAATAGGGAAACGGGAACTGAGTCAATTAGGGACCAACAGCACCAGCTCCCCCATCTTTATTTACTAAAACTTTGGTTTAAATTGTTATTCTGGACAGATCAGGCTTTAAACAGCGTAAACTCAACCTCTTTATCAATAGCTGTTTCTTATTTCATCTTCAAATGCTTCAGACATATTACCAGTGTTTGAGTCTTTGATACTTAAAGTGGATAGGAAAAAGCTGCGTTAACAAAGCAACAATTTATCTCAGTTAATTTCCACAGATCACAGTTACTAATGTTTCTTAAATGAAGCATTAGAGAACTTTGCCTGGGGTATGTTATCTATAAACCTTTTTTTTAGCCAATAAAGCTAGGATTGAGAAAGCTTAAAGTGTATAAATAGTAGTTGGAAGCCTTATTTTAGCATAAATGTGTTTGAAATTAGATTGCAGATAGCATGTGGAGGAGTATAAACAGAAAGCACTTCTGTTGCTGTGTGTATGTAAGAGCACGATGGCCTCTCGCAGCTCACAGCACACCCCAGCAGTGCAGTGGCCTCTTAACAGGGGTCTGAAAATGCCAGATGGACTCCAGAAAACTGATCTTAAAAAGGATTTAAGTAGCTGTGGGGGAGGGGAGGTGTCTAGTGGACAGTAGCAAAGCCTATGGTGCTGCTTGGAATTGGACAAAGCATCAGCGAGCTCAGCAAGCACAACTTTACCTGCCAAAATCCAAACGCAGGATGCAGTGTGCGAGCAAGAGACCAAAAATAATTGTATTCATATGGAAAATGTAAAACACTGCTGTGGTTATTCGTGGAGAGAAAACAACCTTTTCTTCTCTCTTTCATGTTTCAGTTTGATGTCAATTGTTTTGAACAACAAAAGAGAAAGGAATCAAAATTTGGACTGAAGCCCATTTACTGAAATGTATGTGTAGGAAAGTACCAAAGATGCCATACGGGAAGGTTTGGACTGTGCTTTAAAAAAGATGCAATGACAGAAACTGAAAAGAACAAATGACAAGGAAAAAGCATCTTCTGATTTCTTCCAAAATTTTATGACAACGCAGTAGGATTTAGATGTCTATATGACATATATGTCACCTATCTGAATGACAAAATCCCCCTTATTTATATTCTACTTGGGTATTCAGTTTACAAAAAGAACACAAAATATTATTGAACAGTGATATGCAAAATATATAAGCAAGTAATTAACTATTCATTTGTACAAGCTGGTATCGTAGTTATAAATTAAGTGTTCGTGGATTCCCATCTGCGTCTGTATTTACTATAAGCTTCCTGAACATGGAATACAATATTTTGTCCATCCCACAAATAATCTACTGGGTTGTTTGTCTTCATTTAACATCAGTGGATTGAACTCAGCTCTGATACAATTTCAGTCTTTTCAAAAGAGTTGCATCTGTTATATGAGGTCTGAACATGTGATACTCTTCTAAACTTCCCTGAATATTCCTCTTTGCTTCATTACAGCAATATGTAGGCAATGGTTTTATTCTTGATACAGTTTGCCTAAACTGCTTAAGTAAAAGCAACATGAGGAGTTATAAAATTATCAGGATTTTTTTTTTAATTGTGGCAATAAGAAATAATTTAAACAGATGTAAATATGGTAAAATGTTAGGGTGCCTAGTTGCTTTAGCTCTTTTTCTCCTTTAGTGGGAGGTTCCTGTAGCAGATGAAAGAAAGCAACTTGCCTCAGGCCACGTTTCTGATTTCCCTTTATTTTACTCAGCTTGGCCAGTTTCACATGTTGAGTATGTACATTTATGGCAGACTAGATTGGATACATCATTTATGAGCATTGTTTTAGTCCAGTGCTTATATCCAACCCACATTTACACACTATCTTCATCATCAAGTCTGTCTCACACACTTCAGGTTCAGAGGTTGCCAGAAGAAGATTCTTATGTGTTTCATTATAGCAGCTTAAAGATATACTTCATACCCTTCCTTTCCTGAACAATGTAAAGAATTCCCATCATTTCTGTAAGCAGATGCATCTAATTTGCAAATAGTGTAAAACTGCTCTCCCTCCACCAATGTCTAAAGATAGTGGTGGGTTTCAGTCCCTAAGTTCCTTTTGCATGTAGAAAATGAAAATGACAACTGCATTCTTTAAGATGCAGGGCAGTCTGTAGCACCCCACTCTCCAGGCCCTACAAAATCATGATGTCCATAAAGTCAGCTGTAGTGACTGACTGCTGGGTGGTGATATGAGGAACACAGTGCCAAGTCACCTTGAGCCCATGCTCGACGTCTGTCTCAATTTGCCTGAAGTGCTCCTTTTGTATATGCTGGGATCATTACTGTGTGAGCAGCAAAATGAACAGATTTCTAGCAGCAATTAATCTTTTTGTGCATTGAACAAATGTGCTTTCTCTTTAAGCAAGTTTCTCTTTTCCCACAACTTCAGAGGTAATATTTATTCCCCACAATTAAGAGCAACTATATTTAGGCTCACCACTGCTACAGATTTTTACTTGCAGATGCCTATTTTCATATTAATGCATTTAGCTTTATTTGTGGCCTCTCTCTAGGCATTATGTTTTATTTTTAATCAACTATAAATTTCATTGCTATTAATCATGTTTTCCCCTGTAATTGCATGAAACATGCCAATAGCAACTTCATTTGATTCATCTCCCGTTTATATCTCTTTTACAAAATAAGAGTCTTCAAATGTTCTTGTTTTGATCCTTGGAGTGAAGACCATTTAAGAATCACCTACTCAACAGGCTAAACATTATCTCAGTAAGAAGACATTATCTCATGTTTTAACATATTTTGACTTAGCACTTATAATTACATCAAATTTTCAATAAACACCCACTTTTTGTATGTTCCTCATTCATATTTATCACAGGCTTCACATGTCACAGTTATTTATTTCCCTCAGATTCTAAACAGGCATGCAAAAACAAAATACGTAAAGTAAGTTGCATTTCACAGAACTGGATACATGGTGGTCCTCATAATCATTCAACATGTCAGAATCCTTTAGTAGGAGAATAGAGTTAACCCTGTGCTGCTTAAATCTGTCTTCTTATTAAATTTATGCTCAGCAAAGCCCTTTCTAAACTGTATAATTCAGGCTACAATTTATTTGGCATCTTCAGCGTGGCATCAGAGTCTTTTCAGAGTTTATAGTGTCTTTCAGGCAATTTTTCTTAAGCAACTTTTATGCCTTCATTTACGCTATTATTCATTGGTTCTTTGTTTGTGGTGGGAAGAGACTTTACCTCCTCCAACCTCCTACCCTCCTTTCCCCAAAGCGGGGACAACTAGAACAAGTTACTCAGGACAATGCCCTGTTGGCTTCTGAGCATCTTAAAATATAACCTTTCTGGGAAATCACTTCTGAGGTTCCACTACTCTCACAGTAAAAAAGATTTTCTTATGTTCAAGGGAAGTTTCCTTTATTTCATCCTGTTCCATTGCCTCTTGTCATTTCATTAGGCACCACTGAGAACAATCTGGCTCCATATTCTTTACTCCCAATCATCAGCTATTTATGCACATTGATATGATATCCCTGAACCTTCTTTTCTTCAGGCTAAACAGTCCCAGCTCTCTCAGTCTCTCTTTCTGTGCCAGATGCTCCAATTCCTTAACTATTTTTGCAGCACTTCACTGAATTCCTTAATCATTTTCACAGGCTTTCACTGCACTCACTCTTGTGTGTCCATGTCTCTCACTACTGCAGAATCTGGGACGGGACACAGCACTCCAGATGTGCTCTCACTGGTGCTCAGCAGAGCCAAACAATCAGCTCTCCTGACCTGCTGGCACTGCTCTCCATGCATCCCAGGATGCTGCTGGCCTTCTCTGCTGCAGAAGCACTTTACTGGCTCGTGATCATTTTGTCCACCAGCATTCCAGAACCTTCTCTGAAAAGTTGCCTCCCAGGCAGTCTGCCCCTAGGTTGCGCCAGTGCATGGGCTGTTCTTCCCCACAGTTAGGATTTTGCATTTCCTTTTGCAGAACTTCATTATATTCCTGCTGGCCCAGCTCTCCAGACTGTTGAGATCCCCCTGGTGCTATGTCCCTCGTGAGCTTTTCAAGATCCAACAATATTGAATTATTGAATAATAAGAAGTGGCCTTGGGGTTGATGGGGGGTTGATGAGTCCTTGTGTTGAGCCTGTTGGGCAGCCCTTTTTCTGGCCTACTGCTTGCTGATCCATCCATACACATAATTCTGTGTTTGCTGGTTGTTTTCTCCTGATGAGGTGTCTTTGCAGCTTCTGTCTGAGTTTGTTGATTATTTTTTTCTGCTCTCTTGATTATTTTGTTAGAAACATGAACTACAGTAAAAGACAAAAGTTTACTACTCAATATCACGTTCATTACCACTAAGTGGTCAGTCACTCCTCCTGCCACTAATTAATAAAGGTGCCCTCAATTCACTGCCTTCACTCCTGCACTTGATATAAGCATAAAGTAATACTGATATGAAATTGTGTGCCAGGAGTGTTATTTATGGCAATGTTAACTTGACAATATGGTAGGATATGGGGGTTGAGGATGTGTCAATTTTCTGTTTAATCAGGGACTTCTTAGATATGCGTGGTACTTTGATCACCTATAAAATAATCATTGCATTGGCATGGCAGCACCACTACAGTATCTTCTGCCTGGAAGCTTTTATTACAAGTATTTATACTCAGCAGCATCAACTTTTTATTTCAAAATGTTTCAAAACATGGACTTACTGTGACCATGACTAATTTAGTGCATTATAGTTGCAGAGTGCTGAAGAAAAAAACTTTAGGCAAAAAAATGCTGGACAGAAATGGAATGCAGCTGAGTAGAGAACTATATACATGCTAGCATTGGTGGACACAAGCTTTACAGAAATTATATCTTGTCAAAGCAGACATAGGCCAGTTTTGCTGCAACTTTCATCATAAACTAAATAACTACACTTGTAATTATTCTTCCAGCAGTCAAAATTTCAAGAAGTCATCATTTTATTTGTCTCTCTCAGGGACTTCAAGAAATAAATATATGGTCTGTTCAATGCAGAGAATTAATGAGGAAATGTAAGAAAATATCAGTTTGAAGCCATGAGTTGTTGACATACCAAGAAGGTACCATGGGATAATGAATTGCCGTGTGTCAGCTCTTGTGAGGTAACCATATAAACATCCCTCCTCTCCTGCTAAAATATTAGGTGGTTTTTCTCTCAATTAAAGGACAGGCTGCTCCACTTTCACTTGAAGTAAGAGAATGCACACAGAGAATTCAACATGGCAATTTCCTATGTCCCAATAATTTGTTCATGTTCCCTGTGTATCTGTAACAGAGTTCAAATGCAAAGGTAGGTGCTACTAGGATTATCTAATTAATATCCTGCAGAGCATTCGACAGCAAGGTTCATTCATTTTCAAAGACAGCAATTTCCAGAGTCATCTCAACCATTTTTTGTAATCTAGATTACATATCTAGAAAGACATGACATCAAGCACATCACTCAAACACAATTAATTTGAAACCTCTCCTAACATGTCATTGACTGTACATTAAAAACTTGAGTATTTTTGCTGAACTGGATCTCCAAACTGCAGGGGATGAAGAATAATAATATTTTCTCATAAGTGATTTCAAAGGTTAGTTCACTTGCTTTCTACTTTGAGTGCAGCTGGTATTGTCTTCCAGGTGCAATCCACCTTATTTTCCTGTTCCTAAATGAATACTGGGATTGACATAACCAGACAGATCAAGAATCTGTCGAGCCCCATGGCAGAAGTTCTACATGGTTGCTTAGGGGATTACCATCAGAAACTGATCAAGGGTAGGGCAATGTTTCCTAGGAATATTGTCCATATTTCCAGGTACATCCTGCATCAGAGGTTTCTGCGGGCTGCTTCAGCTGAGACCTAAATGGACCCATCCTTCCCAGGTGTGTCCAGTCCCTTTTCTTTAACTTCCTCATCCTTCCTGGCAAATGCTCAGTTACTGCTGTGGCTGATAAAGAAGCAATTGTGGAGCTGGGGTACTCACCACACAGCCCAGTAAATCAGCAGAACAGCACTGACACAAACAGGGAAAGAAAGAGTGGATGCTCCACCACCATCCTGCTCCAGTGCTTAGTTAGGACTGGGCTAGCAGTCACTCCAAAGCAAATCTGACAACAGCAAACAATAGGTCACATAATAGTTTTTAAAAATACAAAATTTTGACACTTTGGTTGCTGAGAAGAGATGCTTTCTCTAACTTAGAGACGAGTAAAATCGAAAGGGCAGTAGAAACTGGCTTTCCAGCAGCCTAACTGGAAGGAGCAAGTAAGGGCCCCTTTGGGGGGTGGTAACTAAGTAACTAACTAAAGAGGCTGCAATTCAAGAAGATGAGAGAGATGGAGGAGGTCCCTGGAGTGCTGTGAGACTGATTACCAATGCATACATATGAGGCAAGTAGAAACCCAGAAGAAAGCAAGAGATGTCAAGGGCATACCTCTGTGAGCAAGATGAGCAGAGCTGTTTGGGGAAAAATTTCTCAAAAGCCAGGCAGATTTTGATTTTTGAACGAAGATGCTGTCTCATAGTGCTTATTTTGACTCTTTCCTAGAAAACAGAATGCCTCATACATTCCTGTAAATTACCAGGATTGTCACCATTGGGCTATTCTCCATTTCTCTTGCTAATGAGGACAGGCTCTTAATATTGGCTAACCACTGCTACCAAAGGCAGTGAAATTCTTCTTTATGTCCAAAACTGAGAAACTTACCTTCCAAGCATTTCTAGAACAGCCATCTCAGTAATATTTGCATGTTTTACAGCACAATATAAGAGACCTTTTTGTCATGAGGTTCCAAAGTGTGATGTAACACATAAGATTTATTTATATGGAGATGTTAAACCCTGAAGGTTCACTGAGTTTTATTAAAAAGAGAACAATGATTCAGTTTTCCCAGTGCACTGTTTAAAAATCAATGACACAACTACATGTGTAAAGTGATAAAAGATCATGATACTATGACTATATATTAACAATTCAACTGATATAATAGTTTCCTTTTGTAGTAATTTAATTCTATGCCTTTTAAGAAAGTGTCATATTAACTACTGTCAGGAAAAATTGGCCCCAGTCTGGATACCTTTGGGCATCTTACCCAAATGGCTTGTTCTAAAAAAATGAATGATAATCTGATTAGCTTTTCCCCAAACACAATTTTATTTGGAAAGGAACAACCATGCTGGTTCTGAGACAGATATGGAAAAAGTACTTACCCTTTTTCCATAGAAAATAAAGATTGTTGTAAGCCCACATTGCCTACCCCCTTTCAGGAATGAAACTAAATTTATTGTTTTAAGATGAAAACCAGCCAGTTTCAAGGAGGTAGTGTTATATTTGTATTTATATCAATTAAAACTGATGTGGAAATGCCAAAAAGCTTTTTTTCAAGTGCCTTTTGTGCTACACTAAGTGCAGAGTTCTACTACATGAACAGAACAGTATCATTTGAAATGAAGCTGTCTCTTTTTTCACACTCCATTACTTCAGCTAAAATGCAGGTCCAAAATAACACCCCTCCAACAGTCAGAATCCTGGCTCTAAATTCCCACATTAAATTTAATTATGGTCATTTCCCAGGTATTTGTTATTCTGCCAGCATTGTCCCTTAGCTGGACAGCCGTTTTCTTCCCTCATATTTTTCTCCCCCTTGCAGATGTCTGGTTCAGGAGGTAAAACATCAGTACTGGGGTAGACTCCATTAGTGCCTGTGTTTCCCATCGGTTTCAGTTACTATTTTTCTTTAATGATCATGACACCAGCAGCATGAAATACGTTGCTGTTACATATTTGGGAGCATCAAAAGTGCAAACCAGGACTAGGATGTCATTGAATCATAGAATAGATTGGGTTGGAAGGGAGCTTAAAGATCATCTAGTTCCAACTCAACTGCAGTGGAAAAATACCTATCAGTGAAATGCAACTATTGTATTTGCGGGGTGCCTTGTGGCAGGAAGGAATGATGAATCTGACTCCATGTTCTTAGAAGGCTAATTTATTATTCTATGATACTATATTATATTAAAGAATACTAAACTAAGCTATACGAAAGAATACAGAAAGGATACTTACAGAAGGCTAAAAAGATAATAATGAAAACTCGTGAGTCTTTCCAGAGTCTCGACACAGCTTGACCCTGATTGGCTTGACCCTGATAAGTCAAAACAATTCACATGAAACCAATGCAACAACCACCTGTTGGTAAACAATCTCCAAACACATTCCAAAGGAGCAAAACACAGAAGAAGCAAATCAGATAATTACCATTTTCCTTTTTCTCTGAGGCTTCTCAGCTTCCCAGGAGCAAAATCCTGGGCGAAGGGATTTTTCCAGAAAATATGACTGTGACATGCAACAGCCTAAAATGCTAGGTGCTCTACTCAAAGTCCAATAGCAGAATTTTTTGCTCTGAGAACTTTTGCTCTTTGTACTTACTCTGAAAACAAGATTTTGCACATATTTGCCACACATGAACCAATAGGCAAAGGGAGCCCACAGCACATTGGGAAAGGCACTGCAGAGATACTGAGTGCTGCTGTATTCCACAGCAGAACTCAAATGCTTAAAATCTGATTGGAGTGCAGAGAACCACTGGGATATAACAAAGCACCCATCTTGTGAGACATTTAATTGTTAACCTCAGTCTCTGTTTTATTTTGTAATTCTGCATGCAATTACAGTGTTACATCAAGGTATTAAATACTTTAAATCTGCTGAAAAAAAAAAGGAAGGAGATTAGATGAGATGTTGTGATTTAAATTTAGCTCTTCTCACCACTACAGTGCTTTTATTTTACTCATTCTTCTTCTCCCTCTGTACCTTTGCCGAGTGTGGAAATTAACATGAATCTCCATGTCAGTCTTCCCCTGCTGTGCAAGCAATTTCTAAACACCAGGTTGAACTGCATAAGCAAAGTAACCTTGTGCTGCAGCCAGGCTGCTTCCAAAATGTGAAGTAATTTATGTACAGCTGCACTACATTTTAAACAATGCTGTAAATATGAGAAAGCTTGTATTTTAAAGCTCCTCTTAGTTGGGCAGAAGAACAGCACTCCAACACTTTAGTGGAGTTCATTTTCAGATTCCTCATAAAAAATTCTCAGTGGTTCAGAACTCTCATAACCAAAACCTTCCTCCCCTAAGAATCTGTTTTATTTTTGTTGTTTGGGGTGGGGAAATTTCACACCACGCCACGCCACACCACACCACACCACACCACACCACACCACACCACACCACACCACACCATACCATACCATACCATACAATACCATGTCATGCTCAGCATGGAAAGCTGGGATAGGAAGAAAGGAGAGAGACTTTCAAAGTGATGCTTTCACCATTACTTTTGATGGAGTCCTGCATTCCTGGAAGTGGCTGAACACCTGCCTGCCCATGGGAAGTAGTGAATGAATCCGTTGTGTTGCTTCACTTGCATACATGGCTTTCACTTTATCTATTAAACCTTTATCTCAACCTACAAGTTTTCCTCACCTATACCCTTCTAATTCTCTTCCCACTCTCTTCCACTGGGGAGTAGAGTGAGGGGCTGCATGGAGTTTCACTGCCAGCTGGATTAAACCATGACAACTGTACTGGGAAAAGTGTAACCAGCAAGTCAAATGAAGTGGGTTTTTCTCCTTCATGTTGTAATAAAGAGGCCACAGCTGGTGTTCAGTTTAGGGCTTTTCAATAAAACAAGGATATGGACATACCAGAATGAACCCACTGGAGGGCCACCAAGATGACTAGGAGGCTGGAACACATCCCACCAAGGAGGTGGTGGAGTCCTGTTTGTTCAGCCTGCACTAAGGAAGTGTAATGGGGGCTATTCTGCTGTTATAAGATCACAGGGGAAGTTTCTTCTTGATATGCCATAAAAAAAAGAACAAGGCAATGGTGCTGAATGGCAACAAGAGAAATTTCTATTGAAACCTATCAAAAATGTTTTCACTGGGAGAGTGGTCAAACACTGAACCAAGCTGCTCATTCAAGTTGTGGAATCTCTGTCTTGGAAGCTATTCCAAGCTTGACTGGAAAAGCTACAGGCATAGCTCCTCACATAGGTGAGGAGAAATTTGTTTGGTTTGGTGAAGAAGAAAATACACTATGAGCTAACAGTGGCCTGCAGCTACCTCAAGGGGCAATGCTGCAGTGACAAATTTTTCATGGTGGTTGCAGACAGTTTTGCAAGATGCAATAGCAGCAATGTGCAGTGAGAAAAGTTCCAACAGGACATTACAAAAATGTCTCTACTAAGTGTGGTACAGCACCGGGACAGAGAGACTGACTTCATCTTTGGAAATTTTCAAGACTGAGGTAGAAAAAGCCATTGCTGACCTGTTCATCTGTTGAAAAATTCTCATTCAATTAACTATGCAGGTGGACTGGATGATTTTCAGAAGTTCCTCCAACCCATAAGCTTATATTTCTGTAACTCAGTCTCCTATATTACATTGTTACATCTCCTGCTCTGTTCCCTGGCTATCTCAATTTTTCCACTTTCCTGGAGGTAACTCCTGTTCTTTCCAGAAATTAAGTCTTCTCTTTCCTTGCCCACACTTTTTGGTGATTTATACCTGTTTTTTGACTCATCTCCTCCTCCTTCCTTCATTTTGACTGATGACATATGGGGTTTTGGGTCATATAACCCTTTCATGCATCTCTCCTCTGTGTCATCTCATTTAACAGGTGCCTGTAAACTTCAAATGTTTGCACAAATGCCTCCTCTCTCCCTTCCTCTGCTCTCTATTTTCATGTCACTCTTTTACCAATCCTCCAGTTGCAGTGCTAATCCTCAGATCTTTTCTTCTCTCTGGCAACACTTCATCAGTAAGTAATTTCCATCAGGTACCTTTTCAAGATTAGAAAGTATCCTACAGCTTCTGCATCATTTTTATGCCTGTTCCATTTTTAGTCAGATTTTATGCATTAAAGAAACTATTTCTCTGTCCCTTGCCTGGTTTTAATAGACTATGGAGGTTTTTTCGGATGTGTCACATTGAGTCAACAACAGTCTGTGCAGGCATGAAAATACAAAGTAATATGAAAGCTATCAAGTTTGTGAAAGACGATTTTGACAGACCTTTTTAGAGACATGTGGCATATAATGTAGTTCTGTGAGTAGGAGATCAATTCAGACCAAATTTCCCTAAATTTAAAGAGAAAATTGTACTTCCATCATCTCACCCTATAAAAAGATATTTTAAAATACTCTTTATGTCTTTGCTTTTATAGTCCCTGGACTTTCCTCAACATTGGCTGCTTCCACGGTTAAATCTCTGCAGTTAACTGTCCATCAGCTGTGATTAAAAGCAGAAAGCTGCAGCTGGCTCAGACGCACGCTGCCTGTGCCACTCAGCTCCCCTGGAGAAGACTGTAAACTACAAACTGCGGCAAACCACAGATCCCACACACTCTAACCCAGCCAACTAGCACCAGCCACTGCAACCTTCTCTTGCATTTGAAATTAAGTGGGAATCTCAGAGAACACTCCACAACTTTTTGGAATGTGTTGAAGTTCTCTAGGTTGAGGAGATGTAACAAGACCAAGCAGCTACAATGGATATAGCTGGTTTGAGGTGTGGCAACACACGAGTAAGTGACACAAATTTCTAATGCTGCAAACTTATCTTTGTCATGATTTCCATACATTTGGTGATGTTCCAAATCATGAATTCCTAGAACCAGAAGACTACAAGAAAACACCAAACTTCAAAGGTTTTACACATTGAGGACATCGACTGCAGTCTTCTGCTCATGGTGTACATTAAACAAATCTATTTACCTTGAGTCTAGTCCTAAAGATCTGTTTATTGAACTGCTTTACTCATGAAAACTGGCAATCACAGTATTTTATTTATGCATGTTTACTGCAACAAAATAACACAGGAAAAGTTCGTGCAGCACATAGTCTCAACCTACACTTATGGACATTTATTTTAGAATAGGTGCTTCAATGACAATTCAGATCTAGATAAAAAAAATCTAAAACTTGACTCTTCTACCATCATTCCTACTTTTCTTTGGTACATATTTTTATGTCCTTTTTCACTACCTTTATATCAAAAGTCTCACAATATTTTGGAATAGCACTAGAATATCCTGTCACAGCACAGAGACTATGCTGTTTGTAGCAGAAGGAAGGATTTAAATTAATTAGTGATGCTGAAGTAAAGCAAAAGGAAAGAGTTTTAAGATCACATTTTTTCAGTTGATGGTAAGATATAGCACAGCTGAAGAATAATGATTTTACTGCTTGCTTATTTAGCTTTATTTTTTCTTTTATAATGAAAATGCTTGTATTAATTCAAATTTTCTACATCCTTTCTCTTAGTATATGCAACACTGGATAAACAATGACACCTTCTAATACTGCAGATCTGTTCTATTAGCTGGATACCAGAAAGCCTTTTAAGAGTATGCTGTAGTATAAGCTGCCGTCTTCTTTGTGTTCTGATTTCTTTATGTAGCCTCACCACAGTTTTATGTGCAAATTTTCTGCAAATCTCTGTCTTTGAAATATGCAAACATAACTTCATCACAAAAAAGTGAGATAGCATACTGACCATGGGATTCTCAGAGTGATCCTCTGAGGGCCTTGCTCCTTTACCATCATGACTTAAAAAATCTCCCATAAAGCACAAAGGCATGAAGGGCATTAGGGCTGTGACAGAAGCTTTTGGCTGACCTTTTGTGGAATCAGGGGATCTAAATTAGTTCTGTAAATAATGAGCAACCAAGATAAAGATACTTCAATGAATAAACAACTTGTAGGAAAAGGGAGCCATTTTGCTCAGGTTAAAGTTGAAAGAATTGATAAAGTTAGGTAAATTCAATGTAAAGTCTAAACAGTTTTTTTTCCATGCGTTGTGTGGTTACAAGTGTGTTTTACAATTCAGGGTGGTTTATTTATTCCTTCTTAGCTAATGCACAAAAAGTTTAGTGGGCAGTAGGTGGTGCCTTGAGAGTCTACCTAGAACAGAGGCTAGACAGAGCTAAAGGAATAAAGTAGGTATTTATTGAAAAGGCCTTCAAAGGATACACCTTGGGCAGTACAAGAGCCTCGCCATGGCTGCACCCAAGATGGACGATGGATCACACGTTTTCACACTTTTATAAGTTCTGGTCCATTTACATATTGGGGTTAATTGTCCAATTACAGCTTCAGGTTATGAAGTACCATCCTCAGTTTGCTCTCCTCAATTCACTGTTGTTTATACTTTTTGAGCCTGAAGCTGCAACAGTGTCCTTGGTTGTCAGGCTGGAAAAGTTTTGTCTGACTACCCTGTGAAGAGAACTTGCTAACATTTTATATGAAGTTCAGAGTTATATGCTAATGCAGTACAGAATCTGGATAACATGAAAGCTAAAACTTAAGGCATCATAGGAAGTAGGAATTAGAAGACTTAAAAATGTTATAATGAACAGACTAAAATAATTCAAATAGACAATCTGTTCACACCTAACCATTGCTTTACTTTTTTTGTATCAAGTTAATATGAAACACAATTATAATTTTACTCAATTCCTACATAATAAGCACAGTTAATTGCATAAGAAAATGAAGCAGTGTTTTGCAAAACTTGAAAGTGTTTTAAAGATATCTGTTTTCTGGAATGATAGCTTTAAAATTGTAATATCTTCTAAATAAGTAACTGGTATCAAAGAAAACAATAGGTGGCGGAGAGAGAAGACTCTGCACAGAAGACTGTTTTATATATCCAGAATTACACAAAGCATTTCAAATTTAGTTGTCTACTTCTAAATTTGCCCTAAAGGCCACAAAATTAATTCTAAAACCTGTAGATATCTTCAAGCTATTTTATATTACTATGAGACACTAAAAGTGTTGCTACACTATCTAAATAAATATTACAAGACGAAAAATCCAGAACCAAACTATAAATCTGTATTTCTCAGAAGTAAAAAGGTCCACAACAAGGCAGGCATTTGAGCCAAGATTTAATTTTTAATATTTCCCCACTAATAATCACCAGTCTTTATCATCTCTGAGCAGTTGGAAAGAATTTGTGGAATACACCAGTGAACCTAAGGCTATGTCTATGCCAGTGAATTACACAATACCTGTGACTCTTCCCAGACACTGGAATATGACTGGTCTGAAATTATTAGAGCAGTCCCTGACACACTTTTGGCCTGTACCAACTAGCTGTCTCCCAAGCAATTCCCAGGCATGGAATTACAAAATCCCACAGACCATTAGCACCAAAGGATTTGCATCCAGTCAGCCTGTTCTGGAGGCTGGCTGTGTTTGTTTACTGGGGTACTTTTGAGTCAGTCCATGCCAGTTGGCTTCTGGGCCTGGGAATATTCTTAGGAATGCTGTTATTTGCTGGTATAGAAATACTTCTCACCCTTTCTTTGTAATGCTCAGGGCAAGCAGGATGCTTAAGGAAGGTAAAGACCAAGTCAGTAAAGTTTCATTCAGTTAAAATAACTTTGATTACCAAATCCATATGGATGAGGTTTTTCTTTTTTTTTTTTAACAAACCACCTTCCCCTTTTATTTTAATCACACTGCAACAGATGCGACACAAAATTCAACTAAATTCAGAAACTGTTTGAGGTGCAGCTTGTTTTTTCTGTAAATTGATTAATCCCATGCAGTATGTCAGGCTGGAGTTACACTCAAAGGTAGCACATGCAATGCAGGTAGAATATCCAATGCTACCAGTAACCAGAGATGAGTGCCTGCCACATCAAGTCCTGGAAGCCAAGAGAGCAGAGCATTATTTGGTGCTTCTTCAGAGTGCCTCTCTTGTTTTGGACTAACTGTTAACAGCCCAGCCCATAATGTCTAACCTGTTAGGCTACAGGATTATGCCTCCTCTCTTCCTCCAGTACAATCCGTTTAAGAAGACCACCAGCTACCCTGATGGTCAAGGCAGCCCCAAAGAGAGGATGATTTTAAATACTCCCAGCTGCAGAGAGACAAATGGGAAGGGTCAGAGGTTCCAATTTGCAGGGTGAATGCTCTAGACATTGGGATAGATGGTACAGTACATCCAAAGCTTACTTGGCTCCCTTCCTGCTTGAAAGTACCTCCAGAGGAAATCTAGATTCTTACCTTGTAGTCTGAGTACAGTCATGCAAGCCTCAAACAGAATGAGTTTTCAGACAAACCTTTTACTGGTACCTTTGAGATAATTCCAAATGACTCCTCAGAACATGATGTTTCTGGGTTATCCAAACTTTTTTTAGGCCCCAAAATCTGGGCTTTGGATTCCACTCTTGAGTCCAAATCTCATAAAACTTAGTTGTGCTGTGCTGAAATTATGGACACCTAATTACCGTAATAGCTCAGGCTTTTAAATTGCTGCTGTATTTACACTGCCTTGTCACTTGGGACCAGAGGCAAAATTCCCTGGGGACTGCCTGCAGGCTGATTCTCGCTTTGCTTCTCATCTGGAAAATCAAAATGCCTCTCCAAAACAGAAATCTAAGGCAAAGAGTAGGACTGGCTCATACCTGAGCTCCTCCAGGCTGTGCAGACACAGCTTCAGCTGATTTGGTTATTTGAATTCAAACACAGATTTCGGAGTCAGTAGAAACAGTGTGGCCTTAACTCCCCATGTGTAATATGAGGAGTAGCAGAGCTTTTCTACCTTACAGTGATCAGGAAGATAACGCATTCCCATTCTGGAGTCACTCAGGCAGTACACCACAGCAGCCAGTCAAAACACACAGCCAAAAAGATGGAAAGTTTTTGGGGGTGTAGAGGAGGCTGAATGATGGAGGTAGTTATGGATCACTGATTCTCAAGGCAGACTCACACTGTTCTATATCCTAGTGAAAGCTTCTCTACATGCACTGACTGAGTACAGCTGAAGGACAAGGTGCTTGCAGCTCTGTGACACAGAAGCAGAGTGTGGTAGGTGCCAGCCAAAGCAGGCAGCCAGGGGAATTCTCAGCTGGGAGAACCTGGCTGCCTTCCAGCCTTGCTTATCTGCATATATTATACAAGTGTAAGTTTATATATATATATATATATAATATGTGTGGGTGTGTGGGTGTATATATATACACACATATATATATGTATGAATGAATGTACAGATAAAAAATACATACACACACATATATATGTATATCAGAACTTTTGAAAGAATCATTATGTTAAAAATGTCTTTTAGATTGGCTGAGTTTTTTGTCTCCTGTCTAGTCATAGAATAAATCTACAGATGCCTCTTCTGTGATTATCCTCAGCTTTCACACAGACCACGCTGTTAAACAATCATGTTGGTAAAAGTTTCTATGCCTCTCTTCTCAGAAAAAAAAAATATATATAGGTAGGCACTCCAAAGATCTTCAAAAATGCAAAATATCTTTTCACACCTAGCACAGATATGGGTGAGCAAAGCTATTGGCCAAAGACAGAAGGGAAGAAGGAATACCTAAATGAATTTCATGATAAAAGTGTTAATTTCTTCCACCTTAACCCCCCCACTTTACTAGTTTCCAGGTAATTCTAATTTAATTCCTTTCATTAACATCTTACAGCTTGTTCAGCCAGCTCTGCAGACAATTGATTTTTATTACTACATGCCTCAGTGACTTTCTACTCTAGATTTTTTTCTACTGACTATGCCATTCTTGAAATCTCTTCAAAATGGTATTTTGTTTGTCTTTTCATAGTCTAGTCTGTCTTTTCAATCAACCTTATCACTTATTTATCACATTCTTCTACAAAACTAATTGAATAGATATGTTATAACAGCAAATATTTACTATTATGGTTGCTGCTTTCAGAGGTGGGATTTCAAGGTTTTTATTATGGTGCTGCTGCTAGTGAAAATTGCTGAAAAGAGAGAAAAATAGCCTGATTACGATATGGTAACTCTTTGACATGTGAAAGAACAATATTTGGAAAGCACTTTTGAATAATAAAAGAGCTTTTAAGATCCACAACCAAGAGTATTATGTGATGGTGTTGAAACTTCTTAATCAGATTGGTTTCACCCTTAATTAGAAAGGCAGAGTTCACACTGACACCTGCTGTTAAGCCTTCCTAACTTTTTCCATCATAAGGCCCTTTTCAGCTTGATTGTGTGGGCTGATATTTTCTGGAGTAAGTGTCTTCTTCAGAATTAAATCAAAGGATGAAAAAGAAGAGTCGGTGTTTCAGATGAACTTGTGATTTTTAGGAATTACGTGGGGGATAACAGCTTGCTTACTTCATATGGACTCTCAGTTATTTCATTTTAAAAAAATCGGTTATCTATATCCTTTGGAAAAAGAACTTGAAAATCAGCACTTTCACTCAATGAAGTTCCCTAGAGAGGCATTCATAATTTGCCAAGCTACAAGCCCCAGAAAAATCAGACAATACACACTGACTTAAGTGGAAAAGTATTGCAATTCTATATCCAATGTCTTTGAAGATTCTACTTTCTTTTACCTCTGACAAATCACCAGGAGTAAAAAAAGATAGCTAGGGAACTCAAAGTATGTAGGATGATGAGGACAGAGGTGTTACAATGGGATGTATAAAACAGAAGAAGAGCAGACAAGTTTGGTAGGACATGCAATGCCAGTGAAAAGAACAAATATTAGCAAGAAAAAAGAGAAGGGAACAAGAGGAAAAATTATAGGAGGCAACAGGCATTTTAATGATGAAGCGTTAAATCACAACTTTAGTATCTTGAGACTTCTCTGATCTTTAAAACCTGCCATAACTTTCCATTTCCTTTTACTTATGTGCCTGCAAAACAGATAACACATTTTTGTTGCTTCTGTGGTACTAAAATAATGATGAAGTTCAGTGCCAATGACCTAGGTAGCCCAGGAGATAACTCATATGGAGGATGAGCCTGTAGTTGTTCTAACCTTCCCCACAGAAAGTCAGCATCAGGCTTCTGTGAAGGTGACTGCATACCTGTAAGCTGAGTCCAGACATATGCTATTACAAAATCATTTGCTCTTCTCATAGAAGTGATTGTACTCCATTCATGTTACATAAGAAATGTTCTCTGTAAAATAAATGTTGTTTGAAATTACTGGCATCCCTAAGATTGCAATTGCTGACTGCTCATCTGCTAAGACCTACATATTAAATTTTTGTTTGTTTTTTATTTGGGATGATTTTACACCCTCTTCTCTTCATCACCTCTGAAGAGAATTTGGAATCAGAAAACTTGGGGGTTTGACTCTGAATTTTCCCCAAGTTTTCTACATTCAGTAAACCCATTGGCCTTTGCTCTCACAATGTCTATAAAATAATTATCTATAAAAAATTATAAAATAAATATGAGTGACCTATGAGCAATGTACAGAGTTTTCCACCTGGCAACTACATTTTGGCCCAGGTCAGCAGATGCTAAATGTAGCAAAGACTACAATTTACAAGGGCAATCTTCTATGCACTTCTTTTATGTCACACAGCTCAGCATTTACACCTTCCCCCTCCTGTACTGGTGACTCACATGACCCCAGCACGTCATGGTCACCTGCCACCTTACTAACACTTCATTAACTAGAACACCTGCAGTGATTTTAACCACAGCTCACCATAATGTAGCCACTACTGGTCTATACTAGACCAGCATTCATGAAATGGTTGGAAATTACCTGGTTGTCTCAGCCCTATGGTGTTTTAAGATAGAAAATATATAAATCAGTTCCTTTTTATTCTTTAAATAATGAACAATATAAAAATAAAGTTTTGTTATGATGCTGACTTGCTGATGTATTTTTGAGCTGGTATATTCTTCAAATACTGATAAAGATCATAGAGAAAAGTTAGTTCAAATAGCTGTCCTCTTGATTTAATTTGGAAACTTTGGGGTTTGTTTAGTTTAGAGTCCCAGAAGGTCATCTGAAAGCTTCATGTGGAGCTGGACTCTGAAATACATTAAAAGATATATGCTTATCATTTGCATTTCAACAAAAACTATTGAGCTAAATTGAGCTAAAACATACGATACCTGAAAAATTGCAAATGTAAATGAGTATCAAACCCACGGTATTTGATTAAAAAATAAATTCTTCAGTATTTAGTGTTGAGCTATGGTCATACACCTTGTTAAACCTCTGCGCACAGAATGGCTGAGCAGCATTCACCATGTCTTTGGATGCCCTCAATGTGCTATCAAGAAGTATTTTGTTACTACTTTAGTATCTCTATTTCCCTAGTTTTATGGTTTTTGCCCTCTGACTTTTCCTTCAACTCTCTTTTTTTCAAAATTGTGATTATAATTATTTGTTGCCCCTAATAATTTAGTTTCTTCCTGGTTCCTTTTTCCACAGTTTTCCCCTTGTCACTGAGAATATATCCTTTCAACAGTTGTAGCTTAAGTAATTTCTAATATGGATGTTAATCTATGCCTCTGACCATCCCAGTTGAATTTGACTAAATGTTCTTTGGTCCCTTGTACTTTTTTGAGGTGGTAGGGAGGGACAAGACCAGAACTGCACAACATAATACAGACAGGGCAAAACCACAGGTTTACATGGTGGCAGACCACCAGTCTCTCTTCTGTTCTTCATTCTTCTCCTAGAGGCTCCTGATATTTGATTTACTCTTTTGAACACTACTGAACACTGTTTCTGTGTGACTATCAATCATAACTCCCAACTCTCGTTCCAGGCAGCTCATGGAAGTGAAATCAGTGTTTCTTCTCTTTATGTGCATCACTGAACATTTATCTACACTAAATTTCAGTTGTCATTTTATTGCTCAGTCACCAAGTTTTACTACCCTGAATAAATTAGTATCATCAAACTTGATTACCTCAGTGCTAACATGCTTTTCAAAGTAATATATAACCATCTTGAACAGCAAAGGCTCTAGCGTAGATCATACAGAACCTCATCTGTCACTACCTTCTACTGTGAAAATTGACAATTTACTCCTGTCTTCTAAGCAATTAACCATACAAGGGTCTTCCCTCTCATGACATGGTGTGAAGTTTCCCTAAATGCCTCTAGTAAGACATTTCTCATTTCTTCTGGAAAAACCAAGTAAGCCACATCAACCACATCACAGTTATCCATGTAACATGTTGATAAGACTTCAGAAAGGCCAAGAAACCCATAATTTTATCAAGATATTAAGTAATTCTGCTCTTGATAGCTATTCTGCATGGTACAGATATCATGCTTTAAAAACGCTTAAGAATTTTGTACTTCCCCAGGTCTCTTAAGAAGTGTTTCAAAAGTTGCCTTCAGATTTTCAGTTGTCCTTGGGTCCCAAGGCAGCTTTGGGAAAGTTACCACTGTCATGTTTTAGGAGTCATTCAATTCTTTCAGGCTTGAATTCCTCCTGAACTCTGTCATAAACACCACTTTGTCCTGGCAACGTGCTGCTTGTTGTAAGCTCTGTTTTCTTCATTTCTGTAGGCATTTCTTTTCCATGTGGGTCTTCTGAGGAGTCTCTCATAAAGACAACTTTAGATCAGGATCTGTCCTGTTTCTTGTGCAGTGACTGCTGACAAAAATAATTAATGTAACTCCTCTGCAATGGCCTGACCCTCCTGAGTGCTCTTTTCATACCACGATTACTACCCTTGCCCTTCAAATTTTGGCTTAATTCCTGCTTTTGATATATTGGAAGAAAGATTTGTTGCTACTTGTGAATTCCTCCACTAGATGCTCCTCAAAATTCTTCTTGTCTTGTGCTTTTACATGCTACCTGCCAGAATAAACAATTCTTTCTATTCTTTTAATATGGACATCAGTTTTTTGCAGAGCATCTCCTTGCTTTTGTTATGTTTGTCACTTCCTCCCCAGTATGTGGGTTTTCTTTTGCCATTTCCCACACTAATCTTTGTAAAGAGGGTGTGTTGGCCCAATGCTTCCATTGGGTGTGGTGGTGGCCAGAAAAAATTCAGGTGAAGTAAGAGGATTCCATTCTCTTAGCTGACCTTTTTAACTTAACAAAGTGCTTCTTTCCCACAGTTCCCCTTTTGAGGAGCCCAGCTGTTGTTACTCCTAGAAGAGCACCGAAGCTGAGCGTGCTGCAGCAGCTGCTGCAGAGCAATCCCTGAGCTGTGGGGCTCTGGGGCAGCCCCTGGAAGCTGCTCTGACCCAGCTCAGGGTTGCATGTAGGCTGCAGACCCTCCTGGGCCCTGCTCAACCACCTGCCCCAGACCCAGCTACTGAGCAATCTCTGTGGTACAGTCTCATGGTGTTCCACCTGTCACTGCAGGCAAATAAGGCAGCCCATGATTGTCCTCCTGCCTGATTTGGCTGCTTCTTCAGTGGTCTTAGAATACTGGATGCAGTGTTACCATCTTTGCCGGGCAGTTATGATGCATAACTGCCAAATGATGCATTTGATTTAGGCTTTGAATTTCAGTCCACGTGGATTCATAATGTAGTTTGATGAAGCAGGGAGTTTCTTCATTATATTCTAACTTTTAAGAAGTAAGTAACACCACATCACCACCCTGAAGGCCTACTTAATTTTCACCTTCATCAACATTTTTTTTTGTTTTGGTTTTCTAATCTATGGATTAACTTTCTTCTGTCAAGCTTCTGGTAAGTGTACTATGCCACTTCTTCCACTTAGGGCTGGACTTGCTTCCCTCATCGTTTATCTTAGTTTTTTTAGCAGTTGTTTCTGCCATATTTTCTTCTTTAACAGGCAGCCTATTTGATTTTTCTCTGCTTTGACTGATGTATCTGAAATCCCATAGCATTACCAGTACCACAATTTCCACTTCAAACCACATGTTCTTCTGAACATACTGGCTTTCTCAACACTTCTTTGTTTACAAGCTCATGACACTCCTGATTTTAAGTGCCAGAAGCCCAGTTCTCTAATGACCCCTCTCTCATGTCTTCCTTGTACCAAGAAATGTTTCTAAATCCTAGTAAATCTGGCAACTTTCTAAATCCTAGTAAATCTGGCAACCAGATTTTTGCAGCTTTGATATCTGGCTGAGGGGATGGCATTTGTGTTTGGCACCCATATACTGTGCTTGCCAAAAACATAAAATACAAATCCTCTAAAATGGGGTCAATTCCATAATTTCTTTCAAGTATGGTGTACCCTCATACCCTCATGGACCATCATGCCAGCACAGCCCAGGGTGACAAGCTGTGGAGAGAAGAAAAATCACTGTGAGAATAGTAGGGAGGGAATTTCTAAGTGAGAACAGCCACCAACTATTTCACAATGTGCAGCTACATCCCCAGAAGGGCTCTGTCTAAGCAACACTTCTGCACATGAATTAACACTGTGAAAACATAAAACAATTAATTATATTGAATTGTTTGCTATTGCACAAGTTTTCAAAATTACAAGACTATGAACATGAACATTCAGATACTTGTATTGATCTAGAAAAGTTCAGGCTTAGGTTTAAGAGAGAAACCTTTCGATCAGATTTTTCTAATAAATGTTTATAAGAAAATTTTATAATTCAAATAATATTTCTGTTGTTCAAGCAAGTACAATTGGGTACTTTCTTACTCTCACCTTCCCTGCAAGCACCTACTTACTTTGTTTTGTGCTTTCTCACTGTGAGCTCATTTATACTAATATCTCGGTGTGTGATACAGAGTGAGAGGCTCCCATCAACAAGTAGGAAAAATACAGGTTTGTGAAATGATAAAAATTCCTTAGTTATCTGTCTAAAGAATGGACTAGCACTGGTTGCAGCAGGTAAGATCTTTGCCCTTCAAGAATAAAGTTGGGAAATTTAATTTTTTCTTCCTCAGGATCAAAGTATTTAGCCTACATTCCTACTTCAGGGTAAGTCCTACGCATAGTCTAACTCTGGAGTCTGTAAGTTTACTTCCACTGAAAATTTTGGGAGAAAAACATCTCCTCTGCACTTGACTTGTTCAAGTTTCTGCCGTCTATGCAGCATCCAGATACCAGGGCTCTGTAGCATGTCCAAAGATGGAAAAATACATCAGATTTAAGGAAATACACGTAGTGTCCAAGTACAAAGACTTTTTTCCTATTAAAAAAAATCTTTCATATGAAAAGACCAATGGTTTAAACATAGTCTTCATAGTGCAAATAATATGTCATTTGTAATTTCTATGAATGGCAAGCCTTACTTCTGAAACTGCTCTGCAGAAGAGGTCTTTATCTGTGGAGGGCAGAATGATGTCCTGAGACTGTACTTGTTACTTGTAAAGGTGACTACCATATTCCATGGCATATGAAGACATTACATGCTTCTAGGGGATTTCTAGGATTTTGCATTCATATCTCAATATTTAATGAAAGAGTTTTTTAAAAACAGACGAAAAACTGTGGTTAAGAATCTGGGGAAGACCAATGCTGAATCATATAAGAAAGCTGAATTATAGGACTGTCAGATTAAAATCCTCATCATTTAGAAATTGGAATGAAGCTTCAGGAGATTGAACAAAAATGTCCAAAAACTTCATGTAAACATTATGAGGAGATACAGACAAACACAATATGGACAGCAACTCCCCAGTAGAGCAGTCTCAGGGACAACTTGGCATTTAACAGAGGGAAAGAACAAAAAGACAGCAAAAAGCCTGCCCAAGAACCCACTCCCATTACCAAAACCATGAAAAAACAATACACAGCAGAAAAGACAAGCAAATTACAAGATCACATAACATTGCTCATGATGTACTATGAAGAAAAATTAGGTGATGGATAGACCTTCTGTTTGGGGTCATATATTTGCAGCAGAAGAAATTATTGTGCCAACACTTGTAGTCAAGGGAAAGAGAAATAGGAGAGGGAAGAGGAGAGAAAAAAGGAGGAAGGGAACAAAAAGGCAACATAAAACAGAAAACATAAACCTCAGCCTATCATAAGACATCAAGACAAGGCAGCCTACAAACAGGAAATTAAATGCCAAGTTCACAGTAAGGCATCAGTGAACCTAGTAGGTTATGAAGACTCCTACATTATTACTTGTGAATAGAAAACAAAATTGAAACTGTAACGAGATAGATTAAAATTGTAAAACGCATGACTATAAAACCACAAGGACCATGCAATAAACCCCCCAAAAAAGACACATAAAGAAAACATACAGAGAAGGCTTACAGGCTGAGATTTCAGGTAGTGCAGACAACACGGAAACTGGTGTCACTGGAAGAAATAATGAAACTTATTGGAGGTTTCTGACAAATTATTTAAAACAGATTCAAAAATTTCAAAAAATCAACACTCCATACTATCTAGAGCATATGATACATGGGTATCCCTGCAGCAAAGTTGCTGAAAAATTAGCAGGTGATATGTGAAGGATTGGACCATCTTCCAGGCATGTTATACCCACAACAGAAAATAAAGCTCAGCCAGTGGAGAACCTGCATCACAGGGTATATATTACATAAGTAGAAGAAAAATAGGAGAATCAAATACAATAGAAAAGAGTCAGCTCTGGTCACAGAGCCTCAGACTGATCAACCTGACAGTAAAAACTGCAGCTTAGGAAAGCCGTAGGAAAAAAAAAGGTGATATCTGTGCTCGGTTTTAAATGTGGAAGGAGACTTTAAATCCCAGTGTAGGAACCAAACTAGGTAACATGGCTCTGTAGAAATTCATAGGAATCCAATTAGAACTCTGACACTGACAGCAAATGTAATGTCTATCCTTTAGATGATCAGTTTGAGTTAGTGCCCAGCTGGCAGAGGTGAATGTCACACAGATGTGAAATATCCAAGTTCAGTAGCATATGTTAGAAGAAGCTGCTAGACTCCATGCTGTTCTTATTTGATTAGTCATCCTGGTCTCAAAATAGATTTCACCTTTAGTACAGCTCTACTACTACAATATCCTACAGTACAACCCTGCCTTACTATATTGAATTTCCTCTTAAAATACTGAACTGTACATGCAGCCTCAGGGCTGCCAATGAGATTTTTATGGATATTATTTAAGGGGCATTTACATTTTCAATCTTCATTAAATGTGTGAGGGTTTGTAATGAGTGTAAACACTAGATTTTCACAGGGAATTAGTTTTTCATCAAAATACTATTTTCCACTGGAATAGCACCTTCAGAAGCAAGATAGCTGACCGTGCTGGAAACCCAAGTCCTTCAGTTACACAAAAGGAAATCAAGAAAGTGTAGGAGGCACCATTTCTTTGATAAATGAACAAACCAACCCAACAAAGCAGGAAACATTTCCCTTTCCTTGGAAACTAATATGCTAACACTGGAAAACTACCTCTTTAGTGAAATCCTTCATAAACAATGCATACTGCAGTTCTCACACTGCATAATTTTAAGAATTTATACATTCTGAACATACACCAGGCCTATTCTAGCTTTTTCTATTATAGCAGTATGACAGAAGATGATTATTGCTTTTGTTGACACTTCCACATTACTGCAGGTTCTAGTCCAAGTTATGTGCTATAATCATAAAGCTCCTATTGCCAGGACAGCTGATTTCATTTTGGCAACAGCACTAAGACAGTCTTAAGTTTGTTTACTGTTTTGTGCCAACAGTTGGCAAATACAGTGTTCAGGCCAGGCTGGATGGGGCTGGGAGCAAACCTGGTTTAGTTCCCTACCCATGGCAGAGTTGGAACTCAGTGACCTGCAAATCCCTTCCAACCCAAAGCATCCTACAAAATTTGATGGTATAGCTCTCAAAACGCCCTTCTATAGAGGCCTGGCTCTACTGTGTATTTAGGATATTGAGATTGCTTCTCTTTCTCTCACTTCTGGCTGAACACAGAACCACAGAACTACTTTGGTGTATCAGCGTTTTCATCACGCTGAGAAAACTGCAATACTTTTTTCTCAAAATGCCATTGCTCAAAGCCAGACCAAGACACAAAAATGCACTCACTAGAAGTATGTTTGTTTCTACTTCACAAGCATTCAGACATGCAAAAGCCAAAACATAAGAGTTCAAAAGGTGTTTTACTTATCTAAATGTCACGACTCTAAGCAAATTGTAGATGAATTCTCCAATTTGGAATAGTACACATCTACAGCTTTAACTCAGGGAAAGTACTGTGCTGCCTTCCCCAGCTTGGAATACATGGACAGGGAGATGTCACATGACCCTTAAAATGAAAAATAAAAATTTAAAAAAAAATTGAGCGCATTCTATTAATTTGTTTGAAACATATAGAAAAAGAATAAATTTTAAGTATTACTGGAATGCACTCCTCCTGAATTAAAATTCTAGCTGACATCAACATTTTCAACCACTGGTTTCACTGGTGAATGCAGCAAATGATTTCATGTGCCTTCTTAAATAAGAAAAAAACCAAAATCAAGGTTGATATATAAGCTGACAAACAGAAGTAGACTGTTCAAATCAACAGCAATGAGACAGCTGGCATGGAAATTTTAGTCCAAAGATTTCAAGTATGGCAAAGCCATAAGCAACTGAAAAAAATATCTTCCAATAGTAAAACAGTATCTGACAACTGAAAATAGTACCCTACTTAGTAATTAGCTTTACTGAAATGGTTCACTGAATTTCATTAGTTTGCCTTAAAACTCAGCAGCACATCTAGTACTACTGGTTGGTAGTAAAACCTAGAACCCAGTTTGTTCTGTGGCCTTGTGTTAACCTTACTCTCTGTTGCTATAGTTCATCTGCAAGTATAAGTATACAGTTTATTGCTGCATATTTTAAAGGATGATGCTATAGCTGCTTTTCTGCCTAGAAATTAGTGATACCTGATAAAATTAATCATAGAAAAGTTAAAGGCTAGCCATCTCACACTCTGTATTACATTACAGATTCCATCTGGAAAACAGACCCATGTTTTCTATGTACGGACAACAGAGCATAAGTAATGGTCTGCTAGGTTCTCACTTGAGAAGGCACTGGGTTATAATGCTAGGCACACCCCAAAACCAAGAGTGTCCTGTGTAGCAGTTCTGGAGTAATGCCAGAGACTTTAGAGAGAGACTGTAATTGGAGATTTTATTATTTACAAAATACAAAAAATTGAAATATTTTGAAATATCAGCACTTCTGCAAATACAGACAACAGAATCACTGACAAGTAGCACAGAAGTTATAGCAATGAGTGCAGTACATTTCTTCCAGGAGCTGTGAAGTGCAAGGGAAAAATATTGTGTCAATCACACAGACAAAGAAGGAAAATTACACAGAGATTAGACAGCTTGAAAATGTCTGTAAAGTTAGGCATCTGATATACCACTGAATTTCCTTATTAAAAAAAATGTTCATAACCTCTTCAACACATGTTCCATGCACTCTTCATAAACTATTTGTCTCCCAGTACCACAAGCTTCTTAAGGCCCTGAAGAAAAAAATTATGTATATTCTGCTTTTATGCTTTTATGCAGAGCTAGTTTTATACAAAAAGAGAGTGATGCAGAAGTGTTAGAAGACTGATAGGCAATGACAAACATACCACATAAATTTGGAACAGATAATGAACAGACTTTTGCAGTACAAAATTAAACACAATTGTATGTACTACTGCTGAACACTGAAAGACAGGCAGAGAACAATAATGTTGAAAAGCTAAAATAGAAATGAAAGTTGGCTTTTGCAGTAAATGGCTTTCATTACTATCTGTACAGATAGAAGTTTCCAGCACATACAATCTCACATTTCCGTAAAGTGTGCATCAGCTCAAAACTGAAAATAAACTCAAAATGAAGGTTCCTAATCCTAAAGCAGATGACCTCAACAAAAAATACAGACATGCTTGATAACGAAGTTAGAATAAAATCAGGAGAAATATGTAAGATAATGAGATTGTGCAAAGTTTTTCCAGATACTGATCTGGTTCGATATCTTTGGTTTTGATTCCTACCCCTGGGTTCTCTCTGCAATCACGCAAAAAGCTGTCACTTCGTTTCTTGTACTTGTAGGTTGTAGCTCACTGCTAAAACGACCGGCGATCTTGGTATTTTAGCACAGAACTATCCTACAGCCACCAGAGGCCACTGCTGCTCTTCGCTCTTTTCCTGTCGGCAGCTGGGCTGCAGCGAGTAGAGAGCCCACAGAAGCACCAGGCAATGGTCACACCAGCTTCAGTCCTCCTTTCCATTTTTATACAGCCAGCGCTGCACTTCTGTAGAGAAAATTAAATACAGTACACTTTTTATTGGTGGACAGACTGTGAAATTATCTAAATATTGCTTACCCAACCTTAGCCTTCAGGTAGAAACTAAACCTTGCATTCCAAAAACCTGAATTCATTCTTTGATATGATTAAATTGGGTTGCTTAAGGCAAGTTTTTAGATGTAATTTAATTAGGTATCTGAAAGGCTTTAACTTAAGAAAAAACCCCCAACATCCATTTGAAACGGAACAAGATAGATGAATTAACGAAGTGATAATTAACATTCAACGATGAGAAAACGATTGAGTAATGCTTTGCTACCACAGTTTACAGATATCAGTACCCAACCCACCCTGTTTTTTGATCAGTGATCTGAAGCACCTGCCAAATACTATTGCAGAGACTACAGAAAGTGACATTAAAGTAATAAATGTAACAAATGAGGACAGGATCATCCAGCCTGGTTAATGCATCATATTAAAAGTGTTTTAATACAACCTATTGAAGCACTATGTAGTTTTTAATAAAGACACTGGACATATGCTGGCATATGGGATGGGGGGAGGAAAAAGGGACATCCTAGAAGGCAGTGAGAAGAATTTGCACATTTTAACAGTTTGGCAAATAAGCTGCAGGAAGCCAGTTCAGTGGCAATGGGCTTTGGATCCATTTTTGGCTGTAAGACTTGAGTTGCCAAAAAAATGTTAAAAAAGGTAGTTTGATCACTGCAGGCAGTATTCTCATACAAGTTCCCTCTGTACAGAAATATACTCATTTTAAAAAGGTATTTAAAAATCAAAAGTTGTAGGAAACCCCCCTAACTCACAAGCTTTAGAGTCTTAAACAGGTCCAACTAAAGAGATAATGGAAGAAAAAGAATCAAGTAATTCATCAAAAGTATTTTGTATTAAGATTTATTTAGCAAGAAAGAGGTGTAATAAACACCTAATTTTAGAAGCTCAACACTTGTGTATTAAACAATGACATACAGCAGTGTCTTTGGAAGCAATGAAATCTATGAAGTGCAGAACATGCTGTCAAGAAAAGCATATGCAACTTTATTTGTATCTTTCCAGAGAGTGCAGTTCTATTGCACACAAATACAGGGGACACAATCAAACTCTGGCCTCTGATACCAAAAAAATCACAATTAAATGACCCAGCTATCTTTTATGACAACTCACATCAAGATCTGAAGAGGGACTTCTGACAAGGCTCACTCACGAGGAGTGACAGGACAAGAGGAAATAGCTTTAAACTGAAGGAGGGTACACTACATACTGAAAAGGAATTATTTACTGTGAGGGTAGTGAGACGCTGGCACAAGCTGCCCAGTGAAGCTGCAGATGTTCCATTACTGCAAGTGTTCAAGGCCAGATTGCCTGGGGCTTGAACAACCTGGTCTAGTCAAAAGTGTCCCCGCTCACGCGCAGGTGCATTGGAACAAGATGATCTTTATAGGGTCCCTTCCAACCCAAACCACCCTGCGATTCTAAGATCTCCTTGGGCAGCAATTTGGTTCAGGTAGCAAAGCTTGGCCAGGGCACAGCCAGGCCAAACAATTTCAGCAAGTTCAGCAGCAAACCCTGCCTACCCTGTGTGCAGGCTGGAGGCTGCCACCTTCCTGGGCACCAGGCGAGTCCCATGTGCTCATGTTTTGTGCCCCTCAGCCTAAAACCAGAATTCATGGAGGGTGTGTGAGGAGAAAGCAGAGAACAATTGCCCACAGCGAACAGAAACAGAGAAGGACCTGTAAGGATCATGAGAGCCCAACTGCCAGCCCTGCGCAGGACAGCCCCAAGACCACACCATGAGCCTGAGAGCATTGCCCAAACACTCCCTGAACTCTGTCACGCTCGGTGCTGTGACCACTTCCCTGGGGAGCCTGTTCCAGTGCCCAAACACCCTCTGGGTGAAGAACCATTTCCTAGCACCTAATATCCAACCTAAACTCGCCCTGACACAACTTCAGGCCACTAACCACGCGGCTCTGGCCGAGTCCTGATAACTTTCAAGCTCTCACCCTTACAGAATCACAGAACAATTAAAGAGTTGGAGGAGACCTCTAGTCCAACCCCTCTGCCAAGACAGGGTCAGCTACAGCAGGGGACACAGGTACGCGTCCAGGTGGGAGCCACAGGCAGGCAGATCCACCGTGCCAAACCCCGCTCGGCCCGTTCCCGTTCCCGGGCCGGCCCCACAAGGGCGCCCCGCGGGCCCCGCCCGCCGCCGCACCCGGATGTACCGACCTCCCCCCAGCCCAGCACAGGCCGGCGCATGCGCACCGGGGGCCGCCGCCGCCCCTCACCCGCCCTGCGCCCCCCGCCCGCCCGGCACTGCCGTGAGTTCGCCGCTGCCCCGCTCGCCCCCTGCCCGCCTCCCCCGGGAGGGAGCGCCGGCGCCCGCCCCCTGCAGCCCGTGTGTAGGGCCGGGCCCGCCCGCTCGTCCCCGCCCCTCCGTCCCCCCCTCCGCCCGTTGCCAAGAGTGTGTGTGTGTGGTGTGTCCGTGTGTGCGTGCGCCGGGGGGGGGCGGGAGGGACGGGTTGGGGGCGGCCATGCCGAGGGGGCGGCCCCCCGAGCCCGGCGGGGAGAGTGGCGAGGCCGGCGCCGAGGCAGGTAACGAGCGCGGCCGGGCTGGCGCGATCCGCGCCCGGGGGTGGGAGGCAAGAAGCCTCCGCGGGCTCCGCATATAGTCCCCGGATATGGGGGAGGAAGGCCGGGTCTATTGTGCGAGGGTACAGGCGAGAGGGCGGAGGGGAGGAGAGGAGAGCGGAGGGAGCCGGGCCCGGCCCTGCGCAATGATACCGGGCGGGCCGCGGCAGAGCGGGCCGGGGCGGCCTCCCCGCCGCCTCCCGCCGGGGCAGCGCGGCCGTGGTTGTGATGGCCGGCGGAGCAGGGCTCCTCGGGCCTGGCCCTGGCCGTCCTCCTTCTCCTCCTCCTCGTCCTGCTGCTGGCGCGGTGCGGGTCCCGGAGCTGGAGGAAGAGCTTGGGCCAGCTTGCGGTGGGCAGAACGGGATGGCTCCGGCTCCTTCCGCTGCTCCTCTCCCTCTCCCTTCTTCTCCCGGCCAAATTAATGAGGCCTTCGAATAAAGCATGATAAACAAATACAAAATTAAGTTCAACTCGCTCATGTTTCTGATTTGCAAGGACGACGTTATTTTTAAGTTTCGTGTTGTTTTTCTTTAAAAACACTTGCGGTCGTTTTCTACGTGAATATATGTGTAAAAAGCCCCAAACCAAGCTGGTTTTCTTTCTCAACATGTATTAGTGTCACGCCTAAGTTTTAACATTTTTGATTGTATTTTATTGCCGTTGATGTCTGGGGAGCATTTTCAGGGCATGATTGGTTTGATGGTTGGTTGGGGAGCTTTTTTTTTTTTGGACAGTAGTTGGTAGCTGGTGAGTTTTATGGCTCTTTTATGTAGTTCACTCCTGCTGATGTTACTGTGGTTCTGTGAGCAATATGAAAATAAGGTCCACAAGCAAGAAATGCTGTGGTTCAGATAGGCCTGAAACCCTCATAAGTGACTTCTCCTTCAGCACAAGCATGTAGCAGTAGGTGTTTAATTGAAATACATATTTTTTCACAAATAGAATGGAAAGAGATTTCATAAAGCATTTTAATACCATACCTATTTCAGTAATGAAAAGTCATCCAATTAATACATTCAGTATGTATTTAGAATATTTTGTTTTCCTAATGTTTTCAGATGGGTTCTCGCTGTGGAGTGGGAATGTGTAGGTGAGCCTTCTGTGGAATACTTTTCTGTAGAATTGAAATGTGCTGACAGGCAAAGAAAAAGCTGTGCTGTTTCGTGAGAGTTGGGAAGTTGGGCGAGGTTTTTTCTACAGTATGGAAAGCCAGATGGGCCACAGGTTCCTACCACAAGTGGTGGGGGATTTTTTTTTTGTTAGCTCTGTTATGGCTATTGGTCTCAGCGTTTGATCACTAAGTAATAAGGATATAAAGAAAGTCCCAAAGAACTTTTGGTGTTACTAGCTTTGGAGGTGGTTTTGTTTGTTTGTTTTATTATTTAAACTAAAGATCTGCTTAGTTCTCTAGTAGTTTTTGAAAGGGTATGCATGTGTCATACATGTGTGAACTCCTATAGTAATGACATGATGTACAAATGAGAAGAGGATGAGAATTGAGACAAGCTGTCCAGGCAGCTACAGCCTAGTAGCTGTATTCATTTTGCTTGTAGTTGGACCTTGATGTTAGACTATTTCTATGGTAAGATCTGCAAATGGCTGCCAAGACTTAATGTGAGTTTCATCACGTTCTTAATTTTTCACATTTTCATTTATTTTAAAAGAAGTTTGCCAATTTATTAATTATATTTTTTTCATAGAGGTGCTTTGAATGCATTTGAGAATTACAGGGTCTGGGGCTATCCACAGGGATTGAGAGACATTTGCAAGGACTGCCCTAAATAGGCAAGTTTTGTGGATTCTGGTGGGTTTGGTCCTTGAGATTTCAGCAGTTTGGGAAAGCAGTGAAGTCAATGTTGGCAAGCAGCACATTTTATTCTGCACTTCTCTGTGACAAAAAAAGGTCATGAATGAGGAAGCTCTGGCTGAACAGGACAGCTTAAATCTGGGAAATTTATGTTCTCAGGACATTTGTCTGTTTGTCCTGTTCAGATACAGGCTTTGAAAACTGTTTGTGCATTTCATGGGTTTCACTTTTACCAGAAGGAATTTTATTTAGAAAATAGGTGTTTACAAAAGTAAGTATATCATATCTTTTACTTAGGAGATTGCATTGGTTTAGATTTTTTTGAAGTGTGGTCCTTGGAATTCATACAGCCATGCTTTGCTGTTGTCTTTCATGGAAATGTTGCTCTCTGTAGCTGTACAGTCTGTGTGTTTATGGTAATTCTGCTTTGGGAGAAAATAAAGGTGAATCAATGATGTTTTATGTATCTTTCTTAGACAGTCCACCATGCGTGTCAAAGACTAGAACAAGTTCTTTGTTCTAGGAAGATTAAATGTGTTGGATAAGAAAAATGAACTCTAGGCAGTAGTAGTCAAAATAATATCTTGACCTCAATAGCTGATATTTTAAAAGTTCCTTTTCCTTTTTTGGTATTGTATTGTTTTCCCAAAACCATCTTGCATTTTTTTTTAAACTCAGTTGAACAGTTCAATTTAACCTCTCTGGTGAAAGCTGAAACATGCTAGGTTCTGTCTGAGCATAAGGAAACACTTCTTTACTGTGAGGGTGACTGAGCACAGGCATTGGTAACACAAGGGAGTTGTGGGGGTCTCGTTCCATAGAGAGGCCCTCTCTAGTTTTACCTGTGATGTTTGTCACTGACCAGTGGCAACATGAAATGAGCAGTTTTGACTTTTGGTATCTGATCATTTTCAAATAGCAGGAAAGGAATGCTTTGAACAGCAAGATGAAATATTTCAGGATGTACTGAAGCAGTTTTTAAGCCTAGAGTGTATGTCCTTTATTAAACCCAAGGGCTAGTTTGAAACAAGTCTGAACTGAGTTCCTTTATGAGTGCAGTTAAAACTTGAGTATTTCATGTCTTCAGAGGGCCTGAATTGTAACAGAACTCACACATGAAGAGTGATAAATATTAAATAGGCAAAGCTAGGAAACACAGAGATGACATAGCTTTAAGTCTGCCTCTGCAGAGCTGGCTGTATTTTGTTTGCTGCTGTCAGTCTTCTAGCAGCATTTTGGATGTGAGTACATTGAATTAGGGGAAAAGAAATTTAGAGGCTTTACATCCCAATTTTATATTACTGAAGAAAAATGAGACTTGAACACATAGTTAAATCTTACCAAATTTTTGTTATGTGGATTATTTCAGTAGTTTTGCATTAGGGTTTTATGTGGTGACCTCTGACTGACAAGAATAGGTGAGTGATGTCATGCAGGCAAGAATGTAGAGGTACAGCTTGTGTGGTGTGCTCTAAATCTCTTAAATACAATAGGTATGGGTAATTTCTTTGGAAAACATGCAGAAGGAACAACTGCTCAAGCTTTTGCCTTAGAAAACGTTCATATTTAGGCTTTAATGGTGATACTCTGGTATCTCACTGTTCTGCAGTAAAAAAAATCCATATTTATGTACAAAGGGGCATGTTGGGTAATAAAGATGGTAAACTTGGATTACACTGGCATGCTTTAATTCCACACTAGTTTGTCAGTATACTTGAAAGAATTTCCATGTCTTTTCCCAAGTAATCTATGCAGTTGAATAACTTGTGTTCTGTGTGATAGCTTCAGTTCTTGTTCTGTCCCTTGTCCATAGCTTTCCACCAGTTGCAGAAATTTTATTTCCTATTGCATCTGTGCTGGTACCTTCACACCTCATTTATTCCCATGCATTAAGTGCTTCCAAATATAATTAAAATTTCTATTTTAGATCTCTCATGTCCCTCTGTTGACTTTTATTGCTGTAGTTGGATTATGTTCATTCTCCGGAAGAGGGAAGACCATGTAGTAAATCATTAAGTTCATTCAGAAGTTTCTGTTAGCAGTGTAGGGGTTGGGCACAGGTAAAGGTCATGACTTCACACATGAGAAATCCAAATCATGTGAAAACAGCTGAAAAATGGTAGCTTGGTACATTCATATGCAGCTGTCAAAAAAAGTGTTACTCTTGTTTTGGAGCATTTAGCAATAAATATAGCAAGATCTATCTAAATGTCAAACAAAGCTATCAAAGTTGCTGAAGGAAATGCCAGATTTCAGTTGTCTGTGTAGGTTAGGATGGTGTGGATGGTGTATCTGTGTATTGGGTTGGCCTTGGCCAGCAATTAAGCATCCTCCAACCACTCGCTCACTTTCTCCTGCAGTAGGGTGAGGGAAAGAATGGGAATAGCAAGAGCAAGAAAAAGCTTGTAGATTAAGATAAAGGCAGTTGAGGAAACAAACGGGGAAAGTTTAAAAAAAAAAAGGTTAACCCCCTGCCCCCCAAACCAGCCAAATTGCCAAGTAACAAAAAGGCCCAACCAAGTGGTGCAAAGGTAAATGTTTGCCATCACTCTCAAAGGTGCAGTCTGGTGCTCAGTCTCTGAGCCAAGAACCCTACCTTGGAAGAACTACCCCCAGTTTTATATTGCTGAGCATGATGGTTTATGGCTTGGATATCCCTTTGTGTTAGCTCCAGCCTTTCTCCCACCCTCAGCCTACCCACTGTGGGGGCAAAGTGAGAAACAGAGAAGGCCTTCATGCTGTGCAGCACTGTTCAGCAATAGCTTAAGCAGTGATGTTAGCAGCATTGTTTTAGTCACAAATTTGAAACACAGCACCATATGGGCTGATAGGAAGGAAGTTAACTCTATACCAGCCAGATGAAGTGCAACCTACTTAGCATCTCACTGGCTGTGATGGAACTGTGAATTTTGTGTCCTCAGAGTTAATTCAGGCTTTTCGGCAGCAGAGGTGCAGCAGTGTGGCTCTGCTCTGTCTGGACTCTGCTCCTGGAAGGAGTGCATCTACTTTGTGTTGGCACGTGCTAAGTGACCAGCCCCTGAATGTCCATCCCAGCAGTGTGTTCCAGATTAAGTGTTGACCAAAGCATAATAAAAATACCTTGTCTTATATGAGCAAATCTTTATTGATTTCTGGATTTTTTTGAGAGTTGAGTCCTTCTCCTGCTCTTCCCATTAGAAGTCAGAAGGAATGCCTGCTGGTTTTGTTTAGAGTGCTGAGCTAGATTTAAACGAACCTGTTGCTTTTATGATTGCAGAACTAAGCAAAATGTTTTAATGATTCATTGTCATTTGTGTTCTGTGAGTTCAAGTGTAGTATGAGGAAATGTCAGTATTGCCATCTCTGTTTTGTTCTCTTGTCCTACCACTTTCTTTCCACTCATAAATTAGTAAATAGGTTTTGATAGGGTCAGACCCTTTTGTCCCTAGGCTTGCTAGCTGCCATTTAACATAAGTGACAAGTTTTCACCCATGAATTTTACGAGCTTGAGTGTTTATTTGCAATGTCCTTTCAGTTGGATTGGAGGAGGTTATTAGAGATCTAATAAGGCTGTGCTGCATTCACAGCTGAATGAGTCCATCTGCGCCTTGCAGAGAGGGCTGTGGGCTGCCATGAGGCACAGTGCTGCTTACATAAGGAGGGAATGGCTGGGAGTGCTCTAATTCTGTCTTCCTCCTTCCACGTTGAGTTGACATCAGTGGCTTCTAGCAGAGAGCACCTGCTTGCTGACTCAACTCCTGAGGTCAAGGGTTGGTGAAGGCTGTATCACAGCTGAATTCACCCAGAGTGATTATTGCTGCTCTGTGAGGGACAATAAATTCAGGAAAGACATTACAGGTTGTAACATTAGGAGTATTCAAGTAAGACTATGTTTAAACTGAAAGTTTGTTATCATTGATAGGTACTTTGCAAATCTGATTCTTCTATTTTTGGGCACTTTCGACAAACTGTAAGAATACAGACAAAAATATGTTTGACAGTGCATGTTGACAAAGATGTGTTTGATGGTGCATAATGAGCTAAGTGCTCCCTGTTTAGGTTAATTGTATTGATCCTTGACTGTCTCTCCCAAGCTGTGAAGGAATAAGGTTGATTTATGCTGCAGCTAGACTAACGTGCAAATTGAAAAAAAAAAGTAGAAAGTGACAGTAGCTTCTGCGCTGTTTTTATGCAGCTAATACTGATAAATGCAAATGTTTGAAACTATCCTTCTGTTCAGCAAGTTTGTTGTAGTGTGCAGACCTGAAAGAATCACTTATTTTTCAGGAGGTCTGTTACTCGAATAGTTATTTTCCGTTTTCTCTCTCTGTGTTTGTTTACGGATATTACTAAGAAGCTGCTCTCTAATAAGAGCATGCCAATTTTTGTGTGATTGTGTTGGTGTCACTTAATCAGTTAATGTCTTCTTGAACTAAAACCTCAGACTTTTAATTCTGTGGTTTTGGCTTGAATGGCATTCTGAATTGCATTAATTCATTAAAAAACAGACTTGTGTTTTCATCTGCCAGAGTATACCTGACAATAAATAGATTACTTAATTTGTGTTTCTAATACTTATATTTACACATATTACAATATGAGAACATGAGCATCATATTGGCTATTAATGAAATTCTTGCTAATATGATAAATGGTAAATGTGTCCATCAAATGTTGTGTCGGTTATGTGAGTATTTTGATTTTTTTTTAACTTGGGTACCCAGGGAATGTTTGGAATTGTTGCATTTTTCTTAATTGACAGATTTCTCAGTGGATTTAAAAATTACAGGGTTCATGCCCCACTGCTAGCTTCTTGAACTTGCTTTTGTCTGCATGTTTTTTTGGTATTCAAAAGTATTGGGCTTTAAGATAGGTTCAGTATTTTGCATCATTTGGCTTGTTTGATGATCCAAGCTGATGCACCATAAGCATTTTTTCCCTCTGATATAGGGAAAGATTTTTTTATTGCTGATTTATCTGAAATGCAGTAATGTAGGTTGTTACTTTGGCTTGTTATGAAAGAGGTATCAGTGTAAATAAAGTTTTCATTTCACTGATTCTTCTAACAAACAAATTGTGTCAAACAGTTATTTCATTTTGGAATTATTTTTTTAATAACATTGAAATGAAAACAGTCCTGAATCATACTTCATGAGGCTGTGACACCTGCCTGAAAAGTCAAAATATGGCTCACTTGCTTGTTACTTCTTTAATTGACAGTGTCTTTCCTGTTTTTACTGTCCTCCTAATTCTAAACAGAGTGTAACCGTTTAGGCCTTGCTGTTATCCAGTTGTTGGATTTCAGAAGGGATATTTTTCTGAATACTCTCCTTGTTAGTAGAAGAGTAAGCTATAAAGTCACTTCCTACATCTTTAATAAAAAGGAGCTGTGCAACTCTCTGAAATATCCAGTATTTAGTGGGTGATAGAGGACAGGGCTGTTTTAGTGACAATACAAAGGAAAAAAGACATTGTAGTCTCATTTCTCCCATAGGCTACTTCAGACGTAGTGGTAATGAATAAATGAGATTGTGTTTTAATTTAAACCTGTATTAGGTAGCAGTTCTGCCCTTTGAGAAAAAGTGAAGCAATTGAACTTTCAGAATTCTTTATTGTCCAAACTGGACTGTTTTAGTGGACTTACTGGCTGTTGCTACTGAGAACAGACTCCAGCCTGATCTCTCAGTAGCTGAGCCTTTGAAGACTCCTGGAGTCTAACCTAAGTTGATCTGCTGTGCCTTGTCCTTAAGGATTTCTGCACTGAGAGTCTTCTGCCAAGAGAAGCTGGACTTTACAGTCCAGTTGGTGATTCTAGAGTCCAGTCCTGATTTCCCAAACTCATTCCTTTGCTTTTTAGCAATGTGAAAGACAGGACCAAAAAACCCTGTAAGGTTTGGCTTTGGAAAGAGTTAAAAAAATTTTCATTGAAAGAGTAATGCTTGAAATGTTACAATGTCCATGCTTAAAATGGACGGTAAGCAGTCCATTTTCTATATGGGTACCTTCTGTTTCTTCTTCATTGGGATCTGAGTGCCTTTGGCAGCTTGAGGGCAGCTCAGGGTTTATGATCATCCATGAACTAGTCTTGAGAACTTCGTGATGCTTTGGCATGGGATGTGGTATGTTTAACTCCTCATTTTTATAAGTTCAGGCTGTTTTTCTGTTCTTTTCTATGAAATATTTTAAGATTATGCATTTGTTGCCTCTTTCTGTTTATTTTAGCAGCGGTCATTCCTGTCTTTTTACAGAAAACCTGAAATACTTTCAGGTACTGCATCAGGTGGTCTGATTGCATAGAATTATAGTAATCAAATTCTGCTAAAATATTACAAGATACTTAATTTTTTGTTCTATAGTTAAACTCCTTTTTAAATTGCAGAAGAAAATTCACAGCCTGTAGATTAATCAGTATTGGTCAATACAGATATGATACACATTTTAATAAAAATGATACATAGGTATGTTATTGACCCATGACCGATACCACTTGGCAGTATTACTCAGAACCTAGTGAGCATGTTGGGATTTTGTTTCAAAGTGTAGAGAATTTAGCACCTTTGATGTCACAGCTACATTTTTGCTACTTCAATTGCTTCCACATTGTTTTTGCATGTTGCCCAGTGCCTTTGATCTCAAGAGTGAATGTTTAAAGATACTAATCTCTTTGGTTCAAGGAGAAGGTTTGAAGGCCTTTGGAAAGTCATGCATTGGATCATTTTTCAGTTGTCAATTTAAAGTGAGAGGTCAGGCCTATGTGGGGTTGAACAATTACTCCTTTTTCCAGAGGAGAGGAAAGCCTTATGCATTATGTTTTCACATAGCCCAAGTATAGGAGTAGGTTTTTCTTTCACTTCTCTTGTGATGCCATTATTTACAGGAACTGATTTTGTGTCCTTTTTTCTACTCGGGCATATTTATCACAAGATTACTTGAAGGTTTGTGTCTTGTAATTAAAGCTGTGGTTTTCAGCTTTTGAAGAAATGTGGCCATTTCAGGGTTGTTATTGATAGTGTCTGCATACTATGAATTTAGAGTCTGTTAAAGGGTGCAGTAAGTGTAAGTTTACATGTGAGAAAGATAAGTGAAGTTTGCATCATTCTCTTACAGAGAAATATTTGATAACTAAATTTTGCAAAGCAAAATTTAATTGGGTCACTTAGTCCAGGAATGGGAAGTGCAAGTCCCTAGGGCATTGGTTTTTGTTGTAATTTCTTGCCCAGATAAATTGTGCTGAAATGTTTCCTACAGCTTCCTAAACTACAAGCTTTTAAAGTTTGTTTATGAGAATTTTAGCAGGAAAAAAAAGATCAGGACATAAGGTATTGATATTTTCTTTCCCCTTGTAAATGTTGTGGTGAATGAGAGAGGACTTTGAAGTGGGTGCAGCAGAGTGGAAATACTATATGAACTATATAATCTTCATTTTCCTCTAAGGAAATGTTAACAGGATGCTGTATACTTCTGCTTGTGTTGTTGTTACTTCCTATGCCTAGTTCTTACATACATGAAGAAAAGTACTGACTTAAAGAGAAACATCAGACACCTTGCATGTCTAGATAATAAAATAAATATTCCTTTCTTTTTATGTTGTGTTTTTGATGCAGTTTTAGTTGTGGTAGTTTGAAATTGAATTCTATAGATTTTTTTTCCTCTTTCATGACCCTAACCTGCAGCACAAACTGATCTCTCCTGCCAGTTGCTTTTCTTAAAGTTTTTCTTAAATAAAGATAACTTTCTTAGTAATACAGTATCTTCTCAAATGTAAAATGTGTTTAACTTCCTCGGATTAATATTTTCCTTATATCATAAAGTGTTTATAGGATTGACTTCACTCATTTGAGCAGGATGATGTAGTAGCTTGCAACTTGGTGTATCAAAAGTTACGTGACTGTAGGAGTTCAAAAGAAAACTGTATGGGCTTAGACGAGGTCTGTTTAAAGAAAAATACATCTCTTTCCATTGATTGAATATGTATGCACTTAGACTTGCAGTTTATTGCATTGCTCTCAACTGCTTGAAACATTGGTGTTGGGTTTACAACTCTGAAGGTTTTAAAATAGTTTTTAATAAAGGTTTTGTAATGCCAGAAGGAGAAGAAAGTATTTTTTGTAGGGAAGGAGAGAGCAAGAGAAGGGAGGGAGGGCAGAAAATCTGTGTAGTCAGAACTGCTGACTATGTAGTTTTAAAAAACTTTTTTAGAAACCTGTGATGTAATATTATTAAAAGTAACCCCTGGCAGTCCCTTACTCATACCTAGTGTTTTTTGCAAGGTTTCATTTTGTTTCAGACTTAATGAGTGTTTGTGAAGCACAGAAAGAATTTATTTCAAATTACTGGGGAAAGGTGATTATTTATGTCTGTAGTGACTGGCAGTTTGAGGTATGGATATATTTGGTTGATCCTGTGTCAATGGAAGCAGTAATATTTCAGCCTGAGATCTTCAAGATTCCTTGAAGTTACGCTGTTGGATAAGTGAAAAATCTTAGAGGAATTGAAATAGTTTCTGCTTCAAATTATTCTGGTTTTTACAATAAATTATAAGTAGATAAAATGTGGCTTCATACGAATGTTTTATTGCTTGTTTTGTAGATGATGTTCTGACACCAACTACAGAGAACGGTAATTTTCCCTACCAAGTACCCAACTTCCATAAGTGTGAGATTTGTTTGCTGTCTTTTCCAAGAGAGACCCAGTTCCAGCGCCATATGAGGGATCATGAGCAAAATGACAAGGTATGAGTTGTGCTAGATATAACCAGTGTACACTGATATTTTCATATACCGTCAAGTGAAGCTAGCACAAGTTGTCTTTTCTATTTCTTTTCAGTCACACCACTAATAATTATTACTTGGGGACCTTAGAGTTTTGTGACATATCTCTTTTATGTTTTTCATGTTTCCTTTGAGATAGGACCTTCCTTTGATGCCCTTTAATTGGATTGTTTTTTTCCAGATCAGTAGTTTTTAATTTTAGCCATTTTCTTTGATTTCTAAAATACCCAGGTGGATGACAAAATGTATGAAGATTTTTCAGTAGAGTTTGCAAAGTGATTCTACACATTAGCAATAAAAAGAAAATAATGCTTATGTTTATTAACAGGATCCTACTTGTAAACTAATTTAGTATGTATGTATTAATCAGTGGATTAATGTCATCACTTCAGCTACTTACAAATCAAATTTGGGAAAGAATGAGAAGAATACCAATATGTGATTAAGACTGGACTGGCTTTTTAAGTGAAGCTTTTGGCGCAAGTTGCATCTGTTATATGAAGCATTTATTTCCCTTGCTTTCTTGTTCACAAAGCTAAAACTACTCACATGTAATAGGAAAATAATTCTATTACTTTTTGAGGTAGCCCTAAATACAGATTAATTTTCACAAAATGTAGCATAACAATGGAGATAATTCACGTATACAAAAACAATTTACACAAGTTTCAGTTTTGTAAAATTGATAAGGTTAAGCCCATGTTATTGCACACATGGGTAAGAGCCTTTACATCCAAAAATGAAAGTGCTCTTAAAGAATGAAAACTGGTTTTGCAGATACCAAGTCAGGAGCACTCAGGCCTAGTATAAACCAAGTGTTTTGCTGCTTTGATTATTAGTTTTACTTCAGGAGATTTCATGGAACCTCAGAATATACTGAGTTGAAAGGACCCACAATGATCATCAAGACCAACCTCTGACACTGTACAGGACACCCCAAGAGTCACACCATGTGCCTGAGAGCATTGTCTAAATCTTCCTTGAACTCTGTCAGGCCTGGTGCTGTGACCACTTCCCTGGGGAGCCTGTGCTAGTGTCCAGCCACCCTCTGGGTGAATCATGATCACAGTTAAAATAGGAGAATGTATTTCTGTCTCCTGCTCATTGCTCTCTCCTACTAATTTCACTCTTTTCAGACAGTCTCAGTTTTGAGTCTCTGGTTTTGAGTCTCTGGTTTCCTTAGTTCCCCCTTCTTTATTTTCACTTAGTGCTCTTATAATGCTGTATTTGCATTTTCTGTAATGAGATGCAAAGAAGAAAAATAATTAATATTGGTATTATTAAGCATCATTATCCTATGTAGATACTTGAATTGTTCTTTTTTAATGTTTAACATTTTGATTTGTATGGTTATATGTGTCACTCAGGGTATATGTAGCTTATGGGAAGACTGAATTTTGTGTTTATTTTTGTGATTTTAACAAACAGCCTCACCGGTGTGACCAGTGCCCGATGTCATTTAATGTTGAATTCAACTTGACCCTTCACAAATGTACTCACAATGGCGAAGATCCTACGTGTCCTGTGTGCAACAAGAAGTTCTCCAGAGTAGCCAGTCTGAAAGCACATATAATGCTACATGAGAAAGAGGAGGTAATTCATTAAATTTCATAATTTCATTTTGAAAAGACATGTCATAGTGGTTGTATTTAATCCCTTACCTGTATGCTTTAGATTTTGTGTAAATTTAGATTTTGAATAAATGATTTTGTTCTGAAGAAATATAAAGCTTTATGTGGGGAGTCTGTTTTAATATTAGTTACAGAAATTAATATCCTGATTATAGATAAGTGTTCCCATTGTGTCTTTATGAACAAAAGGAACTTGAGCATATTTGATAAATACCATATCATACTATATATAAACTTTGACTGATTGGTTATTTGCACATACTTTTATTTTGAAGATACTTCTGTGACTTAATCTACATTGATAAGCCTACACATAAGAAATAATGTGTGATCATGCTGGATGGCAGATGTCATGGTGAGGCACTCTCACCATTCATAGAAATAGATAAAGCTGTTACCTTGTCTACAGCTCCCACCTCTGTTTTTGCGTGGTTGGTTTTCCTTGAGAGTACTTGTTCCTTCCCCTATCAAAATTTCGTTTTTCATTTTGATAGAGTGTTAATTTAATTCCTAGCAGTTAATACATAGTGGTGTATTTTGCAGACCTTATAGTCTTTACTGCATTACAATTGCCAGAGTTGAATGCACTGCCCAAAATACCAAGTTTTTTATGATGTAATTGCCTCTTCCTCCTGTTAAGGCTTTTTTAAAATTGCACTTTGTGTTGGAGAACTGGAGCTGAATCAGGAATGCACTTTTATTGTCAAACTTCTAATCACAAATGTAACAGTGATGTGTTTCTCCATGCCAATTGCTGACAGCTTACAGCAGTTTTGACCTGTAAGTTGGGAATAATAGGCCTGTGTGCACTTTTCCCTAAACCAGATGCAGGGCATGCCATCTGTAGAGATTGTATTCCCTTTTTAATCATTTTAGCTTGTGTTTTGTCATGTACACAGCCAAGTAAGCAGCCAAGTTAAGTGGACTGGAGTCCAATTTTGCTGTATATTAATGTATCTATAATGATAAATGGCTTAATTGGTATTATTAAGGAAACTTGATTTATTAGTTGCTCGAAACATCAGAATAAGAAAGACACCTGAGGGTGGATTTTGGTATTTATTTCTACCACTAAGTGATTTTTCATGCACTTCAGCAGTGCTGATTTTTTTTGCTTTGGTGCAGATGTTAGAATAATAAACTGTGTGATGCCTTCCAATTTAAAATTCCATCTGCAGCTTGAAAATTAAGTTTATAAAAATATGAACATATTTCAGTTGCTAATGAATGTGTTTCTTATAATACCCAATAGTTTTGTGATGAAACAGAGATGAATGTAGCAATTAATGCACATAAAACTGCAGGAATAACTTTCACAGTAATTATGCACGGGACCTGTAGGAGAGCTGGAATTTGAACTTGAAGCAGAGGGTATTGGTGATGGCACCGGCTGTCATTGAGGGATTGTCCACAACGTGCAGGTTAACAAGTTATGGGTGGAGTATGTTCTCCCTCCTGTCTGCTCTTCTTCCTTTTGCTGTTAGAAGGGTTACAAATCTGAAATCAGAGCAAAGGTGCATATACATTAGGGGACACACAGAGAGGGTAAGAAGATTGCTTCACAAAATGAAATTTGGGGAGCTTTACCTTTGTTTTGTGCTGCATCAGGCAGCTTTATCTACAGAAGAATGCAGATGGGAAAGAACAGAACATCTCTAGTGAGATTTTGGAGAGTGGGTCTGTCTGTGAAACTTAGATTTTTGTGATTGATTGCTCCATGTGAGAGGTTCTCGAAGGAATTTTCTGGGCTGTTGATACTGAGCTTGCAAGAGACTATTTTCTCCTCACATTCTTCAGTGATTTATACGTGATAAACTGGTGTGAGGAAAATGCTTCATATTTGAAATTCCTCACTAATATGGGGTAGCTTTCGCTTGAGAAGTCATTAAGAATATCTTGTGTAAATATGACCCATCTTCTTGAGGATTGTTGAACATGTCCATTTCCTCAGTGGAAATGCACAATAGTTTTCATTGCTACATTTTGCCCTGGCAGGATAGAAATGGTGAATAAAAAACTGAAACACAAATTATTTATTGCATTAGAACTGCTATTATGTCTTCTTTTTTCATGAACATGAGTGGCTTTTGGGCTTTGGGAACACCTTAATATTTTGAAAAAGTTAAAGCTGATATTTGGTGGATATAAAATGAAAATTCCTTCATTATAAAATCTGCTTGCTTTGTGTTTTTATGTTTTACTTTGTGTGATATTGGGGTTTTGTTTGTGGTTTGTTTTTTTTTAGAAATATCCACTGAATTTGATTTGTACTGTCTAATAATTCATGAGCAATGATTTTTTGAAAAAGTGCAGATTAAAATCCTTTACAGATGGTGGGAGTCATAGACACAAAACAGGTGAAGATCATGAGTTCCAAAGTGTTCTTCAGATGTTGTATCTGGTAAGATAGGGAGAGATAAAACAGGCAGAATCCAATGAGTAGAGCTTTAAAATTTTTTTTCTGAAATTGGGAATTTTGTGTATGACCAGCTCCTTCTGTTTAAATGTGGGTTTAACCATAGTGAGGTTACAGTGTTCAATTACTTGCTCTGTGCATGGTGGTGACTTTTTTGTTTGCTTGAGGAGCAAAAAATTACATCTGGTATTGCCTATAGCAGAATCTGTTTGGTGTGATATATAGGTGGGTTTTCTGGAGTTTTTCTGCTTTACTGTGATCTTGCTTTCCTACAGCAAATTTCACAGTACTGAACAGAATAATGAAGACTTTAATTGTCTCATATTTTTTTTTTTTAGGAGATGCTTAATAGAATATGTATATTTGCAACTTAACATGATGCATATGCGTGTCTGAAAAATGCTGAGAAGCGATTCAAAATCCCTCAGTTTTGAGGTTCCTGAGCTTGGCATAGTAATTGTAGGTTTCCCTTCATAAAATTTTCCCCCAGTTTTAGAAATCTAAAATTATAAACTAAATTTGTTGTATAAGAGCAGTAGATGCCCATAAGAAGTATTCTGATTTGAATGTATGTCGTAGAAAAAAAAACTTAGTTATTTGTTGCTCACTTGATAACTTGAATGCAGTAGTAATGGCATCTAGGTTAGATTAAACAAATAATTTTTGAATTGGTAATTAATTTCATTAAAGGACTTCAGCTTTTTAAGCTTTTGTCTGGAAATGTGATACTGCAGAGTTTTTTTTTCAGACTTAAAGAACAAATTTATTGTCAAAACAGTCCAAAAATAAGGGTTGCATACCTGTGTTCCTCTTGATTAAAACATTCTTGTCAATATCCTTCTTGAAATGAACATGGTTGTGTTCTGTTGTTTGTTTTTACTTTTCTTGTTGATCATTATGAGAGAGGAAAAAAGGGTCCGGGAGGATAAGAAACATTTCAATTTGCAGTGATAGTCACAATTACTAAAAACTGAGCTGATAAAAAACCTTTCTGAAATTAGTGGGTTGAAGAGATATCAGTTAGAAACACTGTGTCCTTCTTTATTTCTGTCATCTTTACTGTGCAAGAAAGCTTAAAAGTCAGTGCTAACAGTGGTGGGATTACTGTTTAAAAATGACATTGAATATAATTTTAACCTGTAAAAGTGTGAAATCCCTGAATCCACAATTACAGTGATTTTGGTTGGAAAGTAATTATTTGTTACAGATGTTTCTGTAGACCATGGTGTAATGGCACTGAGGTGAGCTTCTGTGTGTGTCTTGAATCAGCCCACCAAGGAAATAGGGAGTGGTGAGGATGGTACTGAACTGCTTGTTTCTACTGCCATATGAAGTTTTCCAGAACTCAGTTCTACTGGAGTTTCTTAAAATATAAATATTAATATAATCTTGCAGTGATTATTGTACATGATTTATACCACAGGGCTCATAAACTCTTCTTGCTTGTATACTTCCCTCGCTGCTTGCTTCCAGCTGCCAATGTCCATAGAAGGGTGAGTTAATCTACTTGAGCAAAGCTTGTGCGCTGCTGTTTTGAAAAATCAGTCTCTATTATCTCTTTCAGAATCTTATCTGTTCAGAGTGTGGAGATGAATTCACTTTACAGAGTCAGCTGTCCATACACATGGAAGAACATCGTCAAGAATTGGCAGGCAGTAGGATTCACAGCTGCAAGTCTTGCAAAAAAGAATTTGAAACTTCCTCACAGCTAAAGGAGCATATGAAAACTCACTATAAAATAAGGTGACAATCATGGGTTTATAACAAAATGAGCAGATGTTACTTTTATGGTGATAGCTGGGAAAAGCAGAAGTAGTATTTCCAGTCAGCAAAGTTCCATGATTTATGCAGATAATTTCTTTTCTTTGGTATGCTGTTCTAAAATGACACTTTCTTTTTAAAACCTTGCTTAAGTGGGTGGTTATTTTTGGAGGTCTTTTTTCCCCCCTGTTTTTGTATTTAGGCACACATACTAAGCATAGTTCATCTGCAAGCTATTTGTAAACATGCATTAAGTTTCTCTGATGCCAAGTGATTTTTGAAGTGTGTTTATGATTTTAAACACTAATAGCACTATATTGAAGCAAATGTATATTAATTTTACATAGCATTTATTATAATAAAGAAAGTTTTAATACTTTCATTCTGCAAAGATGTCACTTGTTCTTTGCAGTTTAATTATCTTTCCCCATTACTGCCTCCCATGAGTTTCTTGTAGATCTGAAAAAGCACAAAATGAAAGGGGGAAAAAAGAGGCCTAGTAAATGCTGTTCTTATTTTTGGTGAATATTTGTTCTGTCTTTTCTTTCAGCTCTGTAGTTTAACTTTACTTTGAGGAAGGTGAGGACTACTTTAAGTTAGAAGGAAGAAATACTTCTCTTGGTTTATTTTATATATTAAAAAAGCCTGAAGTCTTGACAGCTGATCTCTCTTCTAATTTTCACTGTTTCTGTAAAAAACAGATGAGGAAAATTATATATTCAAAACCAAGAAATGCTGTTTATTCCCTGTTCTTCTTACTAGAAGTTAATACAGATTCTACGATCTTAATAGTTGTGTTTCAAGAGGTTTAAACAAGTGTTGTAAATTTCAATCTGCAAACAGAAATTTAAAGGTTTGAAGTATCAAGTAAGGTTTGTATTGAGTTATGTAAATGTATTACCTACTAAAACCATTGTTGTTGTGGACAGCTCCTGTTGAGAGGTGTTAGGATGAATAAACTAATTAGTTTGATTTGTAGCTAAATGAATTTTGGGAATTTATATTCTCTGCTTCTGTGGTTCTTTGGAGAGTGCATTTGTACTCCAGTGTGTGAGATTTGTGTATTCTAGTTCAGAATGAAGGACTTTGCTATGTTCAGGCAAAAGAAATAGAGTTGAAGGTTCCAGCCAAAATGTTTGTGAAGTCACTGTATACTTCTGGCAGAATTTACCCTGAAAATGTCTGAAGATAACCTTTAAGATTTGTGAGATCTTTACTGCAGAAATAACTAAGAGTCTTGGTGCATGTAGGGACTGAGAAAGAGCTGTTGGTGTTGTTCTTTCAGTATCATTATGGAGTTTGGGTTTTCACTGTTGCAGCTGATACTATGTTGCCATCAAATTAACACTATGTTAAAAATGATGGGGTAACAGAAGCATCTTCAAAATAACGTTTCATATTAATTCTTTTTTTTTTAAACACAGGGTATCAAATACCAGATCTTACAACAGAAACATTGATAGAAGTGGGTTTACCTATTCCTGTCCTCACTGTGGGAAGACGTTCCAGAAACCGAGTCAATTAACACGGCACGTTAGAATACACACAGGTAAGGCTGTGGAAGTATGGAAGTACTTATTTTAATTTGGTTTTGTTTTAAAAATATCAGTTAGCCTCTGAAATGCCGTGTATTTTTTCTCCCTGTTGGGACCTGAAATATTATTAATACATTTGGCTTATTAGATACATTTACCTGTTGGTTTTTGCTTAGGAAATTTATATGCTTTTAAATTTTCCAGATTTATATGATTAGAAGCAGTTTAAAAATGTGAAAAAATCTATACATTTCATTTGTTTCCAAATATCAGTTTTGGTACTTAGAGTTTCAATGGGCCCTAAAATCAGAATCTCTTGATCAGGGCCAGTCATCTACTTTAAATTAGATCTTATGTGCTCTAGAGAGCAGGTCCTAAAATCTAGTTGCAAAAAGAGCACAAGTACATGAGAATTAATGGTACTAATAAGGTAGTAGTTTTGCATTTTTAAAATTGGTTAATTTAAACTTAAGAAGTGATCTTCTGAGGTGGTAAGCCTAGGTTGTAATAATTGAAGAAGTGCAGGTGACTGTTCAAATTTGCAGAATGACTAGGAAATGTTTTTTGCCATAGTTGTCATAAATATGTGCATGTTTAAACCATGAGCATTTGAAATAATTGAAAAATGCCAAGCATAAAAAAATATAACACTTTTGAAGTGTACGGATGACTATAGAAGAATAGTTCTTATGTTTTAACCAGGTATACATTATTATAACAGGAGTTTGGCTTTAAACAAAGTCTTCATTGAAGATATTCCAGTGATGTTCAATATGTATTTTTCATACATACTGAATAAATTGCCATTTGTCTAGTTTTTAGTTAATTCAGGTATTCATTTGTGTAAGTGTACAATTCTGTTTGTGGTATCAGTCAGTGTAATATCACTGTTCAGACAGTGATGTGACGAGTTACCATTTACAAGAATGGCCTTGTTTACAAAGAAATAAAAAGACCATTGTGTGACACTTTCTTAAGAATCTTTTGGAGTTTTACAGATCTAGTTATAGAAAAGTAACACAAGAGGTCACCCTTGTACCTGCTTTACAACAATTGCTTGAAAGTAATATAAAAAAAAAGGTCAGTGAAAATTAACTTCAGTATTTTAGATTCTTGGCTCTATTTAATTCATTAGCTTATTCTAGTCAGAATAAAGAAACAAGATTATAGTTGGTTATGGATGCTCTTTTAAAGCTTCAAAAAGTTCAAGGGCATTTATCATTTTTTTTGAAGACTGAAAGCCATTTGTCTGTTGGGAAACAGAAAATGCAGTCCCAATCTGCACGTGACAGGAGGTCATTTTAACTTCCAATTAGCTTGCAAATACTCATTTAATTTGTGAAGTGTGTTAGTACTCCAGATCTGCAGACAATCCGTCTGGCATTTGGCTGCTTGAGGTACTGTAGATATGTAGAAAAAAACAACTCTGTTTTAGAGAATTTAGAATGCCCAGGTTTTTTTAAGTGTTAGAATAGCAGATCTGTGCACAGTGGGTGGCGTTAGGTTAGTCTCTTAGTTGCAGTACTTTTTTTGTTCTAGCTAGTCATTTCAGGCACTTACACCCTTCTGAGAGAAAAAATCCAGTCTCAGGGGCTGCAATTCCCACATTAATAATTGAGTAATGAACCCCTTGTCCCCTCTCTCAAATCTGTATTTTATTAAGTTACACTTGAGAAATACAGAAATTTCACATTTCCACAATAGAGTTAAGATTTTGTTTTTATAATGAGATTTACTTACATAGGTAAATTTAACCTGGAGCAATGCTTCTGTGTGTCCACCAGCCACTCTTACTGGAAGCTAAGCTTTTTTCCAATGAAAGCCTAATAGGAATTTTGTATTTCCAGATGTGAATCAGTGTTCTTCATTTTCATCTCTTTTAAAAAATATACAGTTAAAACCTGCAATCCTTAAGGCACCTTCAAAACCCCTAAGCACCAGAACAGAAGATACACATTCCGTCAGTGAGTTATATGCTTGAAATCAATTTCAGGAAAATAGCTGCTTTTGTTATTTTGTTTCTTAATTAAGAAATAATAAGTTTAAAGTAGATGTAATTACAGCTATAAAATTATAAATAATATAAAAATATTTATTAAAACTGGTTTAGTGTGTACATGGTAGGACTTTGCTACTGGTGTAGCAAAGATAGCACCCAGTGGTGCTGGTCTTGGCTATGGAAATGCGCAAAGGTAAGGTGTTAAATATTTTCCTAGAGTTACCACAGCTGAACTATTTCACTAAAAGAGAAAAAGTAGTAGTACTAGGTTCACAGTGGAGGTTTCCAGGAGTTAAGTAGGACACATGGTTGTAAGAAACTGAAATTTATTATTAGTAAGTTTATGTAGCTTTGTAATCTGTTCATGCAGTCCTCTTATGTCTTGTAACTTAAAGTTTCTATGGGTTTTTTCATGCCTATCTGGTAACATACAAAAAGTGTAATTATGCGCAGCACTGAAGGCACCAAAATTGGGAAATTGTGACAGAGCATTTTGGTAAAAATGTTGGCTAGTTTTTCTTTAAATATTCAATATGAACAGTTTTAAAAATTATTTTCTGAGCAGAACTGTCCAAAACATTATTTCATTGCATCTTTTCAGTATGTGGTTGCAAAGAGTGAATGACTCTTAATATTTATTGGGGAGTGGGAACCATATGCCATCTTTTGCAGAGTTGCTGTAAGACTTTCTGATTTTAAATTGGATAAAGGGTTTAATTTTTGACTGTTAGTTATTTAATACTGTCCATTTACCCTCTGGGCCTCCTTGTTTCTGTGAAGGTGTATGCATTTATAGGATTTGATATAAAAAATGTGGGTTTCTGCACTGGAAATTTATATACAGACACGAACAGGACAGGGATTGCTTTGGAATGTGTCTAGAGCTATTTATTCTTCAGCATTAGCCTCATACATGATTTTTTACATGCAGGATGTGAGCAGCTTACACTCTAGGCAGCAAGCTAAAGAAATTTGCTGTTACAATCTACCAAATACTCGTCTTAGCCAATTACACAGAGCAAAAGCATATTGACAGAGACTTTAACCAATCAACATAAACATACGTAGCTTGAGTTAAAACAATGCTTGCTTGTTCATTTATAAGAAGTCAATGCATAAAACTCTATTCATAAAATCTAACTTTGCTATGGATACTTTCTGCAACTTAGAAAACTATTCTGAAACATTAACATAGGTCTATTGTTCTATTCTTCACGTCTTCCTGCAGCTAACAAGATGCATCAGCAATATTAATAGTTCTGTCATAACTAAAGCCTGTCTGTTTTCCCACAAACCTGAACCCTCTAACTTTATAAATTCCTACAGGTTTCTTTTTCCCTTTGTTTTTTTTGCTCCAGTGGTTTTGCATAGCAGCTTTTGAGATCTTTCAACCCACAAGTTGAGGGAAGGTCTTTTGAATAATTGCCTCATCTAGATTTCCTTTATTTTACCCATTTAAACTGATAATCATCATCTAAGTCACAAAACCTTTTTAACGAGGCCACATTTTCATCAGAGTAGGTGCTGAGGTTGGTAGTCGAGGTAAACAATTTTATTGTCAAAACCTCTTAATAACATATATAATAACGTGTGTATTTTATTTTAATGGATACAATTTTTCATTTAGCTACAGAAAACTGCTGACGTTTACTTAAATCTCCTTACCCTTCCTCCTCCTGCCGCTGTTTCCCTGCAGGTGAAAGACCTTTCAAATGCAGCGAGTGTGGGAAGGCCTTTAACCAGAAGGGGGCTCTGCAGACCCACATGATCAAGCACACAGGGGAGAAGCCCCACGCCTGTGCCTTTTGTCCCGCTGCCTTTTCCCAGAAAGGCAACCTGCAGTCACACATACAGAGAGTTCACTCTGAGGTAAAGGCCATTATTCATCGAGTCCTGGGTGCTAACAGGCATCTTAACTCAGTTTTGCTATTCCTATGTGCTCCAGCCAGTATGCATTTATTGCTATAGTGTAGATTCTGGTTTGCTGCTTTTACCTCTGAGCTTTCCTTAGCTTGTCTGAATAAACGTATACTCAGGAGAAGTAGCAAAACCTTCATTTGTCAGTGTCTTTTCAGTACATGGGCAGATTAATAAATAGTGGGATTAGGTGCACAAAAATGTACCTGTGTCTGTCTTGGGAGAACAAGGGCTAGAATCAGATTAAAGTAAATCAGAAGTAGCCAAGCAGAAAATGGTGAAAAATTTCAAGGCCAAGCAGCGACTCACTAATTCTATTGTAGAACATACTTCATACTTGCCATTTATCCTTGAAGTATGTTTTGCAGCCTTTTACAGAGTTTTTTTGGTTACAAGTGGAAGAAAATTCCAGAATAAGTTAAAAAAAAAAAAAAAGGTTCAGACCTCTTTATGTCTGGCTTTTTTCTCTTTTTGGCAGAGAATTAGTAAGACTCAGAAGGTACTGCTGTGATAAAGTAATACAATCTTCTTAGCAATATGAGCTATGCAACTTTGTTCAGTAATTTCCTTGCAGACTTTAGTGAGTTGTGGTTGGAAATACCCATAGAAAAAGACCTAGTTTTGGTTTGAAATTATGAAGTGACAGAGGTAGTGCTTTTTGCTTCTTTTATTTCCTGTGTGCACAATATCATCTTTATTCTCACTCTTCCCCTAATTGAGATTTGCAGTCTCATATTTCATTTTTGTGTTATAATGGTAGATATTACTAAGGATCCTTTTAACATGTTAGTTTCTTACTTTTAGGATATGCCTTAGTATATGAATATGTCTTATGTGATACACTTTATTATGTTAAGTCATATAACTTGGAGTGCTGTCTCCAGTTTGGGACACTCAGTTCAGGAAGGACGTTGAGGTCCTGGAGCATGTCCAGAGAAGGGCAATGAAGCTGATGAGGAGTCTGGAGCACTCTGTGAGGAGTGGCTGAGGGAGCTGGGGATGTTTAGCCTGGAGAAGAGGAGGCTCTGGGATAACCTTATCACTCTCTACAATTGCCTGGAGGGAGGCTGTGGCCAGGTAGATGTTGGCCTCTTCTCCCAAGCCACCAGCGACAGGACAAGAGGACACAGTCTTAAGCTGTGCCAGGGGAGGTTTAAGTTGGACATCAGGAGGAATTCCTTCATGAACAGGTGATTAGACATTAGAATGGGCTGCCCAGGGAAGTGGTGGAGTCACCATCCCTGGACATAAATATTTAAGCCTGGACTTGGCACTCAGTGCCATGGTCTAGTTGACATGGTAGTGTTTGGTCACAGGTTGGGCTTGAGGACCTCAGAGGTGTTTTCCAACCTAATTGATTCTGTGATTCTCTGGTGTGGCTAGTCATCCTCAAAGTTAACAGCTCTCTATGTGTGATAGCTTATGCCACATAAAAAATGAACCAACATTGATTTAATAATTTAAATTTACTTTTTTCAATATTAGTTAACTTTTTACTTTTCTCTCTGTTACTCTGTTTTTCTGTAAGAAACAAACAAGCTGTGGGATAAGATACTTTAAATAAACGCTCTTGATCACATCCTATGCTGTGTCTTACAGTCCTGAGCCTGCATATGAGTTACTGCTTTGGTTAACTTACTGATTTTTTTTTTTCTTTCTTGCTGTTGCTGTGTTTTCTTCAAGCCTGTGTGGAGCTCTATGAATTCTTTGTTTTATTCTGAGACAGTTATAGAATAACATTGCAACTGATAATGAATTATGGGTTGATTCTCACTTCCTAAAGCACTCCTGAAGTTTAGTTGTAGCATACTTTATTACTTAATACCTCTTTTTGAAAGTCTTGTTGGCAGTTTAACATCACAAAACATGAAATATCAATAATATATTGCAGGTACTGCAGTGTGTTTTCTTTTAAATACTTGCACATAGCATATGTGTGATGGACTGAGGAGGGAAGGTGAGGATGGTTGGAATCCGCAAATTTACCTGCTTTAATTACCTTGCCCCATTGATCTGAAAGTCTTAAACAAGTGACTACTTACCATTTTCTTGTTCTGTGTGTTCAAATTCAGTTCAAACTAGATATTAAACTTCCATGCTCTTCACAGTGTTGATTTTGTCTGTGTTTTTTTCATGTCATACTTCCAAGCTTCCATTTCTATTATGTATGATGTTTCCTCCTCAGGCATATATTAATTGTAAAGTTGCATTTCAGTTTTGCTTTTAAGTGTGAAATGGCAGGAGATGGTAAAGAGAGAAAAGTCTGAGGCCTCGTTTGCTGCAGGACATGAGTTTTGCTGTCTGGTGCTTCACAGTGTTGTCAAGTGGTAGTAAGCAATTGTAATCATGCACATAGATGATGTGTGATTATATGAATCTGCGTATATCCAAGAGGTACCAGCCTGATTCCATAACTGCATACTGGTAACTTGAAAAAATAAACCATTGTAGCTCTCATAATCCTGTAGTATACTTGTTATATAGAAAAATAATGAAAAAACATAATATTTGGTAGGTGTAGGGAAAATTTACTTTTTTTTTTTTAAGGTGAAGAATGGCCCTACGTACAACTGTACAGAATGTAGCTGTGTCTTCAAAAGCTTGGGTAGTTTAAATACACATATCAGCAAGATGCACATGGGCGGTCCACAGAATTCTGCAAGTGCTTCAACAGATGTATCTCATGTTACAGTGGTAAGCTTTGCTGATCCAAATGAAATGAAAATGCCTTTGAGAGTTTAATTAGGTCTATATCTTAATTCTAGTAATTCTTCAGATAGGTTAGAGCTTCTAGACCTGTAGCTGTCTTTTGTCTTTCTCAAGTTTTGTGTGATTTTTGGTATTAATTTGCAGGATTAAATATTGGGAAAATGTAAATTGGCCAGCTATATGCAAAAAAGTATTTACAGTTCGACACTTTGGTTGACAATGGAGCAGTTTAATTCTGCAAATAAGTAAAGTATAATTCTTGTTCTTACAGATTATGTTAGCCTCCTCTGATGAAAAAATTATGGGGAAGTTTTAGAACTATTGAAAAAATGCATTAGTTTCAACTCATTTTCAGAAATTGTTTGTATAATTCTAGTCTATATCAACACATGGTGGATTCTTCTGTGTATATCTGATAAGTTTTTTTTTAAATGCTAGCTTCTTATTAACCAGATTATAAAGGAAAAAATATGGTTTGTTGGAAGCAGTGCATGTTTTTTTTTCTTTACCAAGATACAAAAAAGAGCTAAAATTCAGAAAATGTCTCTGGTTTCATAAGACTACAGCATTTTTTGAGCCAGTGCATATTTAATTTATCATAGTACTCTTCTTTTTTTCTTTGTTAGAACAATCTTTTCTACTTCTAGTCCCCTCTGCTTTGCTTATCTCCAACTCATGCTTTAATGTTCAATGGGTGATGAGTAATAGCAGTCTTTGAAAGAGGAAGGTTAACATTTGAAGTCTGAACTTCATTTTGCAGCTGTGTCTTCTTGAAATAACCTGTCTAGTAATGGTGTTTGGAAAAGCTTTTTTTTACATTTTCTGAAGTAGTTTTATAGGGCAAATGCTATTTGTTTCTCCATGTTAATTCATAAAAAGAAAGACTAATGTCTCTTATTTGTTTGCAAGTGCATATATTTTCTGTCTTTTTTTACATTTCTACATTCTCAAGCCTAATCTTAAAAGCAGGATGGAAAAGAATTCCTTCATTACTACCTCATGTATTTTTTTCCCTGGCCAGCTCTGGGTTTTTTTTAATTTGTTTTTTGTTTACTTAAATATTTTGGATTTGCTTAGCATATTGATATTACAGCGGTGTGGTATTATCTCTGCTTGCATGAATACTTTGCTGCTTGTATGCAAGAGTGGACTAGCAAAAAATGCCATACAGTAGTATAAGCAAAGAGAGAGGAGGGAGAAAAAGATTCTTTCTAAAAATATATGCCAATAAGTTTAGCAAGGTGGAGCAGAGATAAAAAATGACATGTCAATTGCATATTAGAGGGGATTATGCTTTTTATTTGTAATTTTATGTCTGAATCTGCATATATTTAATTATTTCTATTTTTTAAAATTGCATTAGAAACTTAGTACATTATTAGATTAGCACTAGCATTCTTACATTAGCACTTTTCTTCATTCTGCTGAAAACTTGCAGAACTGCTTTAACAACAAATCTCCAGTATAATAATTCTATTTTAAGTTTGCCATCAGTCTCTGTCATCCCTTGGTACATACCTGGGGATAAGCAAGGATTATGTCCTTATTAAGTACCCATTCCAAAGCTGAAGTTTCCTGAAGTGCTGTGCTACCAAAGAATGTACTCTTGTGTCATCCATGAGAATATTTCTAAATTACAGTGACTGTAAGGCTGTCATTTGCTGCATTAGTATTTATAGCTAAAATGATTTACTGTACTTCTGTTTCTCTCACATTGTCTGATTTTTTCTGTGCTACTTTTCTGCCATGTTTTGTATCAGCCATGTTTTTCTTCTTTTTGATTAAGATTTAAATTATTTTGATTTCTTTGTAGGACTCTGTCACCCAGCCTTTAACGACATCCCCTGCTAACCTTTTGCAACCTGTTGATAACAAATGGAAGAATGTAAGTGTGAAGTTTTGGTCATATTTTTGCATCAAGACTATAAATGGGAGAAACTTTTTACATAATTTTGTAAATTTTCATTTACCTGGTGAAAAAGGGTATGCTGTGATACTTTGTGATAAGTTGATCAGCTAATATGTGAAGGGAAGCTCCTTGGTGAATGCAGCTGGTTATTTAGAGGTGGAACAGATCTTGAATGTTATGTTTGCCTCATTTGCCATTATGTTGCCTCATTTGTTTACACACTCATGATTTTGCATGTAAGTCTCTTTAACAGCTCTTCAAAATGGAGGTAAATACTTTTCTGTATAAAAGGTCCAGAGAGTAAGGATTCTAAAAAATCCTGGATTGCCCTACCCTTCTGCCTTTATTTTGCAGTGATTACCATGGTTTGGTTGGAGAGGGAAGGGGCTGTGTTCGTACAGGTTGAGTTGATTGGAATTTAGGCAGCAGAGGAACTGTGGGGCTCAGGAGGAGCCATGGAGCTGGGGAAGGATGATGCGGGGCTGACTTTCTAGAACTCCATAGCAGACAGTTGTGGTGTACAGGAAGGTCTGTATGTGCCTGTTCCCCTGGGAATTCTGGCAGGTTTTGTTGCAGCTGTGCAGCATCTTGTTTGTCAGCTGTAGGTTGCAGCGTGTATCTTAGGGACAGACCGCCTGACTTACAGTCTCCCCTTCCCAACTTCAGCTACTGATTATTTTGTGTTGTACTCACAAAACCAAGATCTGGGAAATATGGCAGTACAGCTTTAGAGTCACCATAAACAGCTCATCCACTGTAGGCAGGGCAGAAGAGGTAGAGGGGAGGCACTGAATGTGTGTAATAGAAGGGTTATAATGTTCGGAACTCTCAATTGGCCATGGAATAATTGAGTGCCTGGGTAAGAATCAAGGGGCGAACAAATAATGCAGGTATCATTGTGGGATGTAGATCTGATGACCTTCCACACAGGACGATGACATTGAGGAATTATTCTTTGAGGAGCAAAGCGACACCTCTGAATCAACTGCCCTTGTCCTTATGGGGAGCTTCAACTTGCCAGAAATTACCTGGGAGAATCACACAGCTGATACAACTTGGGCCAGAAGATTGCTAAAAAACCTGGATGACAACTTTATGGAATAGGTCCTAAGGGAGTAGACTCAGAAAGATGCCCTCCTTGATTTACTGCTTGTCAGAAGAGAGGATCTGATCCCACAAAATGGAGATTGGCAGCCATCTTGGCCATGGCAACCATGAAGCAATAGAGTTTAAAATTGTTAACAGGAGGAAGAATGCCAGCAAAACCTCAGCTCTGGATGTGAGGAGAGCAGACTTTGGGCTCCTGAGGGAACTAGTAAAGAAGGACCCCTGGGAAAATATTTTTGCAGGTGCTGGGGAATATCAGTGCTGGGCACTTTTTAAATATCACCTTCTGAGGGCACAGGAGCAGGCAATTCACAAATATCACAAGTCAGGCAGGCAAGGCAGAAGGCCACATTGGCTGAACAGAGATCTTTTGGAAATAAGGCAGAAAACAAAAGGTGTATGCCCTGTTGTAGCAAGGTCAGGTGACACAGGAAGCGTACAGAGGTACTACATCTTTCTGTAGGGAGAAAATTTGTGTGGCCAAGGCTCAGCTGCAGTTGAAGCTGGCCAGAATTGTGGGGGACAATAAAAAGAGCTTTTTCAAATATATTAATGGCAATAGGCAGTGTAAAAATAACATTGGCCCATTACAGGATGAGGATGGTCACCTCACAAATAATGATAGGGACTTGGTCTGTTCAGCCTGGAGAAGACTTAGACCTCATTGCAGTTACAACTTCCTCATGAGGGGAAGAAAAGGGGCAGACACTGATCTCTTCTCTGTGGTGACCAGGGACAGGACCTGAGGGAATGGCCTGAAGTTTTGGCAGGGGAGTTTTAGGTTAGATATTAGGAAAAGGTTCTTCACCCAGAGGGTGGTTGTGTACTGGAACGAGCTCCCCAGGGAAGTGATCACAGCGCCAAAAGTGGAGTTCAAGAAGCATTTGGACAATGGTCTCAGACACATGGTGTCACTCAGGGGGTGCCCTGCACAGTGCCAGGAGTTGGACTTGGTGATCCTAATGGGTCCCTTCCAAAATACTCTGTGATAATGTGGTGAAGAGTGCCAGGTTTTTCCTAGTGATAGGTATGAGTTGGGAGCAATGGATCCTATTGCCTTCTCCTCCCAGAATTGCCTGAAACTGCCAGGCAGCTTTGCAGCCACTCTGCCCCCATCCTGTATCACTGCCTGGGATTTGTGTGACCTAAGTGCAGGACCCAGCACTTGGCCTGGTTGAACCTCATACAACTGAACTGTTAACGCAGTCTCTCCAGATCCAGGGTTGTATCTGGTCTGTATTTCATTCTGGCAATTTTTAGGGGTTTTTTTTAGGTTTTTTTCTGTTGTCTGTTTATAGTGTTCACTATTCATGGACTGTATTCAATGATACAGGAGGAATCAGAGCCGTCAGAATCCTTCAGATAGGCTCTGGTGTGTTTTTTAGTGAAGAGATTCAAGGTGCATTAGCTGCCTTGTCCATCAGATGAAATACTTAGACATGATTTCATCTTATGTTTTGAAGAAGAAGGAGAAGTTTGTCATCTTAATAGAGGAGAGGAAATAAAGTTTGAGGGTCATAGCTAGGCAAATTGACACTTGGAAATAAAGTATGAAATTTTAGTGAGGATCATTTACTCTTGGAGCCACATATTGAAGTTAGGTGACAACAGAAAAAGTTAACCACAATAAACTACTTGATTTAAAGAACTGCTCTAATTTTTTACAGTTACTGTGACTTGAAGGAGTAATTCACTTAGAGCAAGCACACTGTCTGTGTTACACAGCAGATCAGACAAAACAAGGGTCATCACAAGGTCCACTGTTCAGTTGAACAACAGTGGAATTACGAAGCAGTAATAAAACACTTCATTCTCCATGTTATATTTAAAATCAGATGTTCAAATAAGACCTAGAAAGAGCCCTCTGAAACGTTTTATAATTAACAATGTGTCTTAAGAGTAATGGTAATAAACTTCATATATGTGCATGTGTGTACATTATTGTTCAAAAAAGATAACCTCCATGAGACTGTATATAAACTGCTGTAATATGCAGGGCACACTGGCTAAATTCATGTAATGCTGTAATTTTCATATCAAAGATGATGTTGAGAAGTTCCTTCATTAACAATAACATTAATTTTAATTAAGAATAATTAATTAACAATAACATCAATTTTTCTCTTGCTAAAACCTGAGGGAATTTCATACACTTTTAGTATACGCATCCTGCTCTACATAAAAGCCTCCTTACATTCTGTTTCCAGAAAAGAAATTGTGTGTATAAAGAACTGTTACACTGTTCAGCAAACTGCTTTGCTTTCATTGAAGTTTGCTTCCTGTTTGTGCCATTCTCACTGCAATATAGTGTGTCACCTATATTGAAATGTTTATAGCACTTTTGCTAAATTGGAATCTGAAGAGATAAGGAGTCTTTTTGTGTCTCACTAGTGAGGTCAAAAAGAACTAATAGTTAAATCAGCAAAGTAACAAGTGATATTCTCAAGAGAAGCAAGATAAGGATTTGGTTTTATCGTCTTATGAGAAGCCATTAAGAATACTTCATCAAATACACAGGACGTAATCCAAGTCAAGCTAATGTTTCTTAATATTATTCTTTGTAACCATCCTTCCTTTACTACAGTGAGTGTCATCTTAACTGCCTAGTATAAAGTGTCAGTATAAAGAAAATCTCAGGGAAGTTTTCAGATTAGAAGGAAATAGTACAAATGTGAAGCCTAAGATTATTGTTTGCTAAAAATAATTTGAAAGAAGATAGCCTTTTATAACTGTATGTGGTTACACATGCACCTTGAAGTGGTTCTTTAGGGAACAGAAGTAAATGTGAGAAGCAAATAACCAGTATGTTCTTGGATACCCAGCTATGGGGCTAGCCATTGTATAAATACATATTTCTATTTTCTGCAATAAAAAAAATATTGAAAGGAATTCTTTCAGTAATTGTATACTTATGCAGTCTATTTGTCATAAGAAGTGAAGTTTATAAATGTAGGCAAACAGGAGTCTTTATTTCTGATTTAATTTAAAATAAATACTAAGGCTCTTTATCACTTTTTTCCTTCATATTTGTTACTGAGGTAGTCTAAGATACACAGTTTCAAATTAAAGATTGGGAAATTAGTTTTTAACTTCAAATTTTTTTTAGTATTTTGACAGAGCCTGATGTGTATTTTAATTTTTAGAATATGAAGAGATTCCTCTAAAGCTAAGTGGTTTCAAGGGTTCCAAATTGAAGGGGAAAAGTTAGTAGTTTGTTCTGAAATGTTTTGATACAGCAACACAGATAATTTAGTTTAAAAAAAAAATCTCTGATGGAAGGTTGTTTTTTTTACAGAGGATCTGTTTGAGATAAATGTGAACTTTAAGAAGATAGCCACGTCAGTTTATTTTTTTTGGGAATTACTTTTCATGTGACCTTTGCATGTGGAGTTTTGTAGTTGATCCCTCCCTGTGTTTTCTAAATTGGTTGAAGGTTCAGTAGTTAACAGTAAATTTAATTCAAACTGTAAGCTTACAATTTCAAGCTTGGGAAGAACTGAAAGAAAAGGGGATGTACAAAAGCAATTCTATAATGGAGTAAGCAAACTTTGAATGAGGCTCTGTAAAATAATTTTCTTCTGTAAGTAGCCATCCTCCTAGAGCACAGTTACCAGACATTTCAGGTAAGGGAGCTGGACCGGTGGGTTCATAACATGTTCTTTTGATCTTCCTTGACAAACATGCCACTGTATATTTCAGGCCACACATTTTCGGTCTCCACTTCTTCAACAGACAGAAAACCAGGTGTCTCCAGCTGCTGCTCATCAGGGTCAGCAGACTGTCACTGATGTCATTCAGCAGCTCCTTGAGTTATCAGAACCAGGTTCTGTAGAAAATAACCAGCCTCAACAACCTGGTCAACAGCTCAACATTGCAGTGGGGATCAGTAGAGATATTTTGCAGGTAAGAGCTGTACGTGAGAGCAGCTTTACATTTCAGTGTTTCCTTTCTCATTCTTTCTTATATTTTAATGAAATTCGTTCTCCATATTTTCAATTGTAGCATTCCTTATGGATTTCTAAACAATCTGTTAGTCAAGAAAGAATTGTAAAGATTTATTGAATGGGTATGGGCTGCACCAAGTTATCTTTGTATGGCTTTAAGTGTACCCCATACATGGATATTTTTACTGATTCCTTAAGCCTTCTTTTTTCTTGTTGGCTGGAAGCAGCTTGTGGCATTTCTTTAGGTTATGCAGTGCTTGAAACATGATATCATTCAAGAGGGGAAAAATATTTTATCTGGTTAAAAAATGGGAATGTATACCTGGCCTTTACCCTGTCCTAATTAATAAGGGCTATCTGAATATTTCCTATTTGAGCAAGAATTTTTTTTCTGAGGTCAGCCAGTGTTTTTCCTGAAAAACTTCCTGTATTTTGTCCTTGATAATGGCAAAGGAGATGCGGTGTAAGAGAAGAGATGTAGGATGGTGAATTACTATCTGTGGTTGTTCTGCAGCCTGTGCCCCAGAAGGGCACAAACAGGATGGATCAGGGCAGAGAATAATATTCTTTAGTGTTACTGGTAGCCTGCTAACCTGTAAGGTACATTTTCATCTCTAGACTTTTAAATACCATTTAAATTTGGGGTTGGAAGACCCAACTGTTATATGCAGCTATGGGCAGGCTCATCCTGTTACCTCTGCTGAGTTCTCTAATGTCTGGAACGTGATGAGGAATTGCAAAGAGTGACAACATGATAAATAACTATTATCCTGATAGCTATTACCAAAAAAGGAATAAGTTGTTGTTTCCTAAAAGGCAGCTATAAGTGCAGAAAAACCAACCTAAAATTTCAAGACAATCAGAAATCAATGCTGTGTAATAACGTCTTTGCAGGTTTGAAATATAGCTGAAATTTTATGAGAATGAGACATTTAATTCCTTTAATTATATTTTCATTGTATCTTTCAAGTACTTGTTTGAGAAAAGTTGGGGATAGCTGTGGAATGTTTCTTCCTTAATCTAGAAGTTTTTTTGTTCTTTTTTTAGCAAGCATTAGAGAACAGCGGGTTGTCATCAATTCCTGTCTCTGCACATTCTACTGACTGCAGCCAGGCTAAGGCTGCTGGGGCCCAGGATCAGAACCCAGATGTTCCGAGCCTCTCAAATCATCAGGCTGATTCTAATAGTGCTGAACAAGACAAGGAGCAAGAGAGTACGGATAAACTAGATAAAAAAGAAAAAAAGTTCATTAAGAAAAAATCACCGTTTTTGCCTGGTAATACCGCCACTGCTTTCTACTTCTTGTGCTGTAAAGAGTGTAATAAATGTTGGTGTGTTTATGGCTTTATAAAGAGATTTCCCAAAATGTATTGTGGATTAGTTATGAACAGTATTTGTTCTTGTCTAAAATACAGTGTAAGGTATGCTTAATAATATTTATAATTTTCATTATTGAGTATATTTTCATTAAAAAAACATGTCTGGATGGCATGAAGTGAAATTATACTTCTGAATCTTTTGGATTAAATCAGTAGAGTTACAGGAACAAGACAAAGTATGTGAATCTATTATTCTGTTCCATCGTCCTTCTCTGACAAGGACTGGGTTTTCATTGTGTGTCCCAGAGCAGAGTTCTTGCAAGGACTATTCTTCCCGTTGGAAGTGAAGCCTTACAGAGACATAAGGACAGGACTGTAGATCTTGACTGATCCATGTAGGGAAGGACAAAGGCTGGCATTATGAATAATTCTTCATGTCACCTGTCTCTGGAATCGCAGTACTGATATGATACTGTCACCATAAATACATGTTGTTATTCTGCCTCTGTACTGTGCTGTGCGTATGCAAGCCTGCATTTTGTTTCTGTGTGCTTAAATGCAACTTCAGTTTCAAGGTTGCTTGAGCTTTATGGCTGCTAGAAGTTGTTTGTTCCATGTAAAGCCTTCATACTTTAGCAGCCAGCCTGGTATATACAGTGCTATAATGCAGCCTTTGATCTCTGTCTGTAGTATCTGCATAGGTACGCTGATGTTGCTTTTTCTTTTGCAAGGAGAAATAGATCTAAAGTAAAAACTTGTCTTCAGTATAGCTGTGATAAAAATTAACATTAAATTTTTCCTCTGGTATGTAATTATTTTGTTACTTGTATTTAACAGCAACAACTCTCTAGCTGTGACTGCAAATAAAAATAAAAGGTCATTGCTGTAGAGTCAAACACAACCACTTTTGTTTTTGATAAAGTAACATGACTTCAGTATGTTGACAGGGAAAAACCACTAGGTTTACTGATTTAAATGAGCAAACAATCTGATATTGAACAATATATATGGATAAAATGCTTGGATAGGTTTTAGAAGGGTTTCTTTCATTTTTTGTTGAGGAAAAAATGTCCTGTTGCCTTAGGACAGACTTTAGGGTTCTTGGATCATAAACCAACTTTTATAAAAAAAGTAGTCTTGAATTGTTAATCTATTAGAAAGACTCGTGCAGTCTTTCTTCCTTTACAAGTTTACAAAATGTAATTTTAGTCTGAATTTGCAAAAGAGGGGGTCAAGCAAAGTATCTCCTCCAGTTAGGTAAGTGTTAAGTACGTAAAATAATCCGGTGTGGTTGTGGTTAAGGATTTACAGTCATTGTTGTATAAATTTGTGTTAGATATTTTATTTATAAGTTAATTGGTATATTATATTGCATTTACAACTGCATTCTACATTTCTAAGTGGCATAGAAATTGCGTTATTTGAATTTCAGCAGGATTCTCTTGGGTTTTTTTTGTCTTTACAGCCCATCACCATTTTCATAAAATAGAATATATGTGATAGAGAAGTTAATCTTCTTTGAAGCGTGTTGTGATGGCATCTATTTCACAAAGTGTTTTTGTGGCCTGATTGTTTCGTACAATAACGTCAATGTAGTGGGAGTTTTCAAGAATTGTTAGAAGGTTTAAAAAGCATTCATTTTGATATTCTTTGTTTCAGGTTCTATACGTGAAGAAAATGGAATCAGGTGGCATGTTTGTCCATATTGCTCTAAAGAATTTAAAAAACCAAGCGATTTAGTGCGCCACATTCGCATTCACACCCATGAGAAGCCATACAAGTGTCCCCAGTGCTTCCGCGCCTTTGCCGTGAAGAGCACTCTAACAGCACACATAAAAACACACACTGGCATTAAAGCTTTCAAGTGCCAATTTTGTATGAAAAGCTTTTCCACCTCAGGGAGTTTAAAAGTTCACATTCGCCTGCATACAGGTAAGGCCTTGAGATGGCTTTGTGTATTCTATGATGTGGGTGGGACTTGAATAAGTAAAGACTGTGAAATGTAAGTGGTAGACATGTCTGCCACGTCATTGTTAATATCAATCCGAGAATGTACTATTTTAGTGTTGTACATCATGAGTGTCATTTTTTGTCATAACTTTCTAGTGTTTCATGGCTTTGAAACTTTGGGCTCTTACAAAAAACATTGACGTTTTATTTTCTGATTATGAGTCAGCTGTTGTTCCTTTCTAGTATCACTGTTCTGAACTGTGCTTTCTGAAGAGTCATACTCTTGCAATTTGAGTTCTGATTTTACTTATCCCCAGTCATCTCTAATATTTGCTCTTGATCTTCCCTCCTCCCCACACTTTTTTATAATATTACTGTAACGCTCAGGGCTTCCCATTTTATCTTCTACATTACAGTTTGCATCATGTTTTCACCAGCTTACGTGTTTCCAGCATCTTACAGTGAATATCCTAGAACTCCTCAGATCATATGGTCTTTGTTTACATATGATGGCTTCAAAACGTTTTTATGTAATTGAACTATCCTTTCCATAAAGAGCAATGAATTTTCTGCTTTTGGTAGGTTACCTGGTTGTTTTCCAAGTTCTGTCTTTGTTCGTTCAGGTAAATAAAGTTTCAGCAAGATAAATGTGCTGCTCTTCCCTTTAATTCCTGTTTATATAATTGCCTTCTGCAAAAGTATAATTTATTTGCTTAAGTGCATTTGGGATCCAACATGTTTTATAGTTTGATGTATTTCATCCATGAAATATCAATGTTGGTTCATCTGCAGAAAGTCTTCCACTTTTTTTTTTTTTGTAAACTTGTAAACCAATATTTTTTTTCTGTTAGTCAGGCTTACTTCATACAAGCATTCAGATTAATTCAGAGTGGCAGAAGCACTAGGTGGCTTGGAAAACAGGTAGTCCAGTGTTTATGGAGCTGCTCTGTACTTTCAGATAATGTTTCATTTATTGCATTGTGAAGAATGGTTCATTCTTATACATATTTTCTGCTTGTGATTGAACTTGATAAAAGCTATCTTCATAATACCTGGTCATATTTACTAGTCTTTTAAGTCCAGGATTTCCCCTTGAACAAAACCAGAAAGTTGTTCAGCTTTGCCTGTCTCTTACTTAGCAAGTGCTATAGGAAATCTCTCTCAAGGAGATATTTCTACTGGATTTTGCATTAAAAAGGTCTTTCTTTAATGCTTTTGTTGGCATGCTTTTTTGACTGTCATCAGAGTTGATGTTTTCAGAGGTGGATTTTGACTTGATTTTTTTGAATTTTTTTGACTTTGTTACATCCCTGTTCCCTCTCTTTTATCCTGTTATATAACAGGATATATATCCTGTTATACTTGTCTGTGTTTGATGATTCCTTTTTCTCACAATTTTTAAAAAGTTTGTTTTGGAAGGACTTTTAACTTGCCATGTGCAATTCTTAGGACAGCTTCTGAAACATTTGAAATTTGCTGTCAGTTTTGCTTCATCCAGTTTTTTGATAACAAATTTGCTTCAAGTGATGTGTTTCAGTCAATTAGCCATTCAGCAGATTAGTTGTTATTTTGATTGAGTTTTATGGATCTGTTTTGAGAACCTGTGTTACAATAAACACTATGAGAGAAAGCAAAAAAAAAATCACAGAAAAGAGAATCTGTATTCTAAACCTACATTTCTAGGTTGATGGAAATAACATTTTAAGGTTTTTTTGTTTTTTCCTCTTTTGCAGGTGTTAGGCCTTTTGCTTGTCCTCACTGTGACAAGAAGTTCAGAACATCGGGCCATCGGAAAACTCATATCACTTCACATTTCAAACATACAGAGCTAAGAAAGCTGCGACATCAACGTAAACCCACAAAGGTTCGAGTAGGAAAGTCAAGTGGTCCAGTACCAGACATCCCTTTGCAAGAGCCCATACTCATAACTGATTTAGGTAAAGAGCGACTAAATCCATACTCTCTTGAAATTTGAAGTTCAGTGGAATATAAAGGCTGCATTTTAGTCAAGCAAAAGCATTCAGAGCTCACTTGTAAAGATGCTTGTTGAAATAAGTCTTCAAAAACTTTAGCAAAGTGCCATATTTTATAGTTTGCTTGCACTAGAATTAATAAGAAGGGTATTTTTTTATTTACAGTTAAGAAGCCACGTGCATTTTTATTTTGGGAGTTTAATTTGAGTATTATTAGACCGTTGGTTTAGAGGAGATGACAACTCATGACCAAGAGTCTTCTCAAGATGATCATGTCTCAATCAACATTTGTAATAAAGGTTGCAGATAATAATGAGTCAGTCTGTTACATGTGTTTTAAGTATTTGTTTTAATTATGATCTCAACTGAATTAGTAGTTATCATTCGTGGTCATATCTCAGAAAAAAGGCAGCTTAATTCTGGAACCTGCTTTGGAGAACTCATCCAGTTATTATAATTCTGTTGTATAAATATTGTCACAAGATTATGTTAAACTGCTTTTTGGAAGAAGTTGTACAAAGCAATATGTAGTTGTCCAGTAGAGGTCAATGTAGTGGGTGAGGTGTTTACTCTTTGTTGTTTGATTGAACAGTCTGCTAATGCTAACCCTTGGCTTATCTATCATACAGTCATTTTTGTGGTGGAATCTTACATTGGTAATACCTTTATCTTATATCAATAAAATTTTTTATCACTCTTTAAACATCCTTTTGCTTTCACTGCATCCAGGAGTTACTGAAAGCAAGAGTAGGGGTTATTTTGGTATCATATAGAAGAAACTTAAATTTTTCAAAAACTTAACTGACAGCTTCAGACAGATCACGCAGTATTTCTTTCTTGAGTGAACCCCAGAAGCAAGTATAATCCCATTTCTCAATTCTGAAGAGAAGGTCCACTTCAACACAATTAAGATCTGCACCATCAAAGTCCAATTTTTGGAGAAAGATTAATATTAACAAGAAAGACTGTAGAAGTTGTTTCCTATGGATGCTGATAACACATGAACTCTGCTGATATTAGAATGTTCTATGTAAAAATAAGTTCTACTGTTTATCTAGAAGGTGTGTCATGTTTTTTACACCCCCTGACAACATTTCCACATTTTTACTCCTTCCCCCCAAAAAAGAATTTTAGTTCTTTTAGAGGTGTCAAGAATCTAATAATGTTACTTTGTAATAGTGTTAATCTTTGAGTGGCACTTTTGTGGATATATATTTTGCTTTCTGTAATAGTCTTAATTTTTCTAAAAGTCTATTTAAAAAGTCTGCAAATTGTTCTCTATCTGTTTCAATGCTTTTCACAAAAGGCATATTAAATATTTGCCAAGTTGTATACCTGATAATACTTGATATAAATTGATTAAATATCATTTGCTAAGGTAGAGGTTGGAAGGAGAAGATATTATTTGATCAGTGACGAATTCATAACTGTCAACTTTAGAAGAAGTTAATGCTCATTTTAGACAAGGGTGCTACTGTAGTGAAGTGGACCTGTGGATAAAAGGAGAACTTACCATTAAAATACCATGTACAGTATAATATCCATAATGCTGTATGTATGCATAATTTTAAGTAAATGCTGAAAACATGCACATTTTCTTTATATTTTTCGATACTACAAGTTCAGTCATGCTTTCTTTTCAAGTACTAGCTCTTCAGACTATTGCATCCTTGGAATAACTTTACCAATCAATTTTTTCTGTTGGTGTGTTTATGTATGCAGGTCTTATCCAGCCAATCCCGAGGAATAGCCAGGTCTTCCAAAACTATTTTAACAGTAATTTTGTGAATAATGCAGAGAGACCATACAAATGCTACTATTGCCATCGAGCCTATAAAAAATCCTGTCATCTTAAACAACACATCAGGTAAAATAAACACAATCAAGAAAGGAAATGTATGCGATAACAAATTTGTGGAAAGACATTACATTTATATGGTATTCACTGAAAAGACTTTTTTTACCATCTCTTAAACACTGAACAAGTGATAATTGATTTTTTTTTTGTTGTTGAGTTGGAGGAGGCTTTGGACTAACTCATGGCTATGTGCAGTTCTAGCAGTATAAGTGGTTGTGTTCAATGTGCAGTTAAGTTTACTGACACTTGAATTCTTTCTTCCAAAACCGTGTATAGAAAATAAAAAGCATTGTTTGTGAATTCTTGTGGTAATTTTGTAATTGCATACTCCAGATTCCCTGCTTTGTATGTAACTCCTAAAACCTAAAAGAATTGGAGTTTAAATTGTAATTGAGTAAATGTTGCTGGGGATCATTTTGTTGCTTGAAGCTCAGTTCAAGGTCTGTATATTCAGTGCTTGTTAGAACCACAGTCATGTAGTCATAGAAAAATTTATATTGTAGAAGAACCAGTGGAGGGAACTAATCCAGTCTTTTTTTGAGAAGAGGAGTAGCTTCAAAGTTATATTGGGTTGTGGTTTTGCAGGCAATTAGATTAAACATTTAGTCAAGGTATAAAACAGTGCTCTCTGACTTACAAGCTATAAACAACTAGAAGAAGAAATACGAAAAAACCCCACCAAAGATGGTTACTGGAATTTAAGGGAAGAGTCCATACAAGCAGGTGGCAATCTGCTTGTTTCTGCAGTGTAAGCTCTGTACTGCTTTCTCACTCTCTCCAGCTTAGGTCATGGTGAGCTCCTCATACTCTCTTTAAAACTCAAGTTCTGTATTTTTAAGTTCTCACATTGCCTTGAAACAGTTCTTGGGTTTTATATGCTGTCTTAACAGGAGGAAGGGAAGCTTTACAATATCCCATTTTTTCTTTTGTAATATCCTACCTAGATTTCTCATTGTCTTCTGTAGACACATTCCAGATGGATTGATTTAAATGAAAATAATTTTGAATTATACTGAAAATGAAAAAATAGGATGTGGGTACCAATCACCTGCTGCTGTGTTTCTTTGATCTTCCAACTGAGTACTGAGTGAGCCCTGGCTTTGTTTAAGAATTGTGGAGGAATTAGAAACTTTTTCTTGTCACATGTTTGCTCTTTGTAAATTGGCATTGTTGTTATTAAATTACTTTGCTTGATAATTTTGTGGACAGTGTGTCCTCATGGCGTAGTGCTGATCATTGCTTACAAAGTTTCTTTCCCTCTCTGAAAAAGAGGGAAACTTGTAGTAGGTATTTTCAGTAGAGCAGTGATTGTGAATAGTGTGTCAAATAATCCCCCAGGCACACCAAGGAAGGTCAGGATACTCTACTGCTAATTGTTATCATGTGTATTGGTAGAAAAAGAGTAATCTTCATGTCCGTCATATACTTTGTTTTGGTCTCTGATGTGGTGGTCATAGACTTCGAAGGTTACTGTAATCATAAGCTGTCCCTTACTTTTCCTGATTTTATTCAACCTTGCTTCTTTTATCTTCCATTTCCTAGCATTCCCATTGCCTTCTTTCTAGCTCTCTCCTGGGATGTAACCCTTAAAATTAATGTTGCGTTCCATTTCATTTCCTAACTTTTCCTTCTGTCCGTTTTGTATCTCAGTGTAGTCCTAAAGGGAAACTCCCCTAGCACTTTTAGAAGGAATGATATAGTGAGTGCTATGTACTTTGATAAACAAGAAGCTTGAATATTTTTTTCACATAGCATTATGAGAGACAGGTTTTGCCTTGTTTGGGAGGTATTCGGGATGGACACAGTTCTTTTCCCAAGAGTTTTGTTGTTAAGTGTAGTGGTAGTATATATAAGGAGAACCATGTCTTTTTCTCCAAACTTTTGTGGACAGTTTGTTAGCTGAATTGAGGAAAATACATGTGAGTGATAATATACTAGTCTTGAGAACTACTGCACCATCTGGAATGGAAACATTAAACCCAAATATTGTGATGGAGACAAAGTACAATCAGAAAAGGAGATTGGACTGTACAACATCATTAAAACTACACTCAGTATTGTTTTTAGCCCTGCCAGGTTGTTTATCTTAATAAAGTTTAATTTTTGGTTTTCCTAGCTGGGGCCTCTTCCATCCATACAGCTGTCACCTTAGTTTGGTTTATTTCGCTCATTTTACAGTTGAGTCCTTTAATAACTTTGCAAATCAAACATTTAAATCTATTTTAACTTCTGCTTTCTCTTAAAAAGGTCTCATACAGGTGAAAAGCCTTTTAAGTGCTCTCAGTGTGGAAGAGGTTTTGTGTCAGCTGGAGTTCTGAAAGCACATATTAGAACACATACTGGATTGAAAGCTTTCAAGTGCGTTGTGTGCAACGGGGCCTTCACTACTGGTGGTAGCCTCAGGCGGCACATGGGGATCCATAATGACCTTCGACCATATATGTGTCCCTACTGTCAAAAAACATTCAAAACATCACTCAACTGTAAAAAACACATGAAGACTCATAGGTATGCTTGCAATATTTGTATAAGTCTTCCAATGTAATTCAGCAGCCATTCCTTAAAGATGCTTGGAAAGGCAGCTTTGCTGTGTAGGACCTGTATATGTTTTAATAAGGATTTTTATTTACGGGTAGCAAACCTTAGGTATCTTTGCAGGTATAGTAAATTGTGGTGTACAGTAAAAATAAAAAATTGTTCATATAAATAGGATAAATGTCTAGCTGAAACCATAAAGACTTTCTCACCTTACTTTGTAGATATGAACTTGCACAGCAACTTCAGCAGAATCAGCAGTCTTCTTCAATAGATGATTCTACAGTACATCAGCAGAGCATTCATGTTTCTACACAAATGCAGGTGGAGATTCAAAGTGATGAGCTACAGCAGTCAGAAACTGTTGCAACAGATCAGCAGGCTATTTTAGAGTTAGACCAGCAGCCAGTAGTAGGCACAGAAGAAACAGCACTAGAACAAGAATTGGCTGATCAGCCTTTAGAGCAAGATGAGGGTGAGTATTTGAAATATGATAAGGTTTATAATGAGGTAAGTTTACAATTTCTCAAATAATTGCTTCTTGACAGGAACTACAAAAATACATGGAGTAAAGGCTACTTACTATATACTTAAAGTATATGGTACAGTTTCATTCATTGGTGTTTACGTTTACTATTGCACCCTTTAGTTGTCACAAGCAAAACTACTAAACAAATATACAAAAGAAATGATCCATCTGCAAAACCTTACCATGTCAGTTCTCTGATTATTAAAAAGCTCTGCTTTATAGTCTACTTAGAAAGTAATACCTGTGGTTTGAGGTGAACGTTCCATGTTCTTATTTTATTTGTAATAGTGGAACAAAGTATTTTGGTTTTGCTTTGCCCTTTTTCATGGTGCAGTGAGTTATTGAGTACAACAAGGGAATATAAATAAAATGTACTATAAACAAAGATTTGAATACCTGTTCAGCTAATAATTGTTTAGTTTCTTTTTAATGTGAAAATTTGGATGACTGTAAAATATGAAGGTTTCAAAACAACTGAAATACACATTTAATTACATATTTTTTTCTTGATATTTTTCATTTCCCCCTTTTCCCTCTCCTTCCTTTCCGCATTTCAGATAGATTTGTGACGTCCCAGCATGCTTTACAGGAAAACATCACTCAGTTTGAACAACAGACTATAACACAGCAGCCATTTGATCAACAGAGCTTATCACAAGGTTAGTAATGAATAAAGGAGGTAAAAAGCAGTTTTATAAATCTGACTTTACAGCATAGCTATGATAAAACATTTTTAAAGTGGGCATCTGCAGTTAAAGTAACTGCAATGCAGAGAACTTGGAAAAAAATTACCATTCTGAAGCTATACTTGCTAGAATATTATGAATACTTAATTTTTTTTTTGCTTTTATGAGCCGATGTCTAGTCATTACAGTATGGGTTTTATAGTGAAGCATATAAGATTCTTTCCTTGATTGTGTTTGAACTTGCTGTGGCAGTAGGCAGTTTGCACAGGTTTCTCCCTTGATATACATGCTCATAACCTGAGATGATCAGAAACACAGTCTTATGATTTGAGTGAGTAGCTACTGGGATTCATTTTGGAAAAATACAATGCAAAATACAGTCAGATAAAAATCATCCTTTCACCTATCCACAGTGGTTTCTTTTTATATTTTATAGAGCAATGAAACTAGCAAACTAAGACATTGTAAGCACTTGGAAACTATTTTTTCCTCCTAAAATACAGAGAAGTATGTGTAAGTGTGTGTAGCCTGCAAATAGTAAAGAAATTACTGTCTTTTTTTGCTTTTCACAGCTGGATTTCTTGAATTGTTACATATTATGAAGCTACTAATTTTGTTTTGGGGTTTTCTTGGTCGTTGTTTTGGGTTTTCTGGCAGGGGGGCTGTTGCTGAGGTGGGGAATATTCAAGGGGTTTTCATTTGTTTGATTTGGAAACATCACTGGCTTATCCCTTGATCTCCTTGTTTCTGACTCCAGGAAATAACTTTCTGTAGCTGATAACCAGTAATTGGTATTCTATGTGCACAAACTTCTCTGTTCTTAGTTTCATTCCCTTGTAATTGTACGATATCATTTGTAAAAACTTAATTGACTGTGGAAAGTTGTATCACACTGTGAAGAAATAGTATAATTTGCCAATTTTACTTCTCTAGGTTGTGCTGCTTTGCATGTAAAGAAAAGAAAATTAAAGTCTCCACCTTTATTAAACAAGACTGATCCAGATCCTCTTAAAATACTGTGCTTATTTTCATTGCTTGGCTTTTACAGTTTTTCAAATGAATGAGAAGACACTATGGAAAAAAAAGCAGCCTTTTGTTCTACATTATTGTGAAGAGTGGTTTTTGTCTGGTATATTTTAATGGCTCCTTAGAATTTATAAACCCAATAAGTAACTCTTGTTTTATCAGTTTCTGTGTATGTGTATCTTCTGTGTTATATAAATATCAAATGATTTCTTGGGGAGGGAAGAAGCTCCTGGAACCCACAAAACAATTCTTTCATCATCAGAAATCTAGATTGATCATCAATATGTTGTACAATTGGTTCAGAGAAGCAGAACATGTGTGGTGTGGGCATTTTAAAGTCTCATTTGTGTAAGATGTCTCCTATTCTACTTGGAATCTCATCCACAGATTCCCAACTCTTTGAAGTTTCCTTGAAGATCCTGGAGCCCTTCAAAATTTTTGAATTTCAGGTAGGTAAGCATTTGCGCGGATGCATGCGTTAAATTGGTCGACCCTCTCCCTATGTCTGCATCTGTGCTTCATGCTCCTAATTCCTTTTTCCTATCAGCTAGGCAGAACATTCAAGCTTAAAACACTGTCTTTTTTATTCTTTATATTTATAGGCTGTATTCTTGATTAAATATTTTGATTCAGTGTTTATTAATAAAATTATGTAGGAGTTTAAAAAAAAGTCTTTGAAAGGTTGTTTGATTTTTCTTTTTCCTTTTTTGAGGGAAAAACCCCAACTTTGCATTTTAGACAGATGAGGGTAATCTCTAGGTCTGCATAGACCTGGCAAAACTTAGTTTCTTCTTTCAGGTTTGTTCGTAATACTTCTGTTGAATTTCTTGTTTATTCAGATAGGTTATTTTCTTCATATGTTCAGACTTGTAAAAAGTGCATATCCTGTGAGGGTGCAACAGTATCAAATGATTCATTTGAGCTAGATTTGGAGGCTGAGGAAAAGGACTTAAGTTCTTTGTAGTGTATTAATCTTCATTTGAAGATTTTTAAGTGAAGTCAGAACAAAAAATGTGTCTTTTATCTGAAACTGAATTTGGGTTACTGAATATCACCTGTCAGCAAATGTGTTTTCATATAAATTATATCACCTTTACTTCCTTCAAGGTGTCCCTGTAAGCATGGTTGAATGATAATTCAAATAGTGGCGATAGGTAAATGATCTTGAAAAACCAGAAGTCCAAATGTTAGTTCTATAGCCCATACAAACATACCCTTGCCACCAGAATGCTATTTGCTTTCCTAAGAAGCTGATCTGCAATCTCAGGACTTAGAATACTGATCTTGCAGTAACTGTTTACACATATTTGCAGTCAGTACTGTCCAGCTGGTTTCCTTTGCCTAAGAAGCAAACCTGCAGAACAAGTAATTGATAGTCACTGATCCCTGCTGAGATGCACGTGTTCATATCAATGTTTATAGTGTTAGAATTTAAAAGATCTGTCAGTAAAGATGTGAAATTTCTTCTGAATTAAATACTGTATTTACTACAAAGTCATACTGTTGTTTTCTCATTTTCACATGCAAGACACATCTTTCTATGAGTAAAATGATTTCCAGAGTGTTCTGTTTTTTGCTATGTTTTGTTGATATTGAAGATAAAAGGTTGGATGATATCCTAAAGCTGAAAAAATCCCAAGATACACGAATGATTACTTGTACTGAAAAACACCAAATCCAATTCCAAGTTTAGAGGACTTTGTAGTAAGAGGCTCCCCTTATTATACAGGGCATAAGATACTCTCTGTTCTTTTAAGATAGATCAGAAGCTTCTGGAAAACAACATACAGTGATGAAAACAAGAGCAGAAAATAAAGGTTGTGAAATTTCTTTCTCAGACAATGTCTGGATTCTGGTGTTTGGTGGCATGGGGTTTTTTTAGTATTGTTCTATAGAAATAGTATGGCAGTAGCAAATGCTTTTAGAATGCTCAAAATTGTCAGATCTTTATTAAATTTTGAGAGGAAATTGACCCTTACGCTAGGAATTGAGCAAAATGGGGATGCATCGTGTATATTCTTGTTACAGCTTTGGTTTGTATTTATTCCCAAACTACTTTCAGAAGTAGCATTTCTTTCTTCAGTTTGTCCTCAAATACCTCCACATTCAATGCTCTTCCTGGGCATATTGCTGTATGATCCTGGGAAATTTTTCAGAATCTCAATAATTCATTCAAACATTGTGAAATGAAATAGGTCATAGTACAGTAACTTCTTTTTTCCTTCTTAGCTAGTAAAATATACCTACTGATTAAATAAGAAATTTCAGGTTTTTACATAGTATATTTAGTAGTTGTTTTTTTTATGTAGGGCATGTAAGTAACATCACTTTGCTTCAGTTTCTTGAGTCTTGTTTTTTTGTATTCTCATCCCATGTAGTGGGAACGTCATTTTTCTATAAAGATACTTCTAAAATTAATTTGAGAAGTAGAAATTAGCAGCCCTCTTATCAATGCAGAAGTTTTCATTTCTTTCTTCAGGCTATTTTTTTGTCATTTCACAAAAGCCAATTGAGGTACAAGGTCCAGCTTTTAGGATCTTTTTTTCTTGTACTCTTGTGGTACTTCTAGGAGAGAAAATAATATGTGAGTTTCAGCATTAAGTTTGGTTACTAGTTATGACCTGATTAATAATGCTTTCAAGATTTATTTACATTCTTGAGTTTTCATTCCATGGTCTAAGCAGTAGCCTACAAATAGGGGTTTTTTTCTCTACTGATTACAATATTCTTCTGCTGTGGAAAGTGTCTCTTGGGAACATTTCTGCTTAAACTCAACAGATCCAGGTTTTTGTTTTACTGTTGCTCAAAAACATTCTTTAAGCATTGCTTTTTGGCCTTTGATGCTGTGATCATCTGATGTGGGTTTGTTTCTACCCTGTGTTCATAATCTTTACCCTTTTTGTCCGCTAAAGGCAAACTGCACAGAAGTACTGAAATTGTTGCCCATACATTAATTACTGATACTTGTGGTTTAATTTTTTCCACATGACATTATGGACTATTTTTTAATACTGGAAGTATTAAGATTTAAAAGGGTTGGTAAAAGGACATCTCTAATAGCATCAAAAACACTGCAATCTGAGCTCTCAATAATTGGTGCTATCATTTCATTCATTGATTTAGAAAAGATGATTAAGACCTGCTATTTCAGGAGAACAAAATGAAATAAAAATTTCAGGCTTTTATACCTGAAATGCGAATAAAAATGTGTTTATTTTTTACTTTGCAGTTTGCCTTTGAGAGGCTCTACTCTACTATTATCTAAAGAGTGGGGATATGTGGAGGAGATCCAAAGTAGGAGAAAATGGGGTTACTTTGTCAGAAACTGGAGTTCTCCTATTGGGTCATCTCCTCCACTCACCCGCCATCCTCCCCACTGAGCTTTGCATCCTTGTGATCGGCTTCCAGTGTAGTTAAGGGAGCGTGGTACCAACGTGGATAAAGGGAGATGGGTCAACCTGTTTGACACATGCATGCTTACATACAAGAAATTCAAAATTTCAATGGCTCTAAGGTAATTGTGGCACCCTGAAGGAACTTCAAACAGTGTTTTTCTGTGGAGGAGATTTTCCAATAGAATTCCAGCTAACGGTAAGTAACCCTGTTATGCCTATTATGTAGATGCCAGAAACTTGTGTATGTTTTGATGCTCAACAGTGAAGAGTACAACTATTACTATATGGTAATGCTGCTTATTCTCTTTTGAAGGTAGTCTTCAGAAAAGTGTGGTGTTATTCAAAGTCCAAATCAGTGTATTTTGCACGTTTATGACTGTTTAATTTCTGCAGGTTTTACTGTGAATGACAACTACAATCAACAGAGTCAATTTCCAGCTGTACAACAGCTGCAGGATTCAAGCACACTTGAATCTCAGGCTCTTTCAACGAGTTATCATCCACCAGCCCTTCTTCAGGTTCCAAATACAGACACTATTAATGTAGTAAGTACTACTTGAAGGCAGGATTAATTTTTCTGTGTTCAGTTTTGACTTTCTTGCACTGTTTCATTGATGATTAGGTAAAACAAGAAGTCAGAAAAGTTCTGGGATTTCTTCTCTAGATTGCTTGTGTTTAACAACTGGAAATTAGAAACATGAGGAGAGGATAAGTGCTTTGACTACAGTTTCTGAAAAGGAAGTGCATGTTTTGATGCTCTAGACTTAAAAAAGTACTATAATGTTGGATTGTGACTTTAAAACTAAGGAGAGGATATAGTGTTATGAAATAATTTAACATTATTTCATTATATTCTCTTCTAAGTATTCAATCTATATGTTTATAGACACATATGATCAAGCAATTTAAAAAAGCATTACAAATCTTTAAGTCATCATTCATGGAGCTTGCATAATGCAGTGTATGATGTTTTTGCATGCTTGTCATTTAGTTAAATTTGTAAAAGGGCTCAATTGCTAAAAATACAGTTTAACTATAACTTTTATGACATTAGAAGTACCTAGCATGAAGACAATCTGTTGCAATGTATTTACCAAGATGACTTCTAGGAATTGCTGTCTCTTGAAGCTTGTTTGCAAAGTGCACATGTTGTCAGAGAACTGATGTGGATTTTAGGATGTGGAAGAGTTTGAGTCATTCCAGCCTACAGGCTTCGGAATTTCCTTGTCTTCAGTTTTGAAATTTCTTGCTCTCTCAAGGATTATTCTGTTGTGGCTTTTACTTACAGGAGTGTTCAGAAAGTAGTGAAGTTTGTCAGCAGCACTGTGTTTTGCTGCTTACTCAGTATTCAAAATGTCTGGTCTAGTTTTAAATTTAACTCTTCAAACACTAGTAAATGTATACAATTTAGATACATTTTTGTGGAGATTCAGGGTAGTGTAAGTGTACTATGTTGTCTGTTTATTCCAGTTCAGTAGCTGAACATTTTTATACTTTCCTTCTCAGTATGGAAGAGTGAGGTATTACATTGCACTCTTAATTTCCTATCAAAATGCATGAAAGCATAAATTTAATTACTTGTGTTGACTGTAAATGCTGTAATTTTTTTCTTGCCTGTTTGTGAGACTATATTTAAATACTATGTTACTGAAATTCACTTGAGGCTTTGATTTTTAGACCACTCGCTTGATGCAAGACCAGTCACCACAGGAAGAACTTCAATTGCACACCCAAAGGCCTCATTTTCTTGAGGATAATGAAGATCAAAGTAGGCGTTCATATAGGTATGTTACACTTCTAGCTTTTGTCACAGAATTTCCTGAATGGCTAATTATTACATGTAATTATTATGTAATTATTATGCCTAATAACTACATTAAACTAACGAAAACTATTTTCTTCTAACAGATGTGAATATTGCAACAAGGGTTTTAAGAAATCCAGCCATTTGAAGCAACATGTACGATCACATACTGGTGAGAAACCTTATAAATGCCAACTCTGTGGCCGTGGTTTTGTTTCCTCGGGAGTTCTTAAGTCACATGAGAAGACTCATACAGGTAAACAGAGTATACCAGCTCTATTATTAGCTTAACTCATGTTTGGGTTTTGTAAATGTCCTGTGTGAGTAAACTTAAACAAATAGCATGCTACTTATTTGTTTCTGTTACTTTAAGGAGTTAAAGCATTCAGCTGTAGCATTTGCAATACCTCCTTCACAACTAATGGCAGCCTTACCAGGCACATGGCAACTCACATGAGCATGAAGCCTTACAAGTGCCCATTCTGTGATGAAAGCTTTCGAACAACTGTTCACTGCAAAAAACATATGAAAAAACATCAGGCAGTCTCCTCAGCTGTAGCAGCAGCTACAGATACAGGAGGAGGAGGTAAATGATTTCATTTTTATTTTTACAGTCCTTACTACATAAGAAATGCAAATGTTTTGGTGGATTACATGAATGCTATAACAGTGATGGTACAAAATAACCTTCCAGCATGGATAATGTCTGCTGTTTAGAGCTGCTGAAATTTCTCTGTTACCTGAATTGTTTAAATAAACTAGTTTTCCAGGATCTGTTCAGCACAGTAAAGGTATTGTATGTAACATAGCTATTTTATTATGTCACTAAAGTAGATCTTTTGTCCTGTATTACTTAACCTGTGTAAGTTATTATAAAGATAAGAATTATAAATCCAGCTTTTTTTAAAATGAAGTACAGACATGAGTAGTTAGACCTCTAAAAGAGATTAAAGTCCATAACAGTGCAAGTCCAAGCACAAAATGTAGTGGCTGTGTGTTTTATAATAAACCCTTCTATTTTTTGTAATTTCAGCTGACAGATTAAACTGAATAGAAATGTGGTTTTTATTTTGGTTTGATTTTTTTTTTAACTTAATAGTTGCATGTGTTGAAGATGATGATGAAAGCTCTGAAAGAACTTCCAGAAAATCTCGTCCTGGTGTCATAACTTTTACAGAAGAAGAGACAGCAGAACTGGCAAAGATTAGGCCTCAAGAAAGTGCCACTGTGTCAGAAAAAGTTCTTGTCCAGTCAGCTGCAGAGAAAGACAGAATTAGTGAGATGAAAGATAAGCAAGCAGAACTGGAAGCAGAGCCCAAATATGCCAACTGTTGCAGTTATTGTCCCAAGAGCTTTAAAAAACCCAGTGATTTAGTCAGGTGAGGAATGGAATATGTTCATATGTTTTTAATTTGCTGTATAGTTCACCAGAAACTTTTGAAATTACAATTTCATATAACTCTTTATGCCCAAGTTGAAGTTTGACTAATATTTACATAAATTTTTCTTTTTCACAGTGGTTTAAAAATGTGTCAAAATGTAACATATTCTGAATATGACTAATCCAGCTCTTTCATATTTATTTGCCCACAGTATGAAAGCTATTATTATTATGAATTTTTAGAATAAATTGGGGTTTTTTTATCTAATACTTGCATATAAAAACATGTTGAAGAAAATGCAAATACTTAAATCTTCTTGTTCTGCTTAGTGTAATGCTAGTATAAGTATTTAATTTATTAATAAAATTAATAAGATAGAAGATAAATATTTGTACAAACTGACATAAAAGTAGAATTTCACTTGTACATGTATCCTGGAATTATTAGGCATGTTCGTATCCATACTGGAGAGAAGCCGTATAAGTGTGATGAATGTGGGAAGAGTTTCACTGTAAAATCCACTCTGGATTGTCATGTTAAAACACACACAGGTCAGTAAGGTTTTGCATGTCTTTGTTTAGAAGCTGTTTGCTTTCTTGACCAGCTGTTTAATTACAGATTTTGCAGGGAATGTTATGTTTCACTGTGATCTAGTATTTGGAGCTGTGGATGGCAATGCTAGTGGAAATTTGGTACTTGTGACACCATCAAATGAATCACATCAGAACACTCTGAATAAACCATGTTATTACAGCATGGTTCTAAAGCATGGTCTTAGCTCATGCTAAAAACTGTGTATGTAAGTTTCTTGAATATGTTCATGTCAGGTCTTCTGCAGCATTTCAATGATAAATGATTTTCCTGAGTAAGAAGGTGGAGTTGAGGGAATCTTATATAATTTAGAGGTTAAAAAAAACTATAAACATTAATGTTTGCACTGCTACATAAACTGGAAAATAAGAGTACAAAAATTTTGAGCATTCAGCTGTTTGAATTTTGCAAGTTGAATGTAAACCTGAATATCTGCAATATTTAGATTTTTACGGTAGGCTTTTGTATTCCTGAGAGAGGTCTGATTTTAATAGTAGTATTTTTCAACTACAATTTTGTGCCAATTAAAAAAAGCCTTCTAAGTCTTTCATACTTGTTTTCTTCTTAGCATTGAACTTCTGTAATAAACCCACTCCTGATCTAATTAATTTCTAAATATGTCTACAGTTTTGTTAAGTTTCATTATGATCTCTTTTCAAAAATGAAAAAAAAAACCAACAAGATAGAAAGCTTTTAATGTTGTAATGCGTTATTATTTTGCTCATGGAAGCTCCCTTTTCATTTTACTGTATTTGTACTTTCTACTGTTGTTTAGCAAGAAATAGTACTCATGTTATGTGAAATTGTTGTGTAGATCAGAACAGACAGTAGCAGACAGTAAGGATAATGAAAGGAACAAAGCAGGGATTGTGTCATGTTACCTCCAGGTTCAAGCAGTTTACAAATTGTCGGACTCTGAATAAGAGATTGCATCTCTTTGCTTGCTAGCTTTAATGGAATATTTTACATTAGTTTTATCCAGCTGTTTTCTGAATGCAGAAAAACTGGATAAAAAGGAATGGCCTTCAGTAGTCAGTAGTAGTAAGTTTCTGGATTCAAGTTTGATTTCCAGTTTGTTGTCTTGATAATTTTGTTCATAAGCCCACTAGATTTTTGTTTGAGAAATAAATTGTTTCCTCTTCTTAAATTTTTAGCTCTTTGTGGTTGTGCAGACGTTTTGATAATACATAATGGAGCTTTGTAAATTTTTATTTTAACATCCTTAAACAGACTTTCCCAACCTGCTATTCATTCTCTCTTTCATAATACATATGGTGCAATTTTAATGGTTTGAATCCTTGCTCAGGTGCTTAAGAGCTCTTCTGCTGACTTACAGCCCTTTGAAAATTGTCCATGTAAGCCATTTGTGTTCAGTCTTAGAACTGGTTTTCTTTAGTTCATGCAAAGACTTTCCTTTCATCCTGTGGCAGCATTTTTATGAAGATCTTTTAGTGTAAAACCAGTGTAAATCTCCAAAAACCCAGATACACTGGAAATCTCATCTTCTTCAAAGAGCACTCACAGATTTGTGAGGTGTAATTTTTACTGCAAAAACCACATCGTTTTCCCTATTGTAATTCATTTTATGTTATGGGAGTTTTTTTCCATGTTTTTTATACTTGGGCCAGCTTGTGCTGGATGAAGTTTAGCTAATGTGCAGTTTTCTGCCTTTGAGCCTAGATTGCTTTCTGCAATGCTGTCTTCATCTGTGGGCAATACCTACACTTGCTAGTTCATTGGTTTTATATTGAGAGATCCATAATTTATTTAAATGAATAATAAAAAAAAATTTACAATATTAATATCTGTAACTCCCCTAAAAATAGTTCTGTTTGAAAAGCTACTCTATTCCTCACCTGTAAATGAAAGTTGCCTGGATAGGAACCTAGCTGATATCATCTGTAACCAGCATTGATCCAGAGAATTAGTTCGGGGCTTCACTGGAAGATTAGAAGTTTCTCAGAGAGGTATATGGTTCTTTGTCTGAACACTTAGCTCCTGCATCCTGGTGTAGCATGAAGTGGGTAACTGAAGTCACACACTATTGCATTTCTGTCTTCATTGCTTTTCCAGTTTCCTGATTACAGTTCTTTCAGATATATTGTTTCAGATAGCAGCTCTTGTTAACTTGTTAGTTGTGTAGCCAGTAGTGTGGTGTGTCAGTGGCATAAAACACATTTAATTTTTGCTGTATTTGGAAGCAGTGCCAATTTAGTGTTTGCCATTCCTTGATGACTTCTCATCCAAATTTGTGATCATCTTGCCTCCAAGTTTCCCTTGTGGATGTTAACTCAAAAATACTAAACTACTGAAAACAGTTCAACCACCTTTCTTTTTTCTTTACAGATTTCTGATATTTACACAAAAGGCCCAGGAGTCAGCTCACAATCTCATTGCATATTTAGATAACAGAACTTCAGATGTTCTGTTTGTTCCTTCCTGCTTTTTTTTGTGTTGGTTTCCTTCTCTCTCTCTCTTATTTTTCCACCCCCCTTTCTCCCAATGGGTGGGAATTTTTTATTCTGGAAATTTTTTCTATTCTGGGGAAAGACTGCTGGATAGCTTCCTTTGTGGCACTGTGAATGTGGTAGGTGACTCTGCTGCAGCCCAGATTCCCATTGTTTCACTGGTTCATGTTATTGGGCTCTTTCTTCTCCATTTTTTGAAACAGAACATTGTCAGAGGTTTACTTAGTTTTGTTTAACAGGGAGTGACAACAGTGTGCCAGGGTTTTGTAATTTGAAGTAGGTTGAGTTGTAGTTCAGGAAATGGATGAGAGATTCTTCTGTGTAAATGAAAACTAGAACTCAATAGCAGGACTTATAGGCACATATTGCTCTTGTGATTTCTTTACCAAATGCATTGGTTTCTTTCCCTTGTTTAGCTAGGAAGCAATATTGTGCTGGAAGGCCTGGGAATTTCAGGAGTTATAGAGGGTTTTCAGCTGCAGTGGCATGTTTTCTGCCAGATAGTTACATTATGCTTTTGTGAATTGTATAGCTGTGTGTATGGTTCAAGGAATAAACTCTGTAGTTTGCTTGTATTTGTAGTACATTAAAAATTCCATTTGAGACCAAGGATATTTTTCAGATGTTATGCACTCCAAAAGGAGAGACAAAGAGGTCTGTATATGTATAGACCACATTTCTGTGCTTCTGGATTACTTTGTGGGCTTGATATGTTGTTATAGAATGTTATCTCACTTAATAGTTTCTTACTTGTAATCCATTAATACTGGTTAGTTAGGGCAGCATTGAAACAGAACAATAAAGCTGCTGGAATTAAGAAGGAAATGAGTGTGTAGTTGAAACAACTGGATTAGTCAGGAATATGAGATGAGAAGGATGACAGAGGAATGAAGGTGACCAAATAAGATTCTGCATGAAAGCTTTAAAAGCATATGGGGTTTTAGTAAAAGGAAAAAGTTAATATGCTCTTCATTGAGAACCTTAATTCATCTGAAAAGCAGCCAAATGATAAAGTCCAATTATTTCTAATTTATATGTTCAAATTAGTTTAGAATCTATTACGGGGTTTGTTAAATGGATGATTTAGTCCTCTCAATCTTTTTAGGGATTTAATCACTTATCTTTCCGGTTTTGAAACTTTTCTAGGCCAGAAGCTCTTCTGTTGTCACGTGTGCAGTAACTCTTTCTCTACAAAAGGCAGTCTAAAAGTCCACATGCGCCTGCATACGGGAGCAAAGCCCTTCAAATGCCCACACTGTGATTTGCGGTTTCGTACTTCAGGGCGCAGAAAAACCCACATACAGTGTCATTATAAACCGGATGCAAAGAAAGTTAGGAAGCCTGTTGCCCGGACTTCAACTGAGGGATTACAACCAGTCAGTCTTCTTAATTCATCCTCAACAGACCCTAATGTTTTCATCATGAATAACTCTGTTTTGACGAGTCAGTTTGATCAAAATTTACTTCAACAAGGACTTGTGGGCCAGGCTATCCTGCCTGCTTCAGTATCAGGTAAAAATGGATGGGGATGGTGGTGGAGGTGCTGGTGTGGTGATCAAGTTATGAAATTTGCTTTCTATTAGAGTTTGGAAAGTTTTACCAAACACTGCTTGCCAAACAGGTAAGAGTTTTACTGAATTCATGGTTTGATGCACAGTGGTGACATGAATAGAAATTTACTTAAGAATGAAAGAAAAATATATGCAGTTCACCTAGAAGTCTCTTCAGTTCTCCTGTGGTATTGCGCTGCAGATACTGCAGTGGAAGAAAATGCAGATAACAAATAGCTGGAGTACTTGTATTCTTTGTGGTAATACTTTCTTGGTTTTATTTAAAAAGAAAATAAGTAAAACAGTTACTGTTTGTCTACACTACTTATTTATGTGAATAATGAAGAATGTCTTTTAAGTGTACATCCTCTGTGGTACATGTGTAGTTATTTCTCCAAAATAAAAAAAAACACCCCCACCAAAAGAAAACCAATCAAAAGACCCCCAACCTCAACACAAAGCAAGAAAACTCTAACAATACAAAAAACTAGTACTGTAGGTATGTATGTTAGATAATTGAGTGCTTAAGATATGAAGTCTCACTAATTGACAGTGACTACAGCTGCATTAGCACATTAAATGTGCTACAGGCCATTCTTCGACCAACTGGCACAGAATACCCAACAGGCTTCATGTTGTGAGAAAGTGACCTTTTGAGAATGATCCTTGCCTATTTCTAAATTTTTTTCAGGTATTTTTTGGGTAGGTGCTCCCTGACCCAATGTTTGTGTAACTGCTCAGGTGAACTTTGGACAGGGACAAGTTTGAATGTAGAATAGTATTAAGATGTCTGAAGACATGCCTTGGTACTCTTAAATGTACTACTTAAATTGTGGGTCTTGGACTGTCTGTCATTTCTGAAAGCGAAACTTTGATTTTATGTGCTTTGGCATTTTTTTCAGTCCACGTCTATGATTTAGCAGGTATGCCCACAAATTCAGAGTATTATATCAGTATCATGTTTAACTGTAGCCATTCCAGCTTATCTGATTTGATCTAAACTGTTGTCCAAAATGAACAAATAGTTGATGTTCAGAAGCTATTGATGTTATTTGACAGGTACAGTGAGTGATAAACTTGTGATGAGAAATTGTTTGCTTGGATTTTTGAAAATACTAAGGTGGAGTGTTTAGTTTGTTCAGATGTCCTAAAAAGAGACCTTCTTAAATTGAGACTAGTTATGTGGGTTTGGCCAGAGAAGGTATTTTTTGGGTGCGTTGTAAACCAGATTTATTATACTAAAGAATTCTCAAGAGGGAAGGATAGATGTTTTTGAAGCATCAACCAAAGGAAACTGGTTGATCACACTCAGGGTGTTTGGAGAAGAAGGTACGTCAAAACAAAAGATGACTTTTTCCATATATGCTCTCAAGACCTTTTGTAGAGATGACCTATTCAACTTTTGAGATTAGAACCTTTTTAAGGTCTAAAGACTTTTGGATTTCAATTGCTAATGCACCTTTATTTTCATCCATCTAAGTACAGAGGATGAACTTCGGCAGTTTGATACTGAACCATGTCTGTGCTGTGCAAAATGTGGCAGTAGCTTTCTTGTGTATGTTCAGAGTCAGAATGTAAATGCCCTGTGTGTGTGCTCCTTTGTTTTGGTGCAGCACACTCTCCAAGGAAATCTAAACCAATTTTTCCAGATTTCTAATGCTACTCAGGAGGGATTCTTGTTTTGTAAGCCGCTAGTTAGTGCCTACATAGCAATCCTTAAATCACGTGGAATTTATGAAGCTTTAAAACAGGCAGTCAAATTACTTTATAATCAAATTATAAGCTTCAAATTATCTTTCTTGTCATAAATAAATGTGTGTGTATGTAGCTTTTATATTGATTTAATTTATAAAAATAAGCACGCTGAAAGAGGTAGTCAGTAATAGTAAATAAAAACATTACAATATAACTGTTTTCTTTGGTAGCTGGAGGTGACTTAACTGTGTCCTTGACAGATGGTAGCTTGGCCACTCTTGAAGGAATACAGTTACAACTTGCTGCTAATCTGGTTGGACAAAATGTTCAGATTTCTGGAATAGATGCCACTGGTATTAACAACATAACATTACAGGTAAGTTGCTCACTGCTCCTTGCTTTTAATTCTGTAGAGTCACTTTGAGGGCTGAAGAAAGTTTAAGGAGCCTACATAATTCTGGAAGAGTTCTTGAGTTGAGTGAGCTACTAGCATACTCTATCACTTGTACAATGTAGAAGACTTAAAAAATAGCTGTGCAGTGGGGTATGTTTCTGGTTTGGTTTCTTTAATTTTCATTTTTTTCAGGATTTTTTACCTCTCAGGGATTTTGACAGACTGCTTTAAAATATGTATTTTTTTCTTTTAATTGCATTTTTTTCTTTAAACTTCAAAAGTACTTTAGCTCCCACCCAACCCCCAAAAGGCACCCACCCCCCAAAACAAACCCAAATTATTGCACAGAGTGTTCTTTTCTAAGCATAAGGCACTGTGTTACTTTGCAAGCCTTTAATGGTTGAACTCACAGTTTAAATTCCCACTGAGCTTATAAAAAGAATGACAGAAAGAGGTGAGATTATTGCATTTAAAAGTTCTTGAGGTGTGTGAAACAATTATTTTCTTGAACGTGGCTGTGTTTGATCCGTTGCACAGAATTACTGTTGTTGGAGGAGCCCTCTGAAGGTTGCCAGGTACAACCCCAAGGTCAGGGAAGGGACATCTGCAGAGTTGCATTGAGTTGCTCATAGTCCCTCTGTTCAGAGTTTTTAGCATAAAACGGGGACATTTTCCTTTTGTTTTTCTCAACTGCTAAATATCTCTGAAGAGGAAAATGTCTTATCTTTAAGTATAGAGAACAGTTGTTGGCTTGTGAAATGAGACCTTAATGACCCTTAGGAGCTGAAAAATTAAATAATTTCTGGTATCAATCTTCTCTCTGCTCCATACCTTTTCACTTTCAAAGGCTTGGAGACTGTGATAAGCATTACATGCACTAATAGGACAGTACAGAATACCAGCAGTGTGTTTACCTGGGGCTAGGTATGCTGATATGTAACTGATCATGATTTCCCAAACATTTTGCTGAAGGAAGAGAGGGAAAGTGAATCTGAATAGACTGGTTACATAGTCACTTCAGAGACTGGCTAGATACAGACACATAAAAACGAAATATAAATTTTAAATTGTTAATTATAAATTTTCAGTACTGTATTTACTCTCTATGCAGTAAATATGTATTCTGGATTTATGTTAAGAATATTCATTTAACCCAGTTTGTTAACTTCATATTGATTGCTGAAAACTTGTTTTTCAGATTGATCCAAGTATCCTACAGCAGACATTACAGCAGAGTAATTTACTTACTCAGCAGCTGACTGGAGATCCCACCATGGCTCCACAGAATCCCTCCCTCCAGGCAACAGAAAATGCAGTGCCAGCTAACGTGGTTATTCAGCCCATATCAGGCTTGTCTTTGCAGCCCACAGTAACATCATCTGCTAACATGACCATAGGGTCCCTGTCTGAGCAGGAGTCTGTGCTGACAACCAGTGCTAATGGTAAGCACTGTCAGTGGTTTTATTGTGCATTCAATTTCTTAATTTTACTCAGGGGATTACTCACAGTGAGAAAATGTCAACACTGCCTCCCCCCACTCCCACCAAACATCTCATTTTAATAAAATAAACTTGCAGTTCTTGCTTGAGCATCTTCAGCAAATTTTACAGCTTTGTGTTACCCTTTCTTAATACGATTTTTTTCAGAAGGTGAATTAGAGAGTAGGTTTAGATTAGCTATTAGGAAGAAATTCTTTATTGTGAAGGTAGTGAGGCACTGGAACAGATTGCCCATAGAAGCTGTGGATGCCCCATCCTTGGAAGTGTTCAAGGCCAGGTTGAATGAGGTTTTGAGTGGCTTGGTGTAGTGGAAGTCATCCCTGCCCATGACAGAGGAGTTGAAACCATGTAATCTTTAGAGTCCCTTCCAACACAGGCCATTCTATGAAAATACTTAAGAACTTCCATGGTTTTGAGCAAAATACAAAAATCTTCATTCTGAAAATCTTAACTGTAGAAGAATAAATAGGATGTGAAAAAAATTTTTACTTTCTACTGCAAGTTCTAGCATCTTCCCTTGGCTGCATCAGTTATAGTATCTGCGAAAATAATGTATAAATTGCTCTAAAAAGTTCTGTCAAAAATTCCACCGAAGGATATTCATGGATTTTTTCTTTTATTCTACCACTTTAATTTAGGTGCACAAGACATTACTCAAGTCATGACTTCACAGGGTATGGTGTCATCTACAAATGGACAACATGAAATAATGTTGACCATAAATAATTCCAGTTTGAGTCAAGTTCTAGCTCATGCTTCAGGTTCCACTACTGCGACCTCATCAGGAAGTCCTCAAGAAATCACTCTTACAATATCTGGTTTGTGTTTTTAAAAATCTTTAATGATACCAGATCTCTATTTCATAGAGTACCTATACAGTAGCATACAAGGATTTTCACAGTCCACAGTTTTCCCATGGCGTATTTTCCTTATATTTATCAGCTTTAAAAGGTACTCCCCAAATCCGTGTTTTAAACCCGAACACGTTAGATTGGTTCACTGTTTTATTCGTAGCATCAGTTAACAGCTGGATTTTTATAGATTGATCAAGTTGGTGCTTTGAATCTAGAGAAGTAAGATCCATATTTGTCTAAATATTACTAATCTCAGGTATTTCTGTACATGTTAGTATCTGGATTTGCATAATCACATCTGTATTAAAAACTTGCCAAACCACTGCATAAAAATCTGCATGTGTAGAAGTTAATTTTGTGTTTTGGTTGTATTTCTACTTTGGTTGTTTTCTACTTTTATTATTTTATGATCTATTGCAAGAACAGTAGCAGAATAATGCTGAGACGATTCCAGTTATGGTAGGACTTATTTCTATTCAGGCCAAGATCTTATTCAGCATAATTCTGGAAGTACTGATCTGAACACTGGCTTAAGGCTGACAGCACCAACCATCAGCAGTCAGACTACAGGTGCTACATTAACTATAAGCAATGACCAGCTTCTTTCTCAGGGCCCTTCACTAAATGCTCCAGGTATGCATACAACATTTTTTCTAATTGAAAATAATACTTTGTTTAAAAAGTAAATACTAGAATTAAATGGAATAATCTTGCATGTCATGATTCAGGAACTTTGTTTTGTGTGTTTTCTCACAAGCTTTAAATTGTTATGTCAGTTTAAATGAATTTTATTCCACACAATAGGAAAAAAATGAAAACAAGAAGACATGTCTTAAATTAGTACTTTGAGGCAGTTACAGGAGTATTGAAGAATTATATCTATAAACTGTAGGACGACAAAATCTGGTGCCTTCGCTGCAGAAGTGATAAAATACCAAATTTTCTCTATTATTCAAATTTTGAGATTTTAAATATGTTTATGAATTTCTACCTATATATGTTTGTATATGCACGTGACCACCTGTGAGTGCCATACTGTGTTCATGAAGCTACACTTAAATGTATTTTCTCTGATTTTATCATCTGACTGACAACTTTCGGTTCTTGGTTAGCAGCTTAACTGATTTTGTTGATTCCACAATAGGAAATCCTAGCAATGGGAAACAGATATTACTAAGTTCACTTAAAATAAATTTGTAGTTTAGTGTTTATGTATGTAAGAGATTTATTTTTTTTTACCATTTTGCATATGTTCCAGAACTTAATACAGCAGGGGGAACAAATCTTCCTTCAGCAACACCCATATCTCAGTCTGCAGTTTCTGCACAGAATTTGGTCATGTCTTCATCAGGAGTTGGAGGAGATGGTAGTGTCACTTTGACTCTTGCTGATGCTCAGGGAGTGTTGTCAGGTGGTCTTGATGCAGTTACACTTAATATCACTTCACAGGTGAGATGCTTTTCTGAACTGACAGATAAATTTAGGTTTCTGTCTTACAGAACATGATTTCTTTTGGTTAGAAAATACTTTTGTCCTGTAAATACATAATATTTGATATTTTAGTTAATTTTCCTTCTTTCTGCCAACTGTGTGAGTTTGGCATCTAGAAACATGAACTGTTGGAACAGAAGTGCCGATAGATTTTGCAAGATTGTTTGTTTTTTTCAATTAACAGATAAATTCTATTTTTTCAAACATGGTTTGAGATCAGTTTTTAGTGTTAGACTATGTACTTCATTATCACTATTCAGTAATACAGCTTAGTACTCCTAATATATTATTTCATTTGGTAAATTTTTCTTTTCCTACTTGTGCATGGGAGAATTGAACAGTAGTTGTGACAGTTCTTTTCACAGCAAGTAACAGGACAGAATTTAATTGGGTATCTTTAATAACAGGTGGCATTATAAGAAATTTTATGAAAATGGTACTGTATGGACTGTCATCTCTCCAGTAACCTTACTATTAGTTTCATTTATAGCTTAGCTTAAGAATTTTGTGGTGTCATCAAGAGCCAAAGACACATTTGGCAAATAGAATCTACAGAGAGATAAAAAATAATATTGAAAGACTCCAAAGTGAAAAGGTTGTGTGGTTGACATTTCAATGTAGATTTTACATCTGAAAACTTGGGCTGTTTCTTCTATTTTCTTGGCTTAACTAGGTTTTAGATTGATTTTTTATTTACTTTTTGACCTGAGTTAGTGTGTAAATGTATATAAATTAAATACTATTTATCTTGCATGTGCTGTGATTAAAACTGGTGAAGCAAAGTTATATGCTTTCCTCTGCAGTTTTGCTCTAGGGAAGGGAAGAAAAGATTTCTTAAATAATTCTTATGATATGTTTGTGGTTTCTGGTATCACAGAGTAACAAAGTAGAACATGGTTTCATTTCAGGCCTTGTAATAATTTCAGTGATAACATTTGGCAGTGTTGCTGTTTATGAATAAGATCCCGTGCCTACTGTTAAGACAAGCATAAATAAAATTGAAACATTGAAGAATAATAATAGCTGTGCAAACACAGTTTATGTTGCAAGAAATCATGGTGAATAGATAGGCAGTATAGGTAGTATGTAAAAGAACTGTGTTTCCTGGGGAAATTGAAGTCATTAAAAGTAGTGTAGAAATAGAAGTAGTAAGATACTAGTAATCATATATCCTAAGTAGTGATTTTGTATCATGATTTCATGGGATTTGGAAGTATGCTTAATCAATCAAGAGGTTTAAATAAAGATACTGTGGGAAGGCCATGCAGGAGAGCAGAATACAGGAGTTAAAGAAAGGCAATGGAAGGCTAAAACATTCAGCATTTCATGCAGCGCTGGTAAAAAGTGATCAGAACTGAATCTAGTCTTACAAACTTCCAGCTGTTGTTACCCTTAAATGGTTAGATATAAATGTAAAGGAGAAAAGGAAGGAAAACAGTTGCATTTGTTCAGATAGGGTTCTGAAATGTTTCTTTCTAAAGGAAAAAGTACTGTTTAGGTGTGAAAACTTACATTACTCCAGTCAGGTGTTTAAATGCAGCTTTTTAAATATAGTTACTCTTTTTTTTTCTTGTGCTCCCCTCTCTGACAGGGTCAGCAGTTCCCTGCTATACTCACAGATTCCAGTCTTGCTAGCCAAAGTGCATCAGGATCACAGCAAGTAATACTGGTGAGCCATACACCCCATTCAGCACCTGCAAACTCTGATGAAATAACATATCAGGTAGATACTATACATTTCTGTATCTTTTGTGGCAAAGGACTTTTATTTAATTAAAATACTGGAACAATGTCTTTTTGTCTTGAATCATGAAGCCTGATTCCCAAACAAGAGTTTTGGGAAGAGGTTCTCTGTAACTTCCTAGTCATGCAGATACTGTTTTAAGTTTTGAATTAAAAACCACTTTCATAGATATATACATGGACACAAGAAAGAAATGTAATTAATAATGTGTTTCTTTCTACAAATCACATAATCATGTGCTCAACACAGACTGCTCCAAAAATTTCCAAGTAAGTTGATATTTAGAAAATAAAAATAGATAAATTTTGGAGCTGTGGGGAAAAATAGCACCTCTTGGTACACTTTTTCCATTCTCTTTCTGTATCCAAGTTGTTTCAGTGATGGTGCAACATAAAGTCTTCGCAACATCTTATGGCCTTTCACCACAATAGAAACTCCTACATAAGTAATACAGTTTTGCTATTTGAAAAAGTGGTTCAGACTTCTTTTCTTGAAGGCAGAATTAATGTTTTCAACCAGCCTGGTAGGGCAGGCTCTAAAATAGGAGAAATGAGAGAGGCGAATTGTTACTTGATTTGTTGCTTTCTATGTTACCGTACTTAGGATTCCTCTGTATCTGTAAAGTTAAATTTGGTATTAAAAAAGAATTTGGTATTAAATTACCTGAAGAAAGTAGTTTTTCCAGGCAGTTCTCACTAATTAAAACAATAATGCAGCACACCACCATCCAAGTCTATCAATTTTTCATTGTGTTTCAGTGCTTCTGGAGGTAGACCATTACTTCGTTATGAAAATAGAATCCCCAATAAAGAAGTTAAACAAATAGAAAATATTCTTCTCTACAAGACCAGCGATAACTCTTTTTCTGTCCAGAAAGCTTTTGGCTTTGAATTTTATTTGATGGCAGATTGAGGATCATCTGCATTGTTCAGGAGCATAAAACTGGATGTAGAATAGTACGGATCCACGCACACACACATTCTATTTATGTGTTAAGTCAATTTGATCACAGTTATTAATGTTGTTTTCTTAAAATACATGTGTCATTCTTTTGAGCAATGAAATAGAAGTTCATATTTACATATAACTGACTTCTTTTGTGTCTTCTAAGTTGCTTGCAGATGCTCTCCAAAAATTTGTCATGTTGAGGTAGATTTTAAAAAATAAACCAATGTGGATGTGCTTATGAAATTACCTGATAGTGTATTTGTAAATTGTTACAGGTGACAGAAGTTTCCCCTAATGTGAGTAAAAGCAGTCAAGCAGAAAAAGAAACTCGTGGGCACCAGTGTTTTGAGTGTAGCCAAACCTTTTATTCTGTCACCATGCTGACGCACCACTGCAAAGAAGTTCATGGCAAGGAGCGAATACACGTTTGCCAGATCTGCAATAAGGCCTTTAAGAGGGCAACACATCTCAAGGTATTTGGTAATAACAGTTGATAGTTCTCTAAACTCCTTTTGTTTTGGACTTTCTGTGATATTAACAAAAGGTACCTATTAGCCCTTTGTCTTTGCTTTCCCTTTACAGTGTGAGAGGTGTGCATCAGAGAGAGGGAGTCTAAGTGATAATGTATGCACAGATAGAGAACTCTCTTCTGGAGCATGGAGAGGATTTTAATGCATATGTTGACTACAGAATGAAAATGTTAATACCTGTCATGCAAGTAGTAGTGTCAGGAAAAGATTTCACTTATTTTATTTGCATATGAATATCATCAATGCTAATCTTGATTTCCAGATAATCTTTTGCTATCTCAGGAAGTTACCTGCTTTACAGTCTTACAATTTCATTTGTAGATGCTCTGTCATGTGAGTACAAGTGATAGAGCGAGCATTTATTTTAAAATGTCTTTATATTATTGCTGTTGTCTAGTGATATTTTCTCTGTCTTCTCTAGATTATGAACAACCTAGTACTTCCAAGTATTTTAAAAAAATTAGTTATGTATCTAAGTTCTTAACTGTATTATAGAATGTTCTTGTTAGGAATACTGGGCTGTACTAGACAAGTGCTTTGCTCAGGCCAGTATCTTACCTCTGAGAGATACTTAAAGGAAGTAATTTGAAGAGCTTTAAGAAAGGAGTAAACATGTAAGTTGCCCAGAATCTTGCCAGCTTCCCAGAATTTATAGCAAGAAATTTTTGGAGCCAAAGGCAATGTATTTATATTCATTTATATTTATATTATCTTTTAGGACACCTCTTCAATAGATTTCATTTCGCTTTGATATAATATTTTAATGAAATATACTGTCTTTGTGAAGTTCACCCTCTTGGAGTGATCAAGTCTGTCAACTAGACTATTGGAAACTATCATAAAATGTATTGTTGTGAAACTCTTAACCTCTGAGTTAGAAGAAATTTTCCAGGAAAAAAGCCCAAAGGAGTCTTGATACTTGTTTTCCTTAAGTAATGATAACAAACTCCAAAAATCAGTCTCTCTTCAGTTTGTTTTCTTAAAACTGGGCCCATGTTAAAGATACAACAAGATAACTTCTTACCCTAGTATGTCCCTTGGATTATTATCCATAACTGATTTTTCAGGAAGGCAGCGATTGAAGTTGCAATAAGAAGTTCAGGGGCAGTCACAAGAGACTTCAGGGCCTTGGGACAACTTGTTAAGGGATCAGAAGCACAAGTAATCTTCTCCTCTATCCGTCCAGTTGCAGGGTGTGATGTAGGAAGAGCTGGCAGATCAGCAGCTGTCTCTGAGACTGGCATCACCAGCAGAATTTAGGGGTTTTTGACCATGGACTGGTTTACACAACAGCAGGTCTCAAAGGGGGGAAAAGATCTTTGCTGAGGAGTTAGCAGGGCTCATTGAGAGAGATCATCTAAACTAGGTTTGTAGGGAGGAAGGGATAAAACCAGACTTGCTGGAGATAAGCTTGAGGGCAGCACACCAGTGTTTGAAGGTTCGTGCGCCAGCAAGGCCCTTCAAGCTCCGCCCCACTGTGCTGAGTACACCGGAGCACGTTTGAAATGTCCCAGTGCTGGTGCATGCAGCACCGTAGCCATCTCAGTGGAGGAAGGGGAAATGGTCAGTGACCTGCCACACCACTTCAACATGCGCAATTTGTCTATAGCACTGGATGGAATCCACCCAAGGGTACCAAGGGGCCTGTCAGAAGAGCTTGCCAAACCACTTTTACGATGAGCAGTGCTGGCTAACCAGGGAGCTCCCAGTTGACTGGGACTTAGCACCTGTGATGCCCATGTACAAGGGCTGGAATTAGGATCTGGAAAACTACAGGCCTTTCAGCCTGATCTCAGTGCCAGGAAAGGTTATGGAGCAGCTCATATTGTGTGCCACCACGTGGCACATGCAGGACAGCCAGGAGATCAGGCACAGTCAGTGTAGGTTTATGAAAAGCAGGTCCTGCTTGAGTAACATGATTTCCTGTGACAATGTGACTTGCTCATGGAGGAGGGAAAGGCTGTGGATGTTGTCTACCTGGACTTCAGCAAAGCCTTTGACACTGTTTCTCACAGCATTCTTCTGGAGAAACTCACCTCCATGGCTTGGATGAGTTCACTGTTTGCTGGGAAAAAATTGGCTATATGTCCAGGCTCAGAGTGGTGGTGAATGGAGTTACATCCAGCTGATGGCTGGTCACAAGTGGTGTTCTCCAGGGCTCAGTACTGGGGCTGGTTCTATTTAATATTTTATCAATGATCTGGACAAGAGGATTGAGTGCACTCTCAGTCATTTTGCAGAAAATACTGAGCTGGCGAGGAGTGTTGATCTGCTGGAGGGCAGGAAGGCTCTGCAGAGGGATCTGGACAGGCTGTGGATCAATGGGTTGTGGCCATTTTGTGAGGTTCAGCAAGGCCAAGTGCTGGGTCCTGCTCTTGGGTCATGAAGAACCCCAGGCAGCACTACAGGCTGAGGGCAGAGTGGCTGGAAAGCTGCTGGTGGAAATGACCTGGGAGTGCTGATGGACAGTGGCTGAACAAGAGCCAGAGTGTGCCCAGCTGGCCAAGGAGGCCAAGGGCTTCCTGGCCTGTGTGGGGAATAGTGTGGCCAGCAGGAGCAGGGCAGGGATTGTCCCTCTTTACTTTGTGCTGGCAAGGCTGCGCCTCAAATCCCGTGTTCAGTTTTGAGCTCTCAGTTCAGGAAGGACTTGGGGTTCTGGAGTGTGTCCAGAGAAAGGCAGCAGAGCTGGTGAAAGGTGTGGAGCACAACTCTTAGGAGGAGCAGTTGAGGGAAGCTGGGGTTGTTTAGCCTGGAGAAAAGGAGCCCAGGGGTCACTTAACACTCTCTCCAACTTCCTGAAAGAAGGTTTTGGCCAGGTGGGGGTTGGCCTTTATTGGAGAATGAGCAACAGGACAAGAGATAATTACCTCAGTTATGTTAGGAGACATTTAGATGGATATTACGGAAAATTTCTTCATTGAAAGGCTTGTCAGGCACTGGTACAGCCTGTAAAGGGAAGTTGTTGAGTCGCCAACTCTGAAGCCATTTAGAAGATGTGTAGATGTGGCACTATGGACAGTGTCTTAGCAGACATAGTTTAGTGGTAGACTTGTCAGTGCTGGTTAATGGTTGGCTGTGATCTTAAAGGTCTTATAGGACAGTTTCATTTACCACTGGACCATCAGGTACTAAAACAAATTCCACCCCTCATCAGACTCTTTTCTTTATCAAGGTGTTAATAGCAGCTTCAGCTGTGAGCAGCCTTTAGCAGCAAATTCAAAGATAAATGTTGGGGTTCAGCTTAGGATTTTGGGAAGAGTTCAGTGATCTGTTACTGGTGGAATTATGGAGATCACCAAAAACATTAAGGGCGCTACCAAACTTCAGGCTTTTCAGAGAAATACAGTAAGAGGTAAGGGTATCAGTGTTTAGATCCAAGTACTTAACTGTAGGTGTTTTTTCCAAAGATGTCAGTACCAGCATTTTCATAATTATACACAAGAAAATACTCTTTAGAGATCATGTACAAACACCTCCACCACCCACCCCACCCCCAGTGTTAAGGCTTTTCAGTCTAGTGACTCAATTCCCCTTCTGATGTGGGTTACTGTCCTCTTTTACAGCTTCAGAGAGGAGAACCTTAAGACATGCACAGTGACTAAACTGTCCAGTTTCATATGAATATGTAGTGGAAGTATCTGGAAGTTGACTGTTGATAGTAAATAAGGCACAGACATGATTCCAAGATGAAAGGAAAAAGGCCTTATCATCTTATTAAAACAATGGAATGAAACAAACTTTTTATTGCCACACTTTGAGAGGTGGTTACAATTAATGTTTCAGGAGTGATGGGGTATAAGAGTGGCGTACTAATGCATGAGCCATTTCAAAGGAGGTTTCCTGGTCTTATTTTTTAATTAGATAATGCTTGTTTGCTACCCCAAGATAATTACTCTCTGAAGACTATAAGAATTGCACAAATAATGTTGTAAAACATCACATGAACAATCAGTGAAATACTAACTATGTTGATAAAGAGATGATTGCACTTCATGAATGTTGCATTTCCATGAACTATTTTCAAAAGAATATTTATTTTACAGGAAAAGTATGAGAGGTGCACAGATCAGTGGAACAGAATTGCATCACAAACTGTTTCTTCAGAGAAAGTTGGCAGAAAGTTTTACAGGGCTATCTGGATATGTTGTTTGCATTCAAGTAGAATATGGGGTGGGAGTTTTTGGGATTTGGAGGTTTGGTTTTTTGTTTGGGTTTTATGGTGAAAGAAAGAAGCAGCTGGTTTCAGATAATTTTTTTGAAGTAGGTTATAGTGTGCTTCCACCATTTCAATGCTTGAGGGGGTTATGAACAAGATAAGACCTAAAGATTTTGTTTATTTCCACTTAAGCAGGGGTTTTAAGATACCTAATTTTTCTCAGAAGACCTTATATTATTTCCCTATAATACTCTATTATTATAAGTACTGTGATAATAATATTCATCCATGTAACTGTCTCACTGATTTTCCAGTGTAAACAAACTCTGCAGACACAGTTTGCTTCAGTTCGTGGAGTGAGGAATAGGACTTCATAGACATCAAGAAGGCTTATTGTTTAGGTATAGTAAAGACTAATTAATAGTTTAGTCTGTAATCAAATAGACTAGAAAAGAATATCCACACACATTTTAGAAAGTGGACAAATATTTGCAGTACTGTTTCACAGACAGTTCTTGATTAGATTTTTTTAGTTCTATATATATTTTTATATATTTTCTTTTGTAATTTGAATTTTAACTTGGTATTAATAAATAAATTAAAAATGAAAAAAATTAGTAGATAACTTAAATACTCTTCTAAGTTTGAAAAACATCTGGGGCTAGCATCAGTGTATTAAAACCACTGAAATGAGAACTGTTATTGATGATTCTTCATGAAGATAAAACATCCTGCTATCTTACCATTAAGAACCTTAGTGATTTAATTTTCTGGTGTTTTTTTCAATTAAGAGTCCATTGAGAAGTGGTTCTGTTTGCATCTTGCCATTGTGCAGCAGTGTGTGTGTATGTTGTGATAGTTGCCTCTTTGAGGCCTGTGCAGTTTGAGAATGTTACCAATTCAGGTGCTGAGGAATGCCCACTTATCAGACAAGGAGGGAGATGTATGCTGTAGAGGAGAGGGGGAAAATCCTACATTAATTTACAATGCACAGTTGTCAAAACACTTCTTTGTAGATGAACAGAGCATTTAAAGAACTCTGGTTTGGTTTTCTGTATTTTATTTTGCTTCAGATAATTAGTAAAGGGACTAATGTATGCCAAAAAAGAAAGACATTCAGTTATTTATGGAGTTTTTCAGAAGTGTGAAGAGTGATGGTTAGAGAGAGTTGATACACAAAAATAATCTCTCATTTAAAAGGAAAAAAAACAATGCAGGCTTCCATTTTCTTCCAGCTTGTCTGCTGATGACTAAGATCCTCTGCTTTTGTCTTCAAGGTGTGAATATATTTTTATGTTAAGTACTGAAGTCTTTTTAAAGGGTCTGAAATTTTTTTTTTCCTATGCTGGCTTAGGAACACATGCAAACCCATCAGGGTGGACCTTCACTGAGTTCCCAGAAGCCTAGAGTGTTTAAGTGTGATACTTGTGAAAAAGCTTTCGCTAAGCCAAGTCAGCTGGAGAGACACAGTCGCATCCACACAGGTGACAACAGAAAGTGTTTTTATCTTGAGAGGTTTTCTTATCAATGTTTGGGTGTTATGTTTGGAGCCCTTGCTTATGCTTTCAGCTAACTGCATTTAAATATCAACTTAAGCTTAAAAAACCAAGTAAATTTCTTTCTTCAAATGTATGGAAATTAAAAGGAGGAACAGCAAACTTGAAAACTCGTGTGCTTCACTAAGCTGATCTGTATTTTGGGACTGGCAGTACTGCAGTGATAATGTGAGTGCATGAGCTTGTGTCTAAAGGTTTGTCAGCCTTTGGAAGAGGTTAATAAAATCATGTTTTAAAGTATTGTTTGAAGTGATTTAAAAACACTGGTTATGATCATCCTCAATCATATAGAAGAATGTGCAAATGAGGGGTGTGCTCAGCAATGTTAAACAAGGGATAGGTTTGACTGCTGATGTTGACTGCTGTCTGCAGTGCTTCATTGTCACTGAGCTAAATGAACAGGTCATCTGTTTCTAATGCCAGAGCTTTTAATTTATTGTGTTATTTTCCACGTATTCCACTTGTATTATTCCCTTCAACAGTTAATCTATAAAAAGTCTATACTGACTTCTAGGGAGCACTCATTTTCTGTGATGTAAGTGAAATGCTTTTCAGGTGGCAACTTCTGCCCTACTATAAGTTGAAGGCTGTACATGGATGATAGCCCGGCTGCCCTCCCTGTCACCTTCTGTGCCTGACAAACATTCTTCTTCAGAACATGAGTTCTAAATATAGCAGTCAGTTCTCTGAAACAAGTTCTTTCTTTTTCCTACCACTGCTACCAATAAATAGCAGTCAATGGCTGCTAAACGTAAACAGGACAGGGAAAAGCTATCTGTGCTGCTACTAAGCTGGAGAGGACCAATGGATTTGGCTGGATGTGCTGTAGACTAAGAAGATACCCTCAAAAGGGTAAAACTCTCTCTTAGAGTGAGTCAGCCAGAGTTTTCTCTTTCCCCAGCATCAAGCTGCTTTGTGGTTACTGCATTAGAAAGAACATTCTGGTTCTACTGTGGCTAGGAAAAGAGAAGCAGGAGTTAAAATCCCAGGAGACTTAAATACCCTCAGTAATTTGCTTTTTGCAAAACTGACGTAAATAACACAGGCTCTTGAAAAAGTTACTGTCTCCTAGTTTAAGGGTTCCACAGAATATGCAGGAAGCAGGAAAGATGACCAGTTGTCATTTTCCATGCTAGTTTAATTTCATGCTGCTGCCCCATTGTAATAGGCACAGAGCAGTTCAGGGAGGCTGAGAACAGAGCAGAATCCCTTATTGATCTGTTTCTCATAAATCTTCACCATCATAGGATGAGTTCTTTCTGTTTTGGAATGACTTGTAATTCACTCAGGAAATCCTTAAATCCTTAGATATTTTTGGGTTTCTTGTACTAGGAGGCTCATGTGCTAGACTGTTGTTAACAGACCTTGCTAAATTCATATTTTTGTGTTTCAACAATGTCAGGAAATAGTAGGTCAAACTATATGATTGTAATTCTTTCAGAAGAGAATGTTCTTTTGGAAATCACTTGAGACCAAAAGAGTGAAAATGTGCTGCACAGAAGTATTTAGATGGATGCATTTCCATACACTATGCTAAACCTAAACTGACTAAACTAATCTAAACCTAAACTGACTTATTTCCATAAAGGTACTGTCCTTGTCTGTGAAAAAGTGTTTGTGATTTCTATCTTGACTAAACATTTTTAACCATTTCTAATGGGTAATATCTACTGAATCAATGACCAGAAGGAAAGCACATTATTTCTCTGAATACCTCTAGATATCTTGCTATTTGGGATTTATCAGTGAAGAGTGGTTTGCTGAAATGTTGAAATCAGAGGGAAGCAGTTGCTTCCAGTTCTACCAAAAACTGTGTAGTAATCCATTACACCAAAAAGGCTGCTCACCTTCACTGAATTTAAAAAATGGAATCAAAAGAATTTCAGTAAGCCTGGATTTCTCTTCAAACTAAAGAAAAAGTTGTTAACAAAAATAGAAGGAAAATATCTGTGCTTTAAAGGACCTTCTGTTGATTGTCTGAGAAGTTGGATTTGGCATGCAGGTGGGAACACTAACATAATGGAGAGATATATTTGTCCTGTAAGAAAGAATTTGGAAAAATGCTTTTACTCCTGCTTGTGCTTTATTGTGCTAACTAATAGCAAGAGTATCTTAGAAAGTGCTTTTAGAAGTCCTTAATGACATACAGCGTGTTTATATCAGAGGTTATGGTGTTGAGTGTTAGTGTTGAAGCAAAAGTCTGGTCTTGCAAAGTAGGTATTTTTAAATTTTAAAATATTTTTAAGTTAATATGTTCTTGTGTTTATAGTTAGAAATCAGTAGTATTCTGGCGGAATTGGAACAATAAGCCTCTTTTGGTGAGATATGAGAATCACTACGTTGGCATAAGAAACCACAAGTTCCATATAGAATTCCCAGGGACTTTTGTTTGTTAACATATTTGACTTTTCAGTTTCTTAAAGGCACCAGCTTTGTTAATTCTAGTACATTGCTTTATCTGCATTACTCTTCATGATGCAAAAAGGTGGTGGTTTCCTTGAGTACAGAAAAGTCAAATTAGTAAATTGATTTTTTTTTGGTACCTCTGTTAAATAACTTACCTAGGTTATAAATTGGATCAGAAGGATAATATCAGTGATTTAGTACTTATATAACTATTCTGACATTTAATTTGATATTTTTGCTGACAATGTGGAGCTATATCTCTGTTTGGAGAAAGTCTCAAGGAAAATTATGATGTCCATTTCTAGATCATTTTGATTTTTTTTACAGAATTTCAAACTGTATTTCAATCTTAAAAGGAAATATTATGGTGTTTTTCTTTCTTATAAAGGGGAACGGCCATTTCAGTGTACGCTTTGTGAAAAGGCATTTAACCAGAAGAGTGCTCTTAAAGTCCACATGAAAAGGCACACAGGAGAGAGACCTTATAAATGTGACTACTGTGCAATGGGATTCACACAAAAAAGCAATATGAAACTGCATATGAAACGGGCTCATGGTTACACTGGTACGTAGGATGGTGGTAGTACTGCTGAGGGCAGGACTCCGTGTATTTTGTTAGAGGAGCACAGAGCACTTCCCTTAAGTTATTGAGGAATCAAGCACTGATAGCCAAAGACCACAGTTAATGAAATAATAGTTGCACATGCAACCCAAAAATCAGGTTGAAACAGCAATTCATTGCTTTTTATGGTTCCTTGTTTTTGATGTGGAGCTCTGTGTACAGAAATACAGAGTTGAGAAATTATTCCAGGAAAGCAGTATAATATTGTATTAGATTTTTAAAAGAATTTTTCCAAGACCATCTAATGAATTTACAGTATCTGAAGTAATTGTATAATACTGTTCCCATCATGTTTCCTTTATTCCCAAGTGCTGTATTTGCCTTTTTCTTACACCATATGTCAAATGATACTCAATTGCCTTTTCTCTTGTACTTTGGTAGGTCCGGTACAAGAGCCGGCAGGTCACCAAGAACAAGAAGGGGAAGACATCAGTCGTGCTCTGAATTTAGAAGAAGTGGTACAAGAATCTTCAAATGAATGGCAAAGTATAGGCAATGTTTTCCGATAACACATTGAAATTGGAAAAGAAAAAATATTTCTGGGACTCGAACTTTACAGTTAAAGCTTCAAGCATTGAAGATACTAACAATAGAAAAATATATTATAGTTTTTTTAATTATTTACAAAAGATACCTAAAAGATGAATTCTTTTTTTTAAGCTTGTAGAAGAATATTGGGAAAACTTCATTTAATCTGTGCTAAGTTGTCTGTGAATCAATGAACTCAGGTAATAATGTATACAGTTTCATCTTTGAATTCACAGCCAGTATATCTATTTAAAAATAAACTGGAACTTTATATCAGAATAGAATGATTCCCATTTTTAATGGAGATGAAGAATGACTTCACAGGAAAATCATGAAACTGTCAGTTAACTTTTTTTTAATGTATTTTAAGAAATAATTGAGATTGGAAACAAAGTGTTGCAGTTGATGATGCATGCAGTATAAAACAGTGGAGTTTTGCCTTTTTTTTTTCTTACAAGGCACAGGAAAATGCTGTATTTCTTTTGAAAGCTTTCTTTTTTAGTCCATTTTGAGAATTTTGAAAAAAAATAAAATACTGCGAGCTCGTGGCTTTTCTTGAGGTAAACTCTTGAGAGGAAGCATGTTCATTTTCATTCCAACCGCAGAGGCAGATAGATGTTAGTTTTTACAGTAAAAGTCTTGAGGTTTTTGACTTGGCAATCATTACTTAATAAGACTCCAAATGAAAAAGGGTTCCAGTTGTTGCTGTTTGCTGTACTGGGTCAGCAGGTACATATCTCAGTATCTGTGGAAAACAGCCATATACTAAATCTGTGAGTTAAACAAGTACCATTTTGTGGTAGCAGTGAGAAAATTAGGTGCACACTAAGTCGCCTATACTATACAATGTTCCCCAGCTGTAAACAGTTATCACTTTGAATCTGTAAATTCCTTATTATTTTCTTTGTGGATTTTGGAAAGATGTTACATTTATTTGTTGCTTAAGTCATTGTTTTAGCAAAACTACCTAGCTGACTGAGTATTGCTTTCAAAGGTGCCACTTGTTAAGTATATTCATAGCAGAGAAACACTGGAGTAAAAAGCATAGTTGTCTTTTAGACATTCCAAAGACAGAAGCTGTTTTCTTATTTTTGCCTTGTTCTTTTGCATTTTATTTATATGTTACATATATATAAATATATATATGTGTGCTTATATATGTGTATATATATATATGTATATATATATATGTGTATATATATATATATATATATTTAAAGTCTACGAGCCTCTGTGTGGCCGATCAGTATATTTTGTAAATACTAATCCCAGTTGCAAGGAGTTCATCTGTTTGGTTGCCACAAGTACTTCTAGATCAGTGGTGGATATGTTGTACTATAATACGGACCTGAACTTTAATTTTCCTTCTAAAAGATAATTGTTCTCAGATCCAAAAAGCTCTTTTCTGTAAATATTGTCTATACTCTGTCTGTGATACAAGCTAGTTATTTCAGATTGCTGAAGCAAGAAATCGCTGTTGGTTTTGATAGGGCATCTCTTAATTCTTTTGTTAACTGTTCAGCATATGTATATAAGTTATATAGTTGGTGACATGAAAATAACACTTTTGTTATGTGGAATATTTAATTGAAAAACATGCTAAATAATATTACTTTTTTCCAAATTTTGTTTCGCGTATTTTTTAAGCATATGATTATGGATTCTAGGAGATTGGAAAAAGTGTTTACAGAAGTGCATGTTTGAATATTAGATGGGAAGAATAAAGTCCTTCTATCAGTGCCTTCCCTTCCAGGCAGCCTGCGAATGTTCCAGCTGTTAAAGAAAGACATTATATTTTACAGTTGTCTGGCCTCATGGCATAGCACACTGTTTATCTGTAATAATAGAGCAAAATGTGCTGTATTGTGTGTACCATGTATGAAATATTTTCCCTGTTATTTCAGGGAATACTATATAAATGCACAGACGGCTTGGAACTAGGTGATCTTTAAGGTCCTTTGCAACCCAGACCACTTAATGATTCTGTGATAATTGGAACACAGAACCTAAAGGCTGATCTCATGGGTAAAAAGATGGCATTTTTAAAGGGTCACTTCTCAAAGTGTTATGCCTTGGTTAGAGGCAGTGAGTCTGTTCAGCAAGCCTTGGAAGTGTTAACTGAACAGTGTGAGTTATGGACTCAGCTGACATTTTTCCGGAAATCAGTTTGCTACTCTTCCAGCACTTGGAAATCCTGTCAGCTACAGTAATAGACTTTTAAAAAATTTCTTTTTAACATTGTATATGATTTGCTTCCATGCATCCTCTTCACCTGTGAACTTCAAGTTTCTTGACAGAGGTTTTTATAGCCTTGGTATGATTGAGTTGGAGCTTTCCAGAGCATGTGTGTGTGTCAATGTTCAGAACAAATACAGACACGGTAACCAGTATGTTGATATTTTCAAAAGCAGCGTTAAAGCAGATGCATTATGTAAGGAAGCAGAACTCTTGTTCTGAGGAGTGCTTGATGTGTCACATTGCATAGTGGGTAAGTGGACAGCCCTTGTTCTTTCTGGTTTAATGTAGTAGTAGGCTTGTGCTAGCCTTGGGGTTTTGGCTTGTGTCTGCTCACAGTTTCTTTTGGTTTATGTCCATTCCTTTGGAACATTAAATTACGCGCTCCTGGTATTTGCTGTGCATTCTTGTTTCAGGAAGAATCCTTTGCTTATAAATCAAATGGCCATTTAAACTGCTGGATTTCATCAAAACTACTAGTGTGTAACTAAAATAATATATTTCAGGCTAAGTTTTAATCTCTTTTCATATTGGTAAAATAATGCTTTCAAGTACTGTACCTATTCCAAAGGAATTATATCAAAAAAGCCACTTTGACCCTCTGGCAATACAGTGCCAGATATACAGTGCAGTATATTAAAGGATGTATTTCTCTGGGTTTTTTACCTTAAGTAATCTTTCACATTTTTGAGGGCTGTTTGCGCCACAATTGTTCATGAAGGGGACTGGTTTTTATTTCCTGTTCATAGACATTTTATGCCTTGCAATATCCCTCTGGCCTGTAGCTGTCACTCCTTAGACACTGGTATTCCATAATTCTTGTGTCCTATTGTCAACCTTCTGGGCCATGCAGTGTCACTAGAAGCCTAGATGGGCCCCAAGGTCCCATTGTGGTCCCAAGATGTCATTGTGTTATTTTCTAGTATCTGGACATTATTCATAAACTCTGGGGGATGGTGGGGGGGCAATAAATCAAACAGACCTAAATATATAAATATATATAAGTATGTATAAATGTATATATATCCTTTGTTAAAAAAACAAAACTGGCCCAAGTTTCATTTCAAGTTGATTACTTTATTTCAATAGTGACTATTTTTAAAAGCTGTGTTCCTCTAAGAACAATACGTGTTCAAATTAAATCAACTATTACGTTGCAGAGTATACATCTGAATGAAGCTACAATAGAAAAATACACATAGCAACCAACAAAGGTAATAGATGTAATAGTGTGTGTATGCATAATAATTTTGGCAGTTTTGTTTTCTTTAGTCTCTATGTATTTTCTATCATCTCATCTTCCATTGCTTCATATTAATGGACACTGATTTAAACCTACAATAGTTCTAGATGTGAAATGTAAATAACATATATTTATAGGTAACTTTTACTGGGCACTTATTAGGAATGCTGTTTCAACCTAGGAAGCACTAACTGTAATCTACAGTGCATAGGCTAAAACTAAAAAAATAAAATAATTAATCTGACACTTAGATGACAGGTTGAAGAAATTGTAAGTTTAAGTAATAAAACAGTGCAATTCAGAAGAGCCTTTTATTTCCCAAAGTGTGGTTGGAAATACCATATCCACACATTCATTTTAGTAATTTGTGAACAATTCATATCTAAATCTAACTGAACTATAATCTATTTCTACGAGGCAACTACAATACAACAGTTAAATGTTCACAGTAGTTTACTACAAGTTTGCTTTGGTGCACTGCCCTTAAAAGGCATCCAGGTGTTACTCAGGCAAAAGATGAGCCAATCAAATACAACACTGCTGCAATACCAAGAGAAAGATTTGAAATTCTAATGTGAGATGTGCAGGACTATCTGAGATACCAGTACTGAAGGGCTTTCTTTCAGAAATTAGACTTTTTTGTTTATATGCTTATTTACTTATTGTACTGCAAAGTTAATGCTATTGCAGCAGAGTTTATGTGAAGCACCAGTGACGTCCAGTGGTCACGTGTGCAGTCTTAGATGTTTCTCTGGGAATATCCCTTGTTTTGTAACATTAGTCTAACTCAAATTTGAAATCCTCTTTCTCTCCCTCATCTACTCTTTATTCTCATGGTTTGGATGCAATGAGCAAATCATAGTATGGAAAGAATTTCCTTATTGCTATTGCTCCACATCATATTGATTCTTCAACATCTGCCCCCTCCCACACTTCACATACCTTGAACTCCCAATGTTTGATAAACCTTTCCATGACTGCCTAATCCTGTTATGAAAATAAATTATTCTGTGAGTGAGAGAAGGAAGATTAAAACAAAACAAAAGAAAAAAAAACTAAAAAGAAAATTTGGATAAACAGTCCTTACAACTTCTGCACATGTTGGATTTTTTTTTTGTTTTGTTTTTAACAGCAGTGTCTCAAAAATTCATTAACAGCAGTGCTCAGTATCCAAGGCATTATAGCTCTTTATTTGTAATTCTGATGTTCACTAAAATGAAACCAGAAGGGTTGAGCTTAAATTAGCTGCTTGGGAGAAATAAAGGAGTCCAGCATACAGTTAGGGCATCCTGAAGAAGAAGGGGTAAAGTCAGAGATCTTGTTACTTCACATAAAATAAGGAAAACATCTAGCAAAGCTACTTTTTGTGTTCCTTTCATTCAACTGTTGCTCAGGGATTGCCAATAGAAGTTTGTATCATCTACTGCATGGTATTACTACTAATTGGCATTAAGTAATGGATTGCATCTATCTAGGTAATTGTGGCAGCTGTTACTAATTTTAAGGCAGTTATATTATGAAGCAGAGTACATGATCCTTGGATGGCATCTTGGAGCTTCAGCGCCTAGCAATGGGGGAACCAGACCGCGATCCAGGTCGGGACCCAGAGCTTCCCTGTGGAGGGAAGAACAGAGTTGCATCAATTAGAAATTAATATGTATTTGGGGCTCTGCCTTGAAGAACATCAATCCCTTGTAAGTATGACAAAATTTTAAATACTATGTAATGAAAATAGCCTGCAGTTGCCTCTAGTATATCACTAAATATTACTGGGATTTTTCCCTTCAAAAAGAAGATTTATTTTCATTGATTTTCACATAGGATTAACTTACTGTCATTAAGTCTTCCACAGAAGACTAGACAGTCTCTCATTAATAACTTTTAAGTGCATGTTCTTATTCAGGCCTTCCTAACGAAAACAATTTATTTCCTTGGACAGCATGGAAAATTTCATTTTTATGAACCCTGTACTGTGTGTATACTTTAAAACAAGTAACAAAACAAAATCTCCAAACCTTGCATATGAGATGTAATAGTTTCACATCTGAAAGAACTGAAATTTAATAGTTTCATTCTGCAGAAAATTCTCAGTGTTATATCAACATGAGGCTTGTACGAAATTCCAGATACAGGAGAAAATGATGCAGATACAGGAGAAAGCTAAGAAAAGATAAAAGGGCTGAAACCTGCCCTGTTCTTAGAAATAATAAAAAAGTGTCAAACTGTGAGGAAAAAACTGTGACAATTCATAAATCTGCACTTGAGAAAAGAAGCATTTTTATAGCAAAGATGATTCAAGCTGAAATTCTGACATTACATTTTTTGGAATTTGAGATTAAGCTAACTTGATATCTTGTCCATTAGCTTTAGCAACTCTTCTATAGGCAAATCTTGAAAAATGCACTTAAAATCACAAATGTGAGATGGTGTGGTAATTTTTACTGTAATCAGGTGTTGACTAAACTGTTTACTTGGAAAAAAACATGTGTGTACTTTGGGACTTCATTTTCTTCATTTATGTTCTTATCTTTCAGCACTGCCTCCTTAGTTTTACAGAGCTGTTACAGGAAAATTCAGTCTAATTCATTAGGTAATTGGCTTTTTTTCTTTCAAAGATATCTTCAAGAATGGATAACTTTTTCATATTACAAGACCGTTGAACTATATAAAGAAACAGTAATTAATGCCTCCTGCTGTAAACAATAGGTCTAAATCAAATAGGCATGAATAAAACTCTTATCAAAGTTCAGAAATTATAATGGCTGGGAAAAGGTTATCTAAAAAGTAAAACTGGTGTATGTATCTCTCAGATATATATATATTCAGCTAAAATAGCTGTGATGAATATGCAAAAAAGAGAATGTTAAATTTCATGAGAGATCATTAATTTCCAGATGTTGAAATTAAGAAGTTTTACAAATAATGAGAGTGTATAGCCATGGAATAGTTGATGTACCTGAACCCCACTAAAACTACCAAGTGCAAAACATGAAAATAAGACTTAAAATGTGTTTGTTTGATTTTTTTACCTGGGCCTCTGAAGAGATCATTCCTTTTCTTAAATTACAACATAACAATTCCTACTACTTCCTTGAAGTTTTTGTGCTGTCACTTGGTGCTGCATATATTTGGAAAACAACTGTACAATGGGAGATATAAAACCTAAACTGTTTAAGAGACAAAAATGTGGGTTTTGTTGCAAATGAAGGCACTGTTACATCTCCTCTTGAGAAGAGGAATAGTAAGAGTCTGAAATGATCAGCTCTGCTAAGGATCCCAAACCTTCTGACTTGAAGTTGACTGCTGATGGCATCTTCATGTGCTAATATTGTACTGGGTGATTTTTTATGAGTGAATTCCCTGCCATCATTGCCTTTGAGGGAAAATACAGTCTCTGTTAAAGTATCTGCCAGTGGATATAGTCTGCTTTTCATGTGTCTGTTTCCTGACATAGAATGGGAAAAATCCTCACAACTGACCTTTATTCCTGTTCTGTTTTCATTTATTGCCCGTGTTGTTGTGGCTGTGCTGTGCTTTGAAATGGGGAATTGAACTAGACTAAAGCTAATCTGACCAAATGTTTATTTCTAATATGATGTCTACTCTGGAGTTTCGTAACTTTCAATACTGACATTGTAAGAGTTTTCCCACCTGGGGTAGGAACAAGCAGGGACTGCTGGAGTTGTTACTGCATCCAAATATGTGTCCAACACTGCTCTGTACTACCCTTCTACAGTTTATCAGTTTTCTTTCATTTTCACTATCCCAAATAATTCAGCAGCAACGAGCTGTGTCATCTCATTTGTCTTCTGTATTTCAGATCATTTTTGCGTTCAGTGACAACACTGGTCTTTGTGGGACATTGTGGACTTACCTTCTTTCCTGATGGCCACTAACTGTGTATTTTTACCTTTGTTTCCTATCATGTAAGTAGTCACTAAGCCACAAAATAAGCATCTGGTTTATCCATGCAAGTCTAATTCCATCAGAAGCCTTAAGGAAATATACTTGTTTCAAACATGGCAGGTTCTGGAGAGGTTTGGCTTCTCTTTTTCCCAGTTCAATTTTTTTGTACTTAAAGTTCAGTTGTACTTTACCAGTTTAAAGATTCTGGAAAGAGTGCCCTGGCCCTCATGATAGGATCCCTTGTGTCCCTTATGAGCAGATTTATGCTCATAGAATTTTCCGCTTCCATATCCTGGCTTGTGTGTTTCACCACCCTGCAAAGAAAGATTTTCATGTATATTGCAAATTGTCACATTCAAATTATCATATGCATGTTGTAGTCTTTATTTATGATCACTGAAATGTAATACTCAAATGAGGAATGTGGAGGTTGTTGCAATAAAACAATCTTTTATGTAATAAACAAGGATGAAGGAAAATGTTAGGAAATTATCTGAATAGATTCAAATCTGAGGGAAGCATCAATCTGTAAAAAATGAATTTATATTCAAAAATTAAATACTCAGAAGGTTAACCTGTGTGAAAAAACTTAAAATGTTTTAATTTCATGAGTTCTAAGATGTCAAACACATCAGCTAATATGTGGTGTTCTGATAGTAAAAGAAATGCTTAATGGCTTGAAGGCTTTGATATTTTGTCTTAAAAATGCCAGTAATTTACATGCCATCTCATATCAAATCAAACCTGTGGTAGAGAAGTAGAATTTAATTAGTTGGGAGAGAACTGTGGGAAGAACTTGTCTAGGAATTGCTTAGGCAGATCACTTCTAACTGACAGGAAAGGTGGAACAAAATACTGAGGTTAGTGGCAGCATTAGTTTTGCAGACTGTGTAAAAGCAGTTGCAAGAGTGGAATAAGCACCTATCTTGTCCCAGCCTTCCCTCCCATTTTTGTCCATCCCAGGAGAAGAAAAATGCACCAGGTGGGTCTTCCAGGAACCTTTAAAGGAAGATAACTTTGCCATGCAGTGGATTTTTCTCCCTTTGTGCTGAAGCAAAAGAAATTACTGCTGCAAGGGCTGTCAAATTGCAGGATAAGAGCAAGCAACACAATTGCCATCTTAAAGTGCTGTGGAAGGAGGAAGGAAAGTAGAACAGGAAAAGCAAAATAGCAAACTTGAGACAAAACAAAATTATCACATTGCTGCAGCAGCTTGAGGCAGTGAAGTAAGAGATGCTTTGGCCTGGTAAATAAAAGGGCTGTTACCGAAAGCACGTTCGTCACCTACCCAGCTAAATCTGGTGAGGGATAATCCTCTTCCCTGTACATGCAAGAAATAGAAACAACGACATGGTGATCACTATGGAACACAGCACCTGGGTCTGCCATACACAGAAGAAGATGAAAAGGTAGCCTAGATTATGAAATAATGGCCAGATAATGAGGCAGGCAGGAGTTGAGAACAACAGTCTGTACAGTCATTTAATGAATCAAAAAAAGGCAAAATTGTTAATTGTGATTACTAGAACTGACTTTACTAGCCAAGGTTTGTCAGTATCACTACTTCAAAAGCCAGCTGAGTTCAGTAAAGGGAAGGACAGCACCTGGCTGGTGAGGCTTGTTTGAAAGCATTGCCTGTTGTTAGTTCATTACCTAAAGCAATCACACCATAAATTGAATATAAAAATCTCTACAAATGGCTTCAGTTAGTCATGCATGAAGTCAGGAAGTGCACAAGGAAGAGAACCATGACTTCTGTGTCTTAGGCTCTTGCTTTAAATTGTTCCCAGGGATACCTGTAGACTTTTACTTAGTGCCATTAGGGACAGTGAATCAGGCTTGCAGTTGAATTAGTGGGAATTAGTGCATAAATGCCTTGAGTCCCTGAAATTGCTTACCTTTGCTTGCATTGGGGGTGGTGTACGGGGTGAGACCTAAAAACCAACACAAAACAGTTGTCAAACTAAGGCAAAAATAAATGCCAGAAATCATCAGGCCGTGAGCTAAAAATGGTAATTTTATTGAGAAGCTCCTCTGCTGTCTTAGGCTTGCCTGGAACACGCTGGATTTATGTCCATCTTGAAACAGTAATAATTCCTTAATACTGCCAGTGTTAAAAGCACCAGGACAAAACCTGTATATGGTGAAGCTGTATAACTGACATGGTTAGCATTTGGCTATGCTAATGGAGGTTCACATGCTTTTTTGGTAACATTTCAGTATTGTTTGTCTTCTAGGTAAAAATTATTTTTGTATTTGGATGGCATAATGAACTCAAAGGGCACAGTACAATTTGAGGCTTGAAATAAAGGATAATGATTGGGGAGTGTTTGTTTACTGATGGATTCTAAAGAAAATATTTCATTTTGGTGCATAAGAGGAGGGGAGACTTACAATGTTCTTGAAGAAGTGGACTACAGGGTTGTCATCAACAGGCCGGCCATGCTGAGATCTTGGGGGGATGGACCCAACGTGGTGGCTGACCCTGGCTGCATGTATGTCCTGAAAAGCAGAACAGGCACATGGCCCAGTCAACTGGGAAGGACAGCTTATCAGCCATGGCATGAAGAATTGTTTTCAGGAGAGAAGAGAGGAGGAATATGCCTTGGGAATCTACAGAGATTGCCCCCTACAGTTGTCAGTGCTGTGAAATGGCAAATGCACAGTACGTATAGGCACATATGTTGTGCATATATATGGATGCACGTGTTCTTAATGTTATAGCCCATTGTGGAAATTGGGTCTTGAGGCTCTTATTAGAAGGCTCTTATTGGAAAGTTCAAGTAACAGAAACCATGTCGTTTTCCTTAAATAGGAAATTTTTCTTAAGTAGGATCATAGACTGTGATTTTAGAAAATAAACCAAAATAGAAAAAACCTTAAAATTATGTTGGATCATTCTGCATGGGGAAGCAGGAATAGATCATGTACCATTTTTAGTTCCCAAAGACTTTGTAACACTCATGATCTGCAAGAGCAATGTTATTTTCAGAACGAGGGAACCAAGTGAGGCTGACAATTTCTATTTCAGTAGGGCTTTCTATTTTCAGAAGGGCTTCCTGAGCAGAAGTCCAAATGAAGTCAGATATTGATTTCTGTTGGGAAAAAACTAACTAATGCACAGAAGTTTGGCTGATTTTTATCAGGGTTGGTTTTTTGCATGCTGATATATGGGCACTTAATTGTTTAAAAAGCAGGAAAACCTGAATTTTGGATCTGTGAGATCTCCATAGTGTCAGATAGTCAGTCCTGCTTATTAATCTGCAGCAGTTTCTACTTGGTCGCTAGTTCCAGTGTTGCCAAAATAGCCTCTGCTTCCGTGGTTAGGAAGAGAGAGTCAGTTACTTCAGTCGTAGTTTTGTCTTCTTACTCTACATTCAAATCACTCTTTGAAAACTGCTGACTACCTTGTATTTAGGATAAATATCATGGTGCTGCAGATCTGATGGGCTATGAATGAATTGCCAGAGAAATGGAGAGAAATTGGGATAATAAGGTTTTAGAATCTAGACAGGGTTGAGTTTCTTGATTTTGGCGTTTGACCAATTATTGGGTTCTAATAACTTGGCTTATTGGAAAGGTTATTGTGCTATAAATACAAAGTTTCCTCTGCGTGCAGTGTCACATGTCATCACAGGCTTTGATTGTCTCCTGTCTTAATGTGTATGAAGCAGTAGCAAATCTGAAGTAATTTTCAATAGTGTTCTGGGTAAGTTTCTTGGTGTTTAAAATAAAGTGCTTTCCATTCATATTGTCATCAGCAAACTTCATCTGTCTTCAGAACTTTTGATATTATTACTTATTTGTGACAGGTAATTTACACATTTCTGCTCAATTCATTGTTGAAATTACTCTTTCACCTCTAGTTTTCTCTTTCAATTTTTGAACTCCTAGGGACAGAAAACAAAATCCAATGGTATTTTTCAGAGACTGCTTTTGTTTATGTAATATCTGTAGCTGTTAAAAGATAAATTCTGATGGATTTGAAATTAAAAGAGAAATCTGATTTATACTGCTATGATGGGCTACTGAGATGGTTTGATATAAGTGGACCTTTTTGAATTAATTCAGTGTAACAGTTACCATGTGTTTCATTAATGCATTCAGATCATCACTATTTACCTTTAAATATGCTTTAAGTGCTTAGCTTTAAATAATCTTGTTAAAACCTTACAGGAATAGAGAAGAGCAACTGTGTTTTAGGAAGGGATATAATTTGCTTCTTATTTCTTTGTGTTACTTGTCTCTTTCACCCAGGGGCTGTGGTGAGTTCTCCCCGCACCTCTTGCAATGTTGTTAAGAATTTCAGTCTTGAGAGCATTGCCAATAAAATACATCCTTGGCTTCCATATAGATGTATTTTGAAATGTACTTGCCAAGTGTGTGAATTCAGAGCCCTTGGATATTGGTGGTGAAGTTTAAAATGGAGGTGCCTCTGTTTGTGCCCTTAAAGAAAGTTTAAAAGTACCATAATTCTTCAGTAACTGATCAGAAGAACACTCAGCTTTTCCTGTTCCTAGTTAACGTAAATGAAATGTTTTACCTCAGTCAAGGATCTCAACTAAGTCAACTCTGCTGCACCTTCAAAAAAGCCAAAAGGAACCCTGAAGATGAATGATCTTAGTAAAAAAGATTTACCAGTACTAGAAATTTAAGCAGTAACTGGGAGATCTGATGACAAAAACACAGTTTTCCAACTTCAATGTGAAATCAATAGTTTTAAGGATTAATAATCTAAATAAGAATTCTTTAAAATGTACATAAAATACCCGCAGTTATCCTGTAAGGGGAGTGATTTTTTTTAGAAATATTTTGTGGGTTTTTTCTGGTGATGCACAGGAAAATAGCATTGTTTTACTGTGTCACCTACCTTGGTAGTATGGTGGTATGTTGGCCACTAAGACAAAAAAAAAAGAGAGTAACTGTGAATGCAATGCAAAGAGAACATGCAGGTATTTTAAGTTTCAACATTAGCTATACATTGGAATTGCATTCCCTGTGTTAGCCATGTACTTTCACATCAGGCTAATTACATTTACTGGCATAACCTGTATTAGTACCTTGTAAGAGCTGTTAATTTAAAATTATTTAAAATTAATTTGTTAATTAAATAAATTTAAAATATTTATTAAAATTAATAAAAATTAATAAAATATTGTTCATTAGTTAACATTAATTAACTAACAATATGGGCTCCATTTGGGGTTTTGTGCAAGGTTATTACATTTCCAGTTGACCTGAAAATACCAGAGTGTGTGTGTTTGTGTGTGGGTGTGTGTATATTTGTGTGTGTGTGTATATATATATATATATATATATATATATATATATATCTAGTGTTGTGCAACAACTGGCTCTGGGTATAAAATGATAAAATGGATACAGTTAAGCAGTTACAGGCTTTTTTTTTTCAGTCATGAAATCCCATGAAATCCATCCCTGACTTTGCTTGCTATAAACAGGATATGTCAGATCTTGCAACTCAGATGCATTGGGGAGGACTTTTAAATGCATATTATAATCTCTCTGAGGGCTCTCACCCTCCACAAGAGGATTGCTTACAGCTGAAGATTCCATATGCATGTAAATAGCTCTTAACTCCTCATCAGTCTGTGACTGTGCCAGTAACAGTATTAAGTTAGTTTTGGAGTGGAATTTACAGCTTTTTACAGTTCCTTTTGGTATCACTATTGTGTGCTTTTATTGCATACTTTAGAATGTGAGATGAAAATCTAAAGTACGCCCCATGTTGTTTTTCAGCTAGCAAAATCCACACATATAAAATATGGAAATAACCGATTTAAAATGCAGTCAAACCAGTTAAAGATGGAAAACAAAGGGCTTTTTCATGGGTTCAATGGGTTTCATGGTTTCCAACAGCTTTTCATCACAAGATACCTAACGAGTTGCTGTGCATGAATTTAAAACATATCATACAAAATCCACACATTTCAAATTCACATAGACATGAAAATTGCATTTAGATTGTCTTAGAAAACCAAACTGTTCCACTGCCTGTAGGTTGTCCATAATGCTTACCACCCCCACTAAGACATTTGGAACTGTACTAGTAGACTAAAATTATCCTTTAAGCATTATATGATGAACACTGTGCTGTTCTATGGGAAGAAAAAGCTGAAAGTTCAATAGGGAATTTGTGAGCCACTCAGCTGATTTTGTGTTAGTCCTTGAAACAGACTCTGAATCCCAAACTCCAATGAAATTCCTATCCAGGTTCAAATGTAGGTAGTCAGTATGGTTTCTAAATATGTATGCCAAACAGGAATTGAGATGCATCCTTTCAATAAATATATATACTTTTTCTCTCTTATTTTAATAATATGGAAATCTGTGATATAGTTTAATGAGAAATCTGGCAGGCACTTGAATACAGAAATTGCTTCATCTTGGGGTTTGGAGGGGCTTTGTCCATGGGGCTTTGTGTTCCTGGGCATGGCTGACACTTCATCAGAACCTTCCAGTGCTGCTTCCCTGGCTCTCACCAGGCAGCGACAGAATACACAGCCCACATGAGATGTATTTTTCCATGCTTGTTCCAGGAGGAATGTAACTTCTGTGGGCATGCACTGCTAAATCAGAGCTGTGGTAGTGTTGGTTCCATCTTTGTTCACATACAACCCAGGCAGCAGTTTGCTCTTGGTGGCAGTGTTTGTCCCAGGCTGTTCATGACTTGCTGATCTGTTACCAAAAGCAATGGGAATGCTGACGTCTTCCCCACTGTCTGATCTGGTGATGACATTATAGTTAATTACCTAATTCAGCAGGCTTTTTAAATCACTTTAGGAAGGATGAGCCACACATCCTTGTAATGGTACTGTTAATTTTTACTAATGTGGAAGTTAAGACAGAAATTAAATTACTTGCTCAAAGGTATAGAGGAGAATTGACAGGAAGAGAGATGTACAATGCAGGAGATCTTGCCTGTCAGGGTTGTGCTGAGATCAATCTTGTCTAGAAATAGGTGATGAATGAAAAGAGGAAGAATTCTTAGAATGACAGGAATAACAAATGTGGCAGTAGAGATGACTGAAAAGTAAGAAACACAAGGAAGGAAACAATGGAGAACACTCCTGTCAAAAGAGGTGCCAATCAATAATCCAGAACCACATTTCTCCATAACCCCATTACCCTTTAGTGCCTTGATGATTAGTGTTCATAAATTAGCAGGTAAAAGAATTACTGGGGAAAAAAGAAGAATAGGGGCAGTTTTTCCGGAGAGTTCTGGTTTATGATGGGACTCAAATGGGAGACCAGTGCCATGGGTTTTTTCCCCATGTCCAGTTTATTCCATTGTTGTGACACTTGATTAGTGGTTTCAAAGGCAAAACCCAGTGCTTTAATCTGACTTGGCTTTTTTGAAGCATTTTTTCTGCCTAGAATGAATGATTTTATTCAAATATTCTTCATGACAGAAATTCTTTATCTGCTTGGACATAGTCTCTGATGCATACTCAGTATTGTTCTGTTATTGTTCAAGTTGGTATCATGGATTAAATGACATGGATTAAACTTTGTTGAAATGATCCATGCTTTGGGTGGGGGTTTTCTTGGCGGGATTTGTTTTGGATTTTGTTTGAGAATCATCTCCAGCAAAAAAAAAAGACTTTGGCTATTAGATATTCTCCAAGTAGCTTCTGCTGCCATCAAACTTCACAGCCTTTAGGACTTTACTGTACATAGGCAAGATATGGAAGGCATCCTGCACTGGTATTCACCATGATCAGTTTCTACTGATCACCTCCATATTTGGTGGAGATGCATCTGTTTGCTGGTGTTGCTACAGCAAAACAATGTAACATTCTGGGCTATGGGTATGGCCACTGGTAAGAAAGCAGTCATTTATACAATTTTTAGATGTCCTGTTCCCTGGTATTTTCATATAGTCATGAATGTAATACAATAAACAAGATGGGAATTATTTCAAAAACAAGGCTATAAATACCAGGTGTACACACAATCACTTTCCAGCTGCTGGCCAGAAAAATGTTACTACAACCTTGATTTCTGGAAATCTCGGATTGCACGTACTCAATCACCCACTCACCCACAAAATATTTGATCAGTTCTCATCTTAGAGGGATTGGCCCAGTTCTATTTCTTTTCTGCCTTTAATGGGTAAGCAAGTGACAAGCTAAACTCTCATACAGGTTGTTAAAAGCACTATTGCCTGTCTCAGCATTACTGGTACAGAGAGTGTAATAGCAAGGAGGGTTTACTCTTATGAAATATTTAGACATGGCATGGTTAATAGAATATTTCTTTGAAAGAAATACATGGGAAAATTTCCAGTAATACTGTTAGTATAAAACAGTAGTGGAGAAGATGGACCACTCCAAACCTGAGGCTCATACAGTTTCCAAGGTACATTAATTGCATGATGTATCAAAAATGGAGAAGTAGATGCATCATAAGAATTAGTTTTTAATTGATTTGTAAAAAATTCAGTAAAATCACCTGAAAATGGCAGTGGACGATTTCTTGTGCAGGTTCGAAATGAAACCAAGTAACTTTGGAGTGTATTGTGTCTTAAATGGAGACCATTTCAGGAACATGGTGAGATATTTTGCATCAGTAAAAAAGGTGAAAGCCAGCAATTGTTACTAATGCTATGTGATGACAGAGGTACAAAACAAGGGCAGAGACAAAAAAAGTAGTAACTTTTGCTCTGGTTTTCTATCTGGAAGCATTTACCATTGTGTAATCTGAAAAACCGCTGAAGTACAGTAATTTATTTTGGCATTCTAGGATGGAAAGGGCTAAAGCTAATGCAGTTCTTCATTTGCAAGGAATGTGATAGAAAAAGCTAATATAGCAGATTTTAAAATAGCAATTTTTTACTTATCAAACTGCTTCATCTGCAGAGAAGTTAACATTAAATTGTTCTTAGGCAGAGAAAATCCTTGTGCTAAATTTTTAATAGCTGTATTAGACCATCTGTATGTACATTTTGGCCATCTGTATGTACATCCCTGCCTGTCCCTTGCACTTCTTTAAACAAACACCCCCCTCTGAAATATGGTTTTAAAATTAAATCCAGACTTTACTCTCAGCTGGGCTGAGGGGCCATGCAGGTGAACAAGAGAGGCATGGCTGAGAACAGCTGAGGCCAATTCCCACCAGAAGATCCCAAAGCTTCCATCAGTGCCCCTCCACCAGCTCTGCCATCAGGCTCAGGCCCAGGCAAAGGGCACCACAAGCTTTGAACTTCACCAAGTGCTTAAAAGAGTCCTTGGAGCTCTTCTGTATGCAACTTACACATACTACTGTTATTATTATATCATATTAGTGGATAGAAGACTCTAGAAATAATCAAGCAAAGACTGAACTGAAAGATCCTGTTAGAAGCTTAATGAAAGGGGAAAACTTTTTCGTGTGGAGTGATTAGAAATAGAGATCCTTCAAATGTTTTAGTGGATTAATTTGTATTTTAGCCTGAACCTGTTACTAAATACATTTCTGAATGTAAAAAACATATAAAAAACAGTAAAAGCAGTGAAGCACACAGGCATTCTCCCAGTCATGATCTCCTCTTTAACTTGTGAAACAAATCAGCAAGCCCCAAATACTTTGTCCCATTTCTAAACAAACCTTGCCATGCAGCTGATGTCAGGTGAACACGAAGCACCACTAATACTTTACCAAAATTTAGTGCTTGCACTTTGAAGTACCACGTAAAGAGCATTTAACCTATTCCCAATTCCCAAATTCCTCTAGTACCTTGTAATGATTACTTCAATTAGTAGCTTCCTTGAAAATGCAAGTTCCAGTGGATTAAATAATGTGTTAATTATTAGGCACAAATAACATGTTTATGGTCATAGCGGTGTTAAATGAACATGTCAGCGTCAATCCCATGATGGTGGCTCCTAGGCCCTTCACTTCTCCCATGGTGTGTGTGCTCACCGGTTGGTATTGCCTTGTTTTGTGCAGGTGATTTTTTTTTAAACCAGGCATATCTAAAGAAGTCTGAGGTTCTACCACTGCACAAGCTAAATGAGCTTCAGACTGGCAGTTCTGTTACACTTATTCATTTTTAGGCTGCTACAAATGAGAGGCCAGATTCAGTGAGAACATCAGCTTCAGGAGCTTTGGTTATTCCAAGCCTACCTTTTCCTTCCAGAAGGAAATCTCTCTATTCCCTTCTGTCCAATGCACTGTTCTAACTGAATTTTGCAGAAGGACATGCAGCCTCTTAGTGAACTAAAAACCTGTCATGTACAAGTAGTAGTTTGTTGCAACTTCTGTTAATGGATTAAAGCATTTAAAACAAATTAAATCATTAGTACACTGGTTTTTGTGATATAAACAGTTTAATGAATACATAAAGCACATAAAAAGCGAAAGATTAAAACAAAATTATTGCTACAACCACTATAAACGCTATAAAATTTTTTTACAAGCATACAGCTTGCACAGCAGGTTTTACAAAACAGTGTATCACAAGCAATACCACTCCCTGAAAACTAAGACTTGGAAATTAAAATCACAGTAAGTATTTACTTAAATCACATCATATACTAGTCAGACTAGCACTGATTTTACTGCTTTTCAAATTCTTCATGGTGCTGTAGTATACATTAAAGCTTCCACAGGAAATGTGAATAGAGTTCAAGTGCAAAAAAAAAAAAAAAGATTCTGATTAATTTATCCCTCCGTGGCACTATTTAAAACTGTGGTTCCTAAACTTTTTGCCTTTGCGTGATTATCACAACCGTTTTTGTAGATCCCCACTCCAGCAACTGCTTAGCTCAGGAGTGGATTTGGAACTGCTGATTCAGAAATGCTGATCCCAAACCCTGGTTCTGCTCAAGCTGAGAAGAACTTCAGCCCAGTGCTGCTCCTGCCTTGTATCTGTCTGTAGCATGGGGAAGCCCCATCTCTATATTCCACATTTCTTGAACCCAAACACACAGAAGTTGGGAAGGAAATACAAGAGCAAGGCTTCATTCAGGCAACAGGAGACAGTTACAAGATGGCATACCAAACTGAAGCAAAATGTAAAAGAGAAATTGATTTAATCTTTCACTAAGTCTTGCCTCACCTATTATTTACTGTCACTCACATATTTTGGTTTGTTTGATCTGTGTCACAAGTGTAGTTTAAAGTTTAGTACGTTAATGCAAAATGTTAAACCAGGACAGAAAAGTTCTTGTTTCACAAACCAAACTTAGTAGAAAAAAAAATAAAATCATAAACATAAGGATTACAAAACAACTGCATCAAAGAAACAAAATAGCAGTCAGTACATACTGAAGTTGAATACAGGCTCAGAATCTAGGAGGCACAAAGAACATTTGATAGTTTTAACAAACTTGCTTAGACAAATATTCTATAAAGATTAGAAAGGAAATAATTTATTGTTATGCTGCTACTCTCTCTTGCATGCTATTTAAAATGTCTGCACCACAGTTTCTTTCTGTCACCATTTAAAATTCTTTTTTTTAATATGATTAAATTTGAGCTGTGCACAACAACAGTTTTTTTTCAAATATTCTACCTTAAAAGTTTTTCTTAAAAGTACAAAATTCAAGCTGGTTTTAATTGAGTTTCAGCTATCCAAAATCTCGATGGGATTGGGGGAAAAATGGCAAATGCACTTGCTGACCCTTAGAAGAAAAGGAGTATTTCTGTACATTCCAGTATTTCTATTTTTAACAACTCCCATGGAACTCCCATGCAATTTAACTTCAGAATTGCAGAGCAGGGGAGAACCTGCTCCACATGAGAAAAGGAGGCCATGAAACAGTCCCAGCATTGTTCTCACCCCACCTTTCTGGACACAATAGTGAGTATTATTCATTAATGTACTTCTTAGCTATGGATGCAAGAAGAAAATGCCTCCACAAAGAATTTATAATGTGTTTTGCTTGAATGTCAGCCCTAAATCTGTACAAAGAGCAAGTGTTGTCTTTGCATTCCAGTGCTTGCTGGTGTGGGTAGTTGAGATGCTCCCACTGAGGCATGGGCTGGCTGAAAAAAGGAAGACTGCAAGAACGCAGCTGCAGAATTGCTTTGAAATGCTTCAAAATAAAGAAAAAAGTGCAAGCAAATAAACAAGCCTTTTCAAGCCTTTTGAAATTCATCCTTTAAGGTGCTTTTAGTGGTATCTTATTTATCAAAGACCTGTTTACTTAGTGAAGTCTGGAATACCGCCAAGGGACTTCATTCTACTTTGGCTGGTTCAGGAACACTTTCATCATCTATCAGTGATCCTCTACAAAATTCAGCAAATGGCAACAACTATTTAGGGTGTAAGCACGAATGAGCCATCTAGATTTCCTCTGTCTACTCTTGTATAAATAAATGACACCACAAGCCTTTCTTGATACAAGAAACCAAAAGGCATTGTTTCAGAGGCTAAATAAATAATATTTGAAATGACTGTGCCACTTGCTCAATACTTTCCACACTGAAGCCCTCCCACAAAAGAGCTTCCTAGGAATGTCTCCTAGGATGTACATCAATATTATCATTGTGTGGAAGAGTGCTAGAGATGCTTTGGCACTGGAAGTCCTAATGTGACAGACTTTTGCCCAAATAATTCAACTTCTCTGTGCTTCCAGCTCAGATCTGCAAATCAGGACTCCGTAACTCTACAAGTAGTTGTTCTTAAGGGGAAAAAACCCAAACAACTACTTCTGCTTGGTAAAAAATGTCAGAAATGTCCATAATTCTGTTCTGTTTTGCAGACATTTAAGTTCTTCAAAATAGCATTTTACAGCAGAGATAAAAGACATAATCTCCTGTCCTCTCATACATAATTACATCAAAATCTATAGAGAATCATTGCAATCATGTTCACACCAAAGGATAAAATACAGACTTTGTACAGTTGGCAGACATTTCTTAGTCATTACTCCTAAAAACTGAGATGATTGGTTTGATTTATTGCCACGCAGGAATGCACATACCTCTGTATATTCTGTCTGCAGAATCTAACTTTTTGGTATTGTCACCTTGGTGTACAAAGAACATTTCATACACTATTTTTCATCAAGTAACACAGTACATGAACAAAACAGCAAGAGTTGAGCTGGCCAACCAGGACCCAGAAAACAGCAGCTGGGAACAGTCTCTGTTATTTGCAGTAACAATAAGAAAAAAGGTTTTCTTCATGCTCACAGCAACTGCTTGTTGCATTTATGATCATTACACACAGGAACATTACACACAGAAATGTTACTACAGAAAAAACTGCCTGGCTGCTAAATCTTTGTCAATAGCATTACAGGTCCCCGTTGGTAAAGGTGAGAAATAAAAAGAACAAAACACCCAGCTTGCTTAGTACCGCCCACCAAGTGTGAGAAGCTTCTGGTTTTAAGTTTCTTAGAGTATTTTTCATCCAGTGGTCTCTACATTAAAACAACTTTTCAAGGAAGGGCTCTTACATGTTGTGCTCCAGGTGTGAAGCTGTGAAGGACACTGAAAGCCATAGCTGTGGGACCACCACAGATCAGTTTTACACCACAGGGCAGTTTGTGTCCTGTCCCAGTGCAGCACTGAGAGACAGCACAGATCACAGGCTGGAACACTGAATAGACCTCAAAGGTTGTCAAAGGATTTTCAAAAATTTAGGCTCAGCCAGCAACTATGAATGCTGCTTTTTGCAACATACAACTTGAGCAACAACAAATTCAGCTAAAAGAAAAGTTTTACAGCCCTACAGCAGTTCCATTCAAATGCTTATGTAGTGTATGGACACACAAACACAAGACTCCACTTATCACTTACATGGCAAAAGGTACAGTGAAAACAAATTAAACTTTGCCACTTGAATAATAGTGAACTAATATGCCAGCTGCATAATTTATCAGAGGAGGCAGGTATCCTGGAAAAGGGAAGAATTTAATTAACAGTCTTTCATCAATGCCCTTGGTTTTGAACTGATAGTGTAGAAATGGCTTGTTATGCAATTTCTAATATGAAATGCTTGGAATAAATCTCAACTTCTTGTCAGAATAAAGCAGCTGGATTATTTTGTACATCTGGGATTCAAGATAGTATCTGTCAAGCCGTCTCCCCGGCAATGCTGTCAACTGACCTTAAACATACTCTTGCACAAGCAGGCTGAGAATTTTGCCATAATTCCTTTTCTAACATCTATTTCCAAGGCTGCCCCTCAGTGCCAAGATATGTAGAGATCATCTTGCATTTAGTGCTCTCATCCAGCTCCCTTTTGCAAATATTTAAGAACAACACACAAAAGCAGACTGAAGTTTCTCTAAATGGCACAGCATAGAAATGCATACAACATACAACATTAAATGCTCATAAAAATTCCTCCCAATAATGTTTCTAGAGCCCCCTGGATTTCTAATACTCCATGTTACTACCCAGAGTAGCTCCTCTTGTGTCCCAGATCTTTGCTTTTTTTGCTGTTGCTGTTTTCAGTTTAAAGCCAAACATTATATTACAAGTACCATCCCGCTGGCTAGGTCAACTCTTGCCTTATAGCAGTGAGACCCTTCTTTCAGACCCACCCTTCCTCTTTAACTGTACTGTGTTTTGCTGTAGCCTTGCAGTTCTCTATTCCTCAGAGCTCACCTTGCCCGAGCCCCGCCGGGGAACGTGCCTTTCACCTCCAAAGAATCTGCCCAGCGAGTCAAGTAGACCCGAGTCTCTGTGCCGTGGGGATCCATGTCTGGCATGGTCTATAGTGCTCGCAGATGCCAGTTTTGATCCGTGCCGGAAAGAGGAGCGTTTTTGTGAAGCCATCAAATCCGAATTCTCTGAAGCTGCTGCACTGTCCTCTTGGATGGTCTGTAGCTCGTCTGACTCTGAGGGCCGATCTTTGAAGGTGTTGTCTTCTCTTCCTGGGGCATCTCGGGAAAAGAGGCGGATCAAGTGGGGGCGACCAGTCCTGTCAGCTGGGTTGGCCTCAGGCCAGGCATTCTTCGGGTCTGCTGTGCCTTTGGAGTCTGTCACCGCTGGGCTCTTCGTGGAGGTCCCATTGTTCTGGTTCACATCTGCCTCTCCTGCAAACAACAAGGATGAGATATGAATACAGGCCTGTGAAAAACAGCCCTGGAACAATGCTGCTTTCTTTCCCTTGCCTTGAGATGCTCATTTCATACAAAACCCTTAATATGTGCAGTTGTAATGAAACTATGTTCTCTTCCAGCCTTAAAGAACATTAAGTTATCTTGGAACTGAAACCAGAGTGATGTTCTCACACAAATTTGCAGTAGTTCTAGGTGATTTTTTGGGGTGTGTGTGTGTGTAGGTTTTGATTTTCTTTTGTTTTGTTTTTTTTTTAACACATTTATAAATAGACTGATAGATTACTTGAAACATAACTGAAACTAACTTTATTCACATGGAAGGCTTGTGGATGAGGAGACTTTCAGTGAGTAATCAGAATTCCTGTACTTTCCCTTGAGGTTTGCAACTCTATGCCATCCTCCAAAGTGGGGGGGAAAAATCCCAGTGACATTGCAGATCTGTGCTTTCACAAGTGGCCGTTCCCTCTCCACGATGTCAGAACTTATGGCCTCATTTGGAATCCCTCGCTGTAACTACAATATGGATCAAACAAGCAAGTGAGGGGAAGGGGTTTTTGCCCCACTATTGACATTTTCCTCCCTTCAAAAAAGAGAGCACTAAACTGCAATTTCTGCTTGGCCTCTCATGACAGTTTTTGTCCATGTGTGATGATCCTGGTACTCCGGGTACAATGTCCTGGCATTGATGCTGAAGGCCTAAAGCTAAACTATCCAATTTGTATTTAGTGCTTGTGAGAAGTGACAAGAACAATTACCAGCAACTGACAAGCTTTTTTTCTTTTAGCCAAGAAAGGTGCCAAGACAGACCCCTGTGGTAAGTGAAATGCCTGCTGCCTTCTCCAGAGTTGTGTTCTGATGCACCCAGTAAAGCCCCTGAGAAGCATCAGCTGCAACACACTTAGCTCTTCCTTCACCTGTAGTAGCTCCTTCTATCAGTGACAGAAAAACTTATGGAGGTTTTGATGGTCTACACCATGACTCCTACTGTTCTAAAGGAAACTTCACCCACTGAATAATATGCCTTATCGCCAAGGAACATCAAAAGAGAGTTAGTAAGTCACTGCTTATGGAGTAACCTTCAGCACAGACACGTCCCACATATTGTGTGTCAGAAATGTCTTTTGGAGTTAAGGGGGCTCAGAAATTCAGAAGTAAGTTAGTCATGTGTTACCTTCAGGGTCTCCTAATTACCTTTTTACATCCTCATTTGATTTGGTCCTTGTTGCTGTGGGAGGGACAGGATCTGGCAAATACTGCTGTCTTTTCAAAGTACTCTGGGCTCAAGCACTTTGCTGATTCAGCAGAGCAATTTTAGACTTGACACAGTCATTTCATGTGGTTTCACCCATCCACAGGGCACTAAAGAAATATTTTCTTAGGCTGAGAATAATTCTGAAATAATTTTATGGGTAACAACACAAGACAGCACAATGACGGCTTCTGCAAAACCTGTAGGTAGGTTACAATTGGTTTTAATAGCCTACTACAGTTTTTCATATAAAAACATAAAGTGCAGTTTTGCTGTGCAATTTTTTATTTCTTTTCTGAAAACTAGCTAGAAAATGTTCAAGAAAAATTTCTTAGGTTAAATCATCTGAGAGTCTCTCAGGAATATAATTATTTAACCAGTGCCTAACTGTCACTGAAGACCTCATTAACGGTGAAAATATTTCTGGCAACTTTGGAATTTGAGTGTTCCTGAAAAGATGCTCTCAAACTTACTAGAAACTACTAAGAGACCCAAATAACTTTCTTAATAGAACAAAAGGAAAGTAACTAACTTGGATGTGTGACACATTCTGAAACTGCAAAACATTTTAAACAGCGACCCTAAGCCTAGGTTCTATACCATAATACAAATCCATTCAAGGACAGAAAAAGAAAAGCAAACAAAAGAGTTATTGTATTTAATTAAATGCATTAACAAAACACCAGAGCATCTGCATACTAATATTTTTTTCAACAGTTGTTCTTTGTGCCTCTGAATACGGGTATTGGTAAGCAACAAAGAAGGGTATTTGTGCAACAAAAGTAGCTTCTCCCAATGCATACCCAGTGAGCTATAAAGTATAAATCTTTCTGGAGGCTTTATCTCAGCAGTGAAAGCACACATTTAATTTTGCCTCTAAATTTTCTTCATGCTTATGTCTTCTCTAATATATAAAAACATGTAAGAGGGATACTGTTAATATTGTTGCTAACTAATCAAAGTCTTCCAGTGCATTTGGAGAGACAAATCACTTTAATAATGTCCTCAGGACATCCAGAATTAATGGACTATATAAATGTATGCTTATTTGTTCATTTAAAAACAAATATTCACACTTTTATTAAAACCTATTGCAAATGCTGTGTATAGCTACTATTTTTTAAGTTGTTTTTCTTTGGAAGATAAAGCTCTTTCTTAAAATAGAGCACACAACCTGCACCATATCACTTGTACAAGAGAAAATTGCCCAGGGAGGAAGAGATCTTAGGCACTTTTCTGCTAATCCTTGTAAAATGAAGTACAGCAGGATGCATTGCCATAGGCATTAACTAGAAGGCTATGGAAATGTCTTCTATTTATTTGTAAGTTCATATGGTCCTTGAGAGCTGCACAAATGAGAGCACAAGAAAAGCACCTCCTCACATTAGCCCAAAACCAGCCAGAGGGAACAAGACTCCAAGTGACTTGCAAAAAGAGGAATACGGATGGACAAAAAATTCTTAGCACTCTGTTAATGAAAAGAGAAAGTCCAAAGGTGCTTTCAAAGAGACAATAATAAATCCAATCCTTCATTGTCCTTAATAGGAGTTAGGTCCTATATAAGTATTTTAAAATTACTGCGGCTTTGGTGCTTGATTAGACAATGATAGTTTATCCCATTTCTTGAGAATGAAAATAACTATTTTCCCCAAGCTGCTAATTGGCTGGGACCTCTCAGCCCAATGCCTCAAACAACTCCTCTCAACAACCACGGAAATTTGTTCTATGCAAAGGACAATTTCCCATTGAGAGACGTCTGATACAAATATCCCTCCCATGGATCACTTGGAAGAGCTGCTCTATCACAGTCCCTCCTTGAGTCTGCAGGCTGCTTCCATACAGAGGACAGCCTGGAAAGACATTGTTAAGCTAGGAGTTTTAAAAAAGATTACAAGTTTTTCATCTCCTCCTACTCCTTTCCAGTCTTGCTTTCTTGCAGATACTTGTAATTCCTCTCACATTCCTATTGCTGCTCCCTCTACAAATGCTGTAAAACAAAAGAGGAAGATGAAGCTGATAAAAGCTGAAGTACATTACCTTACTTTGGGTTCTCAAGAGAGGCTTAGATCAACAGTTGCAGCATGTTGCAAATACTGATTATACATGACAGCAGCTTAAATATTCGTATGAAATCTTAAGTATTATTTACTCATTACAGATGCCAGAAAGCACATTAATCAACGTTGTAACACCAAATATTTAATACACTTTATCGTAAGGACAGGCTGCTGTGATCAATTACACTTCCTTTTTCTCGGCCTTCTTAGGGTATGAAGATGGTAATTACTGAACTTCTAAATCAACTTTTCATTTTAGCATAAGTCATCTATATATATAAAGCACTGTTTTTCAGTGCTTTCAGAAATATAATCTGTATTTGTCCTTTTCTACCTTTTAGGTCCCCTCTTTTCTATAGATGTCAACTGGATAGTGAAATACAATGCAGTATAGTCCTCTATTCTGAGTTAAGTTTATTTCAGTATTTTTACTGAAATGCTGACAATAAAATATTGGTTAAAACATCTGACTTTTTGTATTGATTCAGCTATGTTTAGTGACTTGAACAACAGAAGGTAACACCTAGAAATTAATCAACTTTGTCACAGCTGAGATTTAAAGATCTCTGGTAAGCCATAGCAATAAGACAAATGTATTAGTAATAGGTTGCCTTGCATTATTTAAGAGGCTGAGACCACTGTTTTGGAACATGTGGCTTCTAATACATTTGTGGTAATATCAGGCACTTGAAAGAATAAAAGGCCAAAGAAAAAACATCCATCATCACTACATACATGTTGCAGCTGAGGATATCTGGGTTCCAACTCTGCGCTAAGATAATTTCACAATCCAGCTCCTGGTTTGGACTTTTACTGCAGCACAGCCCACAGCAGAATAGCATGTCCCCAGCCATTAGGCTTCACTACAGAAGTGAAGCCTATTTGGGGAGGAAAGAATTATGTCTCTATTGTTAAATCTGAACTGCAAAAGCTTGATTCATCATCATTATGCTAAGACACTGCAGACAAAAAATGGCTCTTAGCCTAACTTCTCTAATATGGTTAGAAGGCAATATGCCATCAGACATTTCAATTCACAGACCTAATTACTGGGTTTGTCTGATGCTTGTCAAACGGTTGGGAATCAATTTTGGACAAATATTTCTGTTTGAAATGGATGGCATGCAGTATAATTGTGAAACAAACACTTGGTCATAGCTCTGAACACAACCAGAACGGATGTGCTGGTGCATTTAGCCTTTACACAAACATTCTCCCCATTTTCTAGCAGAGTGAATTCAGAGAGAAGTGCCCATCTATCTCATGATGCAGATTCACATGAGTTTAACACTTCTACTGCACTTAGCCAAGAGATCACTTCCATTACAGCTTGCTCTCCTCCCTCCTTGCAAAAGCTTATCACTTTCAGGAAAAAAAAATCCACCCAAAGGCAAATTTTCTCTGTAGCTTCAGCATAAGTGAAGGAATTATATTTTTCTGCACAAGAACTTTGGCTTTTTCTATGGGCTAACCAAGCTGCAGACTAAACCACCACAAAAATGAGAAGCCACCTGCTAAGTATAACATGCACTCCTTTGATTTCCCTCCCTCACTTCTTTCATTAAGCATTTTACAGCATATAAAGCTCTTACCAGACTATAATAAAAAAGTTGTGAGGGTGTTTCCATTCCACTGATGAGTTGAGCACATTTCTACACTGATCTGCTGAAGCAGTGAATAAGGGGTCTGCTGGGGCATAACTTTCCTTACAATAAAACTTAGTACTAAAAATACAGTAAAAGGTGAAAAACCTCACCCGGTCCACTATTTACTTCTATTGAATTAAATTTGAAAAATACAAAGTTTAGTTCTATACTACATCTTTGGTCAATAAGGATCAGTGGCTGAGCCTGCTGAAAGTTACTGCACTGCTGTTGGTAAAGGCACAACACAGGTTTAGACATTTAGACTACATTGTTGTAGAACTTTCATTCACTGTGGTGAATGAAAGTTCCACTTAACATTTTACAAGAAGTGCCTGACAAATCCTGCTTTTCCTGAATCCCTGGTACCTCATGGAATAGCAGTTCTTAGCTGTTCCCTGCAGAAAGCCTTATGCCCCCTAAGAGCTGATGCCAGACCGAAAATTAATAGGTCAAATAGGATCTATTAATTGCTAGACCTCTGCTAATACCCAAGTCTTGGCACAGCTTCTCTCAGACTTATGAAAGATCTCATTTCTCCAAGCCCTCCCTGGTCCTCTCCTGCTGAAGAGCAGCTGCTGAGGTAGCAGAGTTTGGCCTTACAGCAGAGCTCACATGAAAACACAAAAACGTTTGATGGAGAGGGGGAAAATGTAGTTCACATCCTGTTATGGAATCAACTGTCTTTGAAGTTGACACTTCAGCTATATTATTTATGCTCATATTTCAAAGAAAAGTACTGAATTCTCTCAGGTAGAATAGGAATATGTACTTTTTAGCATTAACAGAATAGGAATATGTACCTTTTAGCATAAAATTATGCTGTAGGGAAAAACCTGAAAATTGCATAGGAGAATGTAAATTCTTTCAGATACTAACTACTACAGTATGAAAACATAAGTGTGATTCCTCTCACTCTATTTCTGATACTATCCAAAACATAAAAAAAAACCCCAAACCCTCAAACATTTGACATACTTTAGCATCAATTCACAAGTATTACGTATTTTACTAGCTAAGAGAGTAAAATCTCTCCTGAAACAACTAGCAACCTTCTTCCCAAAAGGCCAGTCAATGAAAAACTTGCTGTAGTTGTATAAATAAGTATTATTAATTTTGCAAGTTCAGTACATCAATCAATAGCCTGATTTTTTTTCCTTTCCTCTTAAATCGGCTAGACTTCATCATCCTAAAGTATTTAATATGTAACTGTGAACTACTGCTTGTTACAAGAGTACCAGTTTCATGATGAATACATCCCTTAAGCATTGCTCTGCAGTAAAGCCAGCATTTTCTGGGAGAAGGATCTCTGTAAGGTGCCACTGGGAATTGTTGCTGTGGTATCTTTTTTGGTAGGGTAACTATACTGACCTTTTAAACTTACCCAGTAAAACCATAATGCAACCAATCAATGATTAGGTGAAAATACACAGCAATATGACATCTAGCTGGAATGGTGGCATTCTGATAAACATGCCTAAATCTTATTTTGTGAATCAGCAAACAGTACATAATTTTTGGTTCTGCTGACAACTTCATGATTTGAGAGGGCTGGTTCTGTGAAATGACTACAAAATAAAAAGTAGAAATTAAAAATAGGCTGTATATTCATTGCAGCTTATGTTCAGCATTATCATTCTGATGAAGGCAATTACGTTTCAGGGTATCAGTGTGTAAAAACTAGCAATACTGTCTGAGTCAGAGATTTTTTATACGTCAGGACTCTTCTTGCTGGAAAGCTTTTCTGTTTTTTCACCAAGGCACACACAACTCCTAGCATCTGCATGTCAGAGATGTGAAAACACTTCCAAGTCTGTGCAGTAATAACCCACAGTCCATGCCCAAAATCTGGATATTAATGGGAAGCATGTGTGGTTACTGTGGGCTGAAATGTGTTACTATCCCATTACCCACTGTGAGGGCTGCACTCCAGGAGCCAGATGCCAGACTTGATGGAAGAAAAACAACATCATACCTTCCCCAGATCTGTACACCCTGTATTGTTTATGTCTTTAAGAACTCTCTCTCCGCTGTGTTCTTACTGAAGAAATTTAGCCAGTCAGTTCTGCCATGTCAAGGAAAGAGATGAAAGCAAAGCAGTCAGCGAGGCATTTCCAACCACAGGAATCAGAGCAGCAGTTGAATACCAGCTCCCTGTGCTCTCCTGTTACTGCTGATGCTGAGGCTTAAAACCAAGGGTGCAATAGACCTTTTTTTTCTTAAACCTACTGTGTAAGTCATATTAGATTCAATATACAAGAAACTAGCTGGGAGGCCTAAGTTACACATCATCTGTCACTGCATGGTGCTTAATTTCCTCTTCATCATCTTTCTAAATGGGCTATGTATTTCAGCAATTCAGTGGAACACCTTCATAAGAAATTACCAGTGATTCAGCATTGAATAGGACTTCCCAGGGAAGTGATGGAGTCACTATTCCTGGAAGTTTTCAAGGAATGGCTGAATGTGGCACTTAGTGCTGTGGTTTAGTTGACATGGTGGTGTTCAGTCAAAGGTGGGACTCAATCTTTGAGGTCTTTTCCAACTTTAACTGTAGGAAAGACATTTTGTGCTGTTCTTGTGAGCCAGCAAAGGTTTCCTAAAGATAAGGAAAGCCCCATATCTCTCTTGAGGAAGACACCAAGGCTATCCCCATGACAACGTGATGGAAGAGATAAAGTTAAAAGATTCGGACTTTAGCTGGCTCACAGAATGACATGGCTCCTTGTTCACCTATTGAGAACTTTGTTTCTTTCTTATGACCAATGGGCAGTGAAGTGTGTCTGTTAAGCAAATGTAAATATCTTGAAAAACTATGAAGGCAAAATGTTGCTATAGTAAATCTCTCTTATACACCCTTCTGATGGAGTCTTGGTGCCCTGCACCGTGTCGTGCTCTATAGCGACATTCTGTGACTGGGAAAGAGAAAGTGGCTCAGGACTGTTACAAGCCTTGTGGGTGTGTAAAGTATTGTTTGCTTCTGAGGACAGGTAAAGAAAAGAAACAAGGAAAAAGAGGCATTCAAAAAAGCAAAAAGCATCCCTTGAGCGAGAACAATTTTTGATCTTCAGACTGTAATTAAAACCAATCCACTTGACTGCAGAAACTGCCTTGCATTCTGCATGCCTTCACAGAGTTGGGCACTTGGGTATCCGTGCCTGTGGCTCACAATGAAGAGCTGAACCAAAGCCCACACGGTGGCCTACCATTGCAGAGGAATGCAGCAGTGTAGGCCTGGCTCGCTCCCTCTCGCTCTTGTTTTCCACAACTTCTGGCACTGCCTCCACTTGCTAAGGCTTACAAAGGCCAGTACAGAAAACAAAAGAGCCTGTGGTTGAAAACCAGTGGGACTTGCTATGGCAGAAATTTGGAATCTATGAGAAGCATGTGGCAATTCTCCACACGGCCTGCAGAGAGGTTTTTAAAAAACTTCAACAAAGAATTTTATCCACCCACCAGTTTCAAAGAAAAACGTTGCTTTGTGTTACTAGAACATATAGGTTTGTTTTAATCTCAAACATCTCACAAAAGAGCCTCCCACAGCAAAGCGAGCTGGAGCATCATTTGTAACAAACAATTTCATGTACTTAAGGAGGAGAAAATAAATCACCTGCTGACCCATCAGCATTTGTATTCTTTAAAAATTGTGCCACTGACTAGTATTAGACAAAGATTGTTTGATTATTCATCTTTTCTGCTTCAGTTGCACTGAGTGTGAGTAATTGTTAGGTTGTAAAACTTGGATATATCCCCCACCCACCAAAGTATGGCAAAATGAGTAGTGCTTCCATCAGACCTCACAACTTCCACTATCTTTTGTATTTTCCACATCAGTTATGTTTTACTGGAAAATAACCTATTTCCATCAGTGTAACTGGGTACCCAATAATACTTTTTTTTTCATAATACCATTGAGAAACAGGGCCTTAAAAGCAGCAGAAAAAGAAATGCAGGTGAAATGAGTGAGGTGAGAACCAGCTGGTTCAAAGAAGTTGTTCAGAGCATGATAAGCAGCACAAAAAAACTCAATCAGTAGAATATTTCCAATCATGTAGCACCTCCAATGAGGGCCTGATAACACTGCTGTGTTTTTCTTGACCAGGATTTAAGTGTCTGGGTGGTATTTCATTGTTTAGAAAGTATAAACTGCAGAAGAAATACTCTTGTAATAAGTTAACCAAATAAGCTACCTTTAAAAACCATGGTTTGATTGTGACCACAGGGAAACTACATACAGCATAAGGCTATAAACTCCAATTTCAATAAGCTGCATTTCAGTTCTACAGAATAACAGTGTTCATGTGTGTTAACTCCTCCTGGGACCAACTAACCCAACTAAACCCAAACAGAGCCCCAAGTACTGTAGAGGAGATTTTCGTATGTTAAACAAAGAGAGAATATGAATGTTTTTAACTTCCTCCAAAATAACACATTAATTTGCTGGTTTGAGGACATAACTTCAAAAACTTTGTTTTCCAATACAGCCTTGTATAGGGCAGGTCCAGGCAAAAAGCAAATTACAGGAGTATGGCAGTCCTAGAGAGAAGAGTGCACAACACAAGCCAGGTTTCTGGAAGCTGTGAATCACCTGTAGGATGACTGTAATCAATAAGCTTGACATTTTCATGCATCCCTCAGGTGTACATTGCCTTATCTCTGAATTTCTCTATTTTGCCCTAGTATATTCTGAACTGAAGCTTTTAATAGCACAAGTGACTCCAGAAAGAGAGTCATGGTTACAGAATTTACAGTGATGGGAATTATGCTGGTAGTTTTTAGAAGATTTTTTTTTTTCCCCCAGAAAATTCTGCAGTACACCACAATGGTATAGACAACACATTCCGAGTATGACGCACCTATTTGCCAGTATTTCTAAAAATATCTGAAATACCTGGGCACAAATAGACTTTAGAAGCCTACAGACTTTATAGGTCCTTTACCATTGTGCTGAATTCTTGTATATGTAAAACAAAATTGGAGATGTGGCTCTTCAGAAGCTGACAAAACATACCTCCCAAACAAACAAACACAAGCCAAAAAAGATGGGGTAGGGTTGTTCAAGTCTGCCTAAACTGCAGCCCTTTACAATCAGAACAAGTCCACAGCCATTAGTTGCTGTCTGATATTTGGAACTGATTCACTTCACTTTGGAGCTGATTTTCACCTGAACACCTATGATGAAAGGTCAGAGGAGCAGAAGTGAGCAGGAGTTTCTCCCAGTCACACAGAGTTTGTTCACAGAGCTTGTCACATCTCAGAAACGGATGGATCGCTGTGAGTGTCCCTGAGCCTGTGAGAGGCAGAAGCCCAGGGGGGAGCTCCCTGCCCCGGGAGGGTGGAGAGGCCCAGCTGTGCCCTGCACATCCAGCTGTGCCCAGGAGGTGGAAGATGAGCCCCCTGTGTCCTGGGGTATTGCAGTGACTCACACCTCCAACTTGACCCGGACATCTGAAGTGGAGGAAGCTCACATTCCAGTGGGGACAAGAGCCACACAACCAGCTGCATCCATGAGGTGGAAGACAAGCACCCCTGTAGCCCTTTGGGGAAGCAGAGGAGCAGGTCTTCAGCTTCACCTCCAGTTCAAGATGCTGGCATTAAGAGGAAGTCCCTTTCTCTCATAGACACTGTACCAGCCACAGGCAACTCCAGGTCTGCCTTTGGTACGGATGGTGAGAAAGTCATTCTGCCTAAAACATCAGCAGCTGATTGCTAATTTTAAGAACACAGTAAATGCTTTACAAATGTGTCACTTCAGGGATGTTCAGCACTCCAGATGTTCGTTTTTGTCTACTAGCAATGCTTACTCTAACCAGATTTTAAAATGTTTTCGTGTAATAGTACGGGATTTTAGAAGGTGACAATCAAGCTGATAGCTCTGAACTCTGAAGAGAAACCTGACAGCCAGGTTACTCAAAGGACAAATTCCACATGCCATATCCAAAGTCAGCAGAGAAATCACAGCTGAGCACATTTATGGCAGGGATGCTGCTAGGGCACAGACACCCAAGGATGTGTTTGGCTGCTCTCACAGTTTAAAGCCTCTCTGCACCCCTGGCACAGAAGCACTCGAGGATGCTGCACCCTGATCACTGCCTTGAACAGAGGGAACGGGATTTCTGCTACCATGCTCTGTCCTGCTTGTCAGAACAGCTTTGTCTGGAAGCCGCACAATGGAGAATGTCAGCACAGACCTAGGAGCAGAGCCATGGAATTGCTGTGGCAGAATGAGAAGAGGATATAAAAATATTGCAACACATGCAACAAAAGGCAGGTAGTTTGCTAAAATACTAATTATTTCAAGGCCTTTACACATTTACAATTATTTAACTTTTAAAATTTTTTCAAGGCCTTTACACTTTTACAATCAGTACAATAGAACTCCCAAGAGTTTTAGAGGTAGTTTCGATTAAACAGCAAAAATAAACTGTGTAGAGACTTCTGAGTGAAGCTATTTCCAGTGAAGAAATTTGATAACCAAAGAGATATTTTTCAGAAGGGAACTCTAATGTATTCCTGAGCAATTGATATGAAATTTGATTAAAATATGTGCCTGCCTGGCAGACAGACTGAAAGAAAACCTTATTCTAGAATTTGTCATAGGGTTTACAGGTTCACCTTCTTCATAATTGCCTCAAGCGAGCCCTAAAACCAGAAAAGAAGAATACTTGAAACCAAGCAAATCAAACAATGAATCCAAAGGACTAAAGCAGCCTGCACTGATTGAAGTGGCACAGGGCCTAACAGCAGAGATATTACTCCACAGAAATACTAACAGAAAGCTGAGAATAAGATATTCAAAAGAAAGATACCAAGGGAAAAAAAAAAGATGATTGGGTTTTTTTTGGTGATAACCTGAAGACATTTAAAGCTGGATACAAATCACCTTGTCTGTCTATCCTGCAAGAAATGACTAGTATTTACCAGAGAATAAAGAAACATTACCAGCAATCACATGGAAAGACTTTACACTCCAAGATGAGCCACAGAATCCACAGCCTCATGTGTCTAGATTCAAGACCTTCAATCCTGAAGGAAATGACAGTGTTTGCACTGGTCACACCATTCTGCTGTTCTCTCTTGTCAAGCACTGTCTGCCTCTCTGGCCCCCCGCAGTTTCCAGTCCTTCCTCCCACCTTCCCTTCCTTTCCCAAGGCTCCTGGACCAAAGGAGCTGCCATCCAAACCACTCTGCTGTGCTGCCTATCTGACTCCCAGGAGCTCCAGCTCCACAAAGATCATGATCCCTTGCCATGCTGCTGCAGGCTTTGGCAGGCTTCTTGTGGACCAAATCCCAAATTGTCTCTGCACAGGAATTCACCTCTGGAATCTCTCCTTTTCGTAAGGCCTGCCTACCCAACACCAGTCAGAGCTGCCAGAAGCTAGTACAAGCAGACAACAAATACTCACCTCTAAACCAACTACAAGAGTCACAAGATTAAAGTGCTACCTCTCCTCACCTACTCTGTCAAATGCTTACAACCCATACGTGTTCTTACGATGTTAACACAAAACATCTAAATCCAAACAGTCCCCACTTGGAAAATAAATACTGCACAGCCTTCTGCCCTTTCTCACTTGCTTCTGCTGCTCTGGGTTGCTGACATTTGTCCGCATCAGCTAAGAGCTTTCAAAGAAATGTCAGGATACACTTCCCAAACACCTTTCCAGCAGCAACCCTCTACAGCTCTGGTAACAGAGCACCACTGGATCAGCATCTGCTCACAGCTCTCTTACACCAGCATTATGTGTTACGTGGTTGGTACCACAGATTGTTGATTTGCTTTGGGGAGTTTGTCTTTTCTGCACTGAAAGAATAAATATTTAATTTCTCATCCTTCCCAGTGAAATTTAAATGGCTGTGCTAACACAAATATCATACACTGCTGCCTCCTCTCTGTCCCAATTACAAACAGGGTCCTCCCAGTTTTGTTCTACAAGCTCATCTATACAGGTAGTGCATGAAAGGAAAACAAAACATTTCTATACTGGCTGAAGAAGGGAGCAAATTACAAGATTTCCAGAGTAGCCTAGGCCAGGGGTAGGATTTGTACAGCATGAAATCCCACATTTCTAAAAGATGAATTTACATGGTGTTTGATAGACTGAGAGAAAATGTGGTCTGTTCACACATCAATTTAAAATCATCTATTATTTCAGCGGGATTTTACCCAAGATACACTTTGCTCTTAGTCAGAAAAAGTTAGGGAATCCCAAATCTGTTAATGTAACACCAGATAAAAAAGTCCATTTCACCTCTGAGCTAAGCATCTGTCAAAACAGCCTTGTATATATCTGCTCTAATACTTCTAACCTCAGCTGTTCTGGGTCTTTAGAAACTCCATTCCACTCTCCATCATTATAAACAACATCCTACACTTCTAAAAATATTAAAAAATCTGTTCTCATCTATACTAGGCCACATCAGACATATTTGCTATACACTAACAAATCAATGATTTCAGATTATGAACAATGAAGAGGTTTTTTACATTAAGAAAACCCAACACTTTCTTCCCCCACGCTGAACACTTGTGAGCTGTACCATAGCGCTAAATGTGACTCAATGCTATACGAAGAACAATGGTGACAAACTGTATAAAACCGCGGCAGTGATCGATGGTACTTCACACAATATCTGCTTTTCAGCAGCAGCATTCTAAGAGTGAAAAACTGCTTGCACAGTACCAAGCCTTGTACCAGTTCGTGGGAGTTACTGCTATTAAAAAAGGAAAGAAAGAAAATAAAAGAATTCACAAACTTTATTTTGCTATTTGAGTACGTATAAAGTCACTTTTCATGTGATGAGGAAAGCACGCTCAGCAAAAAGAGCTGTTAACTCTGAAGACTAAAATGGCAGTATGATTGAGCTACACAATATTTTAACAAGCAAGAAAAGCTGTAAGCATATTTTTTTTCCCAAGTTTTCTTTGGGTATGTTTCTCTCAATCCACCCAGCAAGCATGAGGATGAGTGAAAGTACCACTTATAGAAAAGTTCACGAAGAGCCTGAGAGCAACTCAGTGGGTTACACCAGAATGACTATCACAACTGTACACAGAGGATGCACACAGCACACAGTCCTGCTCGCCCAAACTTAGGGTGCAGCCCTAGGGAGGCAGGTGATACCATGTCTGCTTTCTGCAGGCAGAGGTTGCTCCACTGTGCCCAAGGCCAGCAGAACTCATGCTGGAGCCCTCAGCACCACGCTCACCCCACTTGGCAAACCTGGCTAATGCCTGGCTTGGTGCTGCACTGACCTGGGACTGGCAGCCTCCACCTGGCACTTTCCTGGGTGCAGCAGCCCTGTGCCTGCTGGCAAAAGGCTCAACAATTTGTGGTTCTGGGCCTGTGTTTGCAGGATGACCATCCACTAAGCCATTTCAGAAATAAACAAAACAACTCCGCCTTGGTTTTCTCAGCAGGAAGTTTTCATTTTTCTGCCACCTAGGAAGTTGTGCAGACAAGTCACAGAAGCTAGAAAGTGCTCCACAGACAGAAAAATAGCTGTGTTAATATCATCTCTGAAAACAAAAAAGTAGTTTATTTCCCAGATAAGTGCTGTAAGAGCACTTCTGCAGCCATAGATTATGACTGGCAAAATGAGAAGTCTTTCATATTCACAGTCTGTGGTTTCCCAGAAAGTTACCTAGCATCTCTTTGGAATAAGTAAATAATGCAATCTGTTTATAAAGCCCTTGCACCTTGGTTCAGTTCTCAATTTAGGATGCAGTTCATTGTAGAGAATCAAGGGCTTTGCTTATCTTGAGAAAACAGGATAACCAGGACAGTCAGACAAAGGGGTGCCACAGACTGTAGAAGTCAAATGTTCTGGAAGTAGCAGGAAAATTGCCATATACTTCCAGATTTGTGTTCATGGCCTGCTATGATTTTTTTTCTCCCCACTGAAAGACTGAAGTACTGGAATCAAGGATAAAAAAAAATGCAAAGGAAAAAAGAATTGAATTCCATCTATAGTAACAGTGAAGAATAGCTGGAAGAACACATGGCTCGAGGATACACTTCCAGGTCCCAAGTGCACCAGAAGGCTCTGCAGCCTCTTCCCACTCACTCATCTGGGAATTCCCTGTTCAGTGTCAGCTCCAACCCAGGTCCAGCCTGCCAGGACCCAGCTCGGATGAGACAAAGGGCTCTGAGGATCCTCACGGGTGGCTGGGCTGGAGCTTCGGCTGTGGCTCATGGCCAGGTCAGACCTGCTGCCCGTGCCCAGCCTTGTGTCTGCCCATGGTGGCACCTGCCAGGGCCCTGCCAGCCCTGGCTGCTCCTGCTGCCCTGAGGTGCCTGAGCCTGCCTGCCTCACTGCCACCCTGCTCCCAGCTCAGCCCCACGCTGGCCAGGCCACTCCTGCTGCTCCCAGCACGAGAGCATCAAGCTGTGAAAAGCAAACTCACGTAATTTTGAGCTCTCATTTATTATCTTTGCTTATTGCAAGGGGGATTCAGCCTCAAAAGTATCCCTCTGAGGTATACCTCAAAGGTATTTCCCTCTTAGCAGCAAAAAAAGCCCACTGTGGACAGTACTGCCTGAGAAACAAGTGGAAAAAAAAAAATCAAATGCATACAGATTAACAGACCAAGATAAATTTCATAGAAGTAAGAAAATAAGTAGTTGGTAATCAGGACAAAAACTTGCAGAAGTCTCCAGCTCTGACTGCTTGCCTTTCAGAAAGTATCATAAAGAGGCATTTACTGAAACAAATCCCCTTTTTCCCACCCAGATCTCCTGACAATTCTTTCTGTGACAATAAATAAGACAGGTCTATCACTCACCCCATTTTGGATTTTCCAGTTTTCTATTCTGGCAAGGGAAATATTTCTCATGTACCTGAAAGGAATAAAATTAAGGCCCATATTCTTTGCAGGTGGCTGATACAACTTCGGTGAAATCAGCAATTGCCAAATTATCCTAAACTTCTACTGATGGCACAAGCAGCATGTTGCAATCCATATTAAAAAAAGAGAAAAAATATAGAGGATAACTTGATAAGGAGCTATACCATGACATTATCTGAGCATCTATTCTTTTTCATACAAGTCTCATTTATCATTTGATACAGTTTGACTAGAAGATTGCAAGTTGAAGTCGTGCTGCTGCTTACATCTTTCTCTCATTGCCAGGTCTGTCACACAGAGTAAAAGGTGTCAGGCTTTCTGAATACAGTAACAGTCAACTTACAGAGCAGTTCATTACTTAATTACTGCACACTTTGTATGGTCCTCAGAAGCTGCATGGGGCTAGCTAAATTGCAACCATCATCATCACAACTAACCAGCAGACAAAACTGCATCATCTGCAGCCATTATTCTTCTGCTTGCACTGCAGTATAGATTTGCTACTTTTTAAAGATTATTTTCACTGGTATTCAAGTCAGTAGGAGACACTTGCACTTATGTGAGTGGCAGGGCACCCAGCCCAGTTCACAGGAACTTTAGCATAATTTAGCTGATGTAATTAGCAGAAGCTGGTTTACCTGGTGACAGACCAAAGGCGATTCCCTTAATAAATATAAACCCTTAACAAATGAATAAATGTCAGCAAAAGGCAAGGGTGGGTGTACTGCAACGCAGAGGCACCTCATCCCTGGGGTGTGCACCAGGCTACTTGCTGACAGTGACGTTTCCCATGTGACCAGATACAGTTTCTCCAGCAACATCTACACAAACAGGAGCATTAATAACTTGGAGGTAACAGCAGCATTAAGCCTGCAGAAGGGCTTGCTAACTAGATCAAATATGCTTTAAATGGTAGCCAGAAAAGGAATGGATATGAAAATGAAATACATTTAAAAGGGTCAGTGATTCTATGAATAGAAATTTATTCAGAGACTGTCTTTTCTTGTTCTGCAATGCAAAACAGATCAAACAAGGCTGTGCTTCTGAAAAACACAACATTCGATGAATACCATGGCACTTGAATGCTGACTGGAGAGATGCCAGTGATATCAGAGAAGCAATGTCTTTTTCTCCTCTACTGAAACACTCTTTGCCCTACACAATAGCTAAAAAGTCTTTAAAAAATGGCTGAGAGGAAGTCTTTTACCTCTGACTAAGCATACGTATCGGGGACTATGTGCTTCATCCCCCTTGCAGGAATTACACATTATCATGATTCAGAACTAAGCTGATCAATCCCTGGGAAACATCCATTGTTTTGCCAAAGCATTCCTGCATCTATTTTACACAAATTCAAAATTTATGTAAAACAAAATCTCTGAAGAACTAAGCAGCAGCCTTAGCCATACTCCAAATGGCCTGACAAAAAGTCTGTTCTTTTTTGTGTGTTCATACCAGACATATTCTTGTGATATAGCTGTGCCCATGTTATGTGTCAGGATGTGAATTCTGACATCCTCAGTCACCCAGCCTGCTCATGAACGTTTGGGTTTTGGTTTTTTTTTTACATGGGAACATAGATACAAAGGTGTGGAAGGGGAAAGTAAAGGGACTGTAAGCATGTGAATACAGGAAAAACCAGGACCTAGCTCTTGGAGAGATGGAAAATGTTGCTGGGGTCCTGCAATTTAGAGGGCTTCCTTGAATCTTGTTATGCCTCAACTTTAAAAGAAGGGAGAAACAATTGTTTATTTTAAAAGATGCACATGTAAAAATAAATCACTCACTGAGAAAGAATGCCGAAGTAAAGAAATAAAAATCTTTAGATTCCAGGATCAGTTATGTGCTTGATCAGCCAAATTTTCAATCCCACTTAGGATGTGAACACTCTAGTACTGTATATGTACAAAACAAACCAACAAGCCAAATAATAAAAGCTTTCAACCCATGACCATGGCCAGTGTGACACACATGCCATGACCTTCAGATCAAGATCCAGGTGAGGAAGAAGGAAACATCCTAATCCCCTACCAGCAGAAGTGTACTCACCATAATGCACATTTCTCTTGCTTCCCTTGTCTTGCTGTCCCATGAAGATGTCACAAATCAAGTGTCAATTCCTCTTCTTTCAGCATACAATGAAATGTGCTCACCCAGAGCAATTTAAAAATGAAGGATCTCCAGAAGTGAAATTAAGTGTTTTCATTGTGTAGTTACTGCCCCAAAATGCCTCCCTTTTTGAAGAAAGCTTTTGCATCAAATTGCTTTTTTGGGCAAACATGGACAAGTTACTAGGAAGACAAATTCAGGCTTGTCACTGGTATGACCAGGTTGCTTTGGCAGTACACTCTATTGGAAATCAAAAGCAAACAAGCCAAATGTGCAGCCACTCTACCTTGGAATTGGGCTTCGTTTGAAGTGGGGTGGAGAGAGGAGGTGGAAATAAAGCAGTGGCTCAAATTCTGCTTTTGGACTATTTACTTCAAATTTGACAAACCAATCCAAACAGATAAGGATGAGCTCAAAAAGAATTAAGAAGTAGAAGCAAAAATCAAATTAGTGCTTAGCCAAGTGGAACTGGATGTTACAGACGGCTGCTCTTTAAGAATATGTGTCAATTTATTGATCTTGCTTGGCTGCCCCCACTGTGTTCTTACAAAACACATACAGCTAGGGGCATGACTGCCAGACAAACTGGAAAGGTTTAGTGGTGTCAATATTTTACCTGCCAGGTTAAAGCTCATATGCAGTCTGGCATCAAGTATTTTGACCTTCAACTCTTCCAAATAAACCCCCAAACCATGTCCAAATTTCCAAATGCCAGAAGTTGTTTTACATCTCAGAGTTCTCAGAGCATGGTATTGACAGTGTTCATTACTAACATTTGCGCTGACCAGATTTTTCTACTCCTTCTCTCCCATTTCCAGTTTTTCTTTTGAGACTGAGCTGTAAATGGGAAAATACTTCGGGATATTCTGCAGAACTCACCACTGTGCTTAACGTTCTTCATTACTTACCACACACTCAGGTTGTGATCTTTTTTGATAATTTTTCCAGAGTATTTAAAATTCCCTTCAGGTATTTCAGAAAATCTACCCACACCATGCAAATTGCCTGCTCAAGAATTTTATGTCGCTTTTTGTTTTCTACCAGTTTCACCCTCTTAACAGAGAGTGTAACATGCTGCCAATATATCATGCACATTCACCTGGCTTTTTGGTTTTGGTAGGTTGGTTTTTAAATCTGAAGCAAGATACTAATCCACAGTACTTAAAATAATTCGCAGAAAGGAAAATAGTTCAGCAGTAGATTTAGACATGCAAAATACTTCTCTCCAATAAACAAAATCTCAGTGGGACCCTGAGAAACCCGGCCGTGCTAAATACCCTCTGCAAGATAAAATAAAACCAGCACAGCTTCCCAACCTTCCCATTCTTGCTTGGGATCACAGTTATCAGCAATTTGTTGCCATCTAAATAACCACTTGCTTTTGGACTCATTAGCATATGTTTTCTGCTCCACCAGGAGAAAATAAGAGTGTGAAGGGAGATATGCATGTGTCTTCTACTCAGCAGGAATATCAAATTGTGTGTCAAATTTATACATTCCCATTTCCAGCCTCTGACCCCCCAACAATGCAAAATCCAACAAACTGTGTGTGCTTCCTGATTATAAGCAGCTCACAGCCAACCACCACAGCCTATTCCCCTGGGATAGGCTGAAAGCAGAAAGAAGAGCTAGTGAGACTCTAGACACGGTAATTGGTCATATCTGAATCTAGGGCTAAGGCTTAAATTCATTCCCTTTCCTAAAATGTATAGACAAACCTGAAGTTATAGATAAATAGTACAAATACAAAAGTAAAAATATGTTTCTTATGCTGGCAGCATTAAACTAATTAGCAGGAGAAAAGGGGAAAAAGAAACCCAACAACAAATCAGTAGAACTCTATAATGAGAATATAAATATTACATTGAGGCTTATTTCTGTAGGTGAGAATTAGCAATTTTGCTGAAGAGCATATGTTTTTTCCCCTGAGATTTTATTAAGGCATGGGCACTGCACCAGCAAAACATGTAAGCTCCAGATCTTAATTTTAAGTTAATGCAATTTATGATCTACAACTTTCATTCTTCTTCATCTAGAAGGAAAAGGTTAGGTGATATGACAAGCCCAGAGAACACAGAATATATTTGTATTTGTATTAATTCAGCTGCTGACTGCGCAACACTTGTCTGTCATACAAATACTTCTTTGCACACACACATGCACAACGTAAGAAAGGCTCAGTTTTGTACTAGCTTTTCAAATTCAAAGAAAAGACAAGACATCCTGTTGTGGAATATGTCTCAGTCTTGACTAGAATTTGTCATTACAGCAGCATGGCCCCAGCAGCCCCAAGCAATGCTATTATCCCAGGTCACCTCATCAGTATTCATTTGTGCAAGGCTGGAACATTCACTGGTATGTGGCTTGCAGTGTCCCACATTCAACATTTAAAAATCAAAATAGGAAACATCTAAATTACTTCAAATTGACTTTCAGCATATGGACCTTTTTCCTTTCCTGATGATCAGGGATGAGAGAAAAGAGATAGATGGGCTAATATTGTTTAGAATGTTTGTGGGTACAACCAGGTTAATCATCAAGAAGCTCACCAGGAGAACTTCGTGTGTTTGTTGCTAGAGAAGATGCTAGAAAGCAGCAGAAGTAGTGAGCCCTGGCAGTAAAGGACGACCATGAAGAGGAAAAGAGGATAAGGAAGAAAAGGAAGGAGCCAGCCAGATAGAAGAATGCAAAGGCAGCTAAAGAAGGTCTGGCAGAAGCCAATGGATCAGCAGGTGAGAAGAAAATATGGTGAGAAAAACACAGGGGAAAAAGCCTGGAGGTAAGCAAAAGCAGAGAACAGCAGTAAAACAGTGTAGTCACACAGAAGGAATCAGTCACAGTAAAAAGGATTGACCACTGGGCCAGAGAAATTACCTAGGGCATAAGAAAAGCACAGTCCATGGTACAGGTTCTGTTTGCAACAGGAGGATCTGTAAACTGATTTAAGAAAAACCAGGAATACCAGACAAGTGACTGGGGAAGGGTAGGGGGGAGGTATTAAAAAAAAAACCAACCAACCAGGCAGGTTAAACACAAAAAATCTCAAACATTTATTTTTGCAGCACCCTATTCCACTAAAACCAGGGATCTGGCAACAGATCAGGCTGCATTTCTCAACTGCCAAACCAGTTCAGTTTGAGATAGTAACAACAAGGTAACATAAACTCTGACTTTCCTCCTTGGAAAGAAATCATAGCAACCAGTGACCCTATTGTGCTTTGTTGTTGCATAATTGTTAAAGAAATGCTTTCCGATGCCCTGTGAGAGGGGGTACTATCTCGAAAGCTCAAAGGGATTGTTCATTTGATCACTAAGCACAGTGTTATTCCAGCCACTCATGCATGCAGAGAATGCCTCTATTCTTATGTTCCCCTGAGAGTTGAGGTCATCTGAGATATGTTGGCTATCACATATAAAGGCCGAGGTAGAACTGCTGGCAGGACGTTTTAAGTTAAGTATTTTCACAGACCTGGAATTTCTCTTCTGCCTTTTCGGACGAACTCAGCGATCAACAGGCTAATTTAAAAGGTGTTAGGATACAAGCTACACTTCAGTTAAGAGTTCCAGCCTTGGGACCCTGTCTGCTGAATGGTGAAGCAGTTTTAAAAATGACAAAACAGATACAGATGTGTTTCTAACCCCGGATCCATCTGTCTCTCCCCAAAGCCTTAGGCAGAAACCTAAAAGTGCATTTGATCCGACATTCTCATCACAACTAGATACTAACATGGGAGAAAAAAACCAAAAAACCAACCAAGCAAAAAAAAAAAAAAAAAAACCACCAAAAAAAAAAAAAAAAAAAAGCTGAAAAAATTCAAAACCCAAACCAAACAAAAAAAAAAAAAAAAAAAAAAAAAAAACAAACAAACAAACAAACAAACAAAAAAAAACCACAAAAAAACCCACAAAAAAAACCCCAAATCCCCAAACAAACCTCCCAAAAAACTACACTCCAAAACACAAGGAAAATCCCTACACTCAATACCCAAACACTAGGCTAAGAAACTTCACACAAAGATAATGTAATTAGGAAAGAATAAGGTTATTCCATTCTGTCCTCTTCTACAATCTCCCATACAAGATTTATTTCTTACCTCTTAAATTTTGTTTTATAATATTCCATTCAAGTCACATCCTTGTGATGCACTTCAGTGATTCTTGAATTGTTTTGTTGAAACCATTAAGTTGTTTACCGGTAATCTCAAAAATGAGATGCTCAGCCTCTTATCCACAGATGTGTTAATGTAAAAAAAACCCAAACAACAAAACAAACCACCTCTAATTCATGCCACATTAGCACAAGCTGCATATAGGCAAGAACTCCAACTGGGACTACAGAAATCTACAGAAAATTATACACTTTCCAACTTACACACTCCAGAGCAACAAAGAAATTGCCTTTGCATCTCCACTGTGTGCACATTACTGTTCTCTGAATTAACACACAAACCAGCCTAGGAATTAAACAGATGAATGCATAGAGCACAAAAGGACATAAATATGCTTTATCAAATTCCTCCCCTAATCCAAGTTGAAATTTTATCTTCTCCCCTTTGGAAGACACAGTTTAGTAGCATGGTTACTTATTTTTGTGTATAAATAATATCCTTAAAATAAATGCACTATTGCAACCACAACATTTTAAGAAGATTTGAAATGTGATAAAATCCTACACAATGCAAATTAACTGCAATTTTCAGAAAGACATGACCTCATTAGCAATTCTACAAAGAAGAAATGTTAGGATATTTCACTCAGATGAAAATGTCACTATTTGCATAGATTTTTAATTTAATATTATAGATTAAAAAATTACAACTCACCAACATTCTGAGATCATCCACATCCCTTTTCATTCTCTAATTAAAATAGCAAATAAAACAACTAAATAAAAAATACCAGAAGTACCAAGTATTTATATACTCCCTCAATGAAAATGAATCTGCTAAATTAAAGGGTTATATTTTTATTTAAATCGGGATATTTGAATTATGAATCTTGCCTTTAAAAAATACATGTCTTTATATTACAGTGTTGCATCACAATTATATCAACACAAGCAAACTAATAGAGATGGAGGAGAAAATGCTCTAAATTCCAAATAGCTCCCTATGTCAAACTATCTTATATTCTGACTTCTCCCACAATTCATTCCTGATAAGGAACATGATTATAATACTCTGAAAACAGACAGGGAGTTCACTAGAAAAGCCAGGGATTTGGACATGCCAGCAGTGGTCAGGTGTCACAATGTCTAGCCAAAGCAGTAGGTGATTTTAAATAACATGCTGATTTCAAGACATTCACTTCTGTTTTCTTGAGGGGCCAGCTCCACTGCTTCCTTTTTCTTATTTTCTTTTTTAATGGAATCTTGATGTTCATTTGCAAGAACATTTAAGTCCCAGAAATCTTCTAATAGGTACCTTTAGACAGAGCTTAAAAGGGTCTTTTTACTTGAGAACTAAGAAAATACAGAAAATCGTATTTTCACTGCAGGGGACATTTTTAATCAGCACATACATGAAAAAAAATAACCCATGGCTGGAAATGTGTAACTCAGAAACTAGAAAGACATTTGTCCCTCCTCATAATTATTCAAAATCGAACAACAAATTACAAGTCAATATAAGAAGATTGTTGGGCTGAAGAGAGGAACGGTTTAAACGCTTGCCTTCAGGGAGCAGTCACTAGCAGAGCTGTGCTGCCACAGGTGTGGCACTGCAGCTGTAACCCTGCCAAGAGCAGCAGCAGCAGCACTCAGAGAGGCTGCTGGTGAAATGCACATCCGCAGAGAATAACTGTGCTCTTGAGATTCTGCTGCTGAGTTCACCCAAACGGAAAAGGTTTTATCAGGAAACTACAGTTAGTCTAGAGCAATTTCTGCAAAATCTAAAGCAATTTGGTCCTTGTCTTACAGTCAAGAGCAAAATATTGCTTGGTGTAAAAGCAGTCTGACTGGCAGGGAAATGCCTGCCCTCAGAAATGGGAATCAGTAGTAACAGGTGCAGAGCAACCTTGTGATGGTCTAATGTTTATAGATCAATAGGCTCAGTGAGGTCCAGTCCTCGACTGGGTGCTCCTGCAGCATGAATAGTGACTGAAGCAATGCTGGGAGTGAGTCTGCATTTGGATTATGGTACTTTAGTAAGGTAGGAAAAAAAAAACAACCCTGTGCACCATGAAAATAATGAGAGCAACTGAAAAGGAAAAAGAAAAATCCCAAGCATGAATGCATTTAGAAGTCTTGACTCCTGGGCTTCTCACTTTCAGAAAATTCCTCAATTTAATCTCACTAATCACTCCAGCCCACATAATGAAAACAGGCCACTAAATACAAATTACTACAATCAGGTGAGCACTGATTTTAAAATAGATACCAGATTTATTGTTGGTGGCATATGGAAACAGAAGTCACATCTCTCTGCTGGAGCCTAGGGGAATTTATCACAGAAGGAAAAGTGACAAACAGTTATCTTGCCCAACCTTCTCATTTTCGCTTTAAGCCCAGATCCACCAAAATATCTTGGTCAAAATCTGGATAGTATTTTGAAGTGTTAATGCATGTTCCCAATTCTACTGAAATCTAGTGAAGTTCCTCTATTAATTTTCACTTATTATTGTCCCTCATAGGCTGTGCAGCTCATAATGATGTTGGCCAGCCACTGATCCCTCAAAGCAAAGCTGGAAAAATTTGGTGGAAGAGGGAAGCTCTCATTTTTCAGGGGTTTTAACATTTTTGGTTTTGAGTTTTATTTCAAGCATGAATTTGAAACAAATTTGCCTTCAGATCTTCATATGGGAATTATATATTCTGAAATAGAGCAGTAAAATTATTGCAAGAAATTTTGGCAAATAAATCAAAATAAATGAAATGTCAGAATTTTTATTTAATGCTGAATAAAAATGCAGAATTTTTATTTAATAATAATAGGGCACTCAGATTTGTTGTATAATTGGTATCCACACATCTACTCCCTATTTTGTAATAGATTTGCTATTTTGACAAATGCAGAAGGAATGAAGATACTACAGCAAAAACATTTGAAGACCAAACAGAGGGTCTTGTGGCCACTTTAATGATGGCCAGGTTATAAACAAGACTGCACATGATACACAAAACAAATGATAGCCTGAAAGTAAGCAAAAGAGAACAGAATAACACTACTGCCTCTCCTGCCATAACCTTACCTTAAAAAAATGGCATACTTGCACATTTCAGACCTGATGAAAAGGTGAAGCAAAAAGCGGCAAAAATGTATCAGGTCTATACCTACTCCTGCCCAAAAAGGCTTTCCAAAAAATTCAATTCGCTCACGGCAATGAATGTCAAAACTGCAATTAAAACTTGGCCTATCCATTTCAGAATAAAATTATCTGCTACTCCTGTTTGACTTAGGGCTGCAAGACATCAGGAGACCAGAAAATAGAAATATTGCCTGCCTGAAGCTGCCCCAGTGGCATGCTCAATGCCTGATGTGAAAGACAGCTACCCCAAACCTGCTGGCTGAGCTGATGACCTCAGGCACCACAGATCAGCATCTTCCCTGGCAGGAACTCAGGCATAACCATAACCTTGGTAGGAACTCAGGCACAACCACTGCATGGCTCTGTTAAAATCAGCAGAGCTGCTGTGCTGAAGAAGCAGGAGGTCCCATCAAGGTAAACAGAGTCACCACATCCTTATAAACATTCAGGGAAGCAGGCTTATTTCAAAGAAATAAATATTGTCAAATGTCAAGTATTCATTTTAGAAGCATCACTATTTTCATTTTGTCTCCACTGAGTCCAATGAAATTAAGTCTCTTCATTGTAACATAACATAGTGGCTTAGTTAAGTGTTCCAAAACCTATCACTTTTGTTTCAGAGCCCATTCTTTCACTTTTCCACGGTAAAGGTTAAAAGAAAATTCTATTACAGATATTTCTGAACAGAAATGAGAACTCCTTTGAATTTCTTTTATCCGTAGACTGTTCCTATTGAAGTCACTTGAAATAAACATATTTAGATGTATTTTTTTGCAGTCCATGCAGGTGTTTAAACTACTAAGTTTAGTCTTTAGAATGCTCATTTTTACTGCAGTCCTCCTGCAGCAGATTAATATGATGCACAGCAGAAATTTTAAGATGCTACAGCAAGAACCACCAAAAAAGGAAAAAAAATCACAAAGGATGACAGCTACCAGAAATCACTCAAACTAATTTAAAGTTTCGGTTTTGATGGAAATATTTGCATCCAGTATAAAAATGGTTCCTTCTAATGAAGTGGGACTATTAAAAGGACTAGAGAAGGCCAAGCTTTTCACTGGCAACAGGGAAGGGAAGCATAGGGAAGACTCTAGAGAGGGACCCTGCTCTGAACAGCCCTGGAAATAAAGAGCAGCATTATCATGGCTGTTCTCTGCTCCCTGCAAGGCTTGTGAGCGACTGCAGTCTTGTCGCCACCAGGATGTTTCTGTACAAGTACCAGGGTGTGCACACCAGTAAATACTGGCCCTTTTCACTTCTATTTTCCTCATCAAAAATGGATTATCTCAGAGGTGAATTTCTGCTCTGTTCCTCCTTGTCAGCACTTAAAGGGCCACTGTCCCACCCCTAAAACTGAGCTATTGCACAAGCGCTGCCAAGCCATGTGTTTTGAAGGAGTTAAGCCAAAGCACAGTCAGCCTCCTCCAACAAATGCGTAGCAGAAAGTCACAGTTTCAAGTATGGATTGGATTTCCTGCCTGACACGGTACTGGAGCCTGGAGTTGCACAGAGCTCCAGGGTACAGCCATGGGAGTGCCAAGGGGAAACTGACAGATGCCAAGTCCTGCACATTTTCATTCACTCATTTGAATCCTGTGTATTCCTTCTTGCTCTCACTCCCCACCACCATCAGATTAATTTTCAGTCCTGTGGACACAGTTGCAAATGCCATACATGAGGCTGAAGCACAATTCAGATTAATCCAGCATAGGAATAAAAATATGTTGTCAGGGTCACCACCAAAACAGCTTGCATGGGGTGTTCACAATTGCTGTCATTCTCTACTTTCATAATCCTTTCACAGCAGGCTTTTTGCTGCTTTTTGGCTCTCCTTCCAGGGCTATACCATCACACACCCAAGCTGATACTTTCACAGAACTGGTGCTGGACAAGAGGATACAGCTACAGGGCTCTCTCCCTGCCCCTCCACATACTCCTTGGGCATCAACATGAACATAATATCCTCAGGTTGTTCCACACTCCAGACCAACTCTTTAATGTTGGAAGGACAAGTCAATGGATTTTTTATTTTTAAGCCCAATTCACTATCTTTATAGTTTTGGCAAAGCCAGTAGAGGTAATTACAGTATCATGAGTGAACATTACTTACGGGGGGTGTGAGCAGGAAGTATCATTAAGAAATACAACCCAGAATTTCTTAGGCCCATTGGATCCTGGCAAGGAATTGGAACTTCACCCATTTAACAGCACACTGGATGGGAAGCATCAACATAGCACAGAGCTACAGTATTTCTGAGGGCAAGATGTTTACCTCTGTATCCCCCTTTTTCCCCTGGTTTCTTTCTTCTGCATTCAGAGAATAAAAAATCTGTGTTTGGATATGTCTTTCATGATGTGTACTATGGGCAGCCTCATGGGGGTCAGACACACAACCAGAGGTAATTATGAGGTCCAGATCATCAACAAAATGCTTCTAACCAGGGTAACCGACTACTTAAATTCTGAGAAGAATCCACTATTTCAGTAAAATTTTTGGACATTATTCTGACTCAAATCACCTATTAAGGATTTTATCTAGAAATTACATAATGAAATTCCATAGTTTGTATTGTGCAGGAAGCCCAAGTTGATGGCTTTTTTATTATTTATTTTTTTAAAGACACAGAAGTGTTATCAATCTTAGCTGCTGTTTTCATATTCTCCTAATGTATGGTACAAAACCTCCTCCTATTTCTCTTCTAGCCACTGCATTAAAAAGTGAGTCATGTTGTAATTAAAGTTTAATGACAACATCTGTTTCAGCTAACCCGACAGAAGAGCGGTTGGCCCACAGAGAACTATTCTGCTTCTTCTTTCACTCAAAACAGAACTGAGTGGTTATTCAGCCTCAAAAAAATTGGAAATGGGACAACAACATTTCAACTCCTTTCCCCAAAATAAGGATCTTTCAGAAGCACTTTTAATTCATTTACAGATAAAATCCTGCCTTAACCCAACTGGATGGTACATAAGAATCAGTGACAGAGAACACTAAGGACTTCTGTGCACACAGAATACTCTCTTGGGCTGCAGCCTGCTAACAAGACAAAGATGACAAAATCCACTGGGAAAGGAGTAATTTGTTTCATGGCTAGCCCATTAGCCAAAAGCCTGGTATCACCACCCAGCAGCATGTGACATTAGACCACCCTTGGAGATCCTCACTTTTACATTTGGATACAATGCTTGGTCTGGATAACAATAGGATGGTAAATGCCTATTGTGCTTCCCCCCATCCTGCATACAGAATTACTTCACTCTTACTGAATAAACAAGAGGAAAAGAAATCACCAGCTCCTGTACACTGTATAGCAGTCATTAAAATAATGAATAAGTCATTTATTGTTAATGTGCTGATTAATCACAGCAAGCACAGCCCACCACTGCTAAAAATACAGCAGGCATCACTGCCTCAGCTCCACGCCTATGGTAATGACCCAAGTCACAAATCCAGTCCCTATGACATCAGAAAAACCCAGACCCCTGTTATGTATGTTGCTTGCATGTGGTACACACAAGAAAAAAAAGAAAAATCGTACCAAATCAGAGCTGTTAAAAAATGCCCTAAAGTGCTTGTGCACTAATTTTGCAGTGCAATTTAACATCAATGGCATACTAAAAGTAATCTTAAAGATTTAAATGATGCTACTGTAAAACACTACATTAATTAATTAATGGCATATTAATTAATTAGATGTCCAAGAGCTACTGTTACTGTTTAAAGCATCAGATTGCTGCCAGGAAATAATGTTTGAATGCTACTTTTAAGTAAAGAAAAAACATAAAGATGAACCATAACCAAACCAACCACAGAACTAATATAGAAGTTGCAAATATCTATATTTTATAAAAATTTGTTGCTTCAAATTTTAAAGTAACAAAAAATCCCAACAGCTGGCCAGCTGCTGCCTCTGGACTCCTACAGGTCTCTTCCCACCACAGCACTTCTCTCAGTTTCACTTGTCCATATGTAAAAACTACACACAGTTTGCAGAAACCACTTTACGATATGTAAGATACACAAGATTCAGCCCTTTCCCTAAAAAAAAGATCTGCAGGTAAGCATGAAATACCATGCCAAAAAAAGGAAAGCTGTGAGCTGTACCTCTGAGACCCAACAACTTGTACAAAAATAGCAAACGGGTTTTTTATTAAAATGTAAATATTATTAAAATGTAAATTCTTTCCACCTCAGAAAGCTAATCCAGGGTTGCTGTTGTAATTTTGATAAACCAGTGGTCTCTGGAGAAAGGCAGACAGACCAAGTCTTGCAAGAAACTGGGAAAAGGAAAGAAGGTTAAGGAAAGTGGAAATAAATGGATAGCGGGAAAACCAGAACCATTACTTAGCTTATAATGAAAACCGACAGGACGCTAAATTCTCCCATTTGCCTCTCAGGCAAGAGGAAATAACTGTAACACGGTAATAACACCTATTTTAGAACCATTTGCTGTCACACCAGATTGATTTTTTTTGTGTAAGCTTGCCATTATTTTGCATTAAAGTCATAGCTCATGTTCCACAATTGATTGTGTTTACAATGAAAAAAGCTTCCCAGTAAGGTCACTGAACTGCAATAACCCTCAGCTTTTAGCCAGCTCCTGACAGGACTGCATCACCTCCTGATAAAGGCCTTGTGCCTTCCAGCTCCTCCCTTCACATTCTGCCCCCTCCCTTTCTTAAGCAAGAATAAAAAAGCAAAAACGGGTACAGGAAAAGAGTGACATCCATACAGACGTAACATACAATAATTTACATTCCCTTTGCTTTGTCAGTATATTCTGTAAGACCTGAATACAAATTCTCTCATTTTACAAGACACACTTTATAAACCATCAATAGATCCTTAGCTGAGAAAAAAACCCAAACAACAACAACAAACCCACCAAAAAAACCCCACCCAACCAGAAAACCCAAATTGGCATTCAATACACAGCTTCAAAAAATTCCTATGTTTGGATGCAGTGGGACCATGGGGAGGAAGACCCACAGTGAGAGTGACTGCGTCTGTCAAACCACTACAGATGAAGTCTCATGGAGAGAGAAATCCTTCAACCTGCGTGGGTTTACACAAGTCCCCACAGGACATTCTGCGTGGGACACAGCAGCAGGCATCAGCATAAGCAAGAATCAGGGTGAGTCAGGGTCACCGTGGAATTGTGCTGAATGTACATTTTCTTGCTGTATCTCTCAGCTCTGCACACAAAAAAGATACCTCAGGACATACCCAATTCTGTAATTTGAAACAGCAGAATGGCAGATGGTGCTGAAAAAGCTCTACAATAGGATCTCTCCTTTTAGAAGGAAAAAAAAGTGTTCCTTTTGCCTCTTTTTAGTCAAAAAATGCAAAGAACAAACAAACAAACCGAAAACCAACCAAACAAAAAACCCCCACCAACAACAAATAACCAAAGCACAAAACCCCATTACCAAACCCAAACAACAACAAAAACCCAACACCTCACAGTACAGCTCCAGGCACACAGCATGGATCCCGGAAAGCTCTAAGCCAGAAGAAAAATGGCCACATCCAGATACAATTTCAGACCTGATCTACCAGATAAAAAAGGAAACCTTTGGGTTTGAAAAGATAAAGTCTTACTCTGTCTTCCCAAGTCAGATGTTTTTTACCATGAGGGTGGTAAAACACTGGAGCAGGTTACCCACAGATGCGGTGGATGCCCCATCCCTAGGAACAGTCAAGGTGACATTGGACAGGGTTCTGAGCAACCCAATTTAATTCAAAGTGCCCTAGCCCATGGCAAGGGGTTAGGACTAGATGGCCTTCAAAGGTCCCTTCTGACTCAAAATATTCTATGATTCTATCACAAAAAGTTAGCACACTTTGACATTCACTGTCATCAGAAAGGGGAATACACAATATGCAACAATTCTCTCTACAAAAAAATCTTGCTTGTAATTATATGCTAATTCAACCCTACAGAAAAAAAATATATGTAAGTAAAAATCTGCATTTGTAATTTTCCAGGTTAATGTAATAGGGGTTGCACCAAAGAAAGGAAGCTCCAGTCCTTCCAGTGGTCAGAATGACAGGCAGTTTTCCCCCCTGCTCCAGTCTGACCATTGTAGGGTAGCACTGGATCTAATAAACTTCTGAAAATACACTCTGTAAGTAAGGTTAAGTGTCCCCTCCTGACCCATTTCTTTAAATGCATAGCACCACAGCCAGCAAATTTCTTCTCTTCCTTGGACTGAGTTGTGATTCAAAATCCTTTTCTGACTACATACTAGTAGCAACAGAGACCATGTTGACTACGTGCAAGTTCAACAGAAGTTTGCAGTGAGCAAGACGTTCTAGCTCCACATCACAGATGCATATTCAGTATATATCAGACAACAGAACTCTGTTGGGTGCCACAAGAAAATCCTTTCAAAGGGCAAACAAAACTAACTCTTGTCAATTCAGAATTGCATAGTTGCAAATGCCATCACTGTGATGTCTTTTCTCTCCCAAATACCCTTACCCTTCTGCTCCATTTCTCCATCCTCCTGTATAAAAAGTTCATTGCCTTTGAGATTTAGTTCTGTGAAATGTAAGACACACCTGACTTGTTTGTTTCATAAAGCAGCTGGTACAATGTGGCTTCATTGTTGGCAAGGTCATTTCATCTATATCCCAGTCTAAAAAGAAATATTAAAGAGAAATGCAAAAAAGCCTTCTGGAATGGTAATTCCCAAATTTAACCCATACAAAGAACAACAGGAAAACTAAGGCATTTATGTGTGTTCACAGGTGTCCCTTTACAGTAGTGGATGAAACCTTGCTTGAATCTACAAAGAATGCTACCAGGTCTAGCAGACTTGAAAGAGAGCCCTACACTTGGTTCCTTACCACTGTGATATTTTCAATCAATAATTAATGTGTTTGCTTCCAAAACTGGACCCAGCTGATTAGGACTGCAGAAACCACATTTACTCTGAAAGGAAGTATTTTCAACAAAACCCTATTCAAATAGTACAGTTCATCAGGTATAGTCTGTATAACAATCCTTAGCAACTACATCTATTCCACGCTGTCCACAGCAGAGAAAGTTCCCCTGTCCTGAAAAGTCATTATTGTCACCTGGTCCATGCCACCGCTAACCCTGGGGAGTGATGAAACAAGCGCAAATCAAGAGATTTCTGCCTCCTTTGCTGAAGAGCCTTGGAGTTGGCAGTCCAGGCGCCCTTGGAGCTGGCAGCTGCTGCCACCGGGTGGCTTCAGTGACAAGGGACAGCCAGGGGTGCCGCGGGACACGGCTCCTCCAGCGCCCGCTGCGCTGCCCCACACCAGGGCAGAGAAGGCTCCCAAGGGGGACTGCCCTCCTCAAAGGGGGCTCAGGGCTCCTCTGCTGCCCATGCCAACCCTTCTGCAGGGGGTGGCATTGCCCAGAGAAAGCGAGGGAAAGGATCTCTGCAGAAAATAAAAAAGTTACAAGAAGATAGTGATGTCCGTGAAAAGGGAAGGCTGAGCTGCACCCGCTCAAAGAGACTGGAGGCTGTTAAAAATTCTTCAGAAGAGGGATTCTAGTCAAAGCTGGAGCTATAAATTAGCCAACTATTGGTGCATACTTGATGCTTGGTATAATTAGCATCACTGGGGGAAAAGAAAGAAATGAGGGATAGCTTGAAATAGATCAAGGCAGAGGGAGAATAACTGAGCAGGCTCTGTAATCATTTAAGTCACAGAACAACAAATAACTCACCTAGGGAAAACTGCTTCAAGCTTATTCTTTATCCCTATAAGATGTAAGAGTATTTTAAGAAATTGTCCAGAACTCCAGAGAAAGGCATATACAGCAGTCATTCTCAAGACAATATGAAACCTGTATTTATCAAAATATTCTCCCTGATTCTTACCACAGTGGTTTCATTTGCACCTTCAGTCCACTTTGATTTACTCAATTGACCAGGGTAAGAGAAGATTACAGAGTCCATTTGCACCATATTTCCTCTTTTTTACCCCCGTTTTGACCTAATCTTAAAATCAAAAAAGCCTCAGACTGTCATTTGCAAAGTAGTAGGAAGGTTGATATAAGATACTGTAATCTGACTGGTTTTGGAGTTGGAAAGAAATTTTCCTCCTTGTTATGTCGAGTTCTCAAAGGCTGATAAGTGTCTTATGTTAGATAACCAGCTCAGTTCACAGATTTGGAACATGGAAATATTCAGCAGTTTGTTAGCAAATCATTAGCTTTAAACACCACATAGAACACTGCATATTGACTTTCTTCAATTAGTTAAAGAATATGTTGATCCAGGGTATGGATCACTGGACGGCGAGTTTAAACCTACCAACAATGAACTTCATGCTTCATTCCCGTCTTTAAACACACAGTTCCCACATGGACCACAGGCTTAAATAACTGCTGGGTTAGGCCACTGGTACACAGGAGTAGTGATCCAAATATACAGAAGGTTTAAATGCCTGAGATTTTGCTGGTAGAAAGAGGCAGATGGAGATCTCCTTGCTTTGCTGTCTCCACCCTTCTCACAGAAAGAAAACAAGAGATCTGCACTGAGAAAGGACACAGTTTGAGATGCACATTACACCATGCCATGGGGCTTTACAACCAGTATTACTGGATCTACTGCAAATAACTGGCAGAGCAAATGGCCAAGAAATGAGGTAATAGCCTCAGCACCCACTTAATAAAGTTGAAAGCTAGTTCTAAAGTCCACTTGTGGATTCATCAGCCACTGGCACTATATGATCAGTGTTGGAAATATTTGTACCAGGAATTCAGGTTCATGCGCCAATCACGCTGTATTATCTCACTGAAAAAAGATGGTTAAATGGTTTCCATTATTAGTAAGAAAGACTAATCATTAGTTCTTCATGCTCCATTCCTTTTGTACCTTGAAAGAAAAAAATCCTTACTGTATTCAAAAATATTTCAGTCATCCAAAAGTTTTCAAGCTAATCAGCCTTAGTAACATCCACATGATCAGCCTTGCCTCAACCTCTCCTGCAATAATGTTAGACTACTGCTTCTTCATTGGAGTTCTATTAGCATAAAATCAACCTTAAGTTGTAACAATAGGGTTTCCCTTATCGGGAAAAGGTTCTTCACACAGTGAGTGTTTGGGCACTGGAACAGGCTCTGAAGGGAAGTGCTCACAGCACCAAGACTGACAGAGTTCAAGAAGTGTCTGGACAATAATCTTAGGCACATGCTGTGATTTTTGGGGTGCTCTGGGCAGGTCCAGGAGCTGGACTCAATGATCCTGATGGGTTCCTTCCAACTCAGCATATTCTATGATTTCCTGTCTCTTTTCCAAAACTCAATACAGAGGAAAAGGTCAAACGTGGCTTTCAGATCAAATAATAAAAATATCAGCAAGACCTATATGGAGAGCAGAGAAAGGATTCACACAAAAAACACCGAGAGAAGCTCATTTAAAATTGAGGCCTCCAAGAATTCTCAAAGGTCATCCAGCCTATCCTTCCGGCACAAGATGATTACATCAGTTTAGACAGTTACTTGTCTAACCTGTTTTTCAAGGCCTGCAGTGATGAATCTGCACACTTTCCAGATGATGTATCACAATGCTTTAGTATTTGTTTCTGTATTTCCCTTCCTGACATTTGATCACATCTTTCTTTCTGCAGTTTTAAGAATTCATTGCTTATCCTCTCCATTATGGATGGAGAAAAGTTTATCTTCCCTTACTGCATAAACTTTTCATTTTGTTGAACACTTGGATTCAATCTTTCTTCTCCTCAGAGATGATTCGTTTCAGACTGCTGATCCCTCTTTGTTTTCTACTTGGTCCTTTCCTCCATCTCTCCAGGTCTTTGTGGGAGTGTACAGCCTGCTCTCAAATACTGTACACCAACATTAAGTAGATCACCACATCTTTGTGGGAATTCCCTTTTTGCTAACACTTCAAATAACATTTTCAACTTTTTGCAGTAACTCACCAAATACTTCATTGTCCTCTGATGACTGCTGTGTTAGTCTGGCTGCTTTTGGGCTCTCCTTAGCTGCTTCCTCCACCTTGGTTTCAGCATTCTGTAAAACAAACATTTACTGAGATTAGTCTTTCTTTTACAGCTCTCAAATAGAAACACACTTTAAATTTCGTAACTGCATTCTTAATGGGTACATGTGGTTTTGTTATCTTTGCTACACATATGTGGTTTTGCAAAATATTTAGGAAAAATGCTCTCAGAAAAATCATGATTTTCTTTTGAGTCTGTTTTAATCTGAGTCAGTTGGAGAGAAAAGACATTTAAACAAGAGAGATATCTTAAACCATAACAGTTTTCTAAGTTTCCACCTTTCCTCCACATATTTAGTTTTATTTCTATTGACATATTCCATGTTGACTTAATGAACCAAGAGATCAGAAGATAGTACACAAATATTTCTCCTTATACAGGAAAGGCAAGTGAGCTAGAGCTTCAAGTCATTAACCAATTCCTGTACTTGACCATTTAAAGCATAAGGACTTACCTATTTCTGAAAGAAATTTGCCAGTTAGCTACCTGGTATAATTAGGGATAAATCAACAGCTTTGGCACTTAACTTGCCAGAAGTTAAAACATTTAATTCCCTAGCTAGAAAAGTCTGAGGAAAACATAAGCTGTGAAACACTGAGTTTTAAATATTTATATTTCTACTAAAGAAAAAATAACTCATGTTTTAAAAATGTTTTACTTTAGTACTCAAGAGAAACATACACACAAGCTTACAGCAATGCAGACAGTAAACTGCACAAGCAGTCAGCTTTTGAAAGATGGATATGAAATGACTGATACAATATTAAATATTACTGTAAAGAGTTGACTAAGAGTTGAGGAAAGAATAAAAGAGAAATGTTTTATGTCTATGCATTTTGAAGGATACATATTGCTCTATTCAAGTACATGCTCATTTGGAAGACTTTGTGTGATGTTTTGAGAAATACAATTTTTAAACTCTGACATATATTTGAAAAGGCTGCTATACAAGGTGTTCATGAAAAATTACCATCTCTGCTCTCAGAAACATAGCACACTTTCAAATTCTCTTATTTCCCATTATTAATAACAATAAGGAAGGTGTCAGAAAATAGGCAGATTAAGTCTGTTAATCTCCCTATAGAACAGAGGAGTGCAAACTTAAGGCATATAAACTCAAAAGATGTTGAAGCAAGACAGCAAGAATTTTCAGAAAGAAATGAAAGATGGACCTAGCAAGCCTACTGTTGTCACATGGCAGCTGACAAGAATTGGGAAAAGCAGAGGCAGAGAAACTGCCTCAGAGGAACAGTGCAGGTCCTTCCTGAAGCAGGAAGGGTGTGTAAAAGTGGAAGGATTCTGCACTCCCTCAAGGCACCAAGGGACCTGACTGTGTCCCATGCAGAAAACCCATCCATCAGCTTGGTACCTCTCAGAGCTGGGGAGGGAAGTCAGTTTTAGCAGATGCTCACCTCAGTCTGGCTTAACTAGTGTCCCTTGGGAACATGGAGGGACCCAGTCAGAAATCAGTAGTGGCTATACTGGGAGACAACTTGCTTTGGGTAAACAACTTCATGATCAGCACAATTAACTTAAGTCCTGTCCCCAGAGACATAATCTGTTAGTTGTGCAGGGACACAGTTTGCAATGCTGTCCACTCGGACAAGGGATGTGGGCTAAGGTCTGTGCTGGCTGACAGGACCACCTGCATTTAGAGGCCACTGATTCTGTAAGCTGCATATTGGACTCAGGTTCTCCATCCTATTTTAGTTGCTCTATAGCGAACAGCAAATCAACTACATCTTTGTTGTACAGAGAGATGGAGAACAGCAGTCAACTCTGAAGAGGACATCTGCTACAGCAGGGTAAGTCAATCCCAGAGGCAAAGAAAAACACTGAAAACTGTGTCATCATGGATGAGACAAAATTAGTACATTTAGATGATCAAAAGTTCAGGGCTTTCCCAAATGAAGGGGACAGCTGAACTCCTGATCACAGCTATTGCTCTAGGCTTGGTAAAAATGGTGCTTGTTAGCTCCATCTTTAATTGTATTTTATCATATTTAGTGTGTATGGTAAAGCTGGTGGTACAGGAGGGGAGGCATTGCTGCTCTTTATGCTCTTGTTCCTCTTGAGAAACAGCTGAGAGTGTGTAACCTGCTGCAAGGCATCAAGAGCAGCAGCAGCAGCAGCAAAACACTATCCAGCAGACACTCAGCTGTGTCTGGGAAATGTGTTGTCACTCCAAGCTCTTACTGGGGAGATGTTTGCATCCCTTACTTTGAAAACAGGGTCTTGGCAGTCTCAGGGAAGTTAGAAAGACTGAACCCTGAGACATTTTGGTTTGACTTAAATCACTGGAAAGAACTACACAGCAGCTGTGCTGTCTGCTCCCTGCATAAGGCACAATGCTGGTGTTGACAGATGCCAGCTCCAAGATGTTGACAGCAAAGTTCTGTGATGTATCAGCCGAAAACATGACAGTGTATGGTTTGATATAATTCTGCTTGGCATGCCTTCTTAGCCAAAATGCAAACTTTCAAAGGACTTCTTTTGCTTATTTTTTTGAAGAATCTACTCAACACATTATTGCTGGCATATATAATACTTGTATTACCAAAATCAGTACAAGACATATCCCTGCAAAAGAACAACCAATGATCCAGATGCTTCAAACCAAGCTGTATCAAAAAAAAAGCCAAGGCTTGGTCAGTTGCTTGATTCCCTCTTTCTAGGGTCCTAAAAAAATTAAGTGTCTCCATCCTTGCAACCAATGAAGAGAAAAAGTGAAAACACATTCCCTTACACTGTCTGAGCTGTGCCAGAGGAGATTCTTTACCAAGAGTTATAGTGTGCTTTATCCTGGGTATAAAATAAAGGCCCTTTGTACATAGCAGTAAACACAATTCTACCTAGCTCCTTCAGGCTGAGTACTCAATGCAATTTCAGAAGTGATGGGGAAAATAGATTTCTTTTACAGTATCAGTTCCCAGAAGAGTAGATAGTACCTGATTTTAGCATGAAATAAATATTAGATAGATATAGGCCTAAAATTGCAAAAAACTGTCTTCCCCAAAAAGCATCTCCTTGACTACTCATGTTCCAAAATACCATTAAATACCTAAGGAGCAAACCAGCAGCTACTGCATCATAACAGCTGGTGACAGACTAGAACCCCTTCTATTATTTCATACAGCAGTTTCAAAATGAGATGTGCATATACACTGCAGCTCTATATAGATCAATACGTACATACACAGCTGCTCTTGACTCAGACCTGATAAAAATTAGAATTGCATTATAATCTGCCTCAGTTTCAGAAGATATTTTTGGCCCAACTTTCCACTGTGGCTGTCACCTGGTGCCTTATGACTCAGTTCACCTGTTTTCCCATTATCCACCATGTGCACACCACAGTGTCCATATTACACAGCATTTTAAAACTTTGATAGGCAGCTATACAAATAACCAGTAGCTATCAAAATATTTGCAGCAAACAAACAGCAATATGAAAAATGTTATATATATACCCATTAGTGCAAGAAGAGGCTACTTGTATTTTGTTGCTATCAGTGCCTACTTAGGTGATCTTTACTTACATGGGAAATATCAAGAAATCCTGAGTTACAGTGAGCTGTACTCTGCAGGCACTACAGCGTCAGGCCAGGTTAAAAAGTGCAGTGAGGCATATTACATTTAGAGAAGCAGCTAAGTCCTCAAGGAATCATAGGCCTTGGAAATGGAAAGATGTACTCCAGAGTATTCAAGCCAGCTTTTTAACTACATTGCCATTTTTGCATACTAGTTAGGAAGGATTTGTTTCTTTTCCTTTAACCACAAAGCTGTTACTCAAAGACTTAATTTTCTAAGTGACAAAACCACAAAGAAAAGTTACAACTTTTCATCAGAGATAAAATTATTATTCAAGAAGTGTTATGCTTCAATGAAAATTAAAGAAATCCAGAGTGAAGCACTGATTCGTACTGTCTGTGCTTTCATTTCTGCCTTTTACAATCTACTCCTTTTTCTTATTATATATATTTATCTAGTATGTTTAGCTTCATTCCAATGGAACAAGAGAAAACAGTGAAAATTCCCTTTCTTTTTGGAAAAGTGCCACACAGGTATCAAAAGCTGCAGCAAAACAACACAGACTGAGCGCATGGCAGCACAGACATTTCTCCAGTTCCTTCTGTCATTCATTCCTGTCCACAGCACATTACCTTCCCTCCACAAAACCCAGCAGCACTGGGGGCATGGTTATTGATTCTTCCCCCATGCTACATCTACAAAACTAAGATAAACAACAGGCACCACCTCAAAAGACAGACAAGAGCTTCTAGTAGATAAAACTAGATTTGACTGGCAATAAACCTTCATTTTGAATAACAGAAAAAGAGTAAGTTGTTGAAGGCAGTAACAATCTGGATAATCTGAACCATATCCATAGCAGTAGATCATACTGCTCAGCTGAAGAACTCTGCAAAACATTCCTGATTTTCCACTTCTGCAATGATATTCCCCTAAACCGTACCACGTAAGGCTACCTTTCATTTAATATTCATAAAATGTATGTATGATGTTCAGGCTATAGTATACCTTCAGGACAATCTATACATTGTCTTCTCAGAGATAACTGATTTTCCACAGAGTTCCATGGAAAAAATGTAAGAAAATTCTTTAAAGCATTAATATGTGCTCCTTCAAAATTGTGACACTAACACGACTGAGACAAGTATCAGAAAGTCTGTCAAATGCAGGGATTTTTCTCTAAATACCAAATACTCCTGCAATAGCAGGGCAGGATGCAAGTCAATTTTAAGAGTCATGATTTCCCAGTAATTTTTGTATTCTGCATCCCCAGATTAAGAATGTTGCTGTCATAAATGCTGGAAAAATTCCTTGTTACTTCTTATCAGACACCTCAATCAGTATCAAAATGTTTAGCTCCTCTTCATGGAGAGGAATTTCTACACATAGAGCTTAACACAGTCAAACACATGAGATGCTGTGGACCACACTTATTAGCAGCAGAAATTCATGGAATGGCAGCTGGCCCTCTTCAGGTGAGCTGATATCTCCTAGACCTGCTTTAACAAGTATGTTCAAACATATTCTTGAACTCGATCATTAGTTCTTCCTAAATCTGCCGATTTCCTAAACCCCTTTCTTTTGATACAGAAACTCAAACACACACACTAGCAAGCACCAGGCCTCTTGCATTGAGGGTGAGCAGTCCATTTTAACCATGTCATACTGGCAGATTTGTACTCCTCAAACAAGACTACAGCCACCATTCAGAACAAGGTTATGCCAGACTGAAGCTGGCCTCGTGCTATCTACACAGCTCCAAACTCTTGTAAACATTCCAGGAACTCCTACACCAGTTTGTTCTTCAGTCCCCACCAGCCAAGAGAAGGATGCAAATTTTATCATTAATTTTCAGTTAAATAACTCCTTTAAACATCAAGAAAATCACAATCGTTATCTTCAGCTTTCTATTGCATCTTGTTTTCTCAGTTTAATTTTCACTTCTACAGATTTTTTACATGCAGTTTCTAAATGCAAGACCTACAATATCCTCTACTTCATAGTTTTGACAAAATTCCCATGCATGTGTCAAAATCTTATTTAAGGTATAAGAAAGAAAAAAGAATATGACAGGGTGATGGAAAAAGAGAGGGCTAGAGTTTCCAAGGACAGTTTTCTGTTCCTCTCAGCTTCAACAGCACAGTGCTACTGCTGCTGTCACCAAAACAGAACTTCAAAAGAAGTTGCAAACAAAAGGATTCTCATCACTAAACCCCAAGGCAGACCAAGGCACTTTTAAAAAGGTCTGAGATGCCTCAAACACATTATCCAGGACTTTGAAGAACTGAATTCAGTCTATTTTGAAACTTTAAAATACCAAGTAAAAACCACTGAATTCCATCTCAAAAATTTGCTCCATTCCATATTACAGTTCCACGCTATTTTGCTATGTTCTTCCCTTCTTTTATGAAAGGCTTTTTAAAGCTACTTCTGTTTATGGAGAAGTTTCACAGAATATTCTGAGTAGAAAGGGATCCACAAGAACCACTGAGTCCAACCCAAGCCAATGGCCTATACTGGAACTCATGACTTTGGTGTTACCAGCACCCTGCTCTATATTCTTACAAACTGGGTTAATACAGAGAATATCTCACCTTTACATGTTCCTGACCACACTGGGGTTCTCATATTCAGCTCAGAATGTAACAGATAAAGATAATTTATGGACCTACAGTGCTCTACTAGTCAGCTTTCACTAGTCCATACAGTAGTCCCCTATGCTGAGGATGGAATTTCAGTCATGTAATAGGAAGAAAATGAGGGATTACATTACTGATACAAGTCACAGAGGCTGAAGGCATTTGGGAGCAAGCTGTTAAAATGACAGCATTCATTTGGTTAACAAACCTAAACAAAAAACAGGTCAGACAACCCTGTGCAAGATTCAAGAGGTTTGCATTAATACTGTGAACTGAAAAAAAAAAAAAAAACATCTCAGGTGCCCTATGCATAGGGGCAAAGGGAAAGGAAAAGATTTATGAGTGACCTTTTACTTTGTAGGTACTCTATAAGATACTGCCATGATCAGGAATCCTCCTAGAACCACAAGGAATCTGCAAAACAAGTAAAGACAAGACACAAAAATATGCTCTGGGTCAATATTTTAAATTTCAAGTAACTGCCTTTCACTCTGTGCACATTAACCCTGAAACCGTACCTAGGAAACCTGGATATGAATCACAAAGTCAGGCAAGTACAGGCAGGGCTGTGACTTGTTATTTTCTCTGCCAATCCCACCCTGGTCCTATGGGGCAGAGCAACCATCATCACACCAGCTGCACAAGCCGTGCAGTGCCAACAAAAGATGAAACTGTGAAGAGTAGTACAAGGACCTACACCCACACTTGGGAACACAGTGAGGTTCAACAGCCTCCAGAACACCTGGAACTAACGTTATTAAAGAGCATGTGGTACCTGCTTTGAACCCAGACAGGTTTTCTACAGCTCCACTGCAAACAGCATCTGGCAGGCACACGGACGGAAGCAGCTCTTGACCTCAGGAATCAAACAGGAGCCATAAAAACACTCAAGGGACAAAATCAAAAACAGGTACTTTGGACACCAAGCACAAGAGCACATCTCTTTTAGAAAAAGTGTTCAAGCTGATTTCCAGAGCAGTCTGAAAAGTGACAGCTGTCAATATCAATGCCTTCACAGCCCATTCATCATCTTTATCTCATCTAAACTGACTGCAAATTTACTCACCTTTAAGCACTTATTTTAGCCACATGGTGAACAAGTGCAAATATTTCACTCTGTTTTTCAAGAAAAGGATGTGGTTTAAGTCAAAAACACAGTGTTGATGCTGCAGCCTCAACCCTCAGTGCACCTCCTTAAAAGCTTCATAAATCCATTGAACAATGTCAGTGTCTGGCCCCAGCAGACTGGTAATTTTCAAATGCCACCACATGAGGTCTTTCTGAAGGGTTATAACAGAAGTGTACAACAGCAATCCTGTTTTCTTCCCAGCTAATGAGGGCACTTCTATATTCCTGCATATTGATAAAATCTGAGTTCATATATCAGGATACCAATATACCAGAAAAAGATACTCTCTATTGTAAAAGCACAACAGAGATGCAAAAAACTAGCAGCTAGGTACAGAATGATGTCCAATAATTAACAGGTGGGAAAAAACCCAAACCAAAGCCATTTTAAAAAAAGGTGCAAAATAACAATCCACTAGCCAGGGAGAAAAGATGAGAAATATTTTGAGCTTCTTTTTCACGTAAAAATGCTTTTCAACCTCACATCAGAAGTCTCAGTTTGGCAGTTTGCAATGAATAAAGATCAAAATGATTGCCTCATAATTAGAAATCCTCAGTCTTGAATCCTCCTCAGAGGCCTATAGAAGACTGAGCGTGGCAGTAGACCTGGTGATTTGCACCTTTTATCCACAAGAAGAGATGCAGAAGGGGTGGCAGCTATCTGTAAGGAGCACATCTGGGAGACTGCATCGTTCCAAAGCATCATTCAGTGCAGAAGTTACCTGATGTCATGATACACAGAGGAAAGGCTCCAGTCCTTTTGCAGAATCCCACCAACCATGGCTATCTAAACCTGCATTGCTGCATTTGCACGATGCTTATGGTTGTTTAAAAAAACCCAAAAACTAAGAAATTAGGCCTGAAGCAGTGTCCAAATCTGGTTCATCAAACACAAGGATGGATGTCTGCACTAATCCAGGAACAAGAGGATATTCAGAGTGTCCTATATAAGAAAAAAAGGTTTTTAAAAAATCAGTTAAATTCTATTTATCTTCTATGTATCTTGAAGGTATTTTGAGGGAAATATATTATAAAATGAAAGCTATTACAGAGCATCTCGGAAATATTCACTGAAAAAGTGTCAAACCTAAGAACAGTAAACAACTCTTAGAGATGAACCTTTCTGCTGCATTACCAGCAAAACACCTTTTCTCAGCCCCTAGGTGTGAAAATGTTCTGGCTTTTGCAGTACTCCAACTGACAGTGCACAGGTATTTTTTGATAAAAACCCAGCACAGCTGACATCCTGGCTCTGCAGCCGGTGTTAACGTTGTTAAGAGGAAACGCACAAGGTTCCCCTTGTCAACGTAAATTGTTGACTCCACTGGCCCGCAGGAGAGACGTGGAACATGTGACTGTGGGGGCTACAAAGAGCTGAAGCACAACTGTGCCAAAAAAACATGCACAGCAGGAACTCAGCACCTAACACGAGAGGTTCACTCTGCCCAGTTCCCCAGCAGCAAACCAGGCTGCAGGGAAGGCAGAATTTCACTTCTGGTATTTCATTCCTAATTCCATTACGTGCATGAACCAGTCCTTCAGTGTGCAAAATAATTACACAGAACATGTGTCTGGGTCATTTCCTCAACACAGATGTAGACTGGCTTTCTTGAATAATAAAAATACCTTTGTAGTGCTTTTGTAAGAAGACAAAAACAGTAGACAACTTTAGAATACTTTCTCACCGTTCTGCTCACAATGGGCAAGAGATACAACAGACTAATTCAAATCCCCTTTGAGCTTAATGAGTATGAAACAAACTCTGAAACAGCTGCCAGTGAACACCAAACATGAACTTTCAACTTCTTGGATTTAATTTTCACTTTCAAGTCTCTAGCTCACGAGGAAAGAAAGCTCAAAAGCAGCTATGTAAAAAGCATTCAAAAACATTCAAAATTGCATCACTTCAACTCCCTAAAAACTACCAAAACATTTTCAGCATTTAAAAGCAAAATTTACTTTTATTTGCCAAGAATTAAACTCAACATCAAGCAGTTAATTTTAGAACAGAGATTTTTCAGCACACTGAAAGTGCTTTAGGTCACTCGGCAGTCTCTAGCTCCATGAAGTATATTTCAAGGCCAAAGCTACAAATAATTGAACATACAAGTCGCCTGATGCTAAAATACATTACATTTCCCTGCAAGATTTGTAGGTCCAAAGAAAATTCTGACCACAGCACTCATCAATGTTTCTGAACTGTGATAAAAGAAAATTACCAGACGTTGCTTAAATTTTGTACAAAAAGGTTTTTTGGGGGCTGGTGGGCTGTTAAGAAGAAGGCAATTTTGCCTTTCCAAAGTGGCAAGGTATTTTGACACAGACATTTCATCTCATCATTCCATTCACTCCTGCCAAGATCCCAGCCTTGTCCCATCTCCAAGGAATGCATCCTCCCTCCAGACCATACCTACAAGCTGGGCTGCTCTCCAAACTTCTTCATCCTTCAAGGAACCGGACAAGGGGTGAAAGAGGGGCTAAAACCAATCCATCCCAGTAACACGAGGGGGGAGAAGAGGAGAAAACAAAACCAAACCAGCTCTTGGGTCCAACCCACCAGAGAGCTCCTTCCTCACTCCAGTCTGTATGGGAAAAGAAGGTTTGCTGTGTAACACTTGGTTAAGGGGGAAGCTGCCATGACCCTGCCCCCATAGAAAATGAGGTCTTGGTGTGCACGTACCTGTCTATCCACCCAAGACAGAAAATTACTTTTCCATTTCCCTGTTTGATTTAAATAGGCCAATGTTAAATGCAGGATCTTGAAAGAAAATTAGTTTTATTGCTCTGTGCTCCCAGAATGTGCATACGTCCTCTGTGTAGGGTAAATAAACGCGCAAACACCGCTTAGAAGAAAATGTTTTCAAATGTCAAGACCTACAGGGTCAATATTTACAAAATAACCAACACAACTGCATTTTTCAAAATGTAAATAAAGATTTCTTTTCAGATAAGAGTTTTGAAACGCATTTGGTGTGGAAGCAAGGAGGGTTTTTATAGTTAAGGGAAACTACTAAAGGCACTAAACAGTTTGTATAATTGCAAAACAGTGGTATGACATCTTTTAACTCCCACATAAGTAAATTTTAAAAAACATCAAGCAACATGTAAAGATAAGTAAGGACATCGATCATGTTATCAAGGATCACTTTATCAATACACTACTAAAAGATAGTTCCCCACTATAAGACTACATTTAAAAAATACTTTCTACTAAAAAATTGTTAGAAACATTAAGATACTAAGTTTCATCAAAAGTTTGAGTCTAATGCAGACTCACCAGGAAAGTTAAGACACTAGGCAAAATTGAGTACTTGCTTGATAGTTCATGAAATAAACCTCTGCCTTCAGCCCTGTTACATTTTTTATAAGGTTCTTCTTGTCTGCATCAAACCCTAACCCTTTGTTTGCCAACCCATTCCATCACTCCCCACTTGTCTGTGGGTTGTCATCTCTCTCTCCCTTATATTTCCTGGTTTAAAGCTTTCCTCACCAGCCTGACCAGCCTGCTGTCAATGAGGCTTTTCCCTGACTTGGTCAGGTAGATTCCATCTGAGCAGTCCTTGGCCCTCAGAGAGCAGCTCCATGGCTGTAAAAGCCAGATGCCCGCTGTCAGCATCAGCTGTGCCACCAGGGGTTGACCTCTAGAACCCACTCACTTCTGTCCCAGCCCTACGCCCTCACTGGGAGCACCAGGGAGAAAACCTTGGCTCCTGTGCCCTTGTTCCTCAGACCCAGAGCCATATAATCAGTCTCAGGACCCCATACCAGTATCAAGGCTGTCCCCCTATCAAGGAAGAGAAGTAGGGGGTAAGAGCCCAAGGATTTCACAGGCCCCCAACAGCATCACCACACCACCATGGACCCAAATCTCTCCACTAGAAGAGAAAATACATGAGATGGAAAACAGTGTGCACAGTAATGTAGTTGCACCTTATGTAATGACCCTGGATTGATATTGATAAGATTGACAAAAAGGAAAGAGGGACCATTAGTTTTTAGAACCATATTAAAGCCCCTCAAGGAGTCTGTTTCTAATGTGCTTAAAGACCAGAAGTTACCTCCCCTTCCCATACCTCACCAAATACATTACAAGTTTCTCAGAAGTATTAGTCACCTTTGCAAATATTTTTACAGATAATTTTAAGAGATAGAGCTTGCCCATAAACTCTCAGCAACTTCAATTCTCACACAAGTCAACCAGCAGGAAGCAACAGAATGATAAATGCTAATTTTTGACTTCAAAATCAGCTTTCAGGTACAGCTAGCTCTTCAGAAAGCCACAATACCATCCCAGAAATTTGTTCATCTGATATCCAACTGTAGGCCCAAATAGGACTGACCTTCCTTTCAGCAGCCCACTGTAAGCCTTTCAAGTATAAATCAACTTCTAACTACCAGATAGCTGTCAATGGTACATAAATAAAACTACTTACTAGAACACAGAGAAATAACCCAAGAGATATTTCCTAAGAAACAGAGAATATACAATGAAATGTATGCAATACTTACCTGAATATTTTAAAAAGCAACTTCAAAACACCTATTAAAATTAATTTATAGTTTTGCTTGAAACACTTGAAGAAAGCACAATGAGGATCCCTTCCTCATTTTTCCTAGTTACCTTAACAACCACAAAATGCAAAATCTGAAGAGGAGATTAACTGATTTCAGAAATATTCTATCTGTCAGTCATTTTTCAAGAAACTGTCTAAACTGAACCAGAAAAAGTGTCATAAAGCAAATAACTCAAAACAATGCACCTAATTAGCACTAAAGCAATAGAACCCAAGTCAGGAGAATGTCAAAAATCTAACCAAAACCAATTCACACCAATAACAAGGAAGAAATCTCAGAGCAATAGAACACAAATCCCTCAAATTCTCTCAACACAAATAAAAACTGCTCCCATTCAGTTCTTGCTTTGACTTCTATGTCCTTTATCAGGAACAGAGGAGCAGAACCCTTGCTGGCATGATTATTTCCCTTTCACAATGTTCATATGCACTAGACATGTGATGGAGCAGCTTTGGTGGGCACCGGGAGTCCAGCCAGGGTCAACCCACCACATTTTCTGAAAACAAACAAGAGAACAATGCTTCCCTACATGTTTTAAGCCAACACAGAGGCACTCTCACAAAAACTACTGTGCAGAGTTACAACTGCACCAATATTAGAAGAAAAATTGACCATTGTAACACATGTATGAAGCTGCATGCTGAAATATTAACCTACATATTCAACAGGTGAACTTTCCCATTTCAGAAGGGAATAATGAAGTCTAAGAGGCAAAATATTTTGGAAAAAAAGCACAACAAACCCAATTGTTTACCCAAACATGCCCAGAGAGATGACATTTTAATTTTTTATTTTCAGCCTGTTTAAAATGTCCAAATTAGCATTCAAATTGTATTGACCACCATGAGGGGGAAAACAACAACAACAGATCCTGAAGATCTGGATGTTAATGAATGGCAGAAGCCAATTTCATTAGTTGCCCCACAATTCAGCATCTGATCACACTGGGGCTTCCAGGCATTTTAAGGGCTGTCACTCAGAGCCTGACCCATCACTGGGCTCTGGCTACCAGGCCACCATCTGGTTTATTGTACCAGTGGCACTAACACCTCCAGATTTTGGTGCCCTCCTCTGGAGCACACTTACAGTCTAATGCAGCCCAGACTGTAACATGCAGATATGGGTATGTCAGATATGCAATCTGATCAATGCTTTTCCAAAATTCCATAAAATGATGTGGTGAGCTTTCAGCAAATACCAGTGATTTCATATGCAAGGATTACAGCTAAAATGTTACATTTTTCTCCATATATCAGTAATTTAACATGCTCCTGACCCTCAGAAATAATGATCTCAAGTTAAGTATTGCTGCTTACCACTTAGTGGTAAGACAAACTTTGAGAGCCCAAGGAAATGACTCACTCAGATCTCACACTCAGTGCTTCTTCAGTCCCAGGTGACACCTGATTCATCTGCAAATACCTGCTATTACTCACCTGGAACTAGGGAAGGTTTTCCTGTGGAGTTAATTGCTGCCGTTTTTGTACACCATATAAAAAAAGACTGTGGTCAGTAAGCATCTACCCAAAGTGTCTCCAGATGGCAAATATGGTAAGATACAGGCTCCATAACAGAAATGGTTCATAATCCTGTCCTCATACCTTTTGCAAAGCATAAGCAGCTAATCTAATAACTGAATTTAAAAACCCCTATCTGCATAATGCACAGTCCTGTTCTTCAGGAACATTTCTTGTTTTGTTGCAGAGACAGTATGGTTTTAAACAGCTGTAGCTACCATTTTTCAAATACATAAAGTCAAAAAAGAAACTAAACCTGAGAAAGATCAAGCAATATAAATCTCATACTGACTGTGAGATAAATGTCCATTTTCTCTAATACCAATGTAAATAAGTATCAGAAGTGATGACGTTGAAACACTCATGTGCATGTACAGACAGGAGAAATGGTTAAGACCAGAAATACAATTTGTGAGCAACCAGCTTATTACTCAGTGAGCCAAAAAACAAATAGTAACTGTCATTTAAAAAGATCACAGAATCATTCAATATGCTGATTTGGAAGGGAGCCACAAAGATCATCACATCCAACTCCCGGCCCAGAGTCACACCATGTGCCTGAGAGCACTGCCCAAACACTCCTCGAACTCTCAGGCTTGATGCTGTGACCACTTCCCTGGGGAGCCTGTTCCAGTGCCACAACCACCCTCTGGGTGAGGAAACTTTTTCTGAAATCCAACCTAAACCTCCCCTGACACAACTTCAGACCATTACTTTGGGTCCTATCACTAATCACTAAAAAGATTATTCAATTCACCACAGTTTGATTCATTAGTGTGGTTCTAGTAAGAACTCTACATCTTCAGGAGAAATATTGCACTGAAATTCAAGAGCTATGTGTTGGAAAGAAAAAGAAAAAAGGTAATTTAAATAAGTGCTACTTTGCACTATTTATAGTCATCATCTGTGGAAGCCCAGGCTCTTGGGGGAGAGCATGAAGCTCTACCAGCAAGCATACCTATTCACTGCCTGGGAACGTCTCCAACTCCAGGCAGGAACACTTGTTCTTTTTTTCAACTTCCACCTTTTCCTACAGTGCCTAATTTTTTAGATCTTTCCTCTTTTATAGCTATTTAACTAAAAAAACCTAAAAAACCCCACCAAAAACAGTAACAGAAAACCAACCAACAACAACCAAATGACCAAAAAACCAAAACCAACTACATAAAAACCCAACGACAGCTCAGCCAGACAGCATTGCCTTTTTTTCTGTGACCAATCAACATTTACTTTGTACTGTTACACTATACAGGCTGCTATCACTCTGTCAAGACTTGGTAACTCTGTGACAACTGCCCATCTTTCTAGAAAGGTTTCAAGAAATCAAGGATCATCACACAACCAGAAAGTGCACTTCACACCTCTTTTCTCTTTTATGTGGATTTGTTCCAAAAGAAGGCCTCAGTATTTTTTTTTGTCAATAATTCAAAAGTGCAATACTTTACAGAAGGATGAAGACTGTCAAAGGTAGGTACATTTTGTACTGAACAGAAACCTCTGCATTAACATTGAAGGAGTGATAATGCATTGGTAAAAAGAGAGACATGCTTTACACGCAGCATTTCAAATGCTTAGCTGTTTTTCTTTTTTTAGATGACATAACAGTTTTAACAGTAATTTTTCCCCATGGATAGAAGGTGTGTAGGAACACCCTGCTTGGATTTATCAAGGGCAAATGGTGTCTAACCCCCTGGATAGCCTCCTGTAATAAAATGACTGGTTTTGTGGAGGAGGGGAGAAGCATGACATCATATCCCCTGACATTAGCTTGGCCTAAGACACAGCCTCCCACAGTCTGCCACTCTACCCTTCCAGTCAAACCAAGAAGATACAGTCTGGGTAGGTGGAATACAAGGAGTGGGTAACTGGTAGCACCACCAAGCTCAGAGGACGGCAATCAATGGCACGGAGTCCATCTGTCTGTCAGCCAGCAGCAGCATCCCTCAGGGATCAACACTAAATATCATTTAATGTCTTTATTAAAAACCCAGGTAATAATAATAAACTGGGGGTACTGGTCAGTACACAGAGGCAGAGGTGCTCTTCAGACACGAACCTTGACAGGCTACAGAAGTAAAGAGACAAGAATCTCATGAAGTCCAATAAAGACACATGCAAATCTCTGCAGCTGAAATGGGATAACTCCATTCATGAGGATCGACAGGGGTCAAAATGGCCTGGAAGCAGCTTTGCAGAAAAGGTTCCTTTTTTTTTTTTTTTTTTTTTTTGCATCCCTTTTAATTAAGTAACTACAAATGGTTGCATTACAGGTGTTTGGAACTGATGAGCAGTTCCTGAAGTACATGGGAAAAGCAGGTGCTATTGGCAAATAGGTTTAACTCCAGTTCTCCTGAACTTGGGCATTTGAGAGGAAAGAAACACATGGGCCCCTATGGAGCAACAAGAAAAGGCTTTGGAAGAACAGATGTGTCAATTGTGTGACTCTTTTTCCCCTCTTGTTCTGTTTTGCTTCTTCTGTAGACTCAAAAGATACTCTGCTCAGAGCCAGTACTCCCAGCAGGGATGACAGCTTCCTGAGGGAAAAGCTGTGGCCAATACACCAGTTTAAAACCACTTGAGCAGTCACAGCTGATCACAAAGACTTACAGAAAAACAGGAGCTTGACTGAACAATGAAGAATTCAGGATCAATTTCTCTCCAGAGGGAAGAGTTTCTGGCCTCAAAACCAAATGAGTGAACTGCATGAAAGACTACAAAAACCCTCAGATACTACACTCTCTCAAACACAGGCAAAAAAATGCAGTCAGACAGTACTTGAAAATTACACCCCATCAAAAATGTTAAGAGACTTTACAATGCCAGGAACAGAAAACATTCCAACTTTTACAGAAATGGAATCACTAGGTTTGGTCTCTACTTGGTTTGCTGTTTTGGATTTTTTTATAATTTGCATAGAAATAACAGGAAAATAAACTAAAAAACAATTGTCATAAGTAAATAAAGTAAATTTTGCACTGTTGACAAATTAAGATACTATTCCCATGACAGTGACAACGCTGGTTACTGAAGAGCCCAGGTAAATAACATAAGATCAATTCCTGGTCATAATGCATTTCTCAGTGATCAACAAATAACACCTTGGATTCAGCTAAAACAATTGTCATTGAAATCCAATAAAATAATTACTAGATATGTCTGATAGATATCAATGACACTTTAATTAAAGGACTGTGAAAGTACTTCATTATAAAAATTTATTTTTGCCCATCTTTTACATACTCTGATTCGACATCATTAATGTAAGAAATTAGGATCTCCTTAAGTCACAGTGAGCAAATCACACAGCCCGATAAGCTCATGTTACCTTCCCACTGCAATAAATATTTACATACATGCACTTCTCCCTACCCTCCAAGTACTTTCAGATGAAAAGGAGCCTGGTAATAGAGAAATTAGTTAAAAGCTGTAAGACTTCATGAAAGTTCAACAAATCATCTTTATCAGCATATAAAAAGGTCTTCAGTTCAAAGCTCTACTGTAAGTCATATTAGGGGTGATTTAAAAGAAAGGCTGATCATTTAAGTAGAATCTTTTCCAATACAAAAGCTCATTTTCAAGGCTAGACACATGACCTTGCCCAAGTAACATTTACTGTAACCATTTACAAGTAACCAAATCCTTAGGAAAAACAAATCTTCTGACAGACCATGAAAAATTAGAATCAGAGTTAACAGAAGGGCTCAAGGGAAAATTCTCCTTATGCTATCAACACCCAGTCTATCCCCAACTCTTTCTGGTTTTTTGCCACTCAACTTTCCTCCCCCTGAAGGAAGGTACACACGCAAAACAAACTGATTGCACGTGGAATCCTTTTTATCTATAGATAGATATAAACACAAATGCACAAATATCAAACAAATATTAAAATGCACAAAATATTTAAAGTAGAACCTCCAGAACCATGAACTGGACGACTGCAAGTGCAAGAATTATAAACTCCCAGCCAACCTGAATCTGTGAAGGACTTGCTTCTTCAGCTGGATCCCTTCAAGTTTATGGTGCCTAATGGAATTCATCCCAGCATACTCAAGGAGCTGCCCAATGTCACCAGGAGACCTCCCTTAAAGATTTTTCAATGGTCTTGGGATGTTTTCAGTGATGTCTTGGGAATCTAGAAAGGTCCCAGCTGACTGGAAGCTGGCAAATGAAGCAGACACTGATCTCTCCTCTCTGGTGATCAGTGACAGGGCTGAAGGGAATTACCTGAATGTTGTGTCAGGGGACGTTTAGGCTGGGTATTAGGAGAAGGTTCTGCACATAGGCAGGTGGCTAGGCACTGGACAGAGCCAAGCCTGAGACAGTTCAAGAAATGTCTGGACAACACTTTCAGGCACATGGTGTGATATTCTTGGGGATGTCCTGTGCAGGGCCAGGAGCTGGACTTGGTGGGTCCCTTCCAACTCAGGATAGTCTATGATCCTATGAAATATATCAGGGTCCTTAATTATGGTGTGGTATGGAGAGGATGAGGTAGAAGGGCAAACACTGTTTTCATCTCCTGTCCACAGGGCCAGGCTGCAGAGAACACAATTCCTTAAACTACACTGTTGTTTTCCCAAGGTTTTGCTCACACTGCCCACAGCAAATCCCATTACATTAACGTGCAAAATCTATGTTAATGCACTACTTGGCTGGGAATTTTAAGAGCACAGACGTCACACAGTTAAAGACTGCATTTCCCTCAGCAACTGTTACTTAGTAACCCTCTGCACATAAATAGAATTTTACATCACTGCATACGTGTTGTGAAGGCTAAAATCCATGCCTTGATTCTATAGGCCAGCAGGAAGGAAAGGAGTCATGTGGGCAAATGTAAAACAAAGTAGCACCAACTATTTTCAACTGCTTCTCTAGGCAGAGAATTTAACTGGAGAGAAACCTGTGGGTAAACAAGAAGCTATTTCCACTCCCTTCTTTTGGTGGTATTTCATCATAAAAAGGAAGCAGATAGACCTTGGACAGAGTTTCTGGTATTATTCATGTGCTGTACAGTGGGGACTGCAGACATAAGCACAACAGACCATGCAAAGCTCTCCACCTTCTCCCCTAAAGGTAGTATAACCCAAAGGCTATGTAACTTCTGGGTAAAATTGGTACTGCCAGAGCCACAGTCGAAACAAAACTAAAAAAAGCTGCATGAATCAGATCCAGGACTGAACAAAACAGGTGGAGCATTATGGAAAAAAAAAAATAAATCTTAAAATAAATCCAGATTAGCATTCATCGACTCTAAATACAAAAGCTTAAATAGCTGTATTTTATTAACATATATATTCAATCCTTTCCATATATAGGCTAATGACAGTCTAACTCAAGCAGCTTGAATCAATATGGTACTTCATAATCACTTTAGACCCAGAGACTACCTTTTTAGCACTGAACAAAAGAGGTGGCCTGCTGGAAATACCTAGACATCTTTTTAATTCAATTCCCTAGCACTGCAAATATAACCATTACTCAGCTTAGTCCCATCCTTTGCCTCTAGCACCCTGCAGTTGTAGCTTCTTAAATGATTTACTATAATAAAAGTGGATTATCTTGACAAAAAACCTGTTTGAGTTATACATAAGCAACAAATGTATTCATTTGAAGAGGTTACAGGTAAAAAATATTTGCAGTTATTAAACCAAGTGAATAAGTATAAGCATATAGATAAGCAACACAAGTAATTTGCAATTCTATTTTGCAAGTTTACAAGCCCTAAAGTATAGCACTTCCCCTTAAGTGCAGCATTCAAATAATCATTTCTTACTTCTTCTGAACAACGACAAATTGTTATTCTAAAACAGGATTTTAAAAGCTTTAGCAAGCCAAAATATTCTTAACTCTCAAAATTCTTCCCCTCGGCTCTCATCCTGGTAAGAGGTAACTCAACAGATACAAAGGTTCTCCTTGCAAAATCCCAGGGAATAAATCCTTTGGAATAAGGGTTTCTACTTAAAACTTTTTTTTTCCTGTCACCTTAATATTAGTAACATTGTAAGAAGCAAGACGTATCAGCACAGATCAGAAATCTTTACTCCAGGAAAGCATCAAGCAATTTCTTTTAAGAAACAACATTAGGCTATGAACCATGTTGAGGTTTGAAACTAACATTTTGAAACTAACACATTATATCATGACTAGGAGAAGTCCAGATGCCCAGAGCTGTCTCTGAAGTCCCCATTTTCTTAAGGCCACAAGACCCAACTAGGCAGTGCAGCAGCAGAACTGAGAACCGAGCAAGAGACTCGGCCAAGTCTTACTCAGCGACTGGGACAATTAAATGGGACAATTAAATGGCCATCTGGCTCCAGCACAAAGACAGCAGCTCTGCACCTATTCTACCAGCCCACGGTTTGCAGGCTGCTTGGTTAAAGCAAGCCCATGGGACAAAACCCAGAACAACTTGTCATCTGCTGAGACCAGAGCTCAAAGCTGGGATCGAAGCCAAGGGCCCCTGCTCCTGCTGGAGCCATCTCCTCTGGGGGCTACATGCGAGACATGTTCAGAGGGTCCCTCCAGTTCCTTACATACAGCATCAACAGACATCATCAGAAATTATCAAAGACGTGCAATTTAGTTGATACAAAGTCTGTATGTCAAGCCCTACAGGCTCCCCAAATGCCATAAACCCTTTATTCTTCCATAGTCAGGTGACTCAACAGCTGCAATAGAATATTATTACATTATTACAGTATTAACTGCATTATGCTATGGCATTAGGAACTCTGCACAATCCCAGAGCAGAATCTGATGCCTGGAAGATCTCAGAATCCCTTGCCAAAGGCAGACATATCCCTTGCTCCACTGGTTGTTCTTGTACTTGGAGTATACCAGCCAGGACACCAGTACAATCTGCTGAGAGGGTATTAGAAGCCAGAGCTCCCCATCCCAACTGAACACATCCAATGACTGGGATCTTGTGGCCTCCTTTCCCCCAGGCTCCATAAAACTTTCATTTTATACAGTTTTATCAATCCTTATAAAGACTACTTAGCATAGCATAATATAAAAATAATAAAAAATGAAAAATAATAGACAAAATGCCAGTGAAAAGGAAAAGAAGGCAACAGACAGAAAATACATATTGAAGAGACTCCTGAATGTAGTTCTGTTCCTTCCCTTCCTGAGAAGACTGCAGGAAAGTAGAACACAACACTGAGGTCAAATAAGAGGGAAAAGTGTCAAAGCCTGATTTTCATTAGCTATTTCACCTATTATTTTCCTTGCCAATACCCTTGCCATATAAATATATGGCAAGAAATTTGTTGAAGCACATATAAAGAAAAATGTTTTCTTTCAAATTTTTTTTAATATTGTATTGTAGAAACAAAATATCAACATTAAAATTAATTTGTCGAGTAAAAGTGTCCTGAAGCTGAGTGCTCAGGACACATTGTCAGCACCTACAAACAAACACGCTTCACTTAAGCCAATCTGAATGTAATGGATTACAGTGGATCAGATCCATCTCAAATAAAATACATAACATAGGTTTTCTCCAAACACAGATTTGATTCTGAAGGAAACTGGAGATTATTACCCCACCATAGGAGAAGATCTCCTCTCAGCAAGTTTCTATCAGCAATTATCCTGCAGCACATGACAAGTTACTTATTTCAGCACAAAAATATAACATTGTGTGCAGCCTTGACCTAGAATCTCATCTCATGTGACCAAGCTCCACAAATAATGTCAATCATCCCAAATACACTGAGTTTTCTGTGCAGTAGTGCACCAAAGATGAAACAGTTGCTACTTTATGCCATGGGTTTCATCTACTGTGAGCTCTGAAGCCTCTCCTAGAATATGAAGATATATTTATTTATACTAGTACTATATATTTGTTAAATATAAAGATATTTAACTCAATACATATTAAGTATTGAAATATATTAAATATATTTTATGATCTATAAATTTTTCTCAACTATTACAGGCACTGACTTGAGATTCTGAGTCTCACATGCTCTCATCTTCTCACATCTTTCATCTTCCAAGTCTCAAAAACCCAGAATTGTCTGGAATTTCAGACAAGAGTCTAAAAGAAAAAAAGTACTGATTATTCAGGCTTTATCACTGTGAACCATAAGGCAAGCTTCATCAGCAGTAGAAAGCCCTGGCTTAGCATTAAGAAAACATTCAGTCTGTAGCTCACAGGGAAGATCAGAATAGACAGACTCCCCAGCGTGAAAGGCTACTGGTGTTGCCTTTTGAAACTAATGCAGAAAGCACATCTGCAGCCATACAGGCATAGAAGCATGGTATCAATACCTGAATATACACTTGCATTTATACACAAATATTTTTTTAAATATACATTTGTACTTTTTTCAATATGGACATGTGCATACTTACATACATGTGCACAAAAGAAACAAAAGTGGGATTTAAAGTTTTTGCAGTTCTGCTTCACACTGACAAATTTTAGCCACATTTCCCCAAAAGGACTGCACAAAAGTCCTTGCATTTGATGCATATAACAAATTCTTTAACAGGTACAAGGTACAAATGCAAAAATCCAAAACAACTTCATGTCAAAACAGTATATAAGTGTCAATGATAGTTGGTCATAAAAATAAAAGAATATTGTTTTGATTTTCAGCTTTCAAATATTGACCATGGCACTACTGGTCTGCTTTGTAAAGCAATGTACTGTGGTAGGCTGAGAAAGTTGCAGAAAGTCATATTATAACATGAAGAGAACTGGCTTGAAGAGAAAGTAATTATTCCGGTGGATATGTGTTGTCAGAAAAGTGCCAATTTTCTCTGTTTTCTTCTGTGGTGTTCACACCTTGTTCACACCTTCCTGATCAGACTGCCTCTTAGCTGGCCATCTCCTCACTGTTCCTGAGCACTGTTAGCAGCTAAACAGCATTTCTAATACCTCAGAAAAATCAAAGCAAGGCATTTTGACTGCATCAGAGGTGCTGCCAGAAAATAGCATGCAGTAAGAAACTGGGTGAAAGAAGCAGAAGGAAGACAAAGGAAGGAGCTAGACGGATAAGTTAGCTATGACCACAAAACCAAACAAGAAAAACCCCAAATGACTCAGATTTCAACATCACCATCTCATTTTTTTTTTAATTCAAAACATCTCCAGTACATTGGTAGTTCCATAATTCACCTAAAAACATCTGCACCACCGAACAGTGACTCTATCCCTGAAGCTCTTACTGAACAGGAAAATCTGAAGACCCTAAAATGGTGACTATTGTTTTGATAAGTGCCTGCTTGAAGATATATCTCATTAGTGACAGACTTGCTAAGATTTCTGGGTCTCTTGGGTCTTTTCAATGTTTTTTGAGCTGCCTAGAGTTCCAAGCAAGCTGAGTGCCCTCAGGCCTCCCTAAATTCAGCTTTCAGCTCGAAGTCCCGCCACATCAGCCTAAACATCACTGTGTGGCACTGTGACAAAAATGCAAGATTTCCATTATTGCCTCTTCTTCATTGCAACTGATACTCAGAAGTCCCCCTAATCATCCAAGGTAACTGGCATGTAACTTGTGGCTTTTAGCTCTTTGATATCTTTAGGGTTGCTGCACTGAAAGATCAGATTTTTTTAAGAACAAATCTTATCTCAGCAATCAAGAGTAACATCATATTATTCTGCTTAAAAGTTTTTCAATTTCGTTTTACAAAAACATTTTTTTCCTTCCCCAGCAAACGCTACCGAAGTATTTCCATCGACCAGACGGCCTGTAACAGTTAAATAAAAAGGAAAATCATTCCATGGCATTTCTCCTCAAAGTGGAAAAATCCATTTCTGAACTGTAGCTGCAGACAAGTTAAATTTATTCACTGTACAAATAGCTCCAATTACTCAAGAAATCCAACTTCTGAAGTGCAAAAAGAAGTTACTGTCAGCAATACTTTGCATTGGAAAGCCCTACAACCTTTTCCTTCCAATCTCCATTGCACACTTGCTGAATTTATGAATGAGAACAAAATTCAACTCAGCTTAATGTGGAACCCCTCTTTTCTCGTGGCAGAATATTTAGCATCTGAGATGAGAGTGTTTTGACTTTGCATTGATGCACAGTGTGAAACTATGTCTTACAACTACCCTATCTGCACAGTCAGTTGCATTATCAGAAATACACTTGTTAGAAGCTGAGAATTAAAATGAAACATGGCTCCAGAACTCTTCCTCACAGCTGCTGCCCAGGAGCATCAAACAGCACTGAATTAGCACTAGGAGGAAAAAGACAAGAACAAACTTTAAAATGCATTTTTAACAGGTTTTAGTACTTTAGTAAGTGCTACAGGGCAGGTTTGCCAGTCACTGTTTAGACACTGGAGATTCTGCTGTGGTTTGACACCGGACACCCAGAGGTAAAATTTGGCCATCTTCTAAAAGGGTGAATACATTTCACCACAACTTATTTTACAGATATAACTGCATCTTAAGGTAACACATTACTGCAGAAGATTTTTAAGCCCTTCTCAAATACAACCAGGGTCAAGGTAACAAATCAGAATTTTCATCTGACCCAATTTCAGAGCAAGTGATACAACATCACTGCCACAAGCTGATCCACAAGCACAACAGTAAAAGCACAAAAAGTTCTGTGAGGAAGGAGGACACTGCTCCCTTTCAGGATCGCCACGTCACTTACTGCTTCCTCAAAATTAAAAATATCAACAGCTTTCTCTTCATTTTTATGGCATGAAGGTGCCAAAGCACTGAACAACATGTTCTCAGGCTGAAGTATGGGCTGATTTACTAGAAAAGTCATCTCAGCAGCTAGAACAGTTCACAGAGAGTTCACAAAGAATGCCTACTGCACTACACCCCTGTTCTTCCAGCTCCTTGCTAATTTAAGTGGCACTGGCATTAAACTCATTTGACAGGACATTTATCTAGTTCTGCATCAAAGCTAACAAGGACGGAACTGTAGAAAACTACCACAAAAACATGGCATCTGAAGCACAAGACCTTAAAAAAGCACAGAGTGCACTTCCCTCTTGTAGTCAGTTCTGCAGGCTGAGGGTAGGAGAACAAAGCCCAACACCCCACCTCCTCCCCAGCCAAAACCACAGCCACTGCACTTCTTCCTTTTAGACCCATGCAGGCTTCGCCAGCTCAAGACCCAAACCAAGGAGCACTAGGACTTAGCCATTGCATGCAAAACTGAAAAACACACTTGCAACTTATTTTATGCAACCATTGCCCACACATTTACTCACTTTTTCACTGAAATACAGATCTAGTGGTATACTGCCATGGTTATAAAATTCAGGCAACTCCTTAAACATTAGCAGTGTGTGCTGTGGCAGGGCCAGAACCTGCTCCTCACTTGTACCTGCCTTGCTTCTCACCTTTTATCTTTTCCATCCATTCCTTGCACAGCAGAACACTGTACTTTCAGTAGCCTTCACATGCACCAAAGGCAAACATGGAAGTGTAGGAGTATCATCTTCAGTTCAGGTACAATTTATTGTCCTCCCAAAATTTCAATGAGCTTGCTATATTTTAGACATGAGAAAGATTAATTGCTGCAGCCACAATTGACTGTACTAAATTCAGCACCCAAACAGTTTAATGAACAGTCAATTATTGAAACCCATTACCTGGATTTACACACAAGGTGTTCCTTTAAACTTCATAGTAGAACTATTTGCCCACTGAAACATTAACACAGACTTCTGATACCATACTGAGTGCTGGTGTTAAGGTTAATTTTTGAGGACAGATGTCACAGCTACTTCATGCTTGGCATTCTCAGAGGTTTCAAACAGTAAGTCATTTCTGTATCATCTCACCAGCAGAAGCACATTAGTGCCTGAAGGCTCCACTCAAGGTCTCCAAGCACTACTATTAATACAGAATGACATTGCCTCTATCCCAACAAACCATCCAGTTAGACAGCATGAAGGTTAAGAAATTAAATAGGAAGACAGAGAGAGCACATGAGGATTTGCTCAAGGGCAAAGCTAGGTTGATGGTAGAACATGAGGAAAACAGACATCTATCAAATTCAACTGGTGTTGTTGAACCTGACTGCCCAGAACTTCCCTTCACACCCTTGAAGAAGATTTGCCTCTTTCAAAAGCAGCAGTTCCTTGTACCAGGCATCAGCATAACCACACACCAGTTGGTCATAAGGATCCTACAGAGCATATCTAACTTGCAAAATTGACTGGTAAAAATGCTCATCAAATCTCTCACAGAAAACACTGGTGCTCTCAACACTTTAAAGCTTTTTTCTCCTTTTTGCTTGCCTTCAGAAAACATACTGGCTCAAGGAGGAGCGTTTTAATCTATCCATCAAATAGCAAAAATTTCACTATAATAGTTCCTGTGCTCTTTACTGCTTTACAGGAAAGAGTAAAACTCTGAGAAAACACACAATTACACTGCAAAATAAAAATAGTGGTATACAACTTTGCTAGGAAGAAAAAGTGAGAAGGCTTTGTGATTAATTTTGGTATGGTAATAAGACTATTTCTTTTTGTTTATTTTTTACAGAAAAGTGTACCCCAGACTTCAAAATCCATACAATATCTATGTTACATCTCTCAAGCTGTATGTACTAAAAATAATAAACTTTTATCTTACAAAAGTAATACTTCAGAGCAATTAACTAAGCAAGTAAAAGGTGTTTCATCTGTTGGTTTTTTTTTCCTTTTTTGATAATTTATGATGCATACCAAGAGGAAGCACCTGGTATGCATCATACCACACATCCAGCTCAGGCCTGTAAACAGCCTAAGCCATGAGAGGTAGTGAAAGCTTTTATTCTTGCAGATCACTGAGCATGTATGAGATGACCAGTTCAACTACCATCGTGTGCCAGTCATCTTAATTTCAATTCCCTTTCACCAGGAAGAGACAAAAAATTTTCAATCAGTGTTACCCAGCTGCAGCCTTAGGGTGCTAATTTCACAACATTAGCAAGGTAATAGGGGGAAAAAAGAGGAGAGGAAATAGAATCTCCTCTAAAGCAGCACAGAAACTGATTTACTGATACATGGTCACCGCAGCAATTTAGCTTGAAGTAATTATGCTGAGCTCTCCTTAAACACTGAGAACCTGTCAGTTTATTAAAGTTATATCAAATCAACCACTGCAAAACACACTATAGAATCTAGGTATATAACACAGGGCAATCAAAGGCAAGATTTTTCAGTCTTGCCTTTTACCCAAGTCTTGCTGGGTAATAAGTTCATTACCCAGCAAGACTTGGTCATTATTAACGGATTATTTTTAGTTCAAAGAAAACATTAAATTGCAGACTGAATGCCTTATTCATCATTATGTCTGTTTTCAGTTTTGGCCTGCAATTACATTTCCCAAGGCTTTTCAGAGCTGACTACCAGAAGCAGCAATTTGGTTTGGTTCTTCGCTGGTTTTTTACAGTTACATAAAGAACATGAACTACGCAGATAATTCAGCATTTCCCATAATCTAATATGTCCCAGGCTTGTATAAATTTCTTGAGCAATCCCTTGACATGGCAATGCAGTGGGTTTTGATCTTTCATAACAGGTCACAAGCTTTATTTCCAGCTCCCCACAGTACTAGGTGACCCTGGAAACCAGGCTACGTGGACCAGGTGCATTTGGAAGTAGTTCTGGAATAAGTGGGACAATGCCAGAAACCTTCCTTCAAACCCTTCTTCCTGAACAATCGAAGGGCCAGTTTTGACAGATAGCAAGAAAGTTCAAAGATTTTGGGACGGTAACAATGTGCTGTGCAGAACTCTAATGAGGAGTTATCAGAGAGCTGTGCTGTTATAACACGGGCAGCTTTAGTCATTGCAGAAGAGATTGTGCCACTTTGTAGCGTAACGATGACAAATCAGCACACAGCAACTGGAACGCTGAACCAGTAAAACTCCACTGTCTGCTCTTTTTACTCCTCTACATTTAGCTCTATGAGAAGTTAAAGAAACTCAGAGCAATAAACTCATGGCAGCCTATTCATTTTGTTATCGTCATTCTTAATTATATTTATGTTAAATTCAAACTCAAGTATTAACACTAAGAGGAAAGTAAACAAAATAAATACTTAAACATTTACTAATGCATTAAGCAGATGCAAAGTCTAGTATCATTCAAAGTAAAAAGAAAAGATAAAATGTTGAGTTCATTGAGGAATGTTTTTGTGTCTTACAAAACTCTAAAAAAAGCAGGTCCATTAAACATACTAGAAAGAAATCCCACAGAAATGAGGTAGTGTATGCTACTGCTGTGAGTAAAACAGAAGGGTTTTGTAAATACTCCTCCACATTATCTATGTCAAATATTTTTCAAAGTATTCACTTAATTTCACAATATCTCATTATTTAATAAATAATCACTGTAGCTTGCCATATCTATATATCAAGAGGAGAACAATATTTTGAAGGAAGTGTTACAGCATGGGAAGCCATCTTAATGTCTTCTGTAAATTTCCTAATTTGAAAGCATATTAGTGTCACCTAAGACAGTTCATGAAGTAATTGCTTTCCAGAAGTCAATTTCTAATTTTTTAATTCAAACACACAAATTTACTAAAAGTAAAGTCAAGCTAGATGCCAACTCTTAAAACCACCAAACCAACCTAATAGTAATTGCTGGATTAAATGACATTTACTGGACAGCCAAGAACGGGAATTGCTGCAACTGGCAACAGTCTCTTTAATGTCACTACACATAAAATAGCTTTGTGGAGGAATAGTCTACCATTCCAGGAGCAGTACAGTGACTGTAAATCTGACCTCAAAGGTTCAAAGAAGATGCCTAAAATAATGTTTTTCCTTTGGACCTACAGTTTTGGGAAAGGGCTTACAGTAAACAGCCTGCAGAATGAAAGTAATGAAATTTAGAAAGATCCTTGGTGAGATGTTTGCCTCTTTCTTGCAGTTCTATTACTATGAGAGAGGAGAGGCAGTTCAGCATTTCCATTGAAGTTTCTGTAAGCTGTCAGCAGGTCTAGAAGATTAGTGGGAAAACCGTTCTAATCTACAGCAATATTGAACAACAACAAAAAAACCGACTTCAACTTTGAAAAAAATAAAAAAAAAAAAAACCAAACCAAACTGTTTTGGCTAATGCCACTAAGAAATTTAATGCTGCCTGAAAGTACTGAATCAAGAATGACTAACTACAGGGAATCCATAGTAACACCTTAAACATGTATTTCCCGATTTAAAATCTATGGCCTTGTAATTTCTTGTGGCATGATTACTGTTTTAGATAAAGGGAGATCATGCACATCTCTGTGCATAAAGGGAGATTTTGATCAAGCACTGACAGTTTGAAAGTTTAGGGGTTTGGTGTTTTGGCTTTTTGACCTTCTAGGAGGATGAGTGAAGGACAGAAGATATTACTACAGTAGTTAGTTCCCGCTTCACAAAACAGTTTTGGTAAACTAATGTTATTTTGATTGCAGAATCAAGTGTTCTCCATGAACTGATTAGGACAAAGAAGGAATTTTAAAGAACTGCAGCCATCCATTTCCTTCTAGTTCTGTCCTATATACCAAGGGCAGACTCACGGTCACCACCACAGAATTTGTACCTCCTTGCACAGGCTGTTACAATTTGAAGAATTTTTAGCTTTTTAAAGCCAGATGTGGCCCACAACTCACCCACCTGCCATTCAGATGCCTCAAACACGTGATCCCACAGCAGGAGAGAAGCTACAATGTGGGTTTTTTTAACCAAATTTTATCTCCAAAGACCAAAGCAGGGGGTATTTGGTGCACTGCAGCCCATCAAGCTCTGTAAACTTAATGTATCATACCTGCAGGATCTCACATGCTTATTTAGAAAGGATCAAAATACTTGGCTAAATGTTTCTGTTTGGTGCATTTGACTTTTCTGCACAACTGACTTTTCTAAAGGGCAAGTCTGCAAGACCAGGCACCACAAGACAGCAACTTGAGATTCATACCATTGTTTGTCCTCAAACTGAAACTTTGGGACTCAAAAGCATTTTGCAAAATACTGCACTGACACAAAACAAAACTGTATGTAGCCAGCTGTCCTCTGTTCCTGCTGCTTTCTCCCCATCCCTTCCAGTGTGACTATGCATTTTCCTAAAGGAGATGGCAAGGAACTGATAACTGTATGAGTTCTAGTTTGTATACCCTTTGAGGATAGCTGATAATCTGCCACAGCAAAGCAAAATACCCACATTGCTCCAGATAAAGCCCAGAACTATCTATTTACAACTCATGTCCAAAGCAAAGGGCAATAGCTTTATACAGTGTGGGCTTAGACTGTAAACTTATTTTTGGATGAGGATGTGTAGAGGAAAGATAGCAATAGCTAGCAACAAGCAGTGGGTTGGTTTTTTTTTTTTTTTTTTAAATATCTATAGAAAGATGTTCTGTTTTAAGATGTGTGAAATCTCTTCCGGTACAACATAGAAAAACAAATAAACAAGATATTATCACAAGGCAAACAGAATACCACATTATGTGCAGAATAAACAACAGTGTCAGCAGATGCCTAGGAATCAAATACTAACTTTTAATGAACATTTTGACAGCTCCTTTTTTTTTTTTTCCTAGGGAGGAGATTTTTAAAGCTGTATCTCCTTGGATTGACACCCTTGTCCTTAAAAATCCTTTTATTTTACCTATTTTTTCACAGTGTCTTTCTTATGGATGAAGCCAATTTTATTGCCCAAATGAAAAACTGTCAACACACAGAATGTAACTCTGCTCACTGACTCCTAAAAAAGATACTGTACAGTATCATGATTCTAAGTCCCTTTCATTCATTAGCACCATGACTGAGAAGATTATTATCTACTATGGATCAAACATCACATCTCTCACTAAATCCAGCAGAACAAAATCTTCATCTGGCCACATCTCATAGGACACTCTTTCAAAAACATGGTCACTTTACAGTGTAAACTACAAAATAATAATGATAACAGTGATCTGGTAAACAACTACTGTCCTAAAAACCCCCTGTATTTCACAGAATACATATTTCCCAAGTGGCTCTCTCTCTTCCATTTTCTACACTCACCTTGGTTGACTTCTCAGTGCTATGCTCTCGTTTTCCTACATGGTTCCCCATGATGGATCACCAAACTTTAAATTCTGAAAAGATAAAAACAAAACAACATTTTTGAAACCAATACATTTGTAAAGAAATACAAATAAATTTTTAACCTGACACATAACAAAGACATTTTTCATATTCAATGAGAATTTTTACAATCCAAGGTAAGATCCTAAGGAAAAAAACTTGTATGCTTATCTGGTCTATTTTGCACATTTAAGCATTATCAGAAAGCTTTCCTACTTCTATTAAAAAAAAAAAAAAAACCAAAAACATAGAAGAGAAGAAAAAAAATAAAACATTCTTTTTGAAATTTGCACATAAATCAAAACTAGATTAGAAATTAGGTAGAGGCCCTGTCTTTCGATATTATGTTTTAGTAACAAATAGTGCAGTACATATCAAATAATTTGTTACTATAAACTTCCATAAAAGTTCAAGTAAGTTCTTTTGAATTCCCATTTACCACTATATAAACAGCAATTAGTGAAAAAAGCACCTCATTAACTGCTAACAATTCACTGTGAAGGTTAGAACATGTGAGTTGTTTACAGCTCCCACTTTCATGATGAGCACATAAGAAGTGCCAACTCTTTCTTTGTATTTTCTGGCTCATCCTGCCATATCTCAGCTTAACAGAGCTTATGTAGGTTAAACCACAACACGCAAATTTCAGCTTTTAGAGCACACTCATGGTTGTGCCACATATTTCTTGTCATAGAAGCAGGTGTCGGTATAGGACCTTGCAGCTGCTGCCTTGAGATGATTTGAATGCAGTGCATCACAGCATTTAGACTCATGAGACTTAAAATTACATGCATGACTTAAAATTACATGCATGAAATAAAGCAATAGACTATACAAACTCATATATTGTTATAACCCCAGCTACATGCACTGATTTGTGTACAAAAGGATTCTAAAGACAGAAACTTTGCTCTTGACAAAGTACACATCTGTGATGGGCAGTCATAAGTAATCAATCTAAGTTTGTATCTCTACTTCAGCTTTTAGAGAGACTGACAGATTTATTTACACACACACTTTACCACCCTATCCAACCCCCAGTAATAAATTTCAAATTTTGAGGGTCTACAGTGTTTATTTGGCGATTCACTGAATTCAGTTTGCTCTAAGTTCCACGTTATCACTGTATCCAATTAAATAAATCCTTACAAAAATCCATTTTCAAGGTCTCACAAAATCAAAATTAAGAACATCCAAACTCAGTAAGTGCATTCAAGATAGAATTTGTTACTAAATTGAAAACAGATGTTTTTAAACCAGCCCTATCTATTGCATACAAGATTTAAAAACCCACAAAAAACAAAAACACAAAAACCAAAAAGCACTGTACTTTCCAACTGTGAGATCGGCACAATCAATTCACCCATTTTTGACATTCTAAAATTTTTGATGGAAAAATACAAATAAATTCATATACACTGGCTTTCAGACCTGAATTTCCTCAAACTGGTCTTTGCTCTACAAATTATGAGCAGCAGCTCATTCCTCATCAAGTAGATGATGAGGAATTGGTGAATTCCCAACATAAGGAAAGCAGAGCAGAATACAAAATTGTAAGACATATCTACAGCAGAATATAAAGGCAAATGTTCTAAATGTTATTCTTCCATTCATTTATCAAAAAAATAACTATCAAATTTAGTCCATAACACACATATGTCTAAGTACACAGATGATGAAGCCAACATAACACTTGCAGACCAGATCTGTGATCATTGTCTTCCTTTCTCCCCTTAGCCTCCCTCGTGTCTCTGGAGTAATGCTCCAGAAACAACCACCCTGTATCCATAAAACACTCCATAAACACTCACAGCTAGATTTTACTTTATTTTTTTTCATGCACAAATAAATGCAGATGCTTGGAGAGAAGCTAGCTACAGGTAACTGCTATTAATTCCTCACATAGCAATACAACTATTTTTCAGCCAAAGGGACAAAAGCAACCAGCCACTAGCAAGGGTATCCAAAATGTTACAGATTTCTTCATGCTACCTATTAAACAGTGAAATCTAAGTAATCCTTTGGCAAAGAAAGGATTCCAAGAATCCGACATGAATTATGAAAGAAATTGCATAGTGCCAACTGTTCTGTAGATATCCGATTAGGAAGTAAAACCATACATACATGCAAACATTTATAGCAACAAAGACTTAATTTTTCACTTCAGCCTCAAGCAGAAATCCACCTTACTTGACTAAAAATTGAGCACACAGGTTGTTTTCACTTCAGGATGAAACACTGAGACTTCAACACTGACTCTGGTTCTTACTGTACAGAGGGAGACCACACTGCACAGTTTCTACCTGCACCAATCTTTATGCAATGAGTTGAGTCACTGACTTCGATGGGATTACTCACTTTTACAAATCTTTGTAGGAACTTGCAGCCAACTATTCTAAACATCTCAGCTGGAAAAAGATTCATATTTTCTTTTTAGTCACCTTCATAATGTACAGGTTGCCGGACTAAGCAGCTCTGTATGAAGTGAAGACACAGCTTCTTACGCTTAACAATATCCATCAACTGAACAACACTCTTTGCAGAGGAATCCATGAATGATTCAGCACTGATGAACAGCCACAAGAACAGTCACAGTGCTCCAAGCAATGAAGAAACAGAAGTACAGTGGAAATGCAATACCTTCTTTGAATCTCACATGAATCACACCTAACAATAAGCTGCCAAAACAGGCCTGCACATGGGATCGAGCTTATGACCACAACAGCACTTGCCAAAAAGCTTCCTAGCGAAACCCTGCAAGTTTTGCAAATCCAATGAGATGACAAATTTTGTACATGAGCTTGAGTCACAAATGAGAGGGGACACCCCACATGCCTGCAGTGGACAGAGTTATATCACCAGCTCCCCTATAAAACTCCCCATCAAGAGTTCCTGGTTCCATATTAAAACCATCTGAGAGGCTCAGAAAATTAAAGGCCACACAACTAAACTGATTTAACAGGACTAAAAGTTGAAAATGCTTCTGTTACCTAAAAACTCTTTAGGGTGAAGTGAGTGAATCGGGGCAGGAAGTTGTGAGCCACTGCTGCAGGTGCCACCAGCAGAGCTCTCCAGCTGCCTCAGCACTCTGCCACAACCACCTACTGAGCTGAATCAGCTCTGCTGCTATGACCTGGCACTTCCCAATCCATGACTGATACAGCAGTAGCTTCACCTATGCCAGCTGCTTTGAGTAATTCCAAAAACAGCCGAGGGATTTTGCCTGGGGAAATGAAATTAAGCGTCTCCTCCCATCAATTCACCTTCTCACAGAGTTTAGACTAACAGATAACCTGATGGAAGCCTAGACCAAGCAGCTTTCCCACTCTCTTCACAGCAGGAACACATATTTCAACTAGCAACAACTACAGAAATGCCTGTGCCTTACCCAAGGAGAAAAACTTGTTTTTCCAAAACTCAAAAAAAGAAATGGAAAAACTCTGTTCTACACAACATATACCTGTAATAATACACTTGGGTTGGCATCATGTAATTTATCTTCACCTGAGCAGTTAATTAAAAATAGGGGTTCAGAAACATATATCATTGTAGCATTTTTTAGCCCATTCTAGTCTGCCTGTCAATATTTGCAGCTAAACAAGTCGTTCTAGTGATCTTCCCATACACACCCACTGTCCTATAAAGAAGATTTAGAATTGTCTTTGAAAGGCAGAAAAACACTTCTCCAAACCTTCTGAATATAACAAGAAAAGCAATGGCATTCCTTTCTGCAGGTTATGCAGTTTTAACTGCAAAATAGCATTTTCTTACTCACAGGAGCCTGAAAAAAGTTCACCCATGTAGTCACCAGACTTTAAATAAGTGATGTTGTAATTGAGGAGTCAAAACAGTCTGTAAGCCAATCCACATGGAGCACTTTTGTTGAACATTATTGGTTACTTCAAATTAAAAAGCATAAACTACTGAATGTGTATCACCTGATGCTGAAAATGGATTTCAAAATATGATCTTCCCTCTTCCCACACATGTAGTTCTGTTGAGTTAATTATGACTCAACAGAACTACATGTAATAATAAAGGTATGCAAGGACTTACATATTTACAGGTATCAGAACATAATTACTACCTTGTCTAGGAATATGTATTCATCACAGACTGATGTTGGGTAATAGTGCAGAGCTACAAGTGCTCCTAGCCTTACTCACACATGGGAAGGGTAACCATAGAATATAAAAATATTTGAGGAATTTACTTAAAACTTCCTGCTAAATTCATAACTATTCTTATACAAATAAATATGACATTTTACTACTATACACAGATCATATCAGAAAAAAGGGTAATTTCTTTTAAGAAATGCGCAAGTTCTCTCTAATTCTGGTAGACTCCTAACGTAAACTCTTAATTACAAACTTACCCAAGGTTTTGTGGTATTTTTTGTTGTTGTTTTGGTTTGGTTTTTTGCAGGTTTTTTTTTTGTGTTTGTTTGGTTTTTTGCTTGTTTGTGGTAGTGTCAAGTCCTGGTTACAAAGCTTCCTGGGAAGCAAGCTGACACATTGCACAGCAGTGGCTGCCAGCTAGATGGATATCTTTGAGTGGTTGTTTTGGGCTCTCAGTGTGATACACATCTTTCTAAGGAAGCCTTTCACTTCATCTTCTTTCAAAACAAGACCGAGGCACTTGGCATGCCTCATCTGTTTCTTCAGAATTCCCTCATCATGGCAACCAAATATTCCAACTCGCCAAGAAAGAAAACCTCCAGCAGGCACGAATCCTGCTAATCCATCAGCAGCCATAGTCAGACGCTTCATAGACAGATGTGAGCAACCACATAACTAAAGTAACCTGCCCCATGGACAAACTGCTCCACAGGAGTCTCACCCTCTTAATTCAACTGTTAAATCAGTTCATAAAATATAGTGCCTTAAATCCCTTACAAGTTTCATTGTTATTTAAAGCAAATATAATTTTTCATTATTGTGAAAGAATGCAATACTTCCTAAATCAAACTTTATTTCACTTTTGACTTCCACAATTATATTTCTCTGAAAGAAAAACATGTTATTGCAGACATATTTCCATCATGAATTATCAAAACCAAGATTTCAGTGGTGACCATAGCCTATAAATCAGAGAAGTCAACAGGAGTTTGGTACTTACAGATGTATTTAATCATGCTTGTACAGTGTCTTGCATATCACAGTCCTGACCTATCCAGATATTACAGCAATGTCAAAGTTTACAGATGTTTACAGATAACTGCATGTACCTTAGCAAGGACACTAGGCCTAGAAAACCACTCCTCTGAGAGACTGGCCAAGTTCTGAAACACTTTTACCTGAGAAAATACTCCCCAGTGCTAGCACAGTTGCTCAGTAATTCATACACAGTTCCTGTATCATTGCAAAGGACACCAAAATTATTTAATTTTCTCTAAAATTTTCTGCAACACTATGGCACATGAGAAAGGCTACAACAGCGAGAGAGAATGTATTCTGTGAAAAAAGGTCATTGCAAACTATTTCCTAAAATTGCCACAGGGTAAGCAGGACCCAAGGTTTAAGATATTTCCTGACTGTTTTTATTACCATTTTCTTCTATTGCCAACAAGAAGGATAGTGCACACTATCTTTTACAAAAGCATGTTATTTCCAGGAATCTCACCTCAGCACACTGAGCATAGCCCAAACTTTATTCTAGACTACAGTGAGATTACAATGAAATTGCTAAGCCACATTTATTTTCTGTAATGCAGGTTCTTCTTGCTTTTCTCTCCTTTCTTCCTTCAAACCACTCCACTCTCCTTGCTAGAGCACCATCCACCCTGTCCATTAAGAAAAAGAAAATTTCTCAACAGGGCTCTTGTGCTTCCAAAATGGAAAAATGCTCCCCTAAGGTCATGTAGCACATGCTGGTACCTACGCTCCTTCACGCAAACAGAAATCATCGATGACCACAATCACTCGGCATCAGCCACATGTTTACTGTTTGTCTTCAAAACACTAAGATTAGCAAAGCCCTGTGAACTCTGTGCCAATCCACCTGCAGGGTCATAAGGAAATTTCCTTATCGGCTCCAGTGCACCTGAGGAGGGAGCCAGGTAGGACCCCAAAGGCCTGGGGCAAGGTACAGCAGCACGTTTGAGCTCCATCCCTTCTGCTTGCTGCACTTCTACCACTGTACCTGCAACTGGATCTTGACTAAACACGAATTTCCTTGTAAGTACTCTGTGACTTTGCTGAGATACTTGTGCCTCTCAGCTACTCCCAGTCTAGGGAACAGAGGGGGCCACACAGGCACCTCCCTTGAATCTATGCATCAAAAGGAAAATGGTGTCCTCCTATGAAATTAAGACTGATTTGTCTGTTTTTATCTCAGTCACTAATATGAAAAGGTTCACTTGCTACATGCTGTCTTTCATGCACAGCACCACAACAAAATAGGCTGGGTGTTGTTATTCTCTTTTTCATATAGGTTTATGTCTGCATGGCATACAACACCTTGGAGCTAGGACCAATTTTTCCCAGCTTTCTGGAAAGGGTCAGACATATATTCATTGATTATTTTTTTTCAGCAACTACATGCTCCAGAGACAAAATAATTTGATACTACAGTAAAATACATTATCTCATGAAAAAAAAAAAAAAAGAAAAAAAATGGGACGGAGGAAGTTAGAAAGTTTAAGAATTGAGACATATCATAGCCTCATTCTATGCATTTGTAAGATATGCAGTAGACAGATTTCTAAGACCAGTGCTTTCCACCATTATGGCTTCTAAAGTACTATATTTCCTTTACAAATATACCTTCACAGCTGTGAACCTCAACATTCAGCCTCAGTGAGTCAACAACTAAAAGTAAGACATTTGCCCTAGATTCTTAGGTAGTTCTGAATAATAGGAAACACCACACAAGAATATATAACTCAAATGGAGTATTAACCAGGAGAATGAAAAAAAGAACAAACTTAATATTCAAATCATGGAGAATTTCAGGCCAAAGTAACAATCTTAACAGTACCAGAGGATAAAAATAAAAACAACTGAGAAATGATACAGAAAATTATAATTGTTTGTTACTTGAAGACTTTCAGTTTCTGAGATTAAGGTACTCTGAAAACAGACAAGACCTAGCACCTCTATTCTGATAAAAATTTTAAAATGCCAAGAGAATAAAACCAAGATATATTTGATAACTCACTTTTTTTTCTCCTTCTCTGCTTAGAAAAACCAGCCCTCTCCAAATGTTGAGTGGTTTATTCTCCCTTTCAAAGTGAGGTAGGTTACCTAAGCTTCCCAGAGAACACAGGCACTTTGATGATCAGTATTTCATTAACACTTTGTAGAGACTGACAACAACATGCACACCTGCAGTTCTAAACACACATGAATTAAAGGCACTGTATGCCTGCTCTTCTCATACCCAACAGACTGACAGATGGGACAAGGAGATGATTCACCCCCTTCAGACAGCATTAACTGTGCTGTGAGATAACACTGAATCACTAGATCCTTCTCAATTAAAAGGAAAAAAAAAGTCTCTCTCTCTCTCTCCCTGATCTTTCTCTCTTCTGACTTCATATATGTTATCTATATTCAAACATATCAACCAACAGGATGGATTTCCTGCAGATTCTCCTCTGTAACATTTGGCATAAATACTGATATTGCGAAAGGGTCTGACTTTCACCATACTCCGAGTTTACTCCCTTTGGCCCAATCTACTTCCCTACAGTCATTTCCCTCCCTTCCTACCCATGAACGCACTGCCAAAGAGGCACAAAACCCAATGTTTCTTCTCTGACACAGAAAAAATGCATCCTTAACTCTGTGCTTGTATTTCTCTTTTCTTGTGCATTGTGTTTCTCACTATTTTTTTTGCCTTCTTTTGCCTGGCTGTTTTGTATAGGTGTTCATACATGAAATCATGATCCTAAAGTGTTTTTTAAAGTAATTTGATGAAGACTTAAGCCTCGGTATTTTAATTTGTAAGCATGCTGAAGACATGCAAGAACGTTCAAAACTCATGTGGCAGCCTCTTAAAAGGTCACCATTATCCAGAGTCCATTAACACAAACAAGACAGCTCTCCAGTCAGAAATGGTTTGCTATGCAAGCTGCAAGTGACACCTCAGGAAGCTTACGTAAAGATTTATATGCTCCTCTCCTCTGAAATCAGTAAATAAATTTAAGAACAAAGTAACTCAGAAAGCTGTAGAGAAGCAATTTTTCTGGGCTCATAAATGATTATCTGGGAAGACACATACTCTGATCCCAGTTTGGGATTTTCTCTGGTGATGACACACTGATTTACTTTCCCTTCTCAGAAGAGAAAGCAAAATATCTTTTTTTGTGAAGGATAATTGCATAGCTGAGAAATAAATAATCAATTTATCTTCTTTTCAAATGGAATTTTAATCCAGATGTGTTGGCTTTAATTGTTTAGGTCAGAGGTTCAGCAGGTTACAGTCACTAAGCTGTGAGTTGTTGCACTTGGAATTTTAAATAATTAATGAGTAACAGCAGCTGAAATCTGCATGAGGAACATCACCCTGACATAATTATTGTACTTGTGTGCTTCTTTAAATATGCTTTCAAGAACTCGTGGCTCGTACTTGAATATTGTCTCATTTTATGTAACTCATAAATGTCATGTGCTAATGTTTTCCCAGTCTTTATCAGAGGTACATTTAAAGCCAATATAGAAACAGTCATTACTGAATAACTACTGAAGAGAACAATAATAGACCCAGGGGAAAATTTCCATTTGAACATGAGAATGTTCTAAATGTACACAAGACCATTATCTCCCCTTCTTTCATTAAAAAGAAAACCAGATTGTTTATTCCACATTAAAAGGAAGACAAAAGCATGTGACAGGCCAAACACTCATTTTTTCAGCATGGTTTTCAAGCGCAGTTCACTATTTATCAGTGTACAAAAGAAAAAGATAACAAAATCTGGCAACATATCAAAATAATGGAGTGAGAAAATAAATGTTTCAATAAGGAGACTAGCAGTGTATTCACTTTCAATCATGATTACCAAAACATATCTCAAATCCACTATATGATTAAAAGTAAGCTTGTATATAATATTTGCAGAACCCATCACAAGAATATCTTGTTCTTGAACAAGTTGCGCTTGTAAACTATTTTATTGTTAACTAAATATTTTTTTAAAAAGAAAATGTTGCAAATGCCATCATCTGTGACAGGGTCCACAGCCTTCAGCCAAGAGGGGTTTTCCAGACAGTGTGCAGAGATAGAGAGGAAGTTCCTTCCCTAAAGGTTTTGCAACATAAGTAGACAAAACACATGACCAGAAGGTAAACCTTTCTCCCATATTACAGATATAGAGCAAAGGCAGAGATAAGTTAAGGACAATACACCAAAAAAATACTTACAGCTCACTTGAGAAGTTTTGGCAGACATTAGAAAATTAAATCCAGAGTTGTAATTCTGAAAACCCGTTCTCAGCTACTCATAATGCCAGGGTTTGTACTCACAACACACACCTCCTTTCTTATTTTACAAGTGCTCCATGGCTTTCAAGTTCTGCTATCAGTCACACAAAATAACACTCCAGCTGCGATGATACAGCCAAGCATCTTCACATGATTTTACACCAGAACCCCATCAATATACAATGAGGTTATTTCTCTGACATCCTAGGGCTTCATTCAGCCAACTTTGTCTCAAACACAGAAAATGTGAACTATCAGACTCAAGATTATCACAAGACAGAGTGGAAACCACTGCAACAACCCACTCCCTGCCTTTTTTTTTTCCCTAGGCAGCTATAGCAGAAGGTCATCTATACCATGAGATAATAAGCTTGTGATTAGCACACTCACACAGGATGTGGGAAACCAGGGATCGTCTTAGACGACACTGAAGGGAAAGATCAGTCTGGCTTGATCACAGGATAACTGTGAGTCACCAGTGTGATCTGGCAAGGGGAAAATAGATTGAAAAAAACCCAGACAAACAGACCAACATTGTATCATGAAGGAGTATTTCCAGCTAAAACAGGGAAGAATTAAAGTCATCACACAAGCCACTAGCATAACATCAGCTGAAGATAAGGTACAATTCTGGTCAGCCGTAGCTAACAACATGAATTTTTTACTAGAACAGATGCGAAAAATGAGGGGAGCAATAGGAACCTATTAGACAGAGATAAGGCTAAGAGCTCATAACATGTCAAACCTAAGTAAAGCAAAGCTAAATGAGTGTTGGAGGAAGAGAAAATAGACACTGCCCACATATAAGTCTAAACTGAAACTCAGAATATTTCTAAGCATCAGGAGAGCAGGGCTCTGGGAGAACCAGAGGGGAGTAGAACACCTAGCTGTGTTGCAGATAGAAAGCAAGAGTCTGACCACTGTATTTCAGGGACTGCATGAATGGTGTGGTTCTTATCATGGCAGGACAGCCCCAAATGACACAGGGCATTCCTCTGCCCTGGGAATATTTCAATCCATATTTCTGAACAGTGTACCTGGAGCACTGGGGTGGGAAGCAGGGGGAGTAGGGAGCAGAGAGGGCCTACCTTTTTCTGAATCTGTTCATTCAGAAAAAGCTCACAGTGTCACTGTTCACAGTGACAACTGACTGTAAAAAGTAATAAAATAAAGCCCCAAACAAAACAAAATCACAAAACCAACACTACTCTGGAAAGGGGGAACAGAAATGAAATAGGATAGCTTTTAGCCAGATTTCACTGGCATGTAGGATATTAGACAAACAGACTTTATTCCCCACTCTGAGCTCATCCACTTTATCCTGTAAGGGATCAGTGTAAGTATGGGAGAGCTGTAACCCCCTCTGCACCAAGACATGCATTTACTGAAGAAAGGGAGCATGACTCCTGCTCAAGAGCTTCTACCTTGGCAGCCTGCTCCTTGCATCAGGAAACACAGGTCTGAACCCTTGGGGAAAGAGCTGGAGCTGATCTCCATCCCAACCACTGCACAGCAGGATCTTGGCTAACCAGCTCTTCTGCAAGTTTCTGAGCAGTGGCTCTCAGGAAACATTTGTGACACACACACAAAATCCACCTCTACCCTCTGCAGTTCTGGGAACTGAAACAGCAGTGAAACACACTTTGTTTGGATGGATACTGACTTTGAGGAGCCTTTGCTCATTGGCTACATTGGGTGATATTCTGAGACATCTGATTCTGAGCACTAGGTAGACTAGGGATTTCGTAGAAGGCTCTTCAAGTTTCTTTCACCCCTATTTCCCACACCATTTACAAACGGACTGCTCTTTTCATAACATTCCTCTAAGACTACATTCCAAAAGAGTCCTTAAAATCCCCTCCTCAAAAACTCTGCAGTAAACACTCCTCCATGGAAATGCAATAATGAGTAATATTTCCACAGTCTGTGACTGAAACTTTGTAGCACATATGCACAGAACAAACGATCTAATTAACTCTTCAGCAATTTGTTAGTGCACCTCATCATTGACTCAATCCATAAAAGTGCTTCGCATTCCATACCCTAAGAGAATTAAAACCTTTCAGAAAAGAGATACTTAGCTGCTGGTTTGGCCAAATTCTTTATTTCTTACCCCAAACAATATCTCTACCCAACCTACTACCATGCAGCTCTTAACTCACCTACAGCCCCTTCAAACAACAACTACTCATAGCATAAATACAGTAATTAATACAAGTCACTAGACCTGAATCAAAACCTGTCATTTAACATTCACATGAGTTAGCTACAAGTGAAAGCAATGGGTCTTTTATTTAATGAAGCATCATACTTAAACCAGCTTTTATTGAACTGCAAGCAATTAAGGTATACCAATAGGATTTAGCTGATTTATAATACATTTTTAAGGGAAAATTCAGCTATATAAATTAACAGTTATGATAAGTTTGAGATGTTACAGCTAGAGTCTTTCACTCCCAAGTGAACAATCCCTTCTTAATTTCAACATTGCTCAATTGCGGTTCCTAATATTTAGTCTGTGGCATTTTAAGACCTTAAAATAATTCTGAATTACCAAATCTGCCTTTACTAAGCTAATGCTACTGTTTTCATCACTACCTTCTTTTGTTTAACCAATAACACTAATGCATTACTGCTTATGGGTAAGTATCTATTAGTAAATCCATTCTCAATTCGGTATTTGAGCATCTGCCAAAAGTAATGCCAATTTCCAAAACAAAAATACAGCAATGCTAGGGACAAAAAAAAAAAAAAACCAAACCAAAACAAAAAACCACAATTGTTTTCCCCATTTACTATCTTGAAGCACACAATATTCACTCAGAAAAAAAACACAGCTCCACCCCCAAAACCACAGGCTTCACAGCATCTAGCAAGGATGTTTAAAAACATAAGTTAAAAGCACTCCAGACTCTGTATGTTTGAAGCTAAGCAAAGTGGAAAGCAATTATCACCAGAACTGTTTTGGAGTTTTTTTAAACATAGCTGCATGTAAACATTTCATCAGTTTGGATAAATCAGAGTGCACTTTTTTTCACTCTTATATTCAATTAGTCATACACAGACGTTTCCCTTATCTTGCCAATTACATAATATAAACAGCCAGTCCTAAAGCACTTAAAATGTCACCAGATTTTGGTGGTCTGCTAAAATGGAGGGGGATTGCAGATCATACCACAAATGCTCTCTCAAATGCCACATGGGGAAAAGGTGTAAGCAGACAATAACAGAATCAGATTCACAGTGATGGCAGGTCCAGTGGGACTGGAACATGAACAAGAGGTGCCACAGAAACAAAGGCACCTCATAATTTTTGTACTGGTTACTATTTTGCTCTTTTCATGTCATAACACTCGGACAATACAATTATCTTGCCCATCACTTGCTTCCCATCTGCCCACTGAAAATTGTCCATATCCAAACATAATCCAGAATATATAACCTTTTCACAGAAGAGTTTTTTTCATGCTCCACCCCCACAACCTGCCTGATCCTATATTGTAAATAGAGCATTTTCAAGCAGGAGATCTTCTCCCTTGGCCAGAAACTCGCTACATATGTCCCACCACAATGCTACTTCACATTCTCTTCAGTCTAAACTAGAATTTCTTGCTTCCCAACAAAACACAAATAAGAATAACTTCAAACATTTCTGAATTGCAGCAATCTTTAAATTGAGAAAACTTAAAATGTTTAAGAAGTTATACGACAGGCAACTTATTTAACTGACAGTACAGGAGTTTTTATACAAACAAAATAAGCTGGAATTGAGTCAACCTACTCTGAGTCAACGCCTCCCTCATCAATTTTTAAAAAATCACAAAATGACTCTGTACCACAAAAGGACATATACAGAATAACATTTTTATCTATTATCTATTTAAAATCAGTGTGGCAACAAACCTTAATGTCTTCAAATCTTGCTTTCATTTGATCTTACTTATTTAGGTGGTCTTTTCTTATACAAGAAAGCCCATTGAAGAAGCCCATTGTTGTATGTGTTTGAATCAGGAAGACACTGCAAAACCAGTTTTTATGCTTGTGTGTGCCAGTATTATTGCTGTAATGCATGAATGATTATGAAATTACTTAACTGCCTTCTTTCCAAAGCCCTGGTTATTCCTCTCAGGTTAAAGTACAGAGCTAGCTGATTGTGAAACACATTTAATCATTTGTCCATTTCCAAATGTAATATTCTACAAATACTGTACTTGCATGTTAATCTTTTATTTACAAAAAATAAAATATTTACTGAACACAAAAAAACTGAACACAAGGAAAATGCGATTTTACACTTCATAAGTAAAGCATAAAACCAGTCCTTAAAATGTCAGAGAGACAGGCATTATACAAAAAAGTAAGAACTTAGATATCTAAGATTTACTATAGAGGTCTCATTTAACATTTGACTTTTTCCCCTACATGAATTTTTCAGTCTCTGTTTAGAAAATGCCAGTATGATTTTGGAATACACGTAAGATTGAGTTAAAATACTGACAATGATTTGCCAACTATTATGACCATTTTCCTACAGTATTAAAGTCTTACTGCAATTAAACACTACTGGAAGCATTAAAATAATGAACTAATTACACCTGCCATTCAAAACATTTTGTGAATACTATATTTCTGATTAATTCACTGCTGATTAGATGGTTTCTAGAACATTTCTAAATTGTAGAATCTAAGTCTCACAATCAGTTCAGCTACTGCTCCTTTAGAAATGTTTTATTAAATATATTTGTAACCTTACTCTGAAGGGGCTTTTCAGGTCCTAAAAAATAATGCAGTTAATAAAAATTAATATCTAAATGTATAGTTCTATACAGGAAAAAACTAAGGACAACTATCATCATGTGACAAAATTATTTTGATACCTGATGAACTATACAGAGTAATAACTGCACATCAGTAACAGCAGTCAGAAAATTAAGCGTCTGGACGAGTAAGGCAAGTGGTGCTAATAAGATCTGAGAAACACTGAATTCCCCAATAAGTCATTGTGAACTCACTATTCAGCATCATACAATCAGGTTAAATTTCTTTGCTTCTTACTATGGGCAAATCAAGCAAGTCTCAGTTTTACTGTGGATCTTAATGCATTTGACAGGTGCTGGTGCTTTCTAAAGACCACCTAAAGTTATGAGTAATAAGGGAATATCAAAATGGTGATTACCAGAAAAAAAGCCACAACATAATTAGAGAAGTTGTAAAAGCAGATTAACAGTAGCAACAAAACCAAAAAAAAAGCAAACAACTACCAAAAAGAAGAAGCATATCAGAAGGCAACTACAGATTTTTCACACATCCTGACACAGTAAAAGTATGGTATATGCAATACTTTTACTGTCAAGCTAATGGCAAGATAATGGAACTAAATCAATACAAAAGAAAATCCAGGGCAAAGCCCACTGGCTTTAAGCAGATCATCAATATAATCATTAACATGCATTAGATCAAGCTAAAATAATTATTAAACTTACTGTCACTTTTCCTGTCACCTTCTTATCTGGTAAATTCCTCACACACACACACACACACACACACACACACACAGAGGGAGCAGGAATCACTCTGGAAGCAACATCCTGTTCCTAACAAACTTGTTCCCCCAGGTCACATGAAGTCCCAGCTTATTCATCACCACATTCCCAAAGGTGCAGGTGCTCAATCCTGTGACCAGCATGCACTCACCACCTACAAATGGACAGCAACTGGGCATCCAGAAAAGAAGAGCAGGACAGGGGTTATGCACAGGTTACCAGTTACCAAGTCTGAGGGATCACTAGGAAAGAAAACATCACAGTCCAAGCCTACTTTCATTGTTTGTTTATCCACTCCCACAGTATGTTCTGACATGTGCCTGCCTGCATGTCATTTCTGGGCATATTAAGGAGAAGATGGTCATTGGGAATCACCAGGATGGATTTACAGAGGTTAAATCATGCCTGACCAATATGATTGCCCTCTGTCATAAAATGACAGGATTTGTGGATGAGACATCACTGGTATCACCCACCTTGATTTCAGGAATACTCAACCTCTCCTGCAGCATCATTGCACCTAACCTGATCCAAGTTACAGCATGGATGGGTAAATTACCAGCTGATAAAAAAGCCCAAACATCTCTATCATGAGGCCCAAACAGCAGCTCTTGATGGTTCACAATCTGCCCATGGTTACAAAGTGAATAGGTCAGGGACCCAATCCTGTTTAAATCCTTTTACAGTGACCTGGCAGAGCACACAGTAAGTCTGTGAACACTACTGTACAAGACTCACTGGAGGGCAGGGTTGCCATTCAGAATAACTTAGACATGGCCAACAAAAATGTCATGAGAGCATAGCCTGAAGACCAACTTACTGGGGAGCAGCTCCCCTGAAAACAAGCTGGAGGTCTTGGCAGGCCATGAATCAGCCCTGCAGCTGGCAGCAAGGAGAGCTAAAAGCCTCCCAGGCTTTGGAAATGGAAGAACAGCCAGTGGACTGAGGGAAGGAATTGTCCTGCTTCATGCACAATCCACTTCTCTGGTGTCTGCACTACCAGGTCTGCTTGTGGATCCACATTATGAAATGTCAACAGGAGCAAGTTCAGTGGAAAGCCACAAAGACAGCTGTCAGCTGGAACACACGTCCTGTGAGGAGAGGTTGAAAACACTGGAATCGTTCAGCCTGAAGAAAGCTTTGGAGTACATAGTATCAAATTTTCAATACCTAAAATAAATTATAAAAATTGTGAGGTCAGGTTTTTTGCCAAGGTGCATGGGCGCAGAACAACATCAGCTGTGATCTGGGAAGCTGTAAATATGTATTAGATAAGGGGAAAAGAAACACAGTCCCTAATGACAGAATATAAACCGCAGTTAAGAATTCTGAATAGCAGCTACTCAGTGCTTTACCACACAACTCCATTAAGACAAGGAGCGTACTTTTGTTGTTGCTGCATGCTGTTTGTGGCCTTGCTAAGGCCTAATGGAGAAAATATTACTCACAGGGATGAAATATGCAAGCCATTTATTATAAAAGGCCAATTATGTTGCAAATAGTTTTCATTACTTCTTTCTCACTCTTTCCAGGGGCACAAAAAATTATTACTCGTGGCTATAATTTCAGCCTTCAACCAAATCTCTTCCTACAATGCTTTCATTAATAAAGAAGGTTGTGGCATTCAGGAGTTAGAATTAAGAGGGGGAAAAAAACAACCAACCAAAAAAAACCCCAAGCCCAATAACCAAACCACATACAAAGTATTTTACCACTGGAGGAGGAGAAGAATGGAGTATTTCACAACCCACCCTACATGCTGGCCAAAGTTTAAGATTAGCTTTTCAACACCAACAGCCCTGCACTCAGTTGAAAAGCACCTACTAAAATTTCCATTAAAGCAACCATTTTTCCATGTGACCCTATTAGGGGTTATTTCCCATTTGACAAGAGTATCTTTCTGAAGAACAAAACCAAAGCCAAATTGCTGCCTATCCTTCCAGGTGAACAGCACTGAGTCAGACTACGCTGAAATTGTGAAAGCTGTGCAGAAACTTATGTGCATCTCTTTTCCAGGAACAAGTCAGGGCAAAGTAATAGTACAGATAAAAGATAACACAAAATACAAGTCAGGGAGTTTCTATTTGTAGAAGCTCCACATTTCAGTGAGAAGTACCTCAGTAGCTTCCAATATTTGAGAAAAGAATTTAATAGTAAAAGACTCGACGAGAGCCAAAGCAGAAGATAATTGCAATTGTTCTCCTTTAAGTCAGTCCCAATTATTTGAGCACGTATATTAAGCTAAAAAACAACTGTGAAAAAAAATCCATCTTCTTTCTACTTTCAGAAAAATAAAAGAAGACTTAATACCAAGGCTGTCTTAAGGAATGTGGAGAGGTTCTACTCATATCACCGATTTTGTTAATATATGAAGCACAACAGGCAACTACTTTCAAAACAGTTTGCCACTGTTCTTCAGACAGCCTTCCAGGCACTGTTTTTTTCTTTTAAGCTAAGCGATGTAGAGATGAAAATGCCTGGAATCAAACTGCTGACTATTTCAGTGACCATTTCACTGAAGAGACAAATTAAAATGGGATCACTGGGTAACTTGATAGTGGATTTTAGTAATTCATGGGATTATGAGTTTCACTCCAATTTTAGCTCTCTAGAATGATGTGAGCTATCAAAACATTCCAAATGCAACACAGTAGGGGTCCGAAAGTTTCCTATTACAATGATTATATCATTCTTTATGGATAAAGCTCCAAGGCACACACCAATCCCCAAGGTTATGTTCTGTATTGTTTCATCAGTATTTTATCCCATACCACAGAACTAGTGGAAACACAGGCCAGTTATTTTCCTTCATTTGGTTTCAAACTTTGCTGTCATAATTTTCAGTATAACAGGTCCTTTCTGGACACAAACTTGTACAGCCATCCTCCACAAAAAAAAAACCAAAACCCAGCATACGCATAAATCTGCCATAATTTCTTCTGTACCTTCTTAACGCTCTAAGGGACAAGTATAGTATTTTATTTTAATCACTGTAAGTTCTGTCAGATAATATTTCAACACTACATTTTGTCCAGAGAACTAAAAAGTTCTGACAAGAGAGTTTAACTAAGGACTCATGTTTTTAGAATTAGAAGAGAAGAGCAATACTGACATCCAGGAAACAACAGTGTTGGAGAAGAATAATTCAAAAGCATTACAATACGTTAGAAAACATCATAAAGCAATGTTTTGCTATTAACCATGAGGTATTGGGAATGATACGGAACTGCCACCCCCAGAAGCTGATGAGTGTTTTCCGAGATGAACTGAAAGTCTAGGTAATTGAGGTATTTGTCACAAACTGCAGGAATGCTTCCTGGGAGTCAATACTGTAGGAAGCCAATAGAAGTTCTAAATATATACACATATTATTACATATATTAGTCAGGAGAAAATGGCAACAAGCTAGGGGATATGCTGATGAGACACAGGTTTGAAGGGCAGAAGACAGTAACAGTTGTCACTGTCTGGGATCTGCAGAATTGCTGCATAAAAAAAAAAATTCTAGGCTTTATCTTCAAGGCACTAACCCAGCCTGAGGAATGAGAGATTTGGCCACCTGTGAGGACAAACTGAAAGCGATACAAAGTGATACTGTTAGGTTGGTGAGGTAGATCTGAGGAGACAGCAAAGAGCACGTCTACCACTTAATCCAACCAACCGGAAGCCACTCTACCTCACTTCAGTTTATCCATCTGAAATCTATCAAGGCAATCTAGGAAAGTCAAAGATAAAAATTACAGGCTATATTGGAAACTGATTTTACTGTGGCAGTTTTAACACCTTAAGTCTAAAGATGAACAAACCTCATGACTGGCCTTTTACCACCATACCACACTTCAGCAAGACCATGCCCAGAACAGATGAAGCAGCTGTACATTGTCCCCCAGAAGGCCCCTGAATAACCAGAATACAACTGCCTTCTAATCTGGAAAGTATCACAGCCCAATTTGTAACTGAAAAGAAACAAAAAACAAAAAAACTGTCAGGGCACTGACAACACAACAGTTGTATTTCAGGACTTTTCCAATCTTCAGAGAAAAAACACATGCCCATTGAGATGACAGGCTGTTATTGCACTACAAGAGTCCTTGATCTAACTTAATCCACATATAACCATTATTTTTCATGGTATTCACAAGACCAATCAGAAAAACTGGTTCAAAAATGCAGCCGGAATGGCTTTATATGTGTCTGGTAGTACTGATCTCTCACACTGAAAAGCCTCTTTTATAAGTATCTAAATTCCAACGATAGCTAAAAATTGTCCAACTGCATCATTTTACCTCAATTTTGGGACTTCCAAGTAAGAAGTGAACTAAGAACAAACAGATTTTCACTTGTGATCCTGCAATTGCAACTCTTTAGCAGAAGCCAATGATAATGCACCAGTTAAACATATTAAAAAAACCACACAACATGTGAATTATTTTAGAAATACGCTTTGGTTTGTATTTGATTTTGCTTTCCCTCTCACTTTCATAAGAGTTAGACACTAGATCCCCACAGTTGTTAACTTCACCAACCTGGAAAGACCTGAATTCAAACATTTCCAAATGTTTAAGCTTTCTCAAGTGTTTAAAAAAATAAATACTAAGAATTTCAATTACACACACTAAGAAATTTTACAAGTGTAGGAACAAAATCCAAAAAAAGTCAGAATTAAAAAACCTCTTCCCTTCCAACATGCAAAACAAACCTAGTACAGCTGATACGTTGATCAAAAATTGCTCAAATTTTAAGAAAAATTAATATAAAACCTGCTATTTTACCTTCAGTCATTGTATATTTATTAAAAAAAGAAAGCTCTAACTTGGTCAGTCTGTTCAGATTTATTAATTTCCTTGTTTGTCCCCTCTGAAAGGGCTTCCAAATGCTCCAGGGGAAATAAATAAAAAAAAAGAAGTAAAATAAAAACCAATATTTAAGTAACTATTTAGAAAACTAACTTCTTCACTGAGTTATTTCAAAATCATTTCAGGACAGAAGCAAAAAAAAACGCCAAAAAACTGTCTAAAACTGAAAATGTCCATGTTATTTTTTGTTTTTTCTCTCACGTGCCTTTTGTGTGGGCTTTCCTGGGTTATGTCCAAGATTTACAGCTATTCCAAGCAACAGAACTGGGATTTCACAGTTACTGCAACTGATGCAAGAAGCCTCATAGGAATTATCTCACTCTATATTAACCAGAGTTCTCCACTTATTTTTAACAGAGCATTTTGAGAAGCATAAAGCTTCTTTCAGAATATGAAAGCCCAAAAACATTAAAATCTGAATCCTGTTGTCAGGAACTGTTTAAGCGTCTGCTATTTAGAAATTCTTTAGCTACTAATAAATGATCATAATAGATCCTGAATCCTTTAAAGAAAATAGGAGTAACCTGTGTATCAATCTCTACAAGAAAAAGTTAAAGCCAGGATGATCAACCTTTTACAGAAGGGTCAGTCTCTGGAAATGTCTCACGAAGATGAGGTGCAGAAAATTGATGAAAGTGACTGATATGTTTCCCAAACATCTAGAAAACATGTTTTTAAAAGCCATATCTAGAAAAAGTCTTTTAAAAAACCCAAAAACCAAACTCTGAAAACAGCTGGCAAAGCAAGAAAACTTGAGTAAAATTTCATCTTTAAAGAAGTTAGTAAGATTGTTAATCATAAACATAACATCAAAAATCGTTTAATACTATATCCAAAAGTTCACATGATACAAGGATTCAAAGAGGAAAATATTTGGTATGTGTGCTGATTAGATGGAAGAAGATATTTCTTCATGTGCTACTAATACAAGAAAACAACCAGAGAAATGAACATAGAAAATCCATGGTCATCTGAATGAAATTATTAAGTAAAGAAAATCTAAAACTGATTGTGACAAAACCTTTTTTTACTGCCATTGAATACATAAGGATAGGCACTATTACAGTCTCCCTAAGGGAAAGCCATCAATGAAGTTTTGTGCAACTCTTTCCAACCACAGCTTAGCATAACTATTTTGTCTAAATTCTCACTTTGGCAAAACCCTTAGAGAACTGTGTTTCAACTGTGGCACCTTAACTTAGGGCTTAGTGAGCCCCAGCACACTGCGCTCCTCCAGCTCGAATGCAGCACTCACAGGTTCTCTCCTCAGGCTGAGAACAACCTGCCTGCAGAATGATCCACACAGCCAGAGCCAGAACTAGGACTGAAGGCTGCAGTAACACAGCTCCAGTGTCATCTTCACTGCAGCCAGCCATTGCCTTGGGCAACTCCATTGGTCTCTCAGAGAGGACCTTGTTCATTTTGGATCGATTATTTCATTTGGTCCAAATCAAGCACTCTGTGCAGAAGGCTGGACACCCTGGAAAATGGATATTAACACAAGAAATATGCAAATAAAGTACTGTAACCTAGAGTCATCTGTCTGAAATTCCAGTTGCATGAGTGATTTGAGCAGTCAAGCTCTAAAGCATATACCCTTTTTCTGATTCTTCTTCCATTGGCTGCTACCTTTTCTTTTTAACACATATAAATTCAGGCTTCTTCAGAAATTACTATGTCCCACTGATTGTCTTCTTGGAAGCATCTAACAATTCTGGACACCTTTCTGTCTTCAACAGGGTATTTTAAAGAATACAGAAAAATTCCTGTTTTATAAAAGATTATCAGCTGTCTGTATTTAAAATGGCAGTTCCTGACCGACTCTTCATCACTGCTGTCCTTTATTTAAGAGCCTCACCTCAGGAAATACAAATAACAGTTTCAACCTGACATCTCCTGCCTGAAAGAAAAATATTCAGGTAATTAAATACCACAGAGCAGAGCACTTTACCAATGATCCAGAAGACTCTGCTGCCCTTTAATCCGTGGCAGAGTTTATACTTCAAACCTGTATTCTAGAGTCTTAGACTGCAAACCTTCCAGCCTTCTCCTCATTAAACACGAGTTATGGTTTAAGTGTTTTAGCCAAAAAATACTAGATTTCATCCATATTAGTCCAATAACAATGCTGACTGTCAAAAATTGTTATGTTCTCAAGTAAATTAAATTAATTTAGTTCTGGTAAGTAAAAGTTTGAGCCAAATGGCCCAGGCTCTAATATATGAGCACCATTGTATTTTCACAGCTCTCCCTTTTGACAGGTAAGATGCTAACAGAAAACAGTAGCATTTAAACACTAAATGACTTCTGGTACTTATGCTTCAAGTAAGCATGAGATATATATTTCAGCTTATTCAGCCTTCTCTCAACAGTTTCTAATGCATTTCTTCTGCCACAAAAAAATCATGTAGCAGAGAAATTAGAGCCTAAATTTATATGTTCTATTTGATGGAATAAATAACCAAAGTGGCTATTTCAACCATATGGGTAATTTACATCAAGTACTGAATAAACCACCACAGAAAGAACAAACAAGAAATTTTTGGATACACAACAGCAGGGACACTCACTCAGGTTGCTCTCCTGCCTCATCCCACCATTACCACTCCTTGTACCTTCATGTGTAATCTAACACACCACGAACACTCATCTTCTCCAACTTTCAGAACTGAAAAGAACTGGATGCATGTCCCACTTATGCTATCGATTAATGGGGTGACCAATGTCATCTTGGTTGTTCGCAAGACTTGAAAACAGATATAATCCTCCCCTGCATGTGCAGGATACTCTGAGTTGATTATTTCCAGAATTCTGACAAGCTTATCTTTAACAAGGATGTAAGGCTCTAGGTGTCATATGGGAACTGGCATTATGAGAAACAAATCCCAGTGTAAGAACAATTCTGTCATTAAATTTTTCATAAATGCACAAAATTAAGCAATTCTAAACATGAAACTATTTTTAATCAACATGCTCCAATTTCTATCATTAAGAGTCAGCAGTAAGCTGAAATTTCTCACTCCAATAGTGACTGTAACATTACTACCTTATTTATAACTATATACAATATATCTTATATTGAATATATATTTAGTGATATATATTTTATATATATGTAGTTATTAATATAACTACCTTATTTATATTAACTATTGTGATAGAACAGGGGCTTTGAAAGTCTGTGAATATTATTTAACTGTACAGAATGGCATAAACTCAGTTTTTGTTCTTAATTCTCTACTTAGAAATTCAGTGATGCTGACTATACCTTGTATTCATGGCTTTCTCCCAGCTCAGTGAAAATTAACTTGAATCCATTTCATTAAGAGACCACCTTTGCCTTTTTCTTTTCATTACAAATATCAAGCTTTATTTTAAATGTATTATCTCAGAGCCTAATGCATGAACACCACTTGGAAAATTAATATCCCTCAATGCAACTCCTGTGCATGGGCCTTTGCAAACAACAGCTTGCCCTCTGACCATCTTATCAGTTATTAATAATGTCTGTAGAATGCTTCATCTGGTTACCTATTTCCTCAGAGACTGAAAAAACTACTGTATAGGATCAAAGAAGGAACAACAAACTTTGTGTTGGTCAAGAATAAAGGCAACACTTCTACCCATGGGAGTGCTTAAGCCACAGCTGCCTGGAGAGAATATTCTAGGGAAGCATCAATGCAAGCTTTTCCTTTCCTGGTCCTCTCTAGGCTCTACTTACACCCAAGTAGAAACTTGGGTATAGCCTGGTACGGCATTGGTAATGTTCTCCTTGGTGCTCTTTAGAATGATTCAGAATGCAGTCTGTGACAGACAGAGCCAATGTCTGTCCAGAACCCACAATCCATGATGTTCAAGAGCTTTGATGGACTCACACCAGTAATGACTGACTGCCCTAAGACTATTTAAAGATTTTAGAGAACTGTTTCCTACTTGACTGCCGAGAGCAATGAAATCATTAACACAAACCAAGACTGTTCCCTTACTCTCTTATTATTTACCTTGACTGACAGGGAGACTATTTAAAGATTTTAAGACTATTTAAAGATTTTAGAGAACTGTTTCCTACTTGACTGCCGAGAGCAATGAAATCATTAACACAAACCAAGACTGTTCCCTTACTCTCTTATTATTTACCTTGACTGACAGGGAGCACTCCATCATCCTTTCAGCCAGGTGTGTCAAGCCTTTCTACACAACCAACCACAACCTACAGGTTAACTTGTTTGCATCTGTGAACTGGCAGTACTCCACACCAACAAAATGATATTCGTCTCAGCTCTCTAGAAATGATTAGTGGATATAAGAGAAATAAACCATTGCAATATACAAGCTATCGCGCCTGGTCACCTGAGACTCAATTCTGCTTCCACTGAAGAGGGGGATAACTTCAGTTTCTCTGCAAGAATTCATTACTTTCCCAGTGTATCTCAATCAACTTTACGTCAAACACAGCATCTGATATACTGAAGGGCAAAGGCAGTGCACACAGGAAATACTATCAGGATGGACCTACTTAAAATTACAAAATTGCATGTTTACATTCTTCCCAAGGCAAATCATGCAGCGATTTTTAAAAAGACCCCACAAGCACACGAAGGCACTAGAAGTATAGCCTTTGCTGTCGCCACAGCTCATCACACACAGAGACACAGTTCCCTCAAACACCTCCAAGCCTGCCCAGCCCTCACACAGCCGGTGGCAAGCATCAGAAGCACGGCAACTTCGAGCCGAGCCCAACCGCGGAGAACGGGGAAGGTGCCGGGTCCCGGGGCGCTGGACAGGAGCGTCCCAGCGGCACCTCGGAGCAGCCCCGTGCACACCTTCCCCACGGAAACTTAAGGAAATCCCGGCAAGAGTCAGGTGAGCGCCCAGCCGCGCAGGGGGCAGCGGTGGCACCGCGGCTGGGACAGCACCTGCCCCGCTCCTCAGCTCTCCGCCAGCGCCCGTCCTGCGCCGTGGCCCCGTGAATTGGGGGGAGAAAAAATCAACAAAACAAAACAAAACAAAACTTAAAAAAAAAAAAAAAAAAGGAGAAGTTGTCCGTTCCGGTGTAAGGCTCCGGGCACGGCCGCGATGTGAAACCGGAAGGCACGGCACGGGCTCGCCGGCCTCCCGCCCGGTTATGTAAGGCACGGCCGCCCCGACGGCCGGGGGAGCCCCTGGCAGACACCTGCGGGGCCCGGGCAGCAGCGCCTGCCCTCCCCGCCGTCCCCAGCACCGCTGGCCCGCTCCTCAGGCACCCGTCCCGCGGGCGGGATCCCTCCCCGAGGGAGCCCGGGGCCACCTACCGCTGCCACCTGCCCCAGGTGTCCCGCAGCGCCGCAGCTCCCCCGCCGAGCCCCCTGGGCTGCCCCGCCGAGCAGGACGGGACGCGGGCTCACACGGCGAAGAGAAACAAGCCGAGAGGCTGCCCGCCCTCCGCAGCCCTGGGGGAGCTGCTCGCTCATCCGCCTCCCTCCCCGGAGCACAACAACAACAAACACGGCGGAGCGGAGCGGAGCGCAGCGTGCGGGGCGGGCACAGCCCTGGGGCCGCCGGTGACGGGGAGGCCCCGGCTGCCCCTCTCCCCTCCCCTCCGCGAAGCCGCCCAGAGAGAAGAAAAGAAAAACCTCTGAAAATGATAATTATAATAATAATAAAAAAAATTAATCACAACGCACCCAGCGTATCCTCCTGGGCTGCGGCGCTCCAGGGGCTGCATGCAGCGGGCGGGGGCAGCCAAGGTGCGAGGGGGTAGCGCGCACACCGGGAGCGGCGGCCAGGTGAGAGGAGAGGCAGGGATGGAGCAGGAAGGAGGGAACCTCCGCGCCGCGCTCAGGAGCGCGCGTGGGTCCCTCCCGCCGCCACACAGCCGCGCCTCCTCCGGCAGGCGAGCGGGGAGCTGCCCCCACTCGGTGTCGGCGCCGTGCGGCTTGTTGCCTTGCTCCTTCCTGACCCCAGCCCTCCCCTCGGAAGCCCGGCGGCTGTCCCTCGGTACCTGCACGGGAGGTGCGCCCGGCAGCCGCGCCCCGCCCGCCCTCCTTGGCAGCCGCCGGCAAGCAGGAAGGACTAGCGGGAGAGAGCTCACGGAGGCGGGCAGGGAAGGGCAGGGACCCGGGGGGAAGGAGGGACGGGGTCCCGTTACCCCCCGGGGCTCCAGCTGAGAAAGGGACGCGGGTGGCTCTGGGCCACTGGGAGCTGCGTCCGGCCACGGGAGCTGCCAGGCGAGCGGTGGCAACCTGTCTGTCTGTGTGTCCGTCTGCCTGCCTGCCTGCCCTGCCCGGACGGGGCTGGCTGCCCTGGGCCAAGAACTTCCTCCTGTAACTGGGTTTACTGGGATCCTGATAAATCCGATGCCCGGGGGGTGGCGGGAGGCGTAGGCAAAGGGACCTGCAGTTTTAGACTCGAAGTCACACACCCGCAGCAGAGACTCGGTATCGCCGTGCTCTGCCTGGTCCGAGCCCCCCGGCCCATCTCGCTGTTCCAGAGGGAATCCCACGCTGCCCCATGGGCATCCTGGAGCCCAGGACCCGCCGTGACTTTAGCGCTAGGCACAAGAAAACTTCAGCCACCTTCGTGGAATGAAGCTCCAGAGCGCGACCCCCGGGGGTCGGGCTGTTCAGAGGGATGAGAAACTGCCTTTTGCATTTCATCCAGCATTTGGGGGCAGTTCTCTTGCTTGAATACTTTAGGCAGTGCTTCCATTCCGTTCAAAAATGCAAAAGTACAAAGTAAATTTGTATTTTTTTAATTTGGAAATTTCATCGCTGATAAGCATATCTGTTGCACCTGCATCATGTTTAAATCTCTATAAACCGAAGTTTATAACTATACACCAATTTGTCATTATGTAAACCTTTTTTGTCTTGCTACTCATCTCCAAAGATGGAGGAGGTCTTAGAAAAGTATTTTGGGCCAGATTAGAAACTCTATGTTTTCATGAATAAACAGTTATTTGTATAAATATTTCCATTGTACAAAATGTACATCTTAGCTTCCTAATTCCTTACAGTGCAAAGTGAGAAGTTTACAACATTAGTCTCAATTGAATGTATGAAGACTACTGTGCAGATAAAATGCTGGAGTGTGAATTAGAAAAGGTCACAGAAGGAAGGAAGGTTTGCAGAGGAAATGAAGAGGTGGAGTATCACCATTATGAACAATTCAAAGTCTGGGAATTTTATGTTAGGGATACATGAAATACTGCTTTGAATCATTTCTCTCCTCACACTTCTTCACTGGCAAAAAGGTATCACTTCTTGGAAATTTGAGAAAGATACTAAATGAGTTTGATACTTTAGTTTTGTGTACTTTTACACAGTAACTGGTGAAAAAGCATGAAAAAAGAAACCAATATTTAACAACTTTGAGAGACAACACAATTTCAGAGTTCGGGTGGTCATCTCTTTTCTTGCACAAAAATCTCAGGGGAAAATTAGACCCAAAAATCTAATCTGATGACACCCTCAGAAGGCAGATGAATAAATTATGGTAATCAGATTAGAACCCAAATCTTCCATTCTTTGATATTATCTGTAGGTTTGAGCTAGAATAATTACCCTTTGGGCAGTGGATCATGTATTTACACATGTGAACATCTTTACATACAGCTGTGCATACAAAAAATATATCTTTATGTATGTGTGTATGTGTTTCTACATTCAGTTATGGATGTATACTAGCTCTGTTGAGGCCTAAATGTCTAAGAAGGTATGAGGAGACCCACAGTTGCATAGTGTGCATTGTCATACAGTATATGGGAAAGAAAAATTTGAAGAAATTACTGCCCTTGTACAGCTGTGTTACCTGGCATAGCTGCAACATCTCTCTCTTAGTGTGTTGAGCATCTCCCTGCTGTTCAGTTTGTAGTTCCCCCTGTTGTTCCAGGATTTTTGTATGTAAGCAGATGTCAGTATGCTCAATTACATAGACAAATTAAACTTCTGCAAAAAACACTAGAATCGGTCGGCAGCACTGGTAGCTAGAAATGTAGACATTCTGATTTGTTCCTTGTAGCTCTGCTACTAATGAATGCCAGCTCCTGAAAGCACTTAATGATGAAAGCAAGTGCATATGTTCAGCAGCAATGTGCCCACATCTACAAAACCTGTATCATTTTGTCTTTTGTTTGCTTCCTTTTGCAGGGAGAAAAGAAAAATGTCACCTTCTTCTTAAATACTCCACATGCTATTTCACCCCTGGTCTTTGGGCCATTGTAAAGAATTCTACCTGAGTAAAAGACAGTATGAAAAAAGATGTCACAGGAAAATTAATCTTGAGATTTTTTTTTACATTAACTGTCCATGAAAAGATTGCTTGAGTCAAGTATGAAATGTTCCTTTATGCAAATCATAGAAAGGCAATGGAAGGAGAGCAGAATTTGCATAGTCTTTCATATGTACTTTTATACTAGAATTGCCATTTATTATTCTTAATGAGAAGCAATTGACCTTGTTGGCCAATGGCTTGGCCTCAGTAGGAAAACTATAGTTTGTGTGCAATAGCCTCATAATGAACAACATCATATGAACTCAGAGAAGGATTTAATTAAAATTCATGGAACACTATTGAATTAAGATGAAAGAACAGCTATTTGCTTTCAGGAATTGAAAATGGCAAATGTTGTAACGAGGAGCCATCACTGAGACAGTGGAGATTGCCAATGCAAGATTAACAATATCAAGCCCTACATGCAGCGGAAACATAATCTAGACCTAATTAAGAACTAATTTGAAATTTTTCATGAATGGACTATCAGTGAATTCCAGATGGCAATAGTTTCATTTAAGTCTTAGAATCAAGTATTGATTATAAAGACTTAGGAGATTGCTGTGTTTTCACAAAACCTTATGTGTGAGTCCTTAAAAATAACAACGCAATGCTTACCCTATTTTTATGAGCAGAATCACACAAGTTCTTGATACTTTTTTTCCCCAAGAAGACTCTGATACAAGAGCATTGTCTCAGCAAGTATTTGTTTGAGTAATGTCAGACTGTTTGTGTAGGCAGACAGAACACCATTACCTGCAGATGCTGAGAACTGTCACAGACTGGGAGTTATGTGTTAGCAGTCAATATATTTCAAAGTTAGACTAGAATTCCTAGTTAGAAATTTTCTATATGGTCAGGGTGACTAAACTTTAGAAGATCTCTGCCAAATATTTAGAAAAATGGCTCAATGTGTCTTTCTTCAGCAAATACCTGTGAAAGGGGCAGTTAAAAAGCCACCATTTCTGAGTCTTAAAAGAACTGCAGTTTTGCTTTCTCAATGAACCTTGAGAATCGGGGTGGTGCTCTGCAGCCACAAGGGTACAGACCCTCTTCAGAAATCTTGTCAGAACTCACAGTTTCTTACTAGCCATTGGGTATTACAGCATTGTAAAGAAAATCTTTCTACTGGTAAATTATGATTACCAACTGCATGAATCAGCAGTGGATGAAGGACAATAGATATTGACAGTTCTTGCAAATATGATATATCCTTGCCTGAATGAGAAAGAAAAGCATTTGTTTACAGAAATACTGGCATTTAAAGAGCTGAATGATTGCATTTTATAGCAAAAATAGCCTATCACAAACAATAATTTTTGTTCCAAATTGTTGACCTAAATATTTGTCTCCAGATTCTAAAGCATTGTTCAAGAGGTGAGCATTATTTTTATGACACCACCAATACCTTGTTTGCAGGAAAACATTGAAAAGCAGTTGTAGTAGCACAAGACCGTGAAGATGACCATAGCAGGCTACCAAACTCATTTTCTCCATTTTCTATTTTTTTGTCTCTGTCTAATCTTTGCCTCTGACAACCCAGTTTTCTGTGAAACTGATCATCTCACAAGTTATTTCAAACACTTCATGTACTGCTGGAATATAGGTCAAGGAAGTCCTATGATAAAAGGAGTTTTTACTCTTCTTTTTCTTCTAACTTGAACATTCCAGCTAATGGAAAAAGTTTGTCAAAAATATTTGATGTGTTCAAGTGCTGTTAAGAACATTACCATGTTTCTGCTCTTCACTTCGTCAGTAGAGGAAACATGCCTGCTGTGTGCAGTTAATTTACAAATGAGTGAGTAGAAAACAAGCCTGTGTATAAATACCTCTTCACTTATACAAATTAAAGTGTCTGTATTCTCAGTAATTACTTACGGATGCATGCACACACAGAGATATCCATAAATTTGATCCATTTCTATTCCTCTTTTTACAACACATACTAGAGTGGTTTAGAGGTTTCTGTGGGCAGATGGAAAGTTAACTTCAAGAGAGACAGAAATTAGTATGTACAGGACTACCTACTATGAACCTCTGTGCTTCCCACCTTCCCTTTTTTGTGTGTTATGCCTTGGCTCTTACATTGTGTGTGCTTCAGAGCTGGGACTTCTCTCTGGGATGACCAACACAACACTTCCTCTATTTCAGTAGAGAAGCTTTTAAAATAACTGTCCTCACTCAGCTCAGTGCCAGAGGAAGTTCTGCCCGTCTGTGTCTCAATCCGTTTTCTCAACCCATTATCTGCAGTGTGTTAAAGTACTAGTTTGTTTCGAATGCCAGCTCTCCAGCAATTTGGAGAAATCATCTTTATTCCAGAGATGTGGAATATCAAACTTCCTGTCATACTGAACTTGGAAACAAATGTAACAGGCAAGACTGTCCATCTCAAAGTCCTTTTGCATTTTTGTCATGAGAGGAAAAAAAGAGGAATAACACTTTTGTTCAGTTTTAATAATTAAGATTTACAAGTACCAGAGTGAAAGTCTCCAAAAGGGCTAATTGGAAAAGAAACCAGGCTTAGAACATAAAGACAGATTTAGCGTGCCTACTAACAAGAATGATTGCCTGGCACCCACAATGAAATAACTTTTTATTATTCTTTATAAAATCATAAGATTTTACCTTCCAAGTAAATTTTAGTAATAAAAGGGGTATAGGGGTATTAAAATACATGATAAAACCTAATGACAATATAATTTTGTTTACTATAGCGTAATCCTTGAAGAGAAAATCTGTAAAAGGCTAAGATTTGTATTACATACAATTTGTGACCACCTAGCTCTTGAATTCAGTGCACTTTGAGAGCAAATCACAGAATGTAGATATGTCTCTACAGGAGAATCTGATGTGTGCTGGGATCGGTTTTACACTAAGTAAAACACACTCCTTAAAACTCAAACATGACAGCCATCATTATAGTTTCTCCTGCTGCAAAAGAGAGAAGCTGTAGTCACTGTGTGGGCAGACATCTACAAAGCTCTGCTTTATTGCTATTCAATGCCTTTCCAACAAGAGGAAGCCAACCAGACTCACACATAAAACTTACTCCAGAATGCCTCAGCACAGCTGCAGCAGTATCAGCAGAGAAAGACCAGAAAACATTTTTGATAACTGAACTGGGGCTTTCCCTTTCACACTACAAAATACAGTCCCCTACTACAAAAACAATCACATTTTGCAGCTGGGGGTTAGCTTTGTAGGATGGGAAATCATGCAATTTTTCAAGTTTGCTGTTGCATAATCTGGAGGGATCTGAAAAAAAGCAGTTTTCAGTACAAATCTATTCAAAGTGTACAATTATAGGGCATGTAGTTGCTTGCACTGCTTTCTGTTTTCCCTGCTGGGAAATACTTTTCTCTTTCATACATGGCGCTGTGCTAACCACTCTCTTATCTTTTCTTTCAGTTTAGCAGATTAAAGAGCTAGTGCAGTATACATAAGAAAGAATTTTATCAGCTATGCTTACAGTGCTTGTTAATGGACTGCACATAACTTTTTTCTGCTACTGACTTCAGCTCAAGTTGTCAATGTGTAACATTCCCTCCCCCTAATTCTACATTTGCAAAGTGGGCAAGTTAGCCAACTGAAGATGAGCAACAAAAGGATATTATTTGCACCTGTGAAGTTTGTTTTTAGAAAGGAGGAATCAGTATCCTTGCAGGGTGTTGTGTCACTGCAATGGAAGAGGTCTAGAAAACATGGATGTGAGTAGCATTTTTAATGATTAGCCCAAAAGTATCCCAATTTGTGCTAGAGAATGCCTATTCTTGGAGATCTCTTCTGACTGGCAAGTATGGACTGACTTATGCCGTGGGGTAAGCAAACACTCAAGTAGAAAGAGAGAGGCATTCAGCTGCAGTTCATTCCTTTGCTGTGTGTGCTGCATTGCTTAATACTTGAGTTTACCCCAGATTCAGACATGGTAGATGGAAGGATGAATCAAATTTAATCAGAAAAGTCCTTCGGATTTATGCACCTAATAAACTTAACCATAATAAAAGATTGTTATTTGACTGGCTGGGAAAAAACCTGTAAAAATTAGAATGATGGAAAAATCTAAATCTATCAAAACAGATACAATATTCAGCAATCACTGTCAATAAAAGTTCTGATCTCGTATTCCTGAACAATGGTAGATCTAATAGTATTATTTTCAATTCCCATCTTTACAGTCACAATGCAACAATTCTCAACTCTGAAAATCCACAGCCCCCAAACTTTCAGGCAATACATGACTACCCTGGAAGTTTCAAATGGGCTTAAGCAGGGTAATTGTTATCTTATGCCTCCACAGTCAATACTGAAAACTTCCCCCAAGATAACTCTGGAATTGACCATGCCAAGCCCTCTATTCCTTGGCCAAAACAAGTGTAAGGTATGATAGGGTATTAGTGCTACCTAATATTCGTTTTAACCTGCATGGCAGACCTAAACTCTAAATATTAACAAGCCATGTGGATTTTTAGACATACATTGCAAAATCTAAGTTTGCTCGCTTGTTTTTACATGAAGAAAGCAACTTTCTGTATAATATGTATAATCCTAGTATACGAAATAGATTAAGCAATGTTTTTGAGGTTTTAGGGAGGGACATAGCCCAAATAAACTGTTTTCCCAAATCATTGAAATTTGACAAAATTTTAAGTGTCCAAAGCTGAGTCTTCCAAAGGGTGGTAGTAACTACCTACCAATAATTCCAGGTGGATCTATGGTCTGTTTTGTTGGCAATTATTAGGTATTTTATAAGGTATTTGATATAAATGTATTGTAAAAAACTATATGCAGTTATGAAATGGCTAAATATATCCATTTCCCAAAATACCCTTCTGAATAGATTTTAAAAGTTTCTTTGATCTCTGTCATAATGAAAATGATGCAACTTTGTTGCATCTTTGTTCTTTGTTTTTAGTTGATTAAAATCTTAAAGTTTTGTCTTGAAGGTAAAAGAATAGGCAGTTCAAAGATAGCAGTAGTCTACCATATTCCTGTTTTTTCTTTTTCTGATAAGCTCTAGTTACTAGTATAAAACTTTAGTTTCATTGACACAGAAAAATGTTAATAAATGGGAAATTTTAAAAAAGCTAGGTAGTATGAAAGAAGGTGGCAGTAAGAGGAGGTACATGAGAGGAAAATTTGGGCCTCTGATGCATTTCAGCAGGGACACACCCTACGGTTGTCCAGATTCCTTCCTCTTCGATATGAGCTGGAGGAAAAAGGATGGCCATAAAATGGGTGGAAGGAGCCAGCTGAGAAAGGATGCAAGTAATTTGGAAGGACAAGATGAAAATTAAAATATTGAAGAAATATTGATGAAATAAATATTGATGAAAATTAAAATATTGAAGAAACTTTAAATCTTTCCTAGGTAGTGGCTTTATGAAAGGGCAAAAAAAAAGTATTAATACTAATGAGAGGAGGCAGCAGTACTCTAGGAAATGGCTGGGGCTTACAGGTATAACATTATTAGACAAGGGCTGACCCTGTAAATCTTCCAGTGTATGAAAGATTGTTATAAGCAATTATAAGGTCAGATAAGAGCAGAAGGAAGGTGGTTTCGTTTGTAGCAAAAATGTTTAGAGATGGTGAACACTAAATAAAAGCATAGGGTGAAGAACCAGAAGGAGCTCCAATGGTCTCAGACATGTTCTGTCTGCAGCACTATGAGGTGCAGTCAGTGCTCTCTCCTGGGGCTGCTTCTCCATGCCTCTGTAGTCCTCAAATGAATTTGTGCAATTTTTGTTTACTGGGTTGAAACATTCAGTGTTCAGTGCTTTAGAATGCTTTAGTTTTTCTAAACTAAAGAAAGTGTGAATTATACTCCATTGTTGTACAGCTTACACAGCTGTGGAAAGATTGGAATCTGATGCATCAGAAAGAGAAATGATGTAAACTGGAAACATGACATTTCAAGGGGAAAAATACTTAAAATGGAAAACAGGACAAAAAAAAAAAAGCTAGTTCTATGTCTGCATGAAGTTGAATTTCCAAGAAGAAACAAAGCAAAAGAAAGCCCAACAGATGTTTTTGTGACTGCTTTTTAAACTTACTGTCAACACCTTCATTGGGAAACACCCAAATTCAATGAATAAATAAGTTTGGAATTAAAGTGAGTATATTCATAAATTCTAGTTTATTTTAAGAATTTCAGAAAAATAGTCAAATCATAAAGTTTCAACCCAGAACATTGAGTCCTCTGTAACTGTTTGGAAAAGTCTTTATAAATTAATAAACCTGTGAAGGCAAATATTCATGGTTATAAATAGCAATTATATAGTGATGTGTGTAAATTATTGGAAGAATTTATCAGAGCTGAACAGCTGCCAGTGGCCGAAACTATCTCAGTAAAAATGCCAGTGTGAGGAATTTTTTGTGGACTGGACTTATCTGTGGTTCAGCTTTAGCCCAAGGAAGTCTTTCTCTGAAAATAGCTCTGGTTTAGACATACTTATAATGCAAACTGTACGTATGTTGTTTGCAACCTTGTGTAAGCTGTCCTTCACATATCATAAACCATTGCATCTCTTTCATTAAACTTGGTGTTTGTTACAAGAGTAATTGTGGGCCCTGGCTAGTTTTCTCTTCCACAATTTTCAAGCCCATTGAAAACCTAAAAAATATTCCAAAAGTCCTTAGAAGTTAATAAAAAAGACTGTTTTTCTAGAAACATTTTAAACAATATTCAAATCAATAAGTTTAATGATAAGTCCTAAAATAATTTCTAAACAGGAATTTTAAGATAATGATAAGAAAAAATTGTTTATTCACTATACTTGGAAATTCACATTAATTTTGTTCTAAGTTTTGTGGAAGTATTTCTGTAAATTAGCCTGTGCTGGAGCATGTGCTGGTGTGTGTGCATGTCCAAAACAGCAGAAGACAGTTGTGGTTTTTTATTAACAATGTAGCTGGTGCATAATTTTTCCCTCAAGTGTCAGCATCTCACAGCGTGAGAAAACAACGTATTCCAAAAGGACGTGACAGAGGGAAGAATATTAAAGAGTTCTACTGTAGAAAGACTACTAAGGAAAAATGTGATTTTCATGACAGTCATAGCCAATCAGTCATTGTTAAATCAGGTACATATTTAATACTACAAGGATCTTAAATTTAACGCCTCTTTACGTAGCATTTGGTTTTACAGGTAACATGCAGTTCACCCCCATTGCCAAAATCTCATGCAATAAAATTCTCTGAGTTGAACTGTACCAAAATGAGAGTAGACTGAATGTATGAAGTTAAAGGTCTGCAGACAGTTATTTTGTTACTGAGTATATATAACCCACTAAAACTGGCACAAATCTTTACAGGGGAAGGTAGAAATGACACTGTCAGATTATCTGTGCCCTCAATTTTCCCTGTAAGCATCTGCAGAGCTCTGACTTTATCCTCCCTCCACTTGCTTTAATACCTTCCATTCTAATAATGCATATGTTAAAAAAAAAAAAAAAACCACAAGCAAAATTCACCCACCCACTGCCCAAATGAGCACAGCCACCTGCAGCACGACTGCAGCTAAGCTTTCAGTGGACAGAGACAAGTGCCAGGCAAGCTGACCTATAGAATTTGCCTTGTTATGCTGCTTCCCATCTGCCTGTGCCCATCTGCTGCCTTGTCCATTATTCAAGGACCTTATAATAGTCACCATCTTTTGCTTCCACGTTGGAAGCAGCATTTAGCATGAAAAGGCCTCAGGTTCACCATGACATTAACAAACACAATTGCAGCTAAAACACTCTTATTATAGCGTGTGGTGTTGGTTGTTTTTTTTTCCATTTGGCTACATCAGATTCTCATGCTGTGTTGTTGCAGTTCATGACAATCTTTGAAGAATCTGTACTACCTATTTTTAATGAAAATTCCTGCCTCCTGCTGGTTTGACACAAAGTGAGGGCCCCAATACAATCTAATTTGCAGACAGATGGAGAAAAATATGTGTCTTTGCAATGACCAAACATGTTTAGTTCATAACTATTAATTGGCTCCTGGTTTTTCCATCAAATGGGAAAGAAATTACTTAAATCACTGTTTTCAAACCTTATGCATGTCTTCAAAAACTGTCAATATGTGTCAGAAATATTACATTTCTAAAATTAGGATTGCTTTGTTGAAACTAAATGGCAACAATTAAAGGTAATCCTCTTGCTGATCCTGAAGGCCAAACAAGCAGAGCACAGTCTCTCCTGCCTCATGAAATTTTGTGTTTTGCACTGCTTGTGCCGAGTGCTGGGAGTGGCACTGAAAATCGTCCCATTTTTTCAGTGGAAAGCATCTTTTGAGTGGGGAGGAAAAAAAGTGCTTTCAATGGGTGTTCCACTTGCAAAGAACAGCTTGCTGAATGTCATCTTGCACTTACAATCAGTGAAGCTGCCTGTTCAAAGCAGAATGTGTCTGCTATCCTTAACTCCAAATCTGGGCCAATGCAATCAGTCCCTTTCCCTTAACTTAATGGGCAGATCTACATCGACTTTAATGTCAGCTTAATCAGACTCTAAGCTCTTCAGGGAGAGGAATTGAATTTCCTGTGATATGTGGAATCTAGCTTGCTGTCAGAGATTTAATTCTGGGTGATAGAAGATAACACCACCACCCCCCGGAATTCATTTTATTAAGTAGAGAAGAGAGTATTTTAATTATAACTTCTGTCATACGACCACAGTTTAAATGGAATATTTAGGTTAAAATAAAATATCTCAAGAATAAACTGGTATTTATGGATACTCCACAAGTCTGTCACTCAGCACTGCATATAAATCAAGTCTGTTTCTTCAATAATGGATTGTTACTTATCAATTTCACATTCTCTGTTATTTCCCTTGCAAATGAATGTAGTTAGAAGAAAATTATTGTTGTGTTGTCAATTTCTCTGTCTCTGTATCCATGTCTTGAATATTACATCATAAAGCAAATAAATTATTCTGCTTTATCTAGTAATATTGAGAATAGTGACACAGTTGTATTAGGAAAAAATCTTACTTTAGAGTTAAATCTTGCAAATTCTTGATGTGGCATGAAGTTATTTTTGGTTTTTTTTTTTTTTACAAGGACTACTTTTAAAAAACAGTGACATTAGTTATGAAGTGTTTTTTACTGTATGAAGGGTCAGAGTGGGTGAATTTGCCTTTTATACAATGACCTGTTTTATCAGGAGCCTTTAACACATGTGGATGTACTGCTCAAGGGAGGTGCTGTGCTGTAAGGTCTGTAAAAGTGTCATTGTCTGTAGCCATGATTAAAAAAATATCTAATATAGATGTGCTGCCACCTGTCTTTTTTTCAAAGAAACTGTCACAGCCATTCCATTTTAAGGCTGGGAGTTAAGTTCCCAGCTGTTGTGACCCAATTCAGTGTTTAGCTTCTGCTTACACTGACAATTGACTTTTCAGTTGTCAGAAAAGGCTTCAGATCGAACTACTGTGAAAAGAGATAAAAAATAGTGGATGTTACACTTCTCTGGGACAAACAGACTTTGATTTATCATAGGATCATAGAATCATAGAATGGTTTGGGTGGAAAGGACTTAAAGATGATCTATTTATTCTGGCTTTTTTTTTTATTTGACAAAATATGTAATTTGCCTTTTGCTCTTGAAAAATTAGTCTCAGTGAGAAAAAACTCCAGCTATTTTCTTTGATTTTTCCTTCATTTTTCCTACTATTAATCAAAGAGGAAAATGCTGTAATAGTGAAATAAATGCAAACTATTTGGGAAAGGAAAATGTAATAATCATGACACCTGATACAAAGTTGATGCTATTAGCATCTGATGAGCCCATTAGCTATATTGATGCAGAAGATCAGTTTTATCTATTATGAAACTGTTTTCCCCCCTCCAGATTAATGAAATTGCTAAATTTGATCTCTGTGCAGAATAAGATAAGAAGACAGCAGTAGAATAGTGTAAATACTGCCAATGCTTCCTAAATGCATTCAATCAAGCTAAAAAACTCCCAACACATTAATTTTTCCATATTTTTCTACTGTGAAGACAAATAAATTATTGGTTGAAGCTTCCCATCAAGTGTTTGGGAAAAGTATCCCGAGGATACTTTTCCCAAACCCTTTTTTAGAAACCTGAAGTGAAACTACTCACTTTTGAGTTACCACATTTATTAGATGGAGACCTTCCAGAGTCCTAAAAAAATGAAGAGGGCTCTTTAAGCCTCGTCATAGTCTTGGCACAGAGTTCAATTAACAAACCCAGCCACTGGTCACACCTCTCTCTTCATTACTGGAAAGGATCATGCATATACAGGGAATTGCTTGGCAGTGACAGGATAAAATCCAAATTTTCATTCAGCCACTGTCAGGAGCTTAATTCTTCTAGGAATTATGCTTCAAGTAGAGGACTTACATTCCCAGACAAGCTAACATTAACTGCAAGACAGAATCTTCTGGAACTTTCTAACTCTTTCAGGACTGAAGCAGTCATAGGGATTTTAATTTTTGAAGGATGGAAAAAAGGCCCAACGTCTGGAATGTAGATCTACAAGATTTCTGCCCATCTTTACTCATAAAAGACACTCAAGCACATGCTTGCAGCAACTCCAGTGGGATTCAGTCATGTGTTTTAAGCTGAACATCAGTGGTGTTTTGAATCAAGGTCAATAAGCACATATACTCAGTGATCACACAGTGACTTCTTCTAGTTTGACCAAAAGCTTCAATTTTGAGGTGCTACTGACTAGGTAGAAAAATGCCTTTTCAGTTGGTTTTTTTTAATAATTACATTTACAACTTTATTGTCCTAAGACCATTAACATATCAAATTGGATGCTTTGGAGTAGGAGGTTGGAGATCAGTCACAAAAATTCACTGTCAGCCCAGGCAGCACTCAGCCAATAATGAGAGGCAGACAAGCACCTAAGTGTAATTATCTCAGTTACAGTTTCAATGTACAGATTGGTGTAGAATAAAAGTGCAATGAAAGCTACATTCCACACTGAACCATGGGAAGCAGTCATTAAAGAGGGGAACAAAAGACTTTTACTCACCAAAGGAAAGTTTTCTCCACTAGTTAGTTATATATAGACCAAGGTTGCTGCAAACAATATGTACATATGGAATGAGGGGAAACAATCCTGGTTTTCATTAAGAAGAATGGGCTGATTATTTCCTGTATAAGCGTGGATAAACATGAGTTTAACGTGAGTTGGAGCAAAAGAATAGATTCATGTGGATGTCCTTGAAGGGCTGAAGGGAAGGAGGGCTAGTATTCCAGCTAAGGATGAGAAGGGGACAAGCAGAGATCTAAGCATAGCTGAAGATGCACTGTGAAGGTGCTTCCCCACAGGAAGCTAAAAACAGCTTAGTGATGGGCAAGATTTTAGGTGGAGGTTACTGAGCAGGTGCAGTATGAGACAGGAGGGAAAGAACCAAGCCACAAATAAAAACCAGACATAGTATTTGCATTAATAAGGATGAAAGGTTTTTCTTACATAAATTTGCCTAAGGTACACTGGCAAGGCTTCCTTTCACTTCTGCATGTATATCTCTTTTTTGGTAATGATTTGTAAATGTTCTTCTTTGGGATGTTGTGAATGAATGCCTGTATTTGCATCCTACTCTAACTAGGGTTGAATGGGATTTAATTTAACTGGAACAGCATGACATTGGTAACCTAAAAAAAAAATCCATGTAGTGGGTTACTTCAATCAATCCCTGCTTCCTTAGTACATCTTCCTATACTCAGAGGGTGACAGAACAGGCGACATTTCAGGAACATCAGTCAGATGGAGAATTTGCAGCCCAGACATCAGGAGAAAGTCATGGTTAAATGTGAAGGCTTGCAGGGAAAATGTCAGTGTCATTATTGGTTTCCACTGCATTAAAGGCTGAAAGAATCTTTTAGGAAATAGAACAAAGCCACATGCTCTACAAGCTGCTCTGCAACTATGGAGTGAAAACTATATAGGAGATGAGGCATACATATTTAATGAACCAATAAAACTACAACATGACCTTCCAATGCAGCAAGCTCTTTCCAAAAGCTTTGCAATACATTGCTCTTAAAGCCCCCAGGGGTTTTCTCCTTTTTGAACAGTGGAATGACATGAATTTCAAAAGCAGGAGATTATGTAAAAGGAAGAGAGAAGACATTTCATTCAAAACTAAAATGGGAAAATCAATGAATTTAGCTGACATTTAGACTTCACCTTTATCTGTAGTATGTGAGTCCATAATCTGGAATTGCTCTTCCATCCTCTTACTCTGCCTTTATTTCTGTACCTCCCTGAAAGTGTATTCTTTAGTGTAGATCTCTGATGCTCAGAAACACAAAGAAAAGGCTTTTCATTAAACATTTCTGTGTTTTGCAATAATTTATGAAACAAACGAATATATTGTTTATTAAATTTTTAATTATTATTACAATATTTCTTGCATGATGCTGCCAAGATTGTATTTGCACATTATAACACCAGAGGTGAAAAACACACTGAGGGTCATCATTCAGAAGACAAACTAGCCAAATTAAGGAATAAATGGATGCAAAGACAGGTTAAATTGTTGGCTTAAATATGCAGTGTACTTATGACAGTGCCTGTAGAAAATGTGGTTCTTCCTGAAAAAAAAAATCAGACCTAACAGTCTATAAACTTTTGAAAAAGTTTGGTCACAAATCTGAAATCTGCAGTTAATCTCAGCCAAATTTCACAAAACAAAGTCCCACACAAACATTGTCTGGGGGAAAACTGAACCATGAAACAACCCACGTTCATCTGTTTTATTTGTTTTGTTAAACTGCTGCTTTGTTTCTTAATAGTACCCTTCAGCCTAGTGATATCAGTCCCCAGATCTTGAAATCTGTGATATATACAGAAATGACCTTACAGACCATCATCTGTGAATCAGATGACCCTCTATAAGGAGATTGTCCCTGAGGGACATAGTCTGTGGTGAAGAGGAAGCATCATGTGTTACATAATCCCTAAGTGTTAGCTGGTGCCTCGAGTCATGAGTAAGGCACTGTGGCAGACTCTGGATAAAATGAGAAATTTGAACAGCTCTGTGTGGGTAGGGAACATTAAACAGTCTTGATAAAATATAGAAATTATAGAAATATTAATAGATATAGAAATACAGAAAAATTAACCAAGAAAATTCCTAGATCTATCCTGTACCTTCTGAAGATGCATCATCTTCAGATGCATCTGAAACACCAGATCCTAGGGCCGAAATCCCTACACAGTGTTCTAGCATATGAACAAAGCAGATCATTAAATTCAAGAAGGTTTAAAAAAAAATTCTTTCCCCACTTAATTTTGAGTGCTACGCAATAAGGATAGGGCCAAGATACATTTCACCAAGAAGCAGCCAAAACCTAGCATATTTGTCTTGGTGCAGACAAATATGTGGCTTGTACATCTATAAAGATTGAGGAGTAAAAGCCTTGGGCCTGCCACCAACAGAGAATAGCTCGCTCCATTCTTTTCACTTTATGAGCTGGAAAATACAGCATAAGGCACTCCTACTTACCTATTTTGTGAGAAACTAGTCTCCCAGTGGATAGTGGTAATTGGGAAATGTGGTGCAATTTCTTTTTTTTTTAATTCTAATATTACTGTTAGAAAAGTGGCAGGAAAGGTAAAGAAATAAATTAAGGACAAGATCTGTCACAGGTTTTCATTAAAAAAAAAACAATTACATGACAGAAATTGTACACTCTTTACTGTCTAGCATACAATATCTGGCTTTAGTCTTCAAAGCAGATCAACAGGAAAACAAGTTGGTTTGTTTTTGTTTTTTTTTTTTCTGCTAGGTGGATATGCATATTCTACATTTGCTTCTTTTTAAAGTTAACACACTACTATCAACATACTACTATATTACTATTAACATACTACTATTGCTGCATCTAGTAATATCCAACTGGGTCAGGTTACAAAACCTCTAGCCAAACCAATCTAGCAAAACAAATCTCCTAACAAGATCTGGGAACAAACTGGGGCTCTGAGACTTTCACTTTAGGAAGTTTTTCCAATATGCTGTTTTGAAGCATGTGATGACCACGCTGAGAGTCATCATCCACTTTGGTAACTTTGGAATTCCTCTTAGATGAGTGGGAACAAGTTCAGCTTTCTCCACTCTTGGGTGAAACACAAGAACACACTTTAGCTAACAGTAGTATATTGGTATTACAAAAAGTTACCTCAGTAATAATCTAAAATCAGTGTAAGATATAGTGAGCACAGAATTGGCAGAGTGAAGAATGCTTGCCTTGTCTGATTTGCACTTCAGTGCTGCTGCCTGTAACACAGTGGGACTGCTACACAAGCAAGCAGGGACAAATAAAAGTTACATGTTGGTCAAATCTCTTCTTCCTGTGGAAATTCACCTGTTTTACCACATTCCTTTCACTCAGGCGGAGGGTTCTGCCAGAAACAGGTCCTCCTGCAAGGTTAAAAGAGAGAATGCCGTTCCACCGCAGGTCCCACGTTTCTGTGCTCTGCAACTGACAGATGGCTGTGCGCTCTCCCATCTGGTCGCTGGGGTCACCTGTAGTTGAACATCTCCAGCAATGCAAGTAATTTCTTGGTCTTATGTGCACCCACAGTGTTTGCTTCATGGTGCAGAACAAGCTGGAACAATATATTTGTTTTTAACACCAATGTCATGGGCCAGTGCCATTACACACCGTCGCCTTGGCCATTCCTGTCTGGCCCAGGAAAAGTAGAATGAGAAGTCAAGCTGCTCTTTCTGGGCAGAGGGATGGACATGTATTTTCTGAGGCTCTTGGTCCAGCTCAGACAGAAAATGGGTCAGTGTGAAACCTGGTGTCCCATCTGAAATATATTCACAGCACTTTAGACTTTTAGATTATTTGTGTCCATTTTCTACACCAAGGAGCTTACTTGCTTGTGGTACTCTGAAATGTTGAATGGAAAGGATGGAGAGAAAATACTGGCTGTAACACACAGTAGGTGAAGAAAGGACCCTGTAAATAACCACACCAGAGCACAAAACATTTTTCCCCTCCTGCTCCAAACAGAAAAGCAAAATCCCTTCCAAATGCAAGGAATTAAATAGTATTAAAGGGAACACCATCCAGGCTTGTCAGCTATCCTTTCCTTGGATACAAGAGTGATATTCACCAGAGGACATTTCATTCTTTCTCTAATGTTTATTCGTTAACCAAGCGTACTCATTAATTACATGTGTCCCAGAATTCTTGCTGGGGTTTGCAGTCACTCAGAGATTAACAATATGAGAACAGGATTGGAATAGCTGTGTCATAAGCAACTCTTGCCAAAGTACATTTAAAATTATGGGGTCTAAGCAATTATTTCTTTTCCAATGAGAATCATTAAACATGAGATTGAATTTTAGAAACAGGCAGAGCAGACTCTCAATTGTTTCAAAGCATAACCAGCAATTTGAGCAGTTATTCTCTAAGGTGAAAAAAATGTATGGGGAAAAGTCTTAAAAAATGTTCAGCTGACTATTTTGCAAACAAGTCTACAGGTGAAAATTATAAAAGTTCTTGTCTTGTGATTAGCAATTAAAATACATTGAAATTTTAAAATATATTTAAATTGTGGCACTTTGCCATATGAAATGCTGGTATTCATCAAAGGTTAGTCTTGATCCTGGAGGTCTTCTCCAACCCTAATTCTATGATTCTAAAGTGTACCTAAACAAAATGAACCAAGTGAATATATGGAAAAATATAATGCTTTCACCTGGAAGAACTTATGCTCTAAAGATATCATAGAAAGGCAAGAAATGGATGACAAAAGCAAACAAACAAAACCAAGTGAAAGACAACTGTACTTATCATGTTCTGTGGACTACAGTCATTCATTGTCAAGCCAAAAAGTTAAACCCTATGCATTAAAATAGCATTAATTGTTAAATTATAGAAAAATGGAAATAGGAAGCTTGGGGAAGAGTGAGCAGTCAGTGGCACTTAAAAGTCAAATTAATTAGTGTCTGAATAGAATGAAGTCTCTAGCCAGCTTCTAATTCCCTTACTGGTTCCTTTAGCTTACAGCTTTAATTTGACACCCTCAAAGTGATATAATGTACAATAAATACTAGTAAATAAGCTTAGGATTTCAGAATATGTTGAGTCAATTAACATCACTTCTATTTTATTCTATTTGCTATTACCCACTTCCAGATATTTTAGTGGGAGATGCAAACATTTTTGAAATACAATACAAATCTTTAAAAATAGGAGGGATAGCTAATTTTGATGAAAGTCTTGTTGAGACACTGATAATTACCTGACATTTAGAGCACCAGGCTCTAAATATAGTAGTTTTTTAATAGCCACATGACTTTTTGCTTCCTTGCTGCCTGTGTAAACACTTTGCTAAGAACAAAATACAAACCAAATCCTCCATACACCCAATATTTATAATCTCTGAGGAAGTTTCACAGTGCAAAAAGCAACATCTTTGTTCAAACAAGATTTTGAAGTTTTGAAAATGAACAACAAAAAAAGAGTTTTTGTCTAGCATGAGAGTTATAAAATTACCTTTTATATTTACTCACCAAGACAAGGAGCATTCATAAGACTCATCATAATTTGATGAGTCTTTCCTGATCCAAGCTGGTAACTATAAATTGAATACATCTATTTTTCACTATTTTGTCTACAGTACTACAAGAATAAGGGGGATGATTCTGTCTGGGTTCACCTTAGATTTTGCACTGAGTTAACTAAAGCCATGACAACGATACACAGTGGTGAAGAGATACAAGTTGTGTTTGTCAGAAGGAGTAGAAACTATCAGCATTGATATTTAACAATGGGAAATCCTACTTAAATTTGTGAATATGAACAATCTTCTAATGGAACAAATTCTGACTGCATCTAGAAGTGTGATGAGATATTGCAGCTAGACCGCAGCCTGAAATCAGATCCAGAGGTCTTGGCTGTCATTTTCTAGTGCATTAATTAGGATGTTAATCTTTCCTTCTGAACCCTTAATGAGGCCCAGCTTCCTCTGCCCACACAAAGGGAGAATCTTTAATATGACTGAATCGTTAACAGAAGTGTGAGTCAGTACGTTCATCATCCTTAATGTCAGTCCTCCCAGAGCAGGAAACTAAGAGAGCCATAGCAAAAAGGAGGAACTTCTGGAGAGAAGAGCCTGGAGACATGCTGGCCTTTTCCCCAACAGCTGATTTAGGAATGAGTTATGAAGACAATACCATTTTCTACAATAATCTTTAGCACCCGTTTTGTGTCAGAGTTACACCTTAGGGAGACTATAGGTTTTCTCCTAGGCATCTGTGCTCCATTAGCAGATGTAACTCCAAATGGTTCGGGTAATTCCTGTAAAAGGTTGAGAAAGCAAAGTCTGAGCAGAAAGAAAGAGAAAAAGTGGAAATTCACAAGACCCTGTGGTCTCTCAAGGCAGTAAATTTATTTCATATAATCCTGACCCTTTCAAGATTAAAACTGATGGGCAATATTCTTTTGCTACCACAGAATTGCAATTTTAAATGTCTGCAATGGCAAATTGCATGAAAAGGCTTAGTTTACATTGCTACTAATCACTGTGGTTTTATTAAGCCTCTGAGGTTGCCTACCACTCTCTGCAGTGCCCTAAATAATAATTTCTGTGCCACCTAGTGCCTTTCCTGGATATGGTCTTCCATCTGACAGCCACTGAACCCTTTCTCCACTGATTTAAGCAGTTCTGTGGTATTTGGTGGCACTTGATGACAAATGTGTCACACATCAGCTCTACAAAACATTTAAATGCTGTTATGCTCTTACTCTCCTGAAAGGTGCACCTGAACATAATGCTGGTGTAGGTACTGTTCTTCCTGAATAAAATAAAGGAAACTGGCAGCTTATACAGGTATTGTTAAACTCTCTTCCTCCTGAAGTCTCCATCTTGCACTGATGCTCATGCACTTAATAACATTAGACCTGCAGAGTAGTTTAAATACCTGTTAGATCATGATCTTTTGCAGATATGGCATACATCTGTCCAAAGCTAGGCAATTATTTATTAGCTTTAAACAATTTCAACTGATTATTTATGCAACACTACACTTTGTCCTTTATCTTTGCATTGAATGAGTCTACTTAATTTATAGTAACTAGGACACCATAGAAATGAGAGGAATTTTGCCTAAAATCAGATGACTTACATTAATGATGTTCTCAGGTTGGCTGTCAAAGATTTTTTTGTTTTGATCTATGTGAGGCTCAGAAAAGTTATTGCTATTGCATTTGAGTGCTAAATTATATTATTAAACTTTAAAGTGGGCAATGACTTAAACCAAGTATAAATTAGGAAGAAACTACTGATTTTTTTTCAGGATATAAACAATTTTACAAAATTGTTCTACATTGATTTGATTTACATAAAGAATTCAGCTAACAATTCAGTCCTGAGAGCAATACTCACAGTCATTTCTGAATTTGAAGAAAAAAGAAAAATTCAGAATCTTGTCACTACAGATAACAGTTTATTTAATATATAATTTTTCATGTCTAAAGGTAGTAACCTTTAACCTAACACTTCATACTGCATTTTAGTTACAGTTTTCTCTATTTTATTGCAGACATGCAATTACCTGGCCAGGAATTTTGCAGTATTTTAGCACAGAATTTGAAGGGGGAAAAAAAGGCACTTTTAGAATGAAAAACATCTAAATGCTAAAATGCTAGTAGATGCTAGTACAGTGTAAATTTTTAATTGTCTTTTAATTTTCATAATTTTTTTTTTTTGTTATTTGTTAAGTTTTGGCACTTTTGAGCGCATTTTATACAGTAAAAATCAGAGTTCTGATGTTGCAAATCACTTGCTGAAGGCCCATTGTATTTTTATTCCTTTTATCTAAATATAAAAGGAATTTGGAAATAGTTGTTCTCACCTATATTTTCAGCAGTTGCTGTGCTGAAATGCAGGTGACAGCACGGGATAGAGAAGCAGAGTCTGAAAAAATGTTGACAGAAACAAGGAAAAGATTAAAAAAGCAGAAATAATTACATAAAGCTGCAAAGTTATTACATTTTACTGTAGCATTTAGGAGGCTTTCTCCATATTTTCTGTCATTATTTTATGACTGCTAGTTAAGGAAATATGAACTCTCCTGATTGTTGTTTACCACATTACAAAAACTTTGATATTCCTTGAATACATAATCCTTACAAACCAACTGCAGACAGGAAACATATTAAGTCAAGATTTCTAAAGTTGAGAAATACAAACATAAGGGCCATCACTGTCCAACCACATTACTGAATGACATTTTCCAGTGGTCCCCCTGCCTCCTTCAGCACACAGCTGGGTAGTGCACATAGACAGCAATTCAGTATTTTGGCAATTTTTTCCCCACAATGTTCAGGTAATGCATTATTATGCCTTATATAAAATAAATATTTATCACATTTACACTAAAGTTTAGAAATACCATTCTGTCTTTAGAAATACCATTCTAAAGACAGAACATTCTATTTTCTCATTATATTTTATGCTGCTTGTAAACACAGCACTAGGATGTTTCACAACTCAATACGTGGAGAGAATACACTCAGAAACTAAAGACAAATGTTTCTATTCATTTATGTACCCAACCTGAATTGCATATAGCTTGTTTTCAAAGTATTTAATAAATGCTGGAATGTCACATTTTGAATGGAAAAAAAAGCCAGTGTCTCTTTGGCTTAGCTTGTGCTTGTAGAACAGCATAAGTGAATTCAACTCAGCCCATAGCATTTAACCATCTCACTTAGTGAAACCACACTTCAGTGAACAAACACAGTGTGATTATATAAACTATCATACCATGTAACTAGCACACTGTGTGCCCACAAGAAAAGCAGTCAAGATTGGTACAATCTTCTACCAAAATTGCAAGAATGACAGTGACAGCTGGAAGAGCTTTTCATGGCCATAGGTATTAGCTTCCTGCAAAAACTCTGAGGTTGCTACTGCTTTTTCTGTCACTCAACCCACAGAGTAAAGTGAGGTGCCTTCACAGTGTTGTATTTCAGGGCAGATATGATTGGACATTATCATCACAGAGCTTTTTTTTTTTCCTGGCTTTATTTGTTAACATTAACAAGAAAGCTCCACTTTTTCATTTTTCCAGTCTCTGCACAACTGATCTTACTCAAGCCCTCTGAAAAAAAATGTTACAAAAATAAGGAATGGAAATTTCTAGCCGGAATGCCTTGCTTTACTAAAAGTGATAAAGAATTACAGTAAACATTGTAGACAAGCCTAAAAGGACAAGTTGCAGGCCTTTTCCATTTGCCTTTTGGAAACTTCCATTGCCATTTGATTATTAGCGTGCAGAACTTTCCTTCTCATTTTTCTCACACAAACTTGCTAAGTTTCAAGATACAAACATACAATTTGTTTCCATACTTGGTTTTACTGCATTAAGATTTAAGCAGCTATCTCCCACTTAAATTTAAGCAAACCGTTCTTCTTCAAGACAGTCAGTTACATATTTGATTCTGCCCTCATAGCAACTTATTATTGGGAATTGGTGTTTATATGGATCTTACAATGTGCAAAAGGAGTTGTCAACAAGATGCACTCTACAATGCAAAATTTGAAACACTTTTGGGACTTTAAATATAACACAATACAAAATGTAACAAATGTAATTCACTTCATTAGGCAAGAGAAATTGTTGAGACCTTTTTGTTCACCAGATGAATTTTTACTTGTGTCAAAATTCAGAGAAGTCTAACACAAGCAGTTCAAATGGTGCTCACATGGCCTCACATTTTGTAACAATTACTGCACTATTTCATGTTTAACATCTGCAGCTGGCAGCCTCTACGTTTAGGAGAAAGACCTGTCTACAGCTGAAGAATGAGTGAATCTGGAAGTTAGGACTTGTAGAGTGAACCTAATCAAACAGCCAGGCCTGGTATATTCTATAATTTTGTCTCAATCAACATCTTCTTCTCCTAATCTTTTTATGCTACCAGCACAGCATATACATATAACTTAAATCAGGAACTGAAGCATGTTGAAACTTCTTCACTGGTGTATTGTATCTGCTTCTCATATCTTCAAGTTTTAGCCATTATATCTGACTAGAAAAGCATATAATTTCTGATAAATAGGTAAAAAAAGCTAGTTAAAAAAAAAAGAAGAAAAAATTTTCACTTCCCATACATATTGCTCAAGTTCCAATTGAGGATAGAAAAAAAATCTTTCACCTTTAAAACACAAATCTCTGAAATTCTCTTTCTTTTGGCTGAGGAAAATGCTTCTTTCCCTATAACTTTGCTGGTCCATGGCCTGGTCAGCACCCATTTTGCCCATAAAAGATTGTTTAGAGGATTTAATGATAACCCTTTTCGGGGGAGAGAAAGTGCATTTCTTTGTATTACAGAGGATGGTTGCATCTGTGCTCCTGAAGTTGAGAACATTTGAATTGCTTACAGGGAGCTTGAACTACTTACTGTGAAACTGGCTTTTAAAACTCAGCACTTTTACCCTACTTCAGTTTTCCTTTGATCTGCTGAATGCCCAGCCTGCATTATTTTCAAGTGATCGTCAACAAACTTTCAAATTCCAGTCCAATTAATTTCTTGCCTCACTTTGGCAGAGCTTCTCATATAACTGCATCTGTCTCACTATGAATTAAAGACTAATTTTTGAGACTAAGACTGAAAAGAACTATCATAACAATCTGATTTTACTTACTGCATAGGATTCAGCCTCAAGCGTTAGTTCCAGCACTTAAAACAATTTAAAACCTCTCTATACATCTTTCTAGAAGCTTGACTTCAATGGATAAAGTTTTCATACAATGGCAATATTTCTCTTATAGCTTCAATTAAACTAACTTTGAATTAACAAATGGCAAATTAATGGCAAACCCAACTGAATTTAACAAGCTAGAAATGAAGTCTATTCTAATTCAAATTTCTGAAAGTGATTTAAGTTGCAAAAGGTCCAGCTTAACAGCCATTATTAAATCACACAGAAGATGATGCCTGTGTACTGAGAAATGGGAATCTGGATGAACAGTGTGAGACTGAAACAGTAACTGGAGATGTTGTCAAAACAAGAAGACTTGGATTTGTACACGTAACACATTTCATTTAAGAGCAGTGAATTAGCATATTCTGGAAAGTAACAAACTTCTCTTCATTCTCCCACCGGTACCATAAACACGAAGTATACATTTTCATTAGACTGAAACAAGCTGGTCATTCAGCAGTCTTGTGCATGGCATGCAATGCTTTAACCAGATAGGAACGTTTCAAAGCGCAGACTGCCCACTAAGCAGTGCAAGCTCCTTCAGTCTCTCTGTTTGCCATCAATAGCTTTATCAGGCAGTTACTTCTCATCTCACTGCATCATGTCGGAAACTAAATGTCACTTCTGATCCAAGTTAGGCAAGAAAGAGGGATTGTCAGCAAACACAAACACAAGTCATGTTAGATAACTGCATAACAGAAAGGATGAGAATTTTAGATTATCTCTGGTGAATAAGTATGCAAACTTAATCTCACCAGTGGGTAGTACTTATCCAAGTCGTTCTTTCTCATTATAGAATTAACAGCTCTTGCAACTGGCTGAAGTCATTAAGAGCCATTCCAGACCATGTGTGAACATACAAACCTACACTGATTAGAGACTACCCCACAGCATCTGCAGCTGCTTTCTAGTTGTTAGAATATTCCAAGTCCAAATATTCTAACAAGAACAAATGTTGCCTGTCTAACACCTAAACACATAAAAGTGATTTTACATGGTTACAGTAGTGGATGACTTTTCCTTGCATTCTGACTTCTGAATCAGCTGCAGAGGAAACAATGACCCTGTGAGGTTGCAGCCAAGTGACACAAATCATTGATGACTTTTAGGAAAAAAACCCACTAGTATCTGAAAGGTCACAGTAGAGGACTGAGACTTTGAAACTGTAACAAGAATTATAAATTATTTCTATTTCCTCTTGAGCACGGCACCACATAAGCCCTGCCTTGCTGATGTTGTCACTGGACTATTTCTCTGGCAGAGGAATTCTGTTTGGTGAGAAGAAACAGTTTTGCCCATAGTAAATATTACATTTTGAAGCATAAGTTTATAGCTGTCAGGAAAATAAGATTAGAGAGAATTGAAAATCTGCAGATGTTTCTGGTAACATTATGCAGATCCAATGACTGTACTGTGTACAATTTACTTTAAAAAACATACCACAGCCTCCAAGATATGCTTATCCTCAAAAGTACAGTACATCACTCAAAAGGCATGTAGTACAAGAATTAAGATCCAGAAATGAATGTGAGATCTATCAGTACTTCTACTTGCCAAAGAAAAGTTTAAATCTGAACCCCTTGACAACCAAGATTTCATTTTCTGTGGTAGTGATGTTAGTGTTTTTTACCAGATCTTATAAAATTCTCCATAAATTTATGCATATGTGTACAAAGAGTGGAGAGTTGTAAGAACACCATTATAGAAAATAAGACCAATATGGGTTGCTCATTACTAAGATAATATTAACCAGATTAAAATATTTAGTTGTTATGCTTTGAAACACAGGAGAAAAAAAAGGGCTGTTTCCTTGTGAAAGATCACCTTGTGATTTTCTCCCAGCCCCTTTTCCTCATCAGTCCTAATTCCCACAGGCATGTGTTCTAGAAACTTGGGAATAGTCAGAAAAATCCTCAGTGAAAACTCCTACACAGGGGCTCAAAAGCATGAGAAGTCTATGACACATATAAACATTAGAAGAAGATATATACCTGCATATACACATTTATACACACAAACATGTGAAAGCAAATATTACCAGTTATCTTCAGAATCACACATTGCTTCCACTGTGCTATGTTGCCATTGCATGCCAACATCTATTAACGCAGAATAACAAAGAAAGTTTTTAGTGAGATTTCTGAAGCTCTGGTTGGAACAGAGTGCACTTCCTCCAGTGCAGGAGGCTTTTCCAACACACAACAAAATAAAGGAATGGACAGAGGAAGGGGTATTGCCTTGGAACAAGAAATGCAGCTCCACTGGGGCCTATGAAGCTGTCAGATGCATGTTCAACCATGAAATGTGGTATTAGTGAAAAAGTCAAGCTGATGGAGTTGGAGACTGGAGCTGGAGTAATGTTTCCTGTACTGGATGCTTCATCCTGCAAAAATAATTTGTTCTACTGGAAGATAGATTTGGAATTTAAAGTAATGTTATCAGGGAATGAAATTGCATTGCCAGTCAGGGATTTTTGCATTAGTTTGTCCTTCTGCAGGATATTTCAGCTTTCATTTTGCATCCTGTGAGTTATTGGGCAAGTTGGAGATGGAAGCAAGCTGGATTAGGAAAAGGAATAACCGCTGTCATTCGAGTAGCTGTTCCTGTGGGAGAGATTGTCCTACCAGCCAAAGCAAATTGGATTTGTCTTTTGGCTGAGATATAAAACCATGTTTCTATCCTCCTATCCCCAGTAAAGATCATAGTTCTTTATCAAGGAGGTTATAGAAGGAGCTTAAGGAATTGTAACATGGCTTTACACAGAACATGTGAGTGAAGGACTTGTCCAGGCACTGCTGGCACAGAATGACTGATTCCTGCTCTCTGGGAATTCCTGCAACGGGAAGTTAGAGAGGGATCAGGTAAGACCCACGTGGCGGTGGGGACCTGCTCTCTAGCAGAGTTTTCCCACTGCATAGATTTGAATGCCTGATGAAAGCACAACTCTACGGCGTTTGCTTCTGGTGCTTCTGCAAAGCTGAAACATGGATGAGCCAAACATAGCTGGTGCTTCAGGCTTTTTAACATGGGAGTCTGCTTGAACTCATTCAGCCTGCTGTGAACTCATTCAGGAATCTAGCATCAGGCTTCTAGGGAGTACGCAAAAGAGAGATTTCATGTTCAAAAAAGATGTTCCTTTGGATTTACAGTAGTCATACCTCTTTTTCTCAGATATAGGATCTGCTTCAGAGACTCTATATGTACAGTGTACACACTGTAATCTCTCCATTTTCCCTGAGAAGTCACCCACTTGGCTTGATATGCCAGTATTTCTGCAGCATTATTCTACCTGGAAGCACAGATCCTGGCCATTTCCTGGTGGATGTTGTGTCATTGCAAGCACCTCTTCCTCCTCAGCTTAAGAGGCTGAGGTGAGTCAGGTAACAAAATACCACTCAAAGGCTGTGGTTTTCTCTAAGTAATCAAATAATGAAAAAAGTGTTCCTCCTATTCCCCACCTTAGCAATGTGGCTGAGTGACTACTTGCATCTCTGACAGCAAAGTCTGGTCAGGTAGCTGGTAAAATATTATGTACAGCAATAGTGTAAGGAAAGTTGCCCATGACAGCCACTCAGTCAAGACAGAATTTTCCAAATCTTTTTCATTACTAACCTCTGGATACTCTGACCTTGTAGCAATATGTAGCAATAGAATTAAACTGAGCAGAATGCCAAAATACCTGCTAATTAACTTTATTTAACTTCCTCCAATATCAGTCTACAAACAGGATATGGTTTCAAATAATTAGGCATGTAAGATCTTTAAAACTTCCTAAATTGTTTTATTTTCTAACTTCTTTAGCCAAATGATTTTTGAAGCCTTTGGATTTGTACATTGTTAGGGATGATGCTAGTTAAGAGGTGCTCTGTGGCTTCCCTTCTGTGGGCAAGAGGAAACTAACATTAACATGACATTCTTAGCTCAGTTTAAAAGGAGGTTTGCTGAGCTTTAGAGAGCAACTGCACAAAATAATCCTATTGAGTAGAAATTTAAATCAAGAGACTGAGCATATTTCTTTCAATTCAGGGAATACAGGTGGATCTGTGTAAAAGTACAGACAAAACCCTCACTTTTCATACTAAATTAAGAAAGGAGTACAGCAATACTCCCTCTCTGCAGCTTACTGAACCATCTGCCTATTTATGATACTGCTGATTCTGCCAAGATCTGTTCCCTAATTTCACAGAAATTAAGGAGAATCTTGGTGGTTTTTATAGACCATTACACAGGTTGGACTTCTGTCTTTGCTGGGGGAATTGTGCCATTCAAGACAGCTACACTGTGACTACACAGCTGCAATCATTTCCCTTTCCAGAGAGAGAAACTGCTGAAATGCATCCTCCCTTTGACAGGCCACCATATAAGCTTGTCTAAATCTCTCATTAATGCCTCTGAGGATAGTGACCACTAAAAAAACACAAAGTAAAAACACATTCACAATAGAACCAGGTGATTCTATTTCCTTTCCTCTGGGTTTCTGATTTGGTTTTCATTGTCCCTTGTAGTTTCCTTGTAGGTGCATTGGTTGAGCTGCACCACTGAAGTGTTGAAACTGGACAATATCCATTATATTTGGGTTCTTCATTATACCACTGCCAAAAGAATGCTGCCTGCCCTTGTTCTCACATACCACACATGATGGCAATGAAAGGATGTGTGGAATTGCTAAGTACACTACAGGAGGGAACTGGATGTAGTAACCAGCCCTTAAGTTGTCTCGTTTTGTTTGCTTATTAGATGTGAGTAGTAGACATAGAGAATTAAAGCACTCTCTCCATAAGGCTATAAAACCCCCTATCAGCCACCTAAGCAGAAGAATGATGTTTCACTAGAAGCTAGTCAGAATGAATGGTGAAGCTCTCAGCAGAAAACACAAGAGTGCATTTGTGCAAACTGCAAATCTGCGCAAGTGTAACCCCACTGATATTTCGGGGAGCAGCAGAGCACAAAGCAAGAACAGTGTGTGCTATTCCTAACAGTAATACAACAAGAAGACAAAAAAGCTTCAGTGTTAAACTTTTCTGTTTTGGAAACTAGAGAAAAGAGCCATAACCCTGTAAAAGGCCTTGTAATTTTCTTCTGCGACATTTTCGCACTGACTGAATTGCCGCAGCCTCATCTCTGAAAGCTTGAGGATAGCCAGAAAATTTCTGGAATTGAGATACTGTGCAGGTGGATAAATGTATGAGAAATTTATGGTGCATTAAAACACCAGTAAAAAACACACATATACATATATATACATACATATGTACATTTATAAATATATATATATATGGAAAGTGCATGTTGGACATGCTGTAACATCTGATGTTGCATTTACTGTGGCATGTTGCCTTCTACTTACAGCTTGTATTGTGCTATGCACATGTTAGCATTCAGATAGAATGACAAAAAAAAAAAAAAGACATCTAGTAAGAAGTATGAGGTTTTGATGGGATGGACCCCACTAGTCCCGAGGCAAGAGCCACTTCTGTTCTCTTTGTCTTGCTCAGCACTATTCTCCTTCTCTAAATCACTTCCTTATACCAGTAATAGCCCATCTGGGCATAATAGCAAAAAAAATTCTGAATCTGCACTGAGACTGATCAATGATTCATGAATGTGCTCTAGTTCCTTCCTGGCCTGAGCATGCCTTTATGATTACCATAAAGCAAAACACACCAAAATTTAGAGCTAATGTATGTTTGTGCATATCCACACATAAACACTCATGATGATTTGGCACCGGGTTAGCATATGAATCAAAAGTAATTGTGATTCCAACAGTTTAGATATAAAATTCACACTTTGATGCATGTTCTTTTTGACTTTATCTATGACACTCCTGCAAAACATTCTCTTTAAAAAATGGAAGGGGAGGGGGGATTTTTGCTCAGAAAACCTTGGAATATTAAAAACCTTTCTATTGACTTATACCAATATCATCCTTCACATATTCATGGGATATTGGATTTCTCAGGCAGAAGAATTAGTGCAGTTGTAATGCACATGGGGTTTATTTGAGAAGCAGTACAGGGACTGTGGCAGCAGTAGGAGCAATAATGGGAAGTTCATGTTGTACCAATCCCTTTTTTCTTTTCAGTTATTGAAGGAGACATAGCAAGAGAAACTGTTTATATCACCCTGTGAATGAGCATTGTTTTGCAGCTGGCAGGAAGAAATTGCCGTTTTATCAAGAATAGGCCAAAAGTTCTCTGATAAAAGAATTCTGCATAAGAAACCCCAGGATGTGGGTCATACCAGGGTTGTTAGCTATGGCTGCAGGGTACCCAGGAATACTCACTGGATGAATACTCACTTCAACACAGCCAGAGGAGATTTGCTTTCATTAGATAAAATCCTATATGGGAGTAACATAGATTTATGAAGCAGATGCTGCAAATGAGCTGTCTTGTGAACATTCTAGGAAAATCACTGGAAAATTATTTTCTATTGGAAGATAAATTAATCATCACCATTTGTCTTCATCTCTGGTATATGCTCATGACTACTCTGTGAAATAAACCTGCACGCATTTGTCATGTCAGATGCTGTGTGCTTATCCCACCTCTTTGATGTTTTCCCTCTCAAGTGATACAGGGCTTGATCCAACTTCTGTGACAACCATGGAGCTGGATAAGACTCATTTGCAACTGGTACAGGCTATTTTAAACCATGTAAAAACAGTCTTTATCACAGCAGAGCTTAAATGGCTTTTGTTAGGCATCAAGTACATGAATAAAATTATGTGAGCTATCTTCAGGATGCTTTTAAAAGAGCTTCCCATCCGAAGAAATTCATAGTGTTTTATGTTCTAGTACAAGCAGTAGATTCACATTGAACAGAGAACATGCTGTTCTCTGTGGTGATGCACTCTGAAGATGGATGTTGCACTTGGTGCTGGGAGAACGTGTGAATTCGCTTGACTTCTTTCAAACAAAGCTCAGTATGTGGAAAAAGCTTGGCATCTTTGCTTGGAAACAGGCTAAATTGCAACAGCAACCTTTACTTGATGATGCACCATGGTGCCAACATGCTAAACAAATAGAAATACAGTGTAGCAAAAGACACATAAGAAAAATAAATTAAAGAGCTTGGCACCATAAAGTACACATTTGCTGTGTACTTGCCAAACAAGAGGGGACAGAGCCCTGCTGTCAGCAGGCTTGCAAGGCCCTGTCCCGTTCTGTACCTGCTGTGCTGCACAGGCACTTCCCCTGTACCATAATATGGCATGAAATATTGTAATAAAAGAAGTACATCAAAAGGAAAATGCTTCCTTCTTTATTTTTTTATTAACTATTAGGTGAAAGTATCCTTTCTGTGATAAAGATGTTTTAAAAACTGACTTTGCTTCCATTTACAAAAAAAAAAAATTTGACAACGTGAAAAAAATTAATGACATAAAGAGTCCATGTTTTAACTGATAACAAGTATTCCTTAAAAACAGAGCATTCATGAATAACAGTTTAGAAAATCCAAATTAAGACTTACAATATTTTGTTAAAACTATTACCCTGACTTGAAAGCAAGGGAAACTAAAACATGGGAAACTGGTTTTTATCCAATGAGCATAAACAATCCCCGATTTCACCCAAAAAAAGAAGAAATTTGGTGTAAATAGCTAAGGAAAAATGAAGATCCCAGATTATACATTGATATGTTGGTGGCTCTCAAATTTATAGTAATAGCACTAATTGATGCTTGCTTTAACTGTAAGGGTTTTACATCTAGCATCAAGTAATATTCTTAGAGAAAAATTTGCCTTCCTAAAGAAAAGACAGTCCACGTTTGTATATGTGCACAAAAGGCATTCATGGATTACTAGTTTGTGTGAAAATTATTATTTCTGTTGGAACATTTTTTTTAATCCTGTCAGCATGATGAATGGTTTCCATTATCCCAGGTTTTTTAACATTTCTTTTAAATGTCTCCAATCATATATTATTGATTTCCTTGCAATAGCTCTGAAACTAAAGAAAAAGTATTTCTTTTACTGCAATTCCCATCAAGACTTCAGAGGAAATGTTTTTATTACAGGTACTTTGAATGACTGTATAGTCTTCTAATGTACTTGGGAGTTTGACAAACCTTAGGACTTTTTCCAAAATGTCCTCTTCAATGAACAAAGGTTTAAAACCCCAAAGATTTAAAGCTCTGTGGGGACACAAAGCAGGTTGCTGCAGGTATTTTGAGTTATAAACAAGACTAAACTAAAAGCTCTAAACCATATGAGATTGCTCCAATTTTGAATTAGAATCCTGCTGCTCCTTATAAAACCAGTTCCTCTACAAAAGCAAATTTCTTTCCATGAAACTCTGTAGAAAACAGCATTATCCCTGCACTTCAGCTTTCACAGTGCTGGAATTAACCAAATGCATATTAATTGGTTACATATTGTAAAGATTATTTTCAAAGTACTCTTTTTATACCAAAATTGCCACTGTTGAAGACAAGACTGAGCCAATGCTACCAGAGAAACAGCCACTGTGTGCCCTCTGTTAAATGGTACATGGTAGGACTACTTTTCTTCCTGATTTAATCTGCAGTAGGCAGAACCCACCAAGAGAAATAATGAAAACTTTATCTGGGATATGATTTAGGAATTACTTTTCAGCCGTGTTTTCATGATGACAAATGGACAGAGAAAGGAAAAAGGATCCAATATCAGGTAAATTTGCACTGAGCAGCAAAAAAGGGTAAAATCCTCCCTTGATGCCCATGGATAAGTTTTAGTGCAAGGTCCTTTAAGCAATATCTTACATATATATATATGTATATAAGTGCATCCTATGGATTTTCCTGCAACATAATTGCTCCATACACTTGTCACATTTCTGTATCGTTACCATCTAGTCTTCATTTATATTTGCTGCTTGGTAGAAAGCAAGCATTCAAGATCCCATCTGTCTTTGAAGGTGATAGCAAAATGTTCACTGCTAAACTACAGCAGGAATTCATTTCCAGAAAGAAATGCTTTGTCTGTGAGCATTGACTGTAGTTGTCTTGACTCACACAATGCATATGTATACTTAAAGGATGTTTGAAGAATCTCACATAGATAAAAATATGAGTCAGGTTTCAAACTGAGCTAGACAAAACAGTAGGAGGAAGTACAGCCTTCTGTCTCTAGGACTTTTGAAGACACAGGATACTTTATTAGACTATATATTAGATATACAAGTCCTCTGACTATCTATCTATCTATCTATCTATCTATCTATCTATCTATCTATCTATCTATCTATCTATCTATCTGTCTGTCTGTCTGTCTGTCTGTCTATCAGACCTGTTCACATAGCCCATTGATCTGTAGTTAACACTTGAGCCAGCTCTGACTTCAAGAGGAAATAAAGCAGGCCTGTGGCCCCGGGAATTCTGAGATGAAAACCAGAATTGACTCCAAAGTGATCAAGCTGTAGAAAACCATACCATATCAGTGTTCCTTTATCATGATGTAAAAACAAGATACATCTGAAATTAACAGATGAAGAACACACTGATATCAGATAGGTTTGGGGACCTTTTCTGAAATGCTGAGTGTTCAGATTATTTGTTTCTGACATCTTGCTCCCGTCAGTATATAAGGATTAAAAACCCTATGGCATATATAATTGTATGCTTCATCATTTGTGGCAAGGGCTTGGAGAATGGTTCAGTGTAGACAAAAGCACAGCATTTGTATGAATGTGTAAACAAGGGAACTGTATTTTCTTAAAAATAAACTCCTTTGGAATAGTTCTACCAATTAAACAGTATCAATAAAAGATTACTTTCCTGAATTTCTAGAAAGAAACATGACAAAACCCCCTGAAATTCACTTAATTAATTTAATCCATTTCACTCTCATGCTTTAAAGGTGGTCATCACTACAGTTCCTGCAAGGACTTCTCTCTCCCTCTCCTAATCACTAGGAATGCTTCTGCTGGTCCTGAAGTAGATCTTAGAAAGCTTCACAAGGAAAATCACTAGTAGCTGGTTCTCTGTCTCTAGAAGCTAGGCTGCTTCTACCTTTCTATCTACACACCCCTCTTTTCTCTTGCTACATACCCCTCTTTTGCATATCTAGCCAAGGAGGGCACATTTATGGTACCAGTTAACATGGAGCCCAATATTCAGGTGTGGGGGAAAATAGTTATTCTGGCTTTAGTGGCTTGGCCTCTCCCTTCCCTCACCCAAGCCTCAGGGAGAACAAATGCTGGGCTGTCAAATACCAGAAAAAATCTTTGTTCTGTTCCCCTGTGTAACAATGGAACTTCAAGGGGAGTTGTTGCATTATTAGACCAGATACTTTTCAAAATAAATTGAGTCAATATGGAATATCAAATACATTTTTCAGTCAGACTAGAGGGTGAGATTTGCCCAATAGGCCTTTTTAAACTAAATCATACAAAAGTGTTTTTTACCATCATGTAGATTTTAGAGAAATGCATAATGAATAAAGAAGAAATGCATTATCACTTTTTTCAGGTGACTATGAAGATAATGGCCTTATCTCCTATGAATAATTGTACAAAACTTCTTCAAAAGTGCTGCACAATTTTTGATCATGGTATGCAAGAACATTCAGCTAAGTAAATAACAAAAACAATTCTATCATATCTTTTTCATGTCTCTAGCAGATAACTAAAATGTGCTAAACTCTAAAATATCTGGTGGCAGGATATATAAGCTACATCTTTTCAACTTCCTTCTTTAGATATGCAAAGAAATTTAATTAAATGAATCACTGTAGAAAGCCTCACACTTTGAAAAGCACAGGCAGAAAGGGACATTTCTGGCATCTATGACCCAGTAAGTCATATAATGAGCATTTCTTAAATAATATTAGCTTAACAGGTCAATCAAATCATACCCTCTCCACAGGGAGTGAGATTAAAGAGATGGCTCACAGTGACCAACTTTAAATGCAGTAAACTGATCCTTATAAGCTCTCTCTCCAGCCTTCCTTTTCCTTTCCTTTTCCTTTCCTCTTCCCCCTTCCCCCTTCTCTCCCTGCTCCATAAAGTACCTTTTTTACAATGGGCTCAGTAAAATTGTTTTAAGAATACCTCCTACACTCCCCCATGCAGTTCATCAGAGAAGTCAAATTAAGAGATCAAGAAACTCTCAGGGCAAATGACTTCCAACAAATTCAGGTACTCCTCGTTAGAATGTACTGCCAGTAGCACCCTGCTTGCTAAAACAAGTGGCTCTGTGTAAGTAGCTGTTGGGAGTAGGTCTGCTGATTGCTGTATTATGACACAGAGAGGGAAGAAGAAGATGCTTGCGTAGATAACTGATCCAAGACCCCACTATAGTCAGGGCAGTCACTTACTTGGAGGTCAGCAGAACTTAAAAGGAGCCAAGTTTCTAAAGTACATAAACATTCCTAGGTGTAATTAGTATTCCTCAGTGGTTATGCATTTGGGTGCCCTCTTCAAAGATTATAAAAGAAAGTCAAGAACATCTTCAAAAAATATCCTTTCCAATTGTCTGATTCTCAAATCACTCTCTCTACCATGCAAACATATCAAGAGCTGTCTTGACAAATTTTGACAGACCACTTCTAGCAAAAAGATAGCCACAAGTGCTTTGATTAAAACAGATTCACAAAACTTCAGGCATCATAGATCTGTTGGATTTTCAACTTCTTTTGAGTTTACCATTGGAATTAACATGTATTATTAGGCTCCATAATCTACAATCTTATGCTGGACTGCTGGCATTTTTTATGCTGAGCAATGCCTGCAAACCCCATAAGCCCTTTTATGCAAGGAGAAGAGGCTTACTCAAAAAAAACCCCAAACCATAAACCAACAATGACCTTTGTCCCAGCTGAGTTATTATTTAAGTTTACCAAATGGAGATAAAACTTTGAGAAGAACAAATGCTCTGTTTTAGGAGAACTACTCCTGCTTTTGCAGCTTCTATGAGGAATTACCTTCCTGGTGCTTTAGTTTTCTGAAGTGCACCTAAACCACTAGGTGTGTTAGCATGATCATTGTATTTGAATTTCAGATAAGAGGTTTATCTTTTTGACTCTGAGGGGAATACTTCGACTTTTATTCAGCAGCACAAAGGATCAGCATCAGCATAATAGTAATGCAATTATTATACCCCAACAGACAAGACAGGGTGAGCTAAATAATTATCAAGATGAGGGCAAGCTGAAAGTGGTGTGTTGCAGCAGGAACTGGAAGCTGCAGAGAAAAATTAGGTGTGAGTCCTTTAAAAATTTAACCCTTTACAACTTGAGAAGATGGTGTGATGTGGAAGAACACCATCAAGATACCACCATTGGTCCAATTTTGCTTTCACTTGGGTAGGTGAAAGCCAGCTAAACCAGTGGTGCCAGAAGGCAGCACTAATATGAAGAAAAAAGAAGTCCAGTGTCTTCTGCAAACTGCTACTGAAACCACTGAACTCACAGTAGTAATCACACACCTGTTCACAGGGCTTCAGTTGGGGTGAACACCACAAGCAAACACTGGAGTTAGACACACATGCAGCAATGTTTACACACAAATGTTTTGTGTGTGTAATAGAAAATGCATAATTAAGAACAACAAAAAAAAAAAGCTAATCAAAAATTTTCTTGAGGAGGAAATTTTTACTGGTTTTTTTATAGGGCTCCAAACACTTCACTGGATATTTTGGGAAATAAAAAACATGCATACCTTGGCATAACTCTGCTAGGGTAGACTGAAAAATGAAAAGACAATTCCTTTCATAAATACACTGACAGGAAAATGCAGTTCTCACAGTGAATCATTCTGGAGCTGTCCCCCAGAAATATATTTTGCTGGTAAACAACCCAAAAACACTGATCTGGAAGATAGCTCCATTAATTTTCAGACGTCACATTACAGGAGGCAAGCACAGGGAGTAGGCAAGTAGTCTGGAATCCATCCATGTAACAAGCTCTAATTATAACTTCTGTGTCATCTTTCCAATAGCCTGTGTGTTTACAAGAAACTGTCACCGACTTTTGACATATGGGAGAGCAATTGGGTTGATCAGGGGTTTTAACCTATGGGATCTTGAGAGGGTCTTATTTCTATTTATGTTTTTACTTCTGAGTACAGTGGCATACTGTCAGGTGCTGTAGAGCTCCGGCATGGGTGAGTAGTCTAGTTTTCCTTGGTAGTCAGCAGAGAGAGCTGACCTCTGGAGGCCATCTTAGAGCACTTGAATTCATCATTGTTGTTTACTTATGGAGCTCAGATTCCTGAGAGAAGGCACATAAATCAGGTCATTTCCGAGCATTAAAAAAATGCCTCACCATTAAAATTGCAATAGTGTAAATCGATCTCATAAGTAAGTGCAGAGCTTGATCAGAATTTGCTTTTATTCTTTTTCTGACAAGGTGAGCAAGTGAACAAGAGCTTTAAAGCAGCTTTATCTTGTGACCATATTTTTAATGATTTCCTATAAAATTAGTAGAATGAGCAGCAGAACATAGCCTTGTACAAGTCAATGTACTTTAAGAGAACACCCCCTTTCATACAAATTACTGGAAAGCTCTTTTAAATAAGTGTTTTAAAAGTGTTTGGGTTTTTTCACCCATTTTAGCTGTTAGATTGACTCATATGAGTAATGAGGTGGTATATAAAGAACAGCATCCTTTGCTGCTGATTTTTGCCCTTTGTGCAGATCCAAAGAATGCTCATCATGGGTGAGTATTTAAATTCCTTGAGAAGAAAAGTCAACGTGATGGGAGAATTTGAAAGAATTATATGAAAGTGAACTTTGCAATTGGCAGATTGGATGCCCGAGCTGATCAAATTTTGATTTTCTAGTCTCATGTCTTTAAAACTAAAATCATAAAAATATAGAATTTCTTTATTAATTAATAGGGAAATTACACAGGCGATGTCTAGCCTGGTGAGCAGATGCCAAGCAAGGTTAAGTACTCAGTGAACTTTTCACTTGGGCATTGAGTTCTAGATAAGAATCTTGGAAATCCAGCCAGACCTCTGTTGTTATTGGTTGCTCAGATTTACTTTTTAAAGTTTTTTTAAACATGAATTTGATTTTATACTGTCTAGAAATTCATTAGCATATTTTTGTTATAGTTCCAAATTTGATCTAAAACCTTTCTGTTTTCCTGGACTGAAGAATGCATGGGTGCCCACGCAAAACAAAAATACACAGAAACAGTTCTCCACCTACAAAATACCAATAAGGAAAATAACTGTATCAAACCACAAATGTCACAGTCTAGGTAGAGAACCACAGAACTGATTTAACACACCCTCTTTAGGTGTTCTCCAAGATTAAAAGTATGTTGGGTTGTTTTTAGTCACCATTCTCTTAGGACAATGGACTTATCAAAAGGCAAAATTAGATATTTTCAAGGAAGCAATGTTTCAATAGTAATAATGAAATTCCTGCTGCTCCATGACACTGAGGGAACTGTACCTTATCGTTCTACAGTGATTGCCTGCAATAAATTGACCTAGAAGGTCCTTTCTGGACCTGTATTTCTTTATGTATCTGACAAAGAAATCAATTTGAAGAATTTTCAATTCTGCTTGTTATTTCTAAATATCTTTATTTGTGTGTTTCTTGTGAAAGAAAGAGGGAAAATACTAGGCATTTTTTAACAAGCAAACTCAGAGCTTCAGGTGATTATTAATTTTCAGAGAACAAAGCTTATTGCGAGCTATTATGAGTTTGAAGTAAATAATATTGTTGTGATTCAACCCCAGCCAGCAACTAAGTACTTCCCCACCCCTGATGGGGAGAAGAATTGGGGGAAAAAAGCAAAACTTGTGGGATGAGATAAGAACAGCTTAATGACTGAAACAAACCCAAATATACTAATAATACTAATTAGAATAATAACAATAATAATATCATTTTTATTTAAAAGGAGAGTGAGAAAGTAATAAAACCCAAGAGAAGCAAGTGATGCATAATTTAATTTCTCACCACCTACTGACCAATGCCCAGCCCATTCCTGAGCAGTGATTAGCAGGACCTGACCAGCTTTCCCCAGTTTATTGACTGAAAACAACATTCTGTGGTTCTTTGCCCAGTTTAGATCAGCTGTCCTGGCCCTGCTCCCCATGCTTCTGGTGCACCTGCTCACTGGCAGAGCATGGGACACTGGAAAGTCCTTGACTCAGGGTAAGCACCACATAGCAACGACCAAAACATCAGTGTGTTATCAGCATTAGCATCACGCCAGACCCAGGACACAGCACTGTACCACTGACTAAGAAGAAAATGAACTCTATCCCAGGCAACACCAGCATCTGGGTTTATTAATATATTATATTTTATGTGATTAATAAAGTTAAATGTAAAATTCTCTGACTTGTAACAGCTTTTGAGTAAAAGGGGGTCTAGCAAAGCAAGAAGTTAAACATAATTTTTTTCCCATTGAGCTGTATTTCTTTAGCACAAACTTAAGCAAATTTCAGGGATGATTAATCAAAGGAGTCAGCCAAGACCTGTTCAAATCTGTTGTTCTTATGAATTCTCTTCTAAACACCATTTCAAATCTCTAAGATTACTATTATGCAACTCCATTTAGTATGAAAGACTACAATGAGCTGAGGTGTCTACCTGTTATTATTCACATGTCCAACAATAGTGGCAGCAACAGAATAAGGAAGTTACAAATTCTTTGTGCAAACACTTCTTTATTTTTCAATTTTTTTTCACTATTTGTCATTAGTGTCAGTAAAGGAGGTGCTAGGGCAGATCCACTGCCAAATGTGACACTCATTACCCCATGCAAACCATTGAGAAGGGATACTCAGGCCACTGAAATGTCAGCTGTAAACAGCTGCTGCTTGAGTGACTGACTTAATACTTGTTCACACCAAGCACAGCAACAAAACCTCTTCCATTTATTCTTTTTGGTATAAAATGTCCCCACATTTACAGTAAGGGACCTAACTTTGGCCCAAATTAAACAAATTATTTCACCTGTGATTACTGCTCTAAAAAGCTGATTTTCATCCTGTCTTCAGGTAAGAGCTGCATTTTTTGCTGTATTATGGGACCAAGTAGCACTGCACCAGGGAAGCTGGTTGGCCAAACCACACAGTTAATTCTGGGGACCCAAATTCCATAATAAACATATTTCCAGCAGTTTTACCCTAACCCCACTCAGGCTCTGGACATCCACCTGCTGCGGTAGCACATGATGTGTACTCTGAAGTGTATCATATCCCCAGCTCAGTTTCAGCTGTAAGGCAGCCTCCAGGCTCAGCCTGAGTGGGAAGAACTGAATTACAGGAACCAGTGTCAGCTGGGGATTTGTTTCAAAAACACACTCCTGAACAAAATTAATATGCTAATGTAGACATAGCCTAAGTGAACCCCTGAGTTGCCTTGCATTCAGCCTTAATTAATGGGTTTTCTATGTCCTTCACTTCTGTCCTTGACAAGAATTTAGTGAAGATTTATTGGGAATAAATTTCCAGAGCCTAATTTATGCAGGCTTAAGTCTGAGGCTGAACAGCAGCAGTAACTTCTGGGGAAGTGACCTTATGCAAAGCTGTTTGGGTACACTACATTCCACTAATACAGGGATTTTTCTTTGTCCATAATCCTTTAACCAGTTTCTTCTTATATTTAAACTTGCTGTTTTACCCTTCCAGCAGATGAGCTCCTCGTTGTCATTCAATGGATATCAGCCTTTAAAATAAAAACAAACCCAGTTTATTTGCAGGGATTTAACAATTCTGTATGGATTTGTGCATCTAATTCTGTTCGAGTCAATGATTATTTCTTTCTTGTTGTGTGAGAGAAAAATTTGAAATCTGAATCTAGACAGCAAATTTGAATCCGGATGTCTTAGAGCAAAACACTGCTCTATAGTATGACCAGCATGAAAAGTAGGGAATATTTGCTGCTTAAAACAACATTTAAAAGGAGAAGTCTTTCAGTAATGATCTGTCTTTTAATTCATGGTGAAAAATAACAGACCTTCCCCCATGTCAGTTAAAGATGATTAATCAAGAAAGGTCATTTTATCCTTCAAATATTTCTGCACTGACCTGAACCTGACAGTGTTCAGTATCATTTAGCTTAGCTTTATCCAAAAAACTGCATCTAGTTCTTAAACAAAAATGCACAAACACAGGAGACAGCTGAAGCATGACACTTTAATTGTGGAGTATTTCATAGACTCTTAATGTTAAATCTAATAAACTTTATGAATAAAAAAGTTAATAAAATTATACTTAGCACAATTTGTGATAAGAATGAATGTTTCTAACACAATTTTTAATGACCAGTTTGGCATGTAGTTTGGTAGGCTGGCACTACTCTGAAAGTAGAATCTGACTCATTACCAAAAACTACATGAGATACTGTCAACTTTTGCTTTAGCTACAGTAAGATGGCCCTTTCCACCATGCCTTGCATTTCTGTGCATTATGTGTCCAGCCTTGATGAGATACAAAATATCAAACGGGGGAATCAAGGCCTAGGAATGCTACCCTTGAAACAACAGGTGTCTGATGGAATAACCCATAGGGCAGGGCAGGTCCTGAGGCCCTGGGGTGAACTGCTGCACCCACAGCCCATAGGTGAAGCACAGTTTAGATCTTTATGAACCAGCACTATAACTCAGCCAGTCACTGATGTGGAAGCAGGTGGACTCTTCAAATGGGAAGGATCTTGTCCTGAAAGCAGATGGATTTGACCCTGATCATGAGTTTGATTAATGTGAAGAATTCAAAGGGGGGTGTCACTGAGGGTGCTCAATGCCTCTAAACTCAGCTTCTCATGCATCTGGTGCTGCAGCTCACAGCCTCATTTCATCTGCTGCTGTCACAGATCTGCCTCGTCACACACACCTGCATTACACCGAGTAATTAAAAACCTGTGAAATGCTTAATATCATTATAGGCTAAATAACTTTAAGCTATTTCCTTCATCTTTTTAGAGTTCTTGATGTTTTTTCATAAGATTTAATATTGCCTTTGAAATCATAACCTATGATGCTTCTTTTCCACTATAAACATAATCTCCTTTGAGTAATAAGTGATTGGAAAAACTTTATCCCAGAAAAACAGCATATCAATTTTATTTATATCAGTGAAGGAAATCCCTGAAGAAGCAGATATTTACAGAAAGATTACCCTAAAATTAGAATTTTCTCAGGAAACTACATCTTATTACACTATGTTTTTCTTGATAAGCATATAATGATTTTGAGCATAAAGCTGGTAGCCCAAGTATAAGAATCACTTGCAAAAAAACCTATCAGCTTTATGAGTCCTACCAAACATCATCCCTGTCTAGTACCATTTAGGCTTATTTGCAGATAAGGACCTTACAAAAAGGTTCAAGATAATTGATAAACTGGAGAACACTTAATCATGAAGTTTTATCCAATTTCCTTGAAAATTACTTTTGAGATGCTAGTTCTTTCTTTACGAGCTTGTTTTTCTATTTTTCTAATTTTCTAGTATAGGCCTTAAATATATTTTTTTCTAATTTTTTCTTATTTGTATGGCCCTTGAGTTAAAATTTAAACTAGGTTTATTTTATTGCCATTCCATGGCAAATCCCTCATTTAAAAGGATTTGTATTGCACTAAATATGTGATTCAACCCTAAACTTTTCCTAGGCTGAAAGAGTTCACGCAGTGGATGCACAGATATCATCAGGGAGTTGTCCCCTGGTCTCTCCCAGTTCTAATCACATTTCTATGCTCTGCTTTTTCCTATTCTTTTTCTTTTTTTCTCTTTTCTTTTTTTTTTCCTCTCTGACAGGTCATAATGTTATATGCAATGCAGGGGACTAATGCTCTCTGCTGTAAGAATTGACCTCAGCCCAATCTCCATCTGTAAAGTGGGATGTAATGCTCTTGCTTTTCCAATCATGGAAAGTAGCAAGTGCTCTTTTATAAATCTTCACAAGCTGACAAGAAATCCAGTTCCAGTTTAACTGTTATTAGTGATAAAAGTGTAGTGATTGAAAGGAATTTTTTTTTCTCTTTTATGGTAGCAGTAACATCCAATTTCCTATTTATAGGAAATTGTTAGGAAGGGAAGGAAAAAGGGAATTAAGAGCTTTTGGTCTTAAGAACTGGTTATCTGGCTTTAGGTCTGGGAATGCTTTAACAAAATGCCATTCAAGGGGTAGTACCAATGCTTAAGCACATGGTTAGCTGTTCTGCTAGTCCTAAAATAATCAGTAAGGTCTCCTATGATGCTCCTACCTGTGAAAGCCAGGTAGCTACTTACAGGTATTTTCCATATGGTTGTCTCAGTAGCAATTGAGTTTTTGCATTTCCATTAAATATAAATATGAAATAATCAGATACTCTTTGATCATGTCAAAATGTCATGTCCTGTCAAAATGTTCGGAATATTAACATTAATTAAAAGTTTTTACTGGTTTAGGACTAATAAAACCCAGAAGAATTTTCTGAATAGCTGTTTAGAGGCTGTTGTTTCGGAAGATCAAACAGCTGCATGTGTGAATTGGAGCACAGAGCTTCTATTCTTATCAGTAATTGACTCACTTTCACTTTGTGGGAACAAAGATAAGAAAAATATTCTTGCTGGGTGGTTTTTTAGAGAAATTATTAAGGGAAATGATAAGACACAAACATAAGCAAAGGGATACACAGTTCAATTCACCTGTGGCCATCAGATCCAGACAGGAAAACTATATTGGGTCTGGTTTTCATCTTAATGAGAAACATACATCTCTGGCCAGCAATGTACCTGAGCAACTGAAAAACTCCCTGGGAATTTACTAATGATAAGGGAGGGGGGAAAAATTAAATCTGACTACTTGCTCAATATATAGCATTAAAAATGTTCATGTAAAAGAACTGAGTGTACATGTACAGTTCTCAGACCCAGTCTCCCAGCTGCAAGCTTTTCCCAGAGATTGCTGGTTTCTTTTTTTTTTATTTACAAATATAATTGAAGTTGAAGAATCATTCTGTAGGGCTAAAATGTAACATAGGCTGCTTTTTTCTTCTGCCCAGATTTAAAAATCTAGTCAGGAACAGCAACCTCAAACAAAGAGAATTTCTACCATTTCCTCCTATTTTTTAGTGGAAGTGCAGGAATTCCAACAACGGAGAAAAACTCATTCCCTTCTGCTCCTGTGACAATCTGCCATCCCTCATGACTGGATCTTGTCACATTGTGAAACAACTTGTGAATCAGAGAGTCTGTACCATAACACAGAGAGTGGGAGGCTTAGCAAACAGAAGCTGGGTTCCTGCCCACAATTTTTGAGGCTTGTTTCAGCATGTTACTCATTATTCAATACCCACTATCACTCAGAGAAATTTCCAAAGAGAAATTGCCACACAGGTTACACTGTTTATAAGGTAAATGTACCTTTACTGTATATTTCAGAGGATAAGGTGTGAACATTCAATCAGATGTTTGGGACTGAGGACAAGGTATTACAAAAAATCCAACTTTTACCTCTAAGAGAAAGCAAGTACCATTCTGCTGATAATTTTCCCATATAATGCAAGTATTATGAAGTCCAGCTAATGAGTAGCAGTCAAAAGGCCAGCACATACATTCATTAATCATTGGATCCTCTTGTGGGGTATTTTCACTGAATTAACTACATCTACAATTAAACAGTACTTTATCTGATGTTAAATCATATTATATTCAAATTCTTCAATCAATTGTCTTGAATATTGATCTTATTGTATGAGCTAACATGGAACTAAAAGATTATTTAACACCACATCCACGGTGCAGCCATAAAAGATTGAAACAAGAAAAACAAAAATGTTCTTGTACAACTTCCACAATTAGTGATAGTATAGTCAGAAAGTTAAAGAATTCTCATATTTCCTTTCAAATATTTGAGTTTAAAATCTTGATTCACTTTATACTGCTTAAAAATACACGAAGAGCCAGCACTAATTTTACAAAGTGGTGTTAAAACTCACCTTGATGGAAAGGGAATCCATGCCCTTCCACAGAAGAATCTGGACCTGCCCGTGATATTGCTGAATTCTTTAGACCATCATCTTAAGAAATCACCTCTTATAAGGAACATTCATTCCAATTATAATCCCATATTTCATCTATTGCTAGGAAAAAAGGTTAAGATAATAGAGTGGTTCACTGCCATTTACATTTAGAAATGTATATCCCATTAAGCATATTCAGATCCTAACTTTTCAAAACACAGACATCCACATACACTGATGAAAAACTTCAGGCTTCAGATTCCAAATTTAGTACAGCTGTTTTATTTAGGTGCTTTCAAAAGCCACATTGTTTTCTCTTTGTTCAGGTAAACATTTCACTATTAGCAGTCACTTAAAACTGGTTACCCAAACTTTATTCTAAATATATGTGACCCTAGCAGTATAAAGCAGCTTCTGCTTCACATTAAATCAATCCACTAGTAGGCTCCCAGTAATTAACTTCTTCAAGCAACTAGATTTTTAGTAGTTCACAAAGTGCACTGTAAAATTAAATAACATCTTTTTTTTTTTTTGCTTGAGCCAAGAATTTCAGGGGATTTTTAATTTTTATTTTCCAGTGTTTTTTTGCCTTTTTTGTGATAACACCATGTTGTTCTGCCACAGTCCAGCCTAAAATCCACTGTGATCCTGAGATCTTTCTCTACAGCACCTCTACCTCACCTGTTGTTCCTCACTGAATGAGAGTAGATGTGATTCTGCCACAAATGGCATTGGAGTTCAGTTTTTTTCAGATCTTTTTGATTTCTAAGCTCGAGCTTGAATGTGTTGACAACAACAGTGTCTGCAAATTTGTTGAGTGTAGTCTTTATGCCACAATTCAAGTAACTAATGAAATTACAGAGAAGGACATGTCTGAACTAAAACTTTTTGCAGTTATCCCATTTGGTACATGAGTTGGTTTTGACATTGAACCATTGTTAACCCTGAAAGTTATATTCAGAAAGAATATAAATGTTCTCATTTCATTTATACAGCTGTGATACCTTGGCTTTTCCTGTTACCACAGTGATATCAGAGAGTTATTACCAGTACTGAAAGAAGAAAACACATTTCTGAGTCTTTAAATTAAATGTCTTTACTTTGTTTAGTTTGTCGCATTAAAGACAGCCCTTAGGAGAAGTTAAGGTGATTTCTCTTTTTTTTTTTTTTTTTTAAAAACCACTTCAGCTGCTGTGTACACAAATCCCCACTAACTACTTAATTAAAAAAAATAATCTCTAGATGCGGTTTAAAGAAATAGATGCATCATTTAGTCTTCGTTGTCCTCCTGCAGGATTTCAGCCAGGAAACCATTCAGCCATACAGATTTCATTACTGAAATAGATGGAAACATCAGCTCGTGTAAATGCTTCGAGCATAGGAACAGAAAGGCAAGATCAGTTTTTCTTTGTCAATTTTTTTTTCCCGAACTCCCTTTTCTGATTTGTCGCTTTTCCACATCGTTTGTCCGCGCAGCTTCTCGGGCTCCCTCTGGTGGGTCCCGGGCACAGGCGGTGCCTCCCGTGCGGCCGCGCAATAAAACCCTCAAGACTGATTCAATTAGCATTTCATGCTCCAGTAATAATTAAGAAATCATCCCTTTATTAAACTGTAAAGCTTCGTGTAGTCTGCGTGTGTAATCTAGATCATAATATGGTTCCTGAGATAAAAAATATTTGAAAAATCTACAATGATTCCTTTCCTTCCCCCCCCCCAATTTCTTTTGCGGTTTGAAAAGCGAGAAGTAGAAGATGCAACTAACCAGTAGATTAATATCCCATAATACCCATGCTAATAATCCAAATAAAACACCTAAATACAAAACTTCAGGTAAGCAGCTTTTAATATCTCTATTTACTCAGGCATAAACTTCTCCAATAATCTGGATGTGTCATGCTTTCTCTTAGCTGGCATTCTTTTCTCCTAACTCAGGTGTGGATGTGCATTTTCTCTTGATCCCCAGGATATTGCAAGCTAGCATGGGAGAATTTCTAGATCAAATCTCAGTAGATTTCTAGATCAAATCTCAGTACGTCCCTCTTTTGAGCAGATACCCAGCCTGTTATACCATTACTACAAATTTCTAAAATATTTTCATAATCAATATAATGAAAAGTCTCCTCTAAAGGTTCGAGAAAAAGAAGCCGGTTTTTGTTGGTTTGTTTTGGTTTTTTTTTTAAAGTAGAGTAACAATATTATATGGTAATTCTTTGTATTAAACCAGAATTATTTAAAATTGGAAGAAACACAGGAAAATTTGCAGGAGGCAGCCCCCACATCGCAGATCATATGCTCAAAAAGTCTTACTTGTATCACTTTTGCAGGTGAACAGAATTAAGACTAAGTAAGTTTTCACTTTGGTCAAGCTTCTAACAATTATTGCCTTTTCAGAACTTCTTATGGTTCAAATACCTGTATTTCATTTCCGAGAAACAGCTAAGTACAGAGAAAATGAGAAACAGATACTGAGGGACAAATACATATTTCTATGATCATGCCTTCAACACTAAGAAGCTACCTGCTGCTCAGTGTATCTAGAAAATAATGGTCTCAGGTAAATTTTGACTGTTAGAACAGACCTGTGGAACAGCTTTAGGTGGCTCAACACATCGCTTCTGATGGTGCACCCCTGTCCAGGAATAAGATCTGCTGGGGGAAGTGTCCCTTGCTGAAGTTTTTGATGGTCAGTCAAGGTTGTATGAGTATGGACACAAAACTGTGTTTTGCCGAGAGAAGCTTACTGATGACGTCTGACGCAATGACTATATAGAATGCCTTGAGAGAATTTCAGCTTTGTTTTAAGTCCTTGGCTATATCCATTACTTTGCATAAATATACCCAAACTGCTGAAGAAAATATGTCATTTATTACACAATTTTCGACACGAAATCTTTCTATTTTAGTGATGACTGAAAAATACAAAAATAAGCGATTTATATGGCTGTGCAAGTGGCCATGAGTTAGTTTGGTATTGGCTGATTCAAGTTTTTCTACATTAGGTTTTCTGAAGTGATTTAGTGAATATTTACTGGTTTGTTTTCTGTAACCTAATGCAGCAAAAATTTCAAGCACTGAAATTTTCCTTCAAAATTTTTGTAAGGGAATGTGTACTACAAGAGCCCAGTGCATAATTGTCCTAAGACAATTTAAACACAAACCCATTCTCTTCAACCATAGCTATGTAATATTGTCCCCCTCTTTGACACATAGCTTTTCCTATGGTATTGCAAAAAAATCATAATTGCAAGCATCATGCTTCTAGAAAAGATCGCAGTATAAAATAATAGGAAGAAAGGCAGCAAGCTCATGAAACAAAATCCCTGAAGTACTTCAATTTCATTAAATTCAATTTGGATAAGCTCTGCTGAGGATTTAATAACACTACTCTGGGTTCTCTGCATCTCAGAAGAAATGTGTTATCTATTGATTATTTTTGATACATGGAAAAAATCTGAGGAACTAATTCTATCTCCAGGCAACAACTGATAGATACAGCTGATGCATAGTGTTCTTGATGTGATATTTTTGAGTAAGAATAGCAAAAGATCATATTCATGAATAAAGTCATCCTTTCACAACTGAAACAATTTATTGAAAATTCTCAGATAGATAAAATGAGCTATAGATTCATTTCAGATATCTCTTTTGAGTATTTTTCTTTTAAAAGTCTTTAATAGACATGTGTACCAAAAAAAAATCTGATAAATATGACTAAAGTAATTGAAAAGTGGTTTTACTCCTTAGTTTCTGTGGCCATACTTTTCCCTTCAAGGTTTCAGTTTATCCTTAAACAAAAATTAAATCAAACACAGGCCACCATAATAAAACTAAAAAGCTTGCATTTTAATTTATGTTACCATATTAAATTCTTAAATGACTATGTGAATATAAGCTGAGGATTTCTTTAGTAAATAACTTTTTATAAAATGTCAAAACCCGATAGAAAATTGGTACAAACTGACAAGGTTCCAGCTGAGCCAAATTTCATCAGTGATAGATTTCAAACTCAGTGAATCTAAGAGTTCACTCTAACCTATTTTTTTTTAATGGAAGCAGATTCATTAAGTTATGCCAATTCTGTAATCTACTAAATTGATGCTGTGATTTATTTATTTCTGGACAATTACTTGTGGGATATCAGTGGAAGACAAACATCATTAAAACTAAAAAAAAATACTTTTTATTAAAAAAGCGGAAGTTTCAAAAGGTGGTTTCTGGAGTTATTTTAAAAGGGGGAAAAATAAAAGATATAGCAAGAATCTGATCAAGATAAAATGAGTTAGTGTGTCTTCTTTTGCACACCAAATCCAAACTAAACCTAAAAATCAATTTCTTAGAAATTACAGGAATACAGGAATAATTTATCTTCTGACACTAAGTTTGGCATTATATTAAATATGAAACCACCCTATCTGCATATTGATTCACTCATGTTACTCCAGGCTTTTTTGGGGTGAAATACCTCAAAAATAATGTCATGAGGGCATTTGATGAGCAAAAGCAAGCACAGCTTCTCATGCTGAGCTGTTGACACAAAGGACTGGGCTGCACATGGGACTGACAGGAAAAGTTGGATATGTAAAGGCACAAAGTATGGATGCTCTGCCATTGAGCCTACTTGCAATGCTTCTTCAGGGTAGTTTATATAATCCTCTGGATTCACTAAAAATTGTCATTGTACACCAAGACATGTTGCTATTTTCCTTCCAGGAGGAAAAGCCAAGGAATCTTTGTATGTTGGATCAAATTTTTGCCTCAAGTTCCTCCACCAGGGGGGCACGTGTGAATCTGAACTGTATCCAGCAAGGGCTGGTTGTCTTCAGATATTGAACAGTGTCTGCAAAAGCAGAGAGAATACACCATTTTCCATATTCATAAAAAAGAGAGGAGTATGCTTAAATTTCTGCATTAGGAATGTAAATAAACAATAACAGATTTCTGGTTGCAAATCATAGCTGAGCACTACGAATGTCTACAAAGGTGGGTATTGGAAACCTGGATGCTGAGCATTTTAAACTTTCTGTGCTTAAAGGCACAGACTCACAAGAGAGCACTGCATTTGACCTGAGGCCATGGAACAGACTTCCAAAACTAATTGATAGTACTGGGATTACAGGCGTGTAGTTGGTTAGAAGTGTGTAATATCAGAGGGTGGAAAACTTAGAGTTTGGGGTTTTAGAATATAGAAATAAATATGAAGCAAGATGGAGGTTTTAGGGCAGAGGAAGGTTGTTCCTCTTTACCTTCTTCCTTCTTCTTCATGGGTTTGGGTGATGTTTTTCGATTGGACAGAAAAGTCCACATTGCGGGCTTACAGGGATCAGTTACTGGGTTAAAAGGGAAAATAATCTAGGTGTCCTTTCTTAATTGGATAGTTTAGTCATAAAAGACCTTGTAACAAGAGATAGTTAGCCATTTTGTGCCGTGCTAATGAAAGGCTGCAGAACTCATGGTCGTGAGGCTGTTTCACAGATAAGAAATAATAAACACGTGAGTCCAAACAGGAACTACTGTCCTAAGAGCCTTCAATCCTGACCTCGAGAAACCGATAGGCATGGGGGGTTCCATCAGTGCTGTTGTTTTATGATAAATAGGTATTTATGAAGATTGGTTACACATAATTAATTGTTCTTCTTTCTGATTTCAGTTTGCCTTCGGAGATGAGGGGCAGGTAGATTAGGAACTCCTCCAGCAGAACCCTCTTCCATGGAGCTCTGAACATGCCCACTGAGTCTTGAGAGATGAGGGAAGGCAACCACATCTATAATTTTGGTTAACTTCAAATAAACCCTGAGCCATAACATCTCCCATGAAATGTCAGAAAAATGAAAAACAGAATCACTTCAGTGATCTGGACTCTGAATGAAACCTTCTCCCAGAGCAATTAAAACACTGCACAACTGAGTCTGAATCCAGAAGCCCCAGCTTAGGCAGTTACTAAAACCAATAAAAAAGAAAAGTCTGGCTCAAAGCTTAAACTACCTCCATCCACTACAATAAAATGTTTCAGTAATTATCTGAAAGTAAAACTGGTCTCTGTTCTGTCAGGAAAAAAAATTACAAGAGCTGGGGTAAGGATTCACTAAAGCCCAGAGAGCTGGCAGCCGAAATTGGCTTCTGCAAGACCTGAAGCTGAGACCTATGGCAACTATGGAATGAATTTGCTGTGCGGAATTTGTTGGTTTTGATCTCTATATCTTAATTCCCTCTCCTTGAATTCTGATGCAACCAAAGTCCTAACAGCAGTAAAGTGATGTGCAGCATAAAAACCTTTAAAGGAAAATAGTCTTTTAATCATCCCCAGAACTTTGTAACTGAAAATAATTTTGTCAGTCTATTTGCCTAGAAGATAGAAGATATATCTTGTAAAGCAGACAGGATCTGATAGTAGTTCTAATGAAGACTATTAAATCTGCATTAGGGTTTTTGTTTCCTGACTCACAATTGATATGATGACAGTCTGATATACAAAATTAAAAGAAATGGCGAACTAGCAGTTTTTGTCTACAAAAATCCTGGTTTTCTTTGCTACATCTTTGCACAGCTATAGAGGTATATCTTACCATTTTCCTGCACGCTGTAAATCTCTGCTTACCTAGGTGTCCATATAAAAAAGTCCATATTCCAAGAACAATCAAAATTATGATTTATATATTTTTTGGACATGTTGCCTCCAGGAAATTGGCAATCCACTCACATTTTTTTCCTTCACAACTGTATTTGGAGCCATCTCCATGCTCCTCGGCAAGGCGTATCAATCAGATTTTGCTTCTCTTGAATGAGGAAGACTGGTATCAAGCCAAGTCCAGGGTGCTGCTGACACACAAGCCCTTCCTGAGTGCTGTGGAGAACCTGAAGGAGCCAAGGTTGCTACTGCTGCTGCCAGGATGGAGGAGAGTGTAGAGAGAGCAATAAGTGGTGGGAAAGGTGTCCATTGCATCTATCCACTGTGCACTGCCCACCTGTTTTCTCCCTTTGCCCAAAGAAAGGCCCTGGTGACCAAGGTCTCCAGGGCTGGACAGTGAGGTCCTGGCCTTTTCCCTGACATGAAAGGTTCCCTGCCTCTGCCTGTGCCTGGAGCTGACCCCAGACAAAGCAACCTGCAAACTCTTGGCTGCTTTGCCAGCAGCACACACCTGCTTCAGCTGGAATCACGCTTTCCAAGCTACTTCTTTCTACTGCTGCCTCTTTCAGCCTTGATAATTTTGATGTTTGCCAACATCATGGCTAAGGTAGCTTCTTGAGCCCGTATTTCTGCTTTTCCTATATAGAAACATGATGCTCATTTTACACAACTTAAGCCTTTCATAAGCCCTATGACCTCACTCCAGTCAGTTGCACATTTTACAAAGCAGTTTGAAGGTGGAATAATTGTCCATTTGAAAGACTTCTTCAGCTGCTGTGCCCATGACCTGGATACCTGCTGCATTCTCCTGAGTTTAGTAAGACCTGATCTATTGTGCTATGTTGTATTACAAGTGTACACTTGATCCTGTTTTAGACAAAACACAGCTGTGTTTCTGTGCACAGGCGAGTTGCTTCTGCAGCCAACATTAAAAAGCATCCCATGGGGTAATTGTCACAAATGAAGGAAAATGAAACAAGCGACTCTCTTCAACTATAAAGCAAGTTCAAGTTGTTAGACCAAGGTGTTTAGCTTTTGGCATTTTTTGCAGAGAAAATTTCTGGGCTTTGAATACAGAATGGATACATGTTTTTATGTACAATTTTTAAGCCTAAAACCTGTTACTTGAAAGCACTAAATATGGAATGGGATTTTGGAAACTTTGCTTCAAATTTATTTTTGATTGCCTGCATTTTATCACTTTTTTAGAACCGATTTTTAAGAACTGGAGTAGAGAACTAGGAGGACAAAAAAATCAGCACAGACTCAGGGATGAAATGACAATGGAGCGCAAATGTATATGGGCAGATGTTTACTTCTTTTTAAATGTCAGGAAGAAGCAATAAGCTTCAATTTATTGGCGACACTTCTCCGCTATGGAAATCTGAATGTAGTGACAACTGTGACCCGAGGGTTACATTATTCCCAAGAATATAGATAAAAGGGGAATAAATGATATAGATGCTTGACTTCTACATACTAAATTTATAGAAACCAAATCAAAGGTTGGTTATGAATCATGGACATTTTTATTTTGAATTTTGAGTTGAAGTTCACATCTGCCTTTAAAATGCAGATTTCTACTCCAGGAATTTGTGTGAAGTACATGCTTAAGACATCTCTTTTGCTAAGACATGAAATTTATTTTCTTAAAGTGCAATGCAATCTTTTTACTGCTTTTTTTTCTCATGGTTTTTCAACTAGCTCCTGTATTTAACTATATATTTATTTGTACTGAATTCACAACAGCTTTTCCATCTCAACTTTCTTCTGCATGAAAATTTTACTTAGTCTAGATAAGAAGAACAGTGGTTTAACACGTCAATACCTGTTTGGTTATGACAATCTTAGCAGCATCATGAGTGTTTTCAGTGTGGGGACTTTCATTCACTCATGTAAAAGCTGATGCCTGAAGATCTGAGAGAAAAGCCATGATACAGTTTTATTCTTGGGGTTTTTTGCCCCTAATGCTCAGGGTAGTCTTATAGGAGCTGTATAGACACTTTACAATAGATATGTAGCAGAAAAGCAAAGCTTGAACCACAGAACTGTCAATTAAATATGCAAAGGGAACCAATAGTCAGCTCTCCCATCCAAATCACTAATGTGATTTTCAGTTTGATTCCTGCTAAAATTGATTTTGTTTCTATACCGACTTTTCCTGCTTACTTTTCTGTTAAGTGTAATATCCTTTGTTCTAACCTTTCAGGCTATTCTGTACAAAACATATTATTTAGCGAGAAAACAGAAGTGTGCGCGGTGAGGACCAGCAGCCTATCAGATGCAGGATTGCATTAGCTTCATCAAAACCAGAGCTGCACTCCAGACATCCTGGAAAATGAGTGGTGTCTGGCAACATGACATGATTCAAAAGCAAACCATCAGTCGTATTCAAAGCATTTCTTGTATCTCCTTCACCACATGAAGGAATTCATAGACAAACACAGGCATCAGCAACATTAGGAAAATCTATAGACTTCTGTTCATTTTCACAATATATTCAGAGACTTTCCAAAAAGTGTGTGATATCTAATGTATCCTAGAAATGTTTAAGTGCTCTTTCTCACATCCCTTGCAGAAGTAGAGACTAGTAGATTTGCATGGTAATCAAACACATCAACAAAACTGTAAAGAATGCACATTACAAAAAATTCTAAACCCAAGTCTTTCAGGAATCCCCGCTAGTTTATTTTTGCTTGATGTATTTATAAATACTTAAATGAGTTACAACAGGTGTAGAAACCAGCTCAATCCAAATAAAAGTTTCTTAGATCTATATAAACTGAATTGTGCTCTCCCATGATGTGTTCCTTTGGACATAATGGAGCAGACCATACATTAGTTTAATGAAAATCTAGATCTGCAGAAGTCGATGGCTTTGCTGTCAGCTGATGGGCAGCTGCTGAGATGCTTCAATGTAAGAAGCAAAAAGAAAGGTAGAAAAAACCCCGTCAAACTACAGACTGAAAAATATGCAAACAAAAGCTCGCTGCCTCCAGCAGCACATCTGGGCTGTTCTGTTGGTCACTGCTGCCGCCAGCTGCAGCTCACTGACTGGTAATTTGGAAACAAATGGATATAAAACCTCAGGCAAATCCGTTTCATTCACAAGGTGTATGTGCAAGTGAGAATATTCTCATGAACTCGCATCCGTGTGCTGGAGGAAGTTTCATGTTTAACCCCGTTCTGCAAGGACTGCCTTTCCAGGAGCTCCCGTTCCGGCCCCGTGTAGCTCTGCTCGCGGCTGCCCGGCTCCGAGGAGCCCGCGGGCCCCCAGCACCGATGCGCTCCTGCCGCGGCGGAGATCCTGAACGTCGTGATTTGGCAGCGAAAAGCGGCTAGACTTCCTATTCCAATTCTTTTGCTTTATGTGTGTGCGGGTTTTGGTTTGTTGGTTTGTTTTGGTTTTTTAATAGGAAGGCGTGACAATGTCTGCCGCCTTTTGTCATTTGAGATACTCAGTGATTGATGGAGGAAACCTGTGAAGGAGGTGAGAAGAGTGAGCACAGGCGGCGCTTAATCCGGAGAAACTCTTGCTGCCGGCTACCTGTTGAGGTGTGTTCGCACGGGCGTTTCATCATTTCTGTGTGTCCGAGCGAGTTCATTGATGCCCGGCCGGACCAGCCGAGCGCCGCCTAGCCCTGCTGGGAGACACGGCTCCCGAGCCTCCCTGGGAGCGGCGGCACCGAGCGGAGAGAAGTTTTCCAGGGAGAAGACCGGGATTCCGGCTGCCGCCCTGGGTGGGGGAACACCTACAAGCTGAAGGGTGGGAAGAAAAGGCGGGGGGAAATAAAGAGGGCAAGAAAACCCCACCTCCCCTTTCTCCGAGGACACGTTCCCGTGCAGCTCAGTCTCCCGAAGCAGCGCAGAGGCGCGGAGGATCCGCGGGCGGGGCGGGCGCGGCCGGAGCGCCTCCCCGGCGGCGGGGGCGGCGGGGCCCGGGCCAGGGGCCGAGGCGGGCGGAGCGCGGCTGCGGAGGGCGGCGGGGCTGCCGCGCCGGCTCCGCTCCCGGCAGCGCAGGCTGCGCCCAGCGCGGCGCCACCTCCGCCCTTCCCTGCCCGGCGCTGGTGGGGCGCCACCGCCCCGGCATCGCCGCGGTCCCAGGTGCCGGGAAGTTTGCCCGGCGCGCAAGGGAAGGATGGAGCCAGGAGAGCCCGCGGCGGCGCCCCTCAACCTGTCCCGAGCCGCGGCAGAGGCGCCCCGCGGGGAGTTCAACCTGTCCGGGCTGCCGGAGGCGGAGGGGAAGCCCCTCTTCGGCATCGGCATCGAGAACTTCATCACCTTGATCGTCTTCGGTTTAATCTTCACCTTGGGGGTGCTGGGCAACACCCTGGTGATCACGGTGCTGGCGAGGAGCAAGCCAGGCAAGCGCCGAAGCACCACCAACATCTTCATCCTCAACCTGAGCATCGCCGACCTGGCCTACCTGCTCTTCTGCATCCCCTTCCAGTCCACAGTCTACGTGCTCCCCACCTGGGTGCTGGGAGCCTTCATCTGCAAGTTCATCCACTACTTCTTCACCATCTCCATGCTGGTGAGCATCTTCACACTCTCAGCCATGTCTGTGGACCGGTACGTGGCCATCGTGCACTCCCGACGCTCCTCAGCCTTGCGCGTCCCCCGGAACGCGATGCTGGGTGTGGGGCTCATCTGGGTGCTCTCCTTCGCCATGGCCTCGCCTGTGGCTCACCACCAGCGGATCTTCCACCGCGAGACCAGCAACCAGACCTTCTGCTGGGAGTTCTGGCCCAACCCACGCCACAAGAAGGTCTACGTGATTTGCACGTTTGTCTTCGGGTATCTGCTCCCGCTGCTGCTCATCTCCTTCTGCTACGCCAAGGTGGGGCAAGTGTAAAAGGATGGGAGGGACGCAGTGTAGGAAAAAGTGTCCAGGAGACATAGGGCCATTTCTGGGCATGTGGAGAGACTTGGCAATATTGGGAGAAAAAGGAGCAGGGGTGAGTTTGTGCCACAAAGGGAGAGGGCAGGTTTTATAGCTGAGGGATGTCTGAGGGGTGATAATGTATGTTCAATATCACAGAGAGGTCAGAACAGAGATTGCATGGGGTGAGTGGGGAGGGGTGTTCTGGTAATTCCTGGGGTCTCCCTGTCAGATTTCCTTGTTGCAGAATGCTAAGAAGCCCCAGTGCTCTGCTGCTTTCTCTGTCACCATAATTCTTTAATTTCTTGCAGTGCTGCGTGACGAGTTTTACTCAATAAAGTACAACAAAGCAACAAGTTGTTCAGGCTTCAGATGAAGCATTGTGGTTCTTTAAAATGTACAGTGCACTTGAAAGTGACAAAAATTATCTGTTTGGTGTTAAGAGTAAAATGTGCTTCATGCTGCCTGGTCCCTGTGGTGTTATGTCTTGCCCCAGTTGAAGTTGATGAGAGTTACCTCTGGCTTTGCAAAGGCAGGTGGTTCCAGGGAGCAGGGCACGAGAACCCAGGTAGGAAAAAGGAATAGTTAAGGGTGCCTGAATATGGGTATTTAAGGACATTTCTGCTTAAGCAAATTGTCACATTTTTCTGGAGTAATAATTGCAGCCTTCAGCGTATGATCCTCTCCTTGCTGCTGAACAGGACCTGGAGCACCAGTTGCTATCTGCTGGTATCTTGCTGTTTCTGTGCTAGCTGCCTTCAGTTGCAGGATTTCTCCTTAGGCAGTGATTTACATTTGAGAGGATAGGACTGCTCTTGCAAATACCGACTGCTTAATTCAGTTCTTCAGCTGGCAAGTTCAATAGGTGTACCTGAAGTATTTAATTTGAACAAGAAATTTTACGTTCTGCTCAGTTTCACATATATTACATCAGCTCGATTGTGATGTGCGAATTGAGGCTGTAATGTTGTCCAACTCTGATGAAACCAAGGCATGCAGAACACAAAGGACAACATTTCTAAATGGCTGTTCATAGTGGAACAAATGCAACCTGGCAAATGAAGCAGAAACACAAGTTTCATACATAAACCGAATCCTGCTTTCCCTGAATGAATACACTGCTATTTCATCTACTGTGGTGAATATGACTGAGCTGTAGTGATAGATTGTCAGTTTGAGGAAAGTCTTAGACATTGCAGGGAGAACACTACAGAATGTGTGCAAAGGGGGCTTTCAGCTGCTAATTCTTCCCCTTTTGAGAGCCAGAATATCTTCAGTTTCAGCATAAAGTACTGGCCTTTGAAGTCTAATTATATGAGAGAAGATTAAAAAGAAGTCTTTCAAAATTAGCATAGTCCTTAACAGTGTAGGCATGAAAAAAGCAAATATGCTTAACCAGAATAGTAAATAAAACACACTCTGTCATTACAAAGCACCTCTACAGAAGTAAATCTCTCAATATTAGTATTAATAGGTAGTTAACAAAAAACCAACAAAAACCTCTCCAAGCCAACAAAAGCAACTCCATGTGAAAAATATGCCCAAGAACAAGTTAATAAAATCAAGGCCACTTGAATTTACAATAAAATTGTGTGCTTAAACTATTGCCAGGCTCGGGTCTCACTCTGGCTTTGTGAAGTGTTTTGAGCCTGTGTGTGTGATCCTGCTTGCCACGCTGTCAGGCTGGAGGAGCTGACCCGAAGGGGTGAATTTTAGAAGATAGGTAGGAGACAGCTGGTATTCCCACCAGTTTACAGGCTGAAAAGTGCCATGACTTGTACAGAGCTATCGAAGGTATTTGTACCCTGCAGCTAAAGATTCACTCCTGCCCTCTTTAGGAGCCACTGACAAACCTCCAACGGCAATATTTTGGGGCAGGAGGAGCCTTCTCAGGCTGAACAACCCCAACTCCCTCAGCCTGTAGACATTAGGAGACATTAATCTCTGCATTAGTTTCTTATGGACTTCACTGTTTTTCATGAACTGTGGATCAGCAAGATAACGCAATCTTCTGCTGCAGTAAATTAAGACAAATGACACTTATTTCTCTATTTGAATATATTGCCTTTTCCAAACTCCTTTAAGGCAGTTCTGTTTCTTTCATAAACAAATTGCAATTGAACTTTCAGTCTCGTTTTTTTAGGCACTCTAATAGGGAGCCAAGCCAAGTTCTTTTTCTCTCTCATTTCACATTTATATAGTATTAGCAGAGATTTGTATTTTTCCCATGGATAACAATGCTATTACAATGTACAGAAGTGCTGAAATAGTGCCAGGTATTTGGAAGCAGTGTCCTCCCAAAATATCTCATGTGATACATGCTCTTCAGGCAGAGATTTATGAGATCATGCTCTGTCTTGTGTGTACAGCTTTCTCTTTTCTCTCTTCCACAAGTAACATTAGTTCAGTTTCAATAAAAATTTTTGATAGAGGAGTGAAAATATCAGAATTAAGGATACTTCCCTAGTTTTGTGAAAACAGCAGACAAGGAAGAAGCTGGAGAGTCTCCATTATCCTCTCTCTTTTAAGGAGTCAGTTTGCATTCAGCTCTTAAACACCAGACAAGCCACAAAAGGGAAGAGGTCCTTTCGATGTATAGAAAAGACACATCTTTTTGGGAACACCATAAAAAAGTCACAAATCCATAGAAAACATACACTTTTCCTATGTTACACACACTAAAGGTCATTCTAAACCAAGTCTTTGACTTTTTATGGAAGAAGAGAGATTGGTAATTCTGTGTTTTCTGTTTCCGCAGAGAACTACTCTTGAAAGAAGGTTACTACGTCAGAGGGAGGAGCAGTGATTATGTAGTGATCAGCTGAGTCTCAGCACTGTGTATTTACCTTGTATTCTGACTCTTTTATTGCTTATCATTTTTACTTGCTGTATTTTTGTAATGCTGACTTTTTGTATGTGTTTCGTAACAGTGCTACAACATTTGCTCACTAATGTGTCCTTAAAGGGTAAAGTGATAAATGATTCCCAGTCACCTTCTAACAGCTGACATCTGCCAGGGTTGTGCAATGTTACAACTAATTTGGGGTACCTCCATTTTTCAAGGATTCACCCCTTGTAAGTCAGGCCTCTTTCAATCAAACCTTTAGGTTGGACACCTGTAGTTATTAACAAACATTTCCTTTTATAGATGCATAATGTTGAAAGCTTTCTTTAAAACAAATATGTCTTGCCTTAAGAATGTTTCCATTGTTATCTATCATTCTGAATATTCTGAATTCATGTCATGTATGATTTACAGACCTGGTTAAAACTAAGCTATAAAAAGTAACAGCCTCAACATAAAATACAAGTTTATCTGGCTTTGGATATTAAATCCTAAATTTTGCTGAGCAGCAAGGGGAAAAGTTTACTAAACTTCACTGAAAAAGAAAAATAAAAGCTATGACACATTAATTGAAAGAGGATGAAGGATCTCTTGTGACAATGGAAGTAGTGACATTACTTTAAAACATGGATTGCAGGCAATAGCACTTGAATTTCAGTCAGGTTCATACTACAAAGGTGGTTCAGAATGTAATGCTTACATTATCTGTAAAACAAGAAGTTCATTTTTACTTGACAGTGGCCTTGTGCAGGCTTTCCTTCTGCATGATTTTCAGGGGCTGATAATGAGGGTGTGGTCGGTGAAATGCCAGACAGCAAACATGGTTTTTAACATTGCAGACTTCAAACTTTCATGATGTTTGGTAGACTTATGTGAATAGGCACAGGTAGTTGAAGTTATTTTCTTCACTCCTGTGTTGGAAAAATCTCTTTCTCAACTTGATTTGGTCAAAGTCCTCAGTCAGGGCTCTCAAGCCATTTGAATGTAGTTTCTGAAACAAATGGGGGAAAAGAACAATTTTAAAAAGACTTTAAAAAGAGAGAGAGAGAGAAAGAGAAAAAGAGAGAGATAAAGAGGAAGGAAGTGGCGGAAGGAAGTGGCGGAAGGAAGTGGCGGAAGGAAGTAAGGAAGGAAGGAAGTGGCGGAAGGAAGGAAGGAAGGAAGGAAGGAAGGAAGGAAGGAAGGAAGGAAGGAAGGAAGGAAGGAAGGAAGGAAGGAAGGAAGGAAGGAAGGAAGGAAGGAAGGAAGGAAGGAAGGAAGGAAGGAAGGAAGGAAGGAAGGAAGGAAGGAAGGAAGGAAGGAAGGAAGTGGCGGAAGGAAGGAAGGAAGGAAGGAAGGAAGGAAGGAAGGAAGGAAGGAAGGAAGGAAGGAAGGAAGGAAGGAAGTGGCGGAAGGAAGGAAGGAAGTGGCGGAAGGAAGGAAGGAAGGAAGGAAGGAAGGAAGGAAGGAAGGAAGGAAGGAAGGAAGGAAGGAAGGAAGGAAGGAAGGAAGGAAGGAAGGAAGGAAGGAAGGAAGGAAGGAAGGAAGATGAATGAATGAATGAATGAATGAATGAATGAATGAATGAATGAATGAATGTCATGAGTGGTAGTCTTGGTCATAGTCTGTACCAGACTAGATCCTACAAGTCTCCTTACAGTCTCTTACACAACAACATGATTTTCTTACCACAGCACCCCAGAAAACACCCATGTTCTCTCATCTCCAGAAAAGAGGGAAGCTGATCTCTGAACAGCAGGTAGAGGAAAGGTGGAGTTGAAAATAGTAAGAGGCACATTGTAGAATTATTGTTTATTCAGGCTGTTAGAGGAACAATTGATTATTCATTGGTCCAGAGAAGAGGCCATTTGAACAGGGTAGTGGAGAGAATGTCTTAGATTTGCCATGTAGTGTTTGTGCATAAACATGGCTCCTTTCTAACACACCGTGACAGTCTCTGTAGGTATTTGAGAGCTGTTCCACTGCTGTTGATAAGTAATTGCATTTTGCCTATTTCTCTTGCTGTTACATTTCATGCCGTCTGGTACAATACTATGCCAATAGGTTTTTACTGCAAACACTTATTTTATGAAATGTGTATGTAATCCGAAAGAGGGGAAGCTGATAAGGTTCATTTGAAGGTTATAATCTAAATTGAGAACAAAACCCTCCTCCACCGCCTCCCAACCCCCTCAAATATCCAATTTATCGGCTTTGTCTCCTGCATCTTTCTTTGAACTGGAGAGAGATACAATGCAAAACTTTGGGCTAAAAGTTTCAGAACAGAAGAAAAAAATATTTGTAACTTTAAAAACTGTTTTGCAGTTCTGATCTCTGCCAAGAGTTTATCTGACTTTAGTTTTGGGCTGGGAGGGAGAATCCCGGAGTGGCACATGATGGGATTTGCAAAGGTCCAGTAGAAATAGCCCATCACTGTAAATTATGTGAAGGGGGTGTGAGAGATGAAGCAGCAGTGATGGGACATGGACTTAATTGCATTCCTCCCATGCCTTTTTTTTTTTAGTTTTATGTTTTCCCTGATGGAATCAGCAATTCAGCTGGTCTCTACAGGGTGATTGGAGGTGAATAAAAAGTCTGTGAGCCAGTCAGTCATCTCCCTGTTCTGCTTCTGTCTTCTTCTGAGATTCTGTTCTTTCTTTGGGTCTGCTTCATACTGAAGAAGAAAGAAATTAAATCAAAATGTGACTTTCTTGGGGAAAGCCCATTTATTTTTCTCCTGCTTTTTCTTAGCTCAGGTTAGCCCCCTGAAGTGGCCTGGATAGTGTTTCCAAGTAGGAAGTGCATGCAGGGTGAGTCACAGGGTAGTACACAGACAGGCACAAATGAACTGCACTTACAATATTAAATGGTTATTAGTAATTTCTTTTGTTTTAAATTGTTGGTGTTTCTCTGGTAGCTAAGAGTAGATACCTAAAAAATTAAGTCTGCTGATGAGCTCTGGATATTCATAAATACCATCTTACTTCTTTTAAATCAATATGTGTGTCTATAAAACTCAAATGCCAAAGTCTCTAGATGATCTTGACTGATGTCTGTCCTAATAGTGGTTAGCTGTCCAACCCAAAGAACACAGAGAAAATGTCACCAGATTATATGAAAGAATATGAATTTAGACCCTTTTCCCCAACCTGAGATCTCTGCATCCTCTATCCAAAACCTTATGTGCAAATAATTATGTTAAAATTTGGACCCTGCCCTTGGACAATGAGCCTTTTAGTGATGTATTTTTAAAATTGGGTTCTGAAAGATGCATGGTGAGTATCATCACATTGTTGTGAAAAGTCATGCCTCATGTGTCATGCCTCGTGTCGTCTCTCATTTTGGTATATGTTATTCTTGAAAACCTAAGCTTCTTTCAAAGATCAAATAGTGCCAGCATCTTGATTATACTAATCAAGCATCCATCTGAAGGAAACAAATTATACAGGTGACTCAGAAAAGCTCTGACTCAAAACATACACTTTTCTTATGTTACACACACTAAAGGTCATTCTAAACCAAGTCTTTTGACTTTTTATGGAAGAAGAGAGATTGCTAATTCTATGTACAAGATAGATTTCCATCAATTTCCTTGTTCATTTTTGATATGTATTTGTTATGTAATACATCTGAATATTTTAGTAAGAATTCAGTTGTGGTCTGCTTTGTTCTTGTTGGTTCACATGGACTCACATATGTAATTATTTTCATTTTCCTACTGTGCATGTTTGAAATGTGTAAGCTGGTTCAGTGATGTCTGTTAGTGAATCATGCAGTAATGGAGAGCACAGGAGTACCCTAAGATACACAGGTTTGAACTTTGTTTGAATAGAAATTGGGGAAATATGATAAAGATATGCAAATTAATCTTTTCAGGTTCTTAATCATCTGCATAAGAAGTTAAAAAACATGTCAAAGAAGTCAGAAGCATCCAAGAAAAAGGTATGTTGCATTCACTGCAAATACTCATTTGTGTGTATTTTAGTTTTATGGCTAAGTTAATTTGGTACTTGTTGCTAAAGATGTAACAGAGAGAAGAAATTAAAATGAAGTATTTAATTAAATATTCAGTGTCCCTCTGAACTTAGCAGATCAGAATCTTTTCTGATCTAGGTTTTCCATCACATTGCATCAAGCCATTACCTGAGATCCTCATATCTGGAACTTCAGAGCATCTGAAATTTAGGAACAGGGAGACAACTTGTCTTTTGTGTTAATTTTTTTTTCTTTTTTTTCTCACTGACATTTTCCCCTGACTTGTAAATCATGGGATTTTTAAATTTTTTTAACTGGCTGATTTTGTAGTGTTTTAGTGAATAATTCCTAGGTAGTATGAAGGCCCTTTAAAACGAAATTTATTATCCTTCCCAATAGGAGTTGAATAAGAGACTTTTAGTGATTCTGCAATTCTTCTATTGATTTTCCATGCAATGTTTTCTTCTCTTACATTCAAGACATGAGTTATGTGCTGGATACAAATAGAATCAGGAAAAGTCTTTAAAGAAGAATATAAACTTCATGATTTAGAACAATATTTGAAAGATGCATTTAAACAGAGAATTTGTCAGTTATAATGTGGTTGTGATTTTTGAGCAGATTTGACCACAGTGATCATTTGAGTAACTTCTCATTTTATGGATGTGGAGGAAAAGCCCCTTGAGCTATAGCTCTTCATTTGATCTGATCACTATTTTCATATGGCCATGGAGAGTGCCTCCAATGTAAATGAGATATACATGGACTCAACAAGGAATAAGTACTCTTTCATTTATGCATTCTCATTTTTTGAAAAATATCCTACTCAATAGATTTTGATTCCTAGAATTAAAAGCATTTTGGCCCCAACTCAGTAAAATACTTAACATATATACTTTTGCATTTAATGTTGTCAAGGCCAAAGGTATAGTTTTCAAGACATTTTGTACATTGCCATCTCTCATCTAAATTAGTCTCAAACTGGAAATATCTCTGCATTTCCTCTAACCACTAACACTCAAAAATTGCAGATCTGACTAGGAATTAACTTTCATAGATTCAAGATAAAGCATTACAGATATGATCAAGACTTCTTGAATGTATCAGGGCTCAGTAGCCAAAGAGGAAAAAAAAATCAAAAAGCAGTCCAGAATTTTTTTTTTTGCCTTAGAAAATTAGTTTCTAAACCAAAGGCCTAACTCATGTTTTTCAAAGTGACTTAGTCTTCATTAGTGTGTTAGTATTCTCTCTGGTTACCATGTCTTTCTTCTTTTCATTCTACTGTCTTTTGAAGAACAAATTTCAGGTGTAATTATACATTTTTAGCTTTATTCAAACCTTTAGGAACATTCTAATAGCAGAATCTTAAAATAAATTTGCTGCATTTGTGGAAAAAAATAATGAAAAATATTAATTTGGCTAAATTCTATTTTTCATGGTTTTTGGTCACAAAGCATCAATATTAATGTCATATATTTCAGGTGGGCTTTATTTGCTAATGACAAACCCTAAGAAATCTCCCAGTAAGTAAAAAAGAGCTGCTCTTTAGTGATACCTTGTTTGCAAGACAAAGTGATTATTTTGGAAAAGTAAGCTCTGAAGTTAGGCTTAGGAGGAACAATGGGATAAAGCAGATGTTGTGAGATTTCCTAACACAAAATTGCTTCTTCTGCAGAGATGAAATACCTTTAGTAACAGTTACATGAGACACATTGTCACCCTGTCCTTTCAGGTGCATCTATACCCTGTTGAATATCAGTGATTTTCCTGGTAATTTTTTTTCAGAATTTTGAATAAACTGAAGTAAATATCTCTTTTGAAGTAATTGTGTGTGTAGTATCCTGAATTTTTTTTTTGCTTTGAATATTAACCCATTGAACACATCAATCAGAGAATAAACTGCTTTTAATTTATGCAGTTTTGTTAAAACACAATCTCCTGATAAGACCTGAAAAGGAAAATATCCCTGTGGCTGTTTAAGTGGCAACTGATTTAAGCTCCATAGGGCTAAGTAGAAGAATGGCTTATGAAAACAGATGCTTGCTTTAGACTAAACATATTATATAAATTACCAATTTAATGTCCTTTTTAGGTTTCGGTTGTGAGATTATACTGACCAACCACAGCATCTGTCATAAGTTATTTTTGCCTGTTGCTACAGAAATCAAAATGTCTTTCCCATAAGTTTTTCTAAGCTAACTCATGTTCTGATTAGTTAGGTCAGTCTTAATTATTAGTGAGCATTAATCAGTTCAAGAAGTATAGACCAAGTTTAATAAACTAGCAAAAAATCCACATATTTTTTATGCTACAATATTTATCACTCTGTGATCCCTGGGTTAGTTTTGGATGTGAAGAAGTTATCAGAAAAATTATGTTATAAAATGTTCATATAGAAATTATAATGGCTCATGACATAATAGGCTCTGGAATTATTATTAGACTTTTATTTGGAGACTTATTTAGTTGAAAGAGGTACTTGGTAGAGGAATAGATATTGATTACTTAGGCCACTGCAAAGCACTAACTGTTGTTTCTGAAGTAAGTGAAAGCTAAGGAAAATATTGACAGTCAAATTCCATTGTGCCCTGACAGAACACCTGCAGGTTCCCTACCAACTGATTCTGGAGCTTAGAGTGGATCTAGTGAAATTGATGGTCCTCTCATAAACAGTAGAAGTGGAGTGTGGAAGCAGCACTGAGCATATTTTTTGTTCCATTTTTTAATTTAGTGGTGAACTTTAACTTCCATATTGGTTTTGATAATGTGCAATCATCAGAAATTTCAAGCCCTTACTTTTTTTTTTTTCCCCCACTAGTTGTATCCCAGAATGTTGTTATATGGCTCTGTGGAAATTCTGTGTTTAAAGGAGACACTTCCAAAAATCTTGCTTTAGTAAGCACTTGAGCAAGCTCTAAGCTCTTCCACCAGCTGCCTTCATGCATAATAGATCTCTCTTGAAATTTTAATCAGAAATTATTGTGCATGGTACTAAAATTCATTAGATCTGGATGAGATTTCCCAGTGACCCCTTTGTCATTATTTTACAGCAGGCTTAGGTGCACTTCAGAAAAGGCTAAGCTTTTGTGTAGGGAGTTAGGAACATCATTCTTCACCTTTGAGGAAAGTTGTGCATTTGCTGTTTACTATGACATTTTCCAAGGCTGGGGTTCTCCTTGCAGTAATTCATTATGCAAAATAAAGCCCATATAAGTAATGGGGTGAAATCAGTAACAAATCTTGCAGTGTGTTCCCTTGGTATACTTTTTGTTGTGTTTTTTTTTTTTTTTTTTTCATCCAAACAGTAGTTTTGAAGTAGGTTTAAAGCTGATTCTTTGAGTGCTCATCAGACATATGTGTTTTCCTTTCCTTCTCTCAGACAGCACAGACTGTGTTGGTGGTGGTAGTGGTTTTTGGCATCTCCTGGCTGCCTCATCACGTGATCCATCTCTGGGCTGAATTTGGAGTTTTCCCACTGACTCAAGCCTCCTTTCTCTTCAGGGTAACTGCACACTGCCTGGCTTACAGCAATTCTTCTGTGAATCCAATCATATATGCATTTCTATCTGAAAATTTTAGGAAGGCCTACAAACAAGTCTTCAAATGCCAGATTGGTAATGAGTCACTTCTGAATGATGCTAAGGAAAATAAAAGTCGGATCGATACACCACCATCTACCAATTGTACCCACGTGTGAATGTTGAGAAGCCCTGTATGTTGGCTCTTCCTTTATGTAAACTAAACACCAAGAAAAGGAAAAAGCACAATGAGCTTTATCCTGGGTTTATCTTGATAAAGCTAATTGGCATTTAATGTATTGAAGTTTCATTTGTAACCAAAGTTTGTGAAACTCATATGAAAGTAACCTGGGCTGATCCTTTGCATCTTAGATAGCTTTGTCAAATAAAGCTCTTGGACTTTCATAGATATTTGAGACCAAAAAAAAGTTGAGATGATATGTCTGTATTCTTACTCACTAAGCATACAAAGGTACAAGAAGAAGATGTTGATGTGGTAACTTTCTGACATCTTACTCCATGAAAATGAAAAATGGATACGTTTCCTGTCCTACAGATAATAAATACTGGACTACTGTGATTTTGAAGAGGAAAGCTTTTGTTCTCTCTTCAGATTGTTTTAACAATGCCTTTTTTCTTTTTAAAGTAAACCTGGGCTCTGATTTGGAGTTGGAATAAGTTGTGTACACCTTCAGGCAATTGCTTTAGAGTGGAAATTCTATCTGTTTAGCTGGTTTTAATATATCTTACTGAGCAAGGATGGATTGGTTTCCCACTTCATTTGGCTTCCTTACTGTATGCACAGGACTTTTGTGTATACTATATAGGGATTTTTTATGACCTGTGTGTAATTGTACCAGAACAAGGATTTGTGTCTAATTGAGGGAAGCTTTTCTTCATGTGCTGCATGTGCATGTGTATATGTGTTTTCTTAATTTCATAGGTTTTGAGATGGAGATGCAGTTTTAAAAGTGCAATGTATACATTTGTTTTAAATTATTATGTTTCATAAAGAAGCTCTAGACAATGATTAAGAATTTAATGTTAGTATTCCCTTAAAAGTTGTAGGTGGAGCTTGATATCATGTAGTTTTAAACTGGAACTATAAAGAAGGTTGCATTTCAATTAATGCAAAGTACAAAAGGTAAATGGTACAATTATGCAAATTCTTAGATAAAATTAGTCGTTTCCACTATTTTATAACTTTACTTATAATGTCTTTAGGTGGCAAATTGCTAAAGAAATAATGGAAAAACACTCCTTCGAAAACATTCCTTTAGCTGGAGTAAGACCTGATTTTGCCTATTTTTATTAATGACCCATAGACTCATAGAGCAAATCAAATTAAAGGAACTTCTGGACATCCTCTCAAGGCAGGGAGGCCCTCAGTTGTGTCACTTCCTTGACTAGGCAAAATCTGAAAATTTCTAAGGATGGCAATTCAGCAATATATTTGGAGCAACCTGTGCTAGTGCCTAATCACCGTCACTAAAATATTTTTCCTTATTCACAGCTGGGATTTCCCTTGATGTACCTTGTGACCATTGCTTTCTTCCCTTTCACTGTGTACTGAAGTCTTTTCTCTAACTGACTAATGTGTAATTTTAAGATGGCCACTGAATTTCCCCTCAGCCTTTCCTTCTGGAACCGTGTGCTGCTCTGAGCCTTTCCTCAGATCCCAGGCTGGGTCAGTGGCCTTCCACAGCCCTTCTTCCAGCATCTCCATCCCTCTCATGACCTGAGGTGTTCAAAACTGAGGAGTGTGTTCCGATGTGGCCTCACAAGCACTGAGCAGGGTAATTGCTTCTCTTGACCCATTGGCTGGTCACTACTAATACAGCCCAATATTATCATCATTTACGGCTGCAAGGGTACACTGCTGACTTATATTTAATTTCTGCTTTGCAAGCCCTCGGGTCCTTTTCTGCAGATTTGCATTGAGTCCCAGTCCAAGTGTCAGGAGCTGGCTTTTGGCTTTCTGGATCTTCATGCATTTGATAGCTGTTTCTTCCATGTTTCCAGCTTACCAAGGGCCTTTGAAGGGTATGCCTGCTTTCCAGAATGCCCACCACTCCCCCAGGTTTGGTATTGTGTGTAAAATTGCTGAGAGAGTCCTGAAACCTTCTTGTGGTCTTTAAAGATGCCAAGTGGTGTTGGCCAGATGCTCTTTCAGATTCCTTTTTCTCTACAGACTTGCTTTAAAAAAATAATAATTCAGAGTGGTGGAACTTCAACTATGGAGAGCTAGCTCATATAAAAATAGCTATGTTTGTGTGTCAGTACTGTCTGCTTGGAATCAGTAAAATAATATCAAAGACATGCTATTGCATGCATGGTGTTTGTGTCCATTATTTCATGTGAAGAGACTATTTGATGATATTTCTATGAACAAAAAATATAAGTATATACAAATATATTTTTTTAAATCCCTCTCAATTGGAAAAGAAAGGTTTATCTATGCAGGAAAACATTTCCTGGGCTGGGATTGAGGTTTGGAAACAGCCTAGAAAGAAGTTCCCTTGAATTTTGAGGTACTCATCTCCTCAAACTCTCAAATTATTAAAACATTATCAAACTTCAGCTGAATTTATGACAATTTAAGAAATTCCATGGTTTTGAAAATTATATTTTTAATTTTTAAAAATTGCTATTATATAATTTTGAATACAAACTGGAACGTAAACATATAATTGTATAAAAAATTGTAATAACTAGCTGATTTTACTGTTTCATCTGGAGAAGAATTTTTTTCCTTAATTGTGCATAATTTTAAACCTTGGTGCTTGAAAGGAATGGAATCTGTCTGAAATTTTTAGGATGAGGGAGTGGGAGGGAAGGGACTTCTGTAACAACTAGTTAGAAGGGACTTCTGTAACAACTAGTTAGAGATTCACCTTGTTCCTGGTGAATGTCAGTAAAATTTCCACCTGACTTTTCAGGCAAACCTTAAGAGACAGCTGGCACTCTAAGGCTCAGTTTCCTGCCTGGAAGATGTCTTTGTTGGTCTGTGTCTCTAGTGTGACTTTGTCACACTCAGCTGTGACATGAAGGTTCCGAATATAGCAGCAGTGTTAATGTGTGCTCTGAACTGTGTCCAACCCTTGAGCAGCTGGTCACTTGGTCAGCAAGGTGTCCTGCCACAGAAATGGCTGATCTGGGTAGAAAATCGGAGAATGTATGCCAAGATCCTCTGCAACTGAGTGTTTGCTTCCAGGTTCTGAGCTTGTTGGCAGGGATTGTGGTTTTTGGTGGAAAGCAAAGCAAAAGTTTCACCTTATTGACTGGCTTAGTATGCTATTTTACATCTTTTTCTAACCAGAAAGGTTGATTTTAATGTACATGAAGTAAAGGAAAGGAAAAAAATATATTTCTCTGGCTAGGCCTGAGGAAATAATCCCACTGAATTCCATCCATTGTGTGAATTTGAAAATGTTACGCTGTACAAAACAAAATGGGTACCAGGAATTTTTTCTCAGATTCCTCTCAAACTAAGGCACTGTAGCAGGTTTCTAACAAAGTTTGCATTTTATACATTACATTTTCTGCTTTGCACCACTTTTGCCTTAAAAAAATCTCATTTAAAGAGGTAAAGAAATTATTCCACTAAGATTCTTAGTGACATCTTTGTCCTGCCACATTGTGAGTAGTGTGTTTGAGGTATAATACAAAAGATTACAGCAGTGTTTTGCTTCTTACAATAAAATCTAAAATACAATTCCAAGATATGTGTGGACCCAGATGCACACTGTGCACTGATATATAAATCAGATTTAGGATCCATAGCCAAAAAAAAAAACAATTGAATGGCGCTTGGCCAACATCCCATTGAATATATGCAACAGTAAAATGAAGGAACTTGTGTAAATTTTATGTTCAGCTGTACTACTTCACAGGTAATTGTGTTGCCCACTTACCTCATTTTGAAGAAAGGAATCTTATTAGTTGCAAGTGAAGCTGACACTTAATTGCTGCTTCTGAGTAATTAAGCTACACTGTTCTCAGTCACAAGTATGTATGAAACATATGTAGTAATCATTCATAATTGCCTTAAATTCTTGTATCAAAAAATGTACAATTTCTTCAAAATTTTTGAATGTCTATGGTTGGTAACAAAATTTCATGCTGTAATAGATTACAAAGATATGCCCAAACTGGCTGAAAATATATGTAAAAAACATTATGACTGTATAAGGAGCAAATTTAAATTTTGTAGTTGACAATTTTTAAGTTATGGTCCTTTGAGCTTTGTATTGCCTTTTACTTTGTGTGCATGCATCTCTTCCTTCAAGCCTCAACTTTATTATTTTCATAATTGATTAGATCTCCATTTTCAAAAAATAATGTTACTATCTCCAAGAGGTAAACATTAAGCTTTATATATTTAATGTTGCAGTGAAATAAATTTTGCTTTAAATCCCACATTGTAGGGAAGAAGAGGGATCTTTTCATAAAATAATTCTGTGAATACATTATTTTATTATGTTATCTTCAAGGTTGCTTCACAATGTGATGTGACACATTGAACCTAATGATATTTGTGGTATTTTGAGAAACAAGGACAGCAGAGAAAAGAACAGCAGAGAAAAGAACAGCTTGTATCTTACAGAGCTTGTGTTAGTGTTGTTTTCAGTACATGGGCAAATGTCAAAGACTAAAAAATTAAAAATTTGTGTTGGTTTTAATGTATAGTGCATGTAAAGTAGTGTGCATTTGTTCTGAGATATATTGTACTTTGCATGAATTTTCAAGGGATAGTTCCAATAGCTGTGTACCATCTCTTCTTGACTCTGTCATACGAGATACAAACCACTTTCCTTAAAAAATGTTTACATAATAATTAAAAACACGAAGCATCTTCAGGAAAACTTCCAGAAAAAACAGTGTAAACATAAAACTGAATAGAGTATGATGGCTAGATGTCACTAGGTGTTGAAAATTTAACTGATTTAACAATTACTCTGATTATCAAGTACTTACATGGAGGAGGCATGGCCCTCCATTCCAGCTAGTAAGAAGTCTATTGAAATTTATGGAATATATTGATATTTCTTAATCAAGTGTAGTTTAAATCTCTGTAATTTATGTATAGTTTAAGAGACAGAAAAATAGAGCCAGATTCATATATTTGAATATGAGAAAAAACTAGGAGTTCTTCAATGATGTGAAGTCCAAAACTATTTTATGGAAGCCTGTGTGTGGCTCACTTTTGGAAGAAGAAAGCAGTCAAGTATGCGCATATTTGTCTGTATACTTGCTTTAACATTGATCAAAGGCTATTTCAATACAGTAAAAATGTCTGGTTGAGCATGAAACCAAAATATAATCAGTTTTATACCTAATTAAAACCTTCTAAGCCAAAAGTAAATGCTACAGCATGGATTTAAAATTATGTACACTTTATCAATTTTACTGTGCAGTACTCAAGAAACTTTTGTGTATGACATTTGTAGAAATGTTGGTGCACCTTGGCCAGATACATATACTGGATGAAGACTGAGGTCTCATTTTATAGCAGTATTTCCCTAATGGCAGTATTCTCTTCTTGGAAAACTTTGTACAATTTCCATTGCATGGTCATTCCATTCCTCTATAAACATGTAGCCTCATCTAAAATTTGCTGAGAAAAATAAAACCTCTCCTCTAGTAATATATCATCTGAGGCACATAGACATTTCTAGCAACACCTGTCAAGAATTTATCAACTTGTTAAAGTTTAATATTAAGATTTTGAAAGAAAATACAAAATTACTGCTAATGTCTTGTAGTTGTGACATTTACAGTAGAGGTGGTGGTGTGACAGTTCCTTTACACTGAATTTCACAATTTAGCACAAGCAAGCAGATAGCTTTAAAAGAGTAAAATGAAAAGTTGTACATTTAGGAATTAAGAACATGAGACAAACTTTAAGAATTTATTATTGTACTGGAAAATGATGAGTCTGATATTGCCAGTAAACTAAACATGATCGTCAGCTCTGTGTAACTGAAATGACCTGCATAGCCCCTGGAATCCTGAATTCAGAGGTTATTGGCACTGGAGTTGAGCCATGGGAAACACCACTGCAAGGGAGGGGCTTTCACAAAGACATTTCCTAGAACTTCTTAAAAATACCAAAATACCCCAGCTGAACTCTGCAGGTAGTTCAGCACACCCTCCTAACTAGACACAGTAGAGAAAATATAAGGAAAGGCTCATTGATCAAGGTAAGGACAGGGAGAGATCCCTCATCATTTACTGTCATGGGCAAAAGAGATTCAGCTTGGGGAAATTAGTTTAATTCATTACCAATCAAATCAGAATAGGATGGTGAGAAATAACACCAAATTTCAAAAATATCCTCTCCCCACCCTTCCCTTCTTCCTGGACTCAACTTTACTCCTATTTTCTTTACCTCTGCCCCATGACCAGTGCAGGTGCACAGGGAATGGGGGCTGCAGTCAGTTCATCACCCTCTGTCTCTGCATCTCCTTCCTCCTCAGGGGGGAGGCTCCTCACACTCTTCCCTTATTCCAGCGTGGAGTCCCTTCCACCAGTGACAGTCCTCCATTAACCTCTCTAGTATGAGTCCTTGCCACGGGCGGCAGTTCTTCACAAACTGCTCCAGGGTCAGTCACTCCCATGGAGTGCAGTCCCTCAGGAACAGGCTGCTCCAGCATGGCTTCTCCCATGGGATCACAAGTCCTGCCAGGAAACCTGCTCCAGTGTGGGCTCCTCTCTCCACAAGGCCACAGATCCTGCCAGGAGCCTGCTCCAGCATGGGCTTCCCATGGGTTCCCAGCCTCCTTCAGGCACCCACCTGCTGCAGCTTGAGGTCTTCCAGGGGCTGCAGGTGGACCTCTGCTCCACTATGGATTTCCACGGGCTGCAAGAGCGCAGCTACCTCTCCATGGGCTGCACCACAGGCTGCAGGGGAATCTCTGCTCCAGCACCTCGAGCACCTGCTCCCCCTCACTCTGCACTGACCTTGGTGTCTGCAGGGCTGTTTCTCTCACATCCTCACTTCCTTCTCCCACTGCAGTTTCCATACCCCATGCCCCCTTGGCTGTGTTGTGCCAGAGGCAATCCCTCCGTCACCAGTGCACTCGGCCTTGGCCAGTAGTGGGACCACTATGGAGCTGGCACTGGCTCTGTCACACAGCTTCTGGCACCTTCTCCCTGCAGCCACCCCTGTGGCTGCCCCATTACCAGAGCCAAGTGTCACTGTAGGACACAACATGACGCAGACACGCAGCTCTCTCAAGGCAGAAGAAAGGAATATTTAATTTCTGACTCCAACATTTATAGATTTCCAAAAGTGACAGTGGATTGGAGAGTGACAGTGCCACCTCTCCAATGACTCTGGACAACCCAACAGTCCATCGAATTTCCCTCCTCCATAAAAGAATGCAAAACAATAAGTTATTTGCAGAAAGTGTGTGAGAAAGTTCGCTACAAGAATAATGAATTATTCTGTAAACATCGGAAGGCTTAGGAAAACTTAAAAAATCAGGGCGACAGCCAAGTGACGTAAACTCAGTGCAGGGGGCTTTTGTTAAAAAGTGCCTCGATAACTTCACATTGCTCTGTATAGAGACAAACACCTGATGCTCTGCATCTCTGAAACCAGTGAGTGAGTTCACAAGGTCACATACAGTGAAATTAGGCTATAGCGGTTGAATCTTAATTAAGAGAAAGGCTTAACAGTAAGCCATGGGTACAAATAACCTTAGAATGCTTAATGAGCAAGTGTAATATATTCATCTTGCTTCAAATCACATCTGGCTATTTCTTGAAAGATTTCGTGCATTTCAGTTTCAAAATACTACTAGGTGACAACACTGCTGTGAGGAAGAAAATGCATCTTATATAACAGAGTATGGAGACCTTATGATCACAGTGGCCCTTCTGGCCTTAGTCCAGTTGCACTCATATTTCTGTAATTAACAGTATGAGAGCTATGCAGATATGAAGCACAAAAACACAACAAAACTCATCTATTATTCAGTCAATTAGTGATCATCTAAAGAATGACTCCACAAGTGGGCTAAAGCCTGGAAAGGTCTTATGGTGATTAAGAAATGTGATTGAAAACTGACATGTGGATTGCCATTGGTAGAGGAAAAAGGCAAATGATGCTGTATGTTCTTCTCATCTTGCTTAATTACTTTTTGCCATAATTACTCTCAATGTAATCACTCTCCATTACTCATGCATAGCAATTTATTGTTTCCATGGGAACTATGAGCTGACGGTTGCCAGCCCATTACAAACACCTGCATTTCCCTCCATTGATCTTAAGGTCTTTTACCAACCTGTTGTGAAAGTATTGTAAAATCTTTGCAAGGTAAAGCCTCTGACAGTAAGGTCTTCAATTGCCCCTTGCTTATATGAAACATTATAAAAGCTAATACTTTATTGAACAAATATAATCTGCCATGGTGTTTCTGATAGAGCAGTCAACATTTTGGGCAGATTTGTACAGGTTGTGTGACAGATAAACCTGTCTAATTATGGGTGTCCTATATGAGATTTAGGAATAACAGTTATAAAATTGCTGCTGTCATGAATTCTGCTCACTTTGCAATAGTTGTACAACACTCTGCATGGCATCCTGTCCCTTTAGACGGGTGGCCTCCTAACCTGCTGTTGGCAGTCAACCTTTGTGGAAGATGCTACATGGTCAGACCATTTATAGCTGCTTCCCAGCTTGCCTACGTGCCAGGCTTCCAACAGAGTGGTAGGTGGGAAGGCTGATGTGAATGTGGGCCTTGCTGTTTTCAAGACTTCTGCTTCTCCTTACTAAATATACACAGGGCAGTGCTACAAATGAGGAGCAGAGAGACTTGTTTGTCCTTCATAAGTAAGCCTAACTGGATCATGAACAGAAAGAAAACTTCCGCACTTTCAACCCTGAAATCTGTGGTAGTGCAATATCACAGTGGCCACAGGAAACACCTTTGCTTCCTTCTCCTTATCTTCTGTCATTTGCCACCGTAAGTGAAATTAATCTTGTTCTAGTTACACAAATAAGCTACTCCCACAGCTCTATATCTGTGAAGACAAAAATTAATTGCTATGGATTTAAGGATATGCTGATTTAAGGATGGCCTGATACATTAATTCAAAAATGGTATCTAATTAGTAACATCAGTGGAGGAAAAGGAAGGGGAGGAGGAGAGGGAGTAAGTGTTGAAGACAGTCATGTGTGCAAATGGAATTATTTATGGTCCCAACTTTCAACCTCTACCTAGGCAATGCTTAGTAGTTTGTAGGCAGTGTGTTACTATAAGGAACACAGAACCCTCTGGACTTGAGTAATGTAATTTTTTTTCATGTATTTATCTTTGCATGCCTGTAATAAACCTTGCAGGATCATATTTCTATTATGTTGCCCCTGGTTGCTCTACAGTGTTACCCTGAGATGTGTTTTCAGATTTCCTTGCATTCATATGGATGAAGATTTAAATATTCTTTTTAACTCCTATGATAATAAAAGGGTTTATTTTACCTCTAGTTCTGCAGACACCTGGCCAAAAGGCACAATGTATGTATAAATCATTACTAAATATCCAGAGAAATAACCTAGTGGCAGCTGAAATCATTCTCAGGGCAAAATGAGATAGCAAGGATGTTCAAATATGGACTTAATTTTCACGGCAGTATTACAGCTGAAAATAATGTGTGAAACATGATTGCAAAGAATACTTATATTATGATCCCATGCTGGAAAAATTATTTGTGTAAAAGTAATGCAGAACTGCACCATGAACAAGGCTTAAAATACTGCTCATAAAAAGGGCTCATGATCATTTTGCTATGGATGAAATGATAGGTGAATATTTAGGATCTTTTTAATCACAGACAGCTCATTAAAATGCAGGGGTTCTGGTGTTTTGCTAATTTTGCCACATCCAGAAACTTTCTATTGTGTTAATTGAACTAGAACCTTATACATAAATTTTTTTTCAGTCGATTTAGTTAATTTACATGGGCAAGAGTTTCTTCCTCTTTATATAAGACAGACTATTGTCAATGGTTTAGTTGAATACAAATGGAAGTAAACAGTTTTTCCTACTTTGTATCTTGTCATATTTCCCAGTCCTAAATATATTATTTGGAGAGTTTTCTTACTTTTCATTGGTGAATGCTTATATTCTTGTAATTTGAAATCTCTTCCATCAGTGCAAACGAACTTCGTAATAAAATGGCTTCTTCATGGCTGATAGAAAAAAATTATTATAGGAGGAAATATGTTGTGCATTTTAATTTGTTTATAAAATATTCCTTAGACCTTGTAATTGGAATCCTTTTCCTATGTATGAATGTTATTTGCTGTATTTCATTCTGTCTAACTAAAATGATTGAAACAGATTGTATTATCTTCTTGGTGACTCAAATTTCTAAAAAAGTGTGTGTACTAATCAAATTAAAGCTCATGGCACTGAATGCCTGTTCATGTCCTGCATTTCTTTTCTGCAAAAACCCCTCACTGTTACTGAAAAATATACTGCTTTTAAATTACTTTTATCCTTCTGACAATTAGTGCTTGAGAGAGAAAGAAGAGGAAGAATATTTGTAAGACTGTATTTCTAAAGCCAAGAACTGTATTACACATTATTTTAAGAGGCAAAAGGGTAAGTTAGGGAAGTGCAAATAAGGGTGAAACTGATATATTACTTCTCCATTTTTATGTAGATGATGGAGTCGAGTACATCCTTTCTGCATCCATTAGGAGAAACAATGGAAACTGTTCCTATTGCCCAAAGTCCGTTCTGTTGTCATTCTCCTTGTATTGTAACTCTCCATGTACTCCACCTGAGCAAAAACAAAAAGTGACTGCTAAATTAATCTGCTGGACTTCACTAAAGGAAAGCAAAAGATAAAACCATGAATATGTAACAGTAAAAGATCTTGAAAGAAATAATTGGGAGACTGGGGATGCCAGCTGCCATTGAGCATTTGGGAAGTTCTCCAGCATGCAATTTTTGAAGATGGATCACTACATGATTTAGCAGGTCAGTTAGCCCTCCCACCAGCCATAGTTCTGTTATGATCTGTGATTTATTTTGTTTTATTTTTTAATCTGATATAACTTCCCAGGAAGTTATGGAGTCTTTCTAATTATTTTGGTGGAAATCAGATCTGACTTTCGCTACAAAATAGTGTTCAAATTGCTGTTTCTGCAGCCTTTCTCCATGCTACAGAACAGTGTCCTTGTGAAGACAGAAAATGAAATATTCTCTAAGGAAGAAGAAAATGTCCTGATAAGCCTTTAACGTCATGATATCTGACCTTTATGTCAGGAAAGCTGCAATGTCTGTCAGGGTGACTTGACCCCATTTGCTATTTCTTAAACAATACAAAATCAAGGGCTTAAGTTCATCCCTGGAAACTCCATGGAACCCCTACTGCTGTAGAAAGAAAAATTAAAATAAAAATATCTTTTTTTATATGCCACTGGTTTGTAGAACAATTCAGAAATATCTAGATGATTCATAAACATTCTATATCATTGTTTTATGTACACTGCATATAGAATAGTGAATTCCAAAAAACCAAATAAAATGATTCTTCAAAAAAACCCACCCTTTGATGCTGCCATAAGCCATTCAGTTAAGGAATTATAAAAAAGTCCCTTAGAGTGGCAGCCAATACATATTAATCAGACTTTTGGTCTAGCTGCAGAAAGTAGACCACATATGTTCTCATCTTCCTGTTTTCTGTATTTTATTTTAGTATTGCTTCAGATTTACTTTGTATCTTCTTCTTACTTTGCTTTCCCTGTGTGAATCATCATTTATTTAAAAAATCAAAATCACAATTGTACAGAACTAGTCATTTACAGGCCTGATATAATTATTTTGTATTAGAAGTTACATTATTAGCAATTGCCACAATTTCTTGCATCTGCTCCTAAATTCTGTTGAAGTGGTCATGAGCTCTGTGGTCAAGCACTGTGTAAGCGAGAGAAAATATCAGTTTACCCAAATTTAAGTGACCAGCCAAAGGCAAATAGAGTTTCCACGGAGACATCAAACAGATGTTGCCAGAACATCTCATCGTGCAAGCATTATCATCCCATTAGGAGCTCTGAGATACTCTGTTCCATTAAAGCAGGAGCAGGCAGGCTGGACTAGGTGTCTAAAACATGATGTAGCTCTGTGCATCTGTTTACTGTGCTTGGTCATGCCTAACTCTCACTGCTTCTAATGAGGTTTCTCGTGAAGTTAATTGTATTACAAGGTTTTGTCTCTGAGAGCTCTGTGACTGCAGTTGCAAGTCTGCTTTGGTTAAATCACTGAAAGTAGGTGCCTGCTGCGTTCTGAAAGCTTATTTTGATATAGATTTCTTCAGAGGTTTTTCTTTTGTTATTGTTTTGTATTTTGGCTCTTTATTGTTTGTCAAAATCTCCTTTTATTGATGTTAAAGACAGTATTCTTTCTAATGATGAGTGTTCCAGGAAAAATTCAAGGTTGGGCTGGGCGGGTCTTTATTGCTACCAGATCAGGTTGAAGATGCTCATTGCAGGGATGTCCCACCTAGATAACCTCTAAAGGTCCCTTCCATCCCAAACCATTCTGGATTGCTTTCAGTAGGATTAATAACAGCAAGAAAATGGTGGTGTAAGTAATGTAATGGACCAGCACCACTGGAATAGATCTGCACGCCCTTGGATATGACATACCCTGACATCATCCAACACTTGTAACAGAGACATGAGGCTACTGTCCTCTGAGACACTCATGAGGAGTGTCTCACCTTCATCCCAGGCTCCTGGGGATGAAGCTCTGACAATAACAGCTGCCACTGAGGTCCTGCACAATCTCACCTGCCTGGTGTTGGAATGCTGTCTTCTGATGCAGCAGCTTTGGGGGAGTTTTGTGAGCAACTGATCACAATTACCTGATGCACGCCAGTCCCATTATTTTTGACATACCTTGATTTTATATTTCTGTACAAGTTTAGCTCATAGCACATCCTAAACAGTGTGCCTAAAACATTTTGTTAATTTTACTGGAGTGGTGCTCCTGAAATCCAGAAGCAGGTTTCCACAGTCCTTAATGCTGTCCTTACAGAGGGAAACAACATGTTCTCCCATACACTTCTTAAATCAGGGCCATCAAACTCAAGAATGTTGGGTAAGAAATAATGGAAAGGATTAGCAGTACAACTGTTATTTCATGCATCAGCAAGTCATCTGGTATTTTCAACAAATGCAAAGTTATTTATTGGCTTGCTAGGCTAGCTGCTAAAGTTTATGAGCTTAGCAACTAAGTTACAGGGTCAGATGATAAAAATATGTTTTGGAGGGAAATAGTCTGGGGACTTGTAAAGAGAAAACACAAAATGAGATCAGGATTGATTAGGTTATGTTGAGAGAAGAATGCTTGAAGAATACAGTATCTCTGTGGTGAAAATATCAGCTAAGTGAGGAAAATATATTCATGGCTTTCTAACAATCCTGTAGCCAAAACCTTATTTTCTGATAATTTTGTGAAACCCTTAACAGTTAAATTAAATTAAATAGACCCATTCCTTCCTGAATCTAATTGACTTGTACCTTTTCCTTTCCCAAATATCATATGTTTAATCTTAATTCACTCTTCCTTTCCTCTGCCAAATGCAAGCATACGAAGGCTCCTATGACCCGAATTGTAGTAGCTCTAAAATCAAAGACAATTGAAATAATAGCCTCTTAATCATGGAAAATAAATATTAGAGCAGTCCCAAACAATAGTGGGGTCAGATGTATCTCAAAATCTCTCTCTTTTTTCACTTTTTCCTTTAAACAAGACCTCTGCTGAAGCCATTCCCAGGGTGACCTGTGAAGGCATCTTATTTCTCCCTTGGAGGAAATAGCTGCTCCTCCAAGGTCCTCAGGTTAGCAGAACCATGATACAAGTGTGAGAGACCCAAGAAAACCTGTTTGGTGCCACCTGCCTGGAGCAGACCCCTCCTGTGCAGCAGCTCTGGCCCTCAGCCATGGCCAGGCAGGACTGTAGGAACTGGGCCAAGCTGAGTCTGGCTGATCCTGGCTCAGGGTCCATGGCCAGGCAGGATCAGTCTATGGGGAGGTGGAGACTGGCCCTGGGGCAGCATCCCTGGGGCAGGGGCTGACAGCCCTGGGGGTGAGATGGAGTCCTGGGCCATGGGTGGGCAATGGAAGCCCTGGGATTGGGCAGGAGAGGCAGGACTGTGGATCATTATTTATCTCTTGGGAACTTGAGATAAATAATCAGCTTTTTCATTTACAAACTCATCAACACTTTAACCAGAAGATGGAGCCTGAAATTAACTTGTGCTAATGATACAGAGCTGACTGGAAAACTGGAGGAATGCCATATAAACCCCATGCACTGGTAACAGAGCAGATAAGTCCAGTGTACTCAGACAGATATTATTGTGCATTGATTCCATGTAAAATTTCCAAATATTCATTGTTTACTAGGAGCTGAGAAATATTTTTTAGGGATTTGAATGAATAAGACAAAAATATTTCACAGCTGTAGCATGTAATAGACAAATAAAATATGCTATATCATACAAGGTAGTATTTTCCACATAGCACATAAATATAGGGACACTGTAAAACTATGCCTGTTTTTGCACAATGTACCAGACTAGTAATTATCCACTAGATCAGCCTAAAGGCGTGGTTCTGAAGAAAGTATTTGCCTAATCATCTTCCCAAGGTTTTTGTTTGTTTCTTAGCAGGAGTATAGGAAGCGATAAATGTTAAATAAGGTTAAGGTGAGAGCACTATGAATAATTCATATTTTATCAATCTGGGTGGAAAGTAATAAGATTATTAGTAGAGCAAGAGCTCTAAAAAGCCAATGGATTGTATTGGCTAAGTATCTACTTTTTCTACTCTGATGCAGATAATAAGAAGAATTTAGGTTTCATAATGTGTTATATTTATCTGCAATGATGACTTACACATCACGTGAAAACACATTTACAAATGTGCTTGTTTAACAGCAGTGATTTGAGTTTCTATTGATCTACACATATATATTTTGTCTTGGGGCTTTGGTTGTAGTTGGAATGAGCTTTTTGGAATGTTGCATGTTATTGTAAGCAAAAAAATAAATAAAAATAAGGCCAGCTGATGAGATAGCTGTGGGTTCCAATGACCAAATCTGTCGCTAGGCTCATAGTCCCAAAATCAGAAAGTCCACAGCCTCAGAGTACAAATCACTGATATGTCATGGACACATTTTTGAGCTCTGCTTCAGAAAAAGTTGACAGTTAACTTATTGCCAGAAAGGTTTGTGCTGGATAACATTCTGCAAATATGTAAACAACACACAAAAATACATGCTGACTCCAACTCCATATTGTGTATTCCAACACATTTGCAGTAGTATATTCACATCTAACGGGCCAAACAGTGGTGCTGAGTGATTGAGTGGTGCCCAGAGGTAAAGGATAAGTCACACATCCAGGGAGTGCCTTAACAGAGAGCAAAAACCAGAAATATGGCCTCTTCAAAACAGAAAACCTCACACCAATAAAATTCTTCGCGAATTCTACTATGTACTGATGATGATGGTAACTTAAATAATTAGGAAAGCAAAGCAAACAGTGGCTAAAGCTCTTATGGTTTGCACACTAAAACTATTAAAACTTTGCTGTAGTAGTTGATGGACATGGCAATTCATAAAAAAATCTAAATTATGTGAGAATTAACTCTTCCATAAATTGCATAAGTAATGCCTGTGATGACCTAAGCTTGTGTTATTTTATATTTAATTAATGTTAATGCTAATCTAAGTGACTTCAAATGCTGTGTGGGCAACCTATGAAGGGACAAGATGTTGCATCCTCAATTTAATAAGTGGCATGCATGCCATCCTTTTTTTGTATTACCTGTTTGCATGTCTTTCTCCAGGATTACAGATACTGCCTCGCAACATGACAGTTAACATGCAGGAAAAGAAAACCACCACCATTACAGATCTAACTTTAAAAATAAATAACAGAAACTTCTAGCTAGATATGTCAAGTTTTTAAATCAACTTAGTGAAATAACATGAGAATCTGGTACCAACCAAGATGTTGATATTGAAGTTTTGGTATTTGAAACTTTTTTTGTTTCGACAGAGCTCCTTGTTTTCTCTCTTTCCTTGCCAGGATGCTATTACAACCAAACATTCTTCATTATTCTATTGTGTGAGAATGACAGGTTCTTGAAAGGAAATGAGCAGCTTTGTTTACTACTAAACTGTTAATATCAATTTACACTCATTGATAGGAAGAAGGAAGGTACCAGCATTTTAATAATGACTGAAATCATGCATTTGTTATTAGATACAGCATTGTTAGATAATATGGTTTGGATTGAATAGAATTTTCGTTAGTGTACAGTTTTAAAAGCTAATGCTAATTATAGTTGGATACACTTTGAGCTCAGAGGTGAACTATCATTTTCTTTTGATGGATTTCCGTAATTAAACCACTCATAAAATTTCATCCGCCTCAGCTGCAGGTTTCTCACGGAAAGGGCAGGAACTTACTGCAGGCACATACAGATTCCATTTTAGTATTTGCTTTCCAGGTTCTCTCCCAGCCGAAACTGTAATGGGAGTTTCATGGCCACCCTAAACCAGCATATCCTTAATCAGATTCTCTGTGAGCTTCAGGATATAGCTCCCTGAATGCAACTTGTGCCAGTAGAAATATGGGGTGATAGAGGCAGAGGGTGAGCACTTGCAGGCAGGAGATAGTCTGGGTTTTTTGACAGCTGTGCCTTCTTTTTGTCATTGTAAAGCAGTTATGAAATTACAGGTGGTCATTAGATTTCAGAGACATCTTAGAAATGTCCACTAGTAAAGGCAATAATGACTAACACTAAATCTCCCTAGCTCATGATTTTTTCTTACATTCCTTGTCTGCATTAGGCAGAAAGTATGTTATCCCTTATTTAACCCAAGAAGCTGCTTTCCTTATATCCTCAGACCTTAAAATTCTAAATGAAAATTGCCCATCTCAGTGGCATTCCACTGCAGCACCAATCAGTTCTATGCCATCTCATTACTCTCTCCTCCGTGCCATGGAAAGAGCAATTTCCATCCATTTCTAATCCATTTCCCTACTGACATTTCCCTGTATTCAGACCAAGCGTTCCTTAGACTTCAGCAAGAGCAATTCTGGCCTTTCTTTGCATTTATATGTCTGTGCAAAAGCATGAAAGGGTCTAATCAAACTTTTCTTCTTACCTGGGGGCAAGCTGTCCATATAGCAATGAGCTCAGTGCGGAGTTTGGTTTGTCAAGTTTCTCTGACAGATTGTGCTCACACCTTGCTCCTAGATCAGATGGGAGGAAAGTGCTGGCATCAAGTGTACTGCAAATCCAATAACTAGTGTGCTGCTTTTGTGGATATTTGAAGCTAATCACAGCTGATAGAAAGTGCTTCATGCAGATGTATTTTCTGACAGGCATGCAGTATTTTTCCATTATTTCGTATTCTGTTGGAAAGGCCTCAATTCATCTCCTCTTTCTGCCTGCTTTTTATTTGACCTTAGAAAAACAAAGTAGCCTAACTATTGAGTTATTTGGCTAGTGGAAGTGCTAATTTTGACAAACCTGGAACAGCCTGTGGTAAACAATGGTTTTAACATTATCTTCAAAGGGGCAAGTCTGAAACATGAAAAACACACTGAAAATGTGGGCAGGTGTAAAGATGGATTGCACAACTTGGAGTTATTGCAGAGGCTTGCCAGGGATAGTTGGTTGATATGTGGTGAGAATGCAATTTGCTGGCTGCCATGTCTTATCTTAGAGTGCACCACAAGTGCTTAAACATCTTTCCACTTACCAAGGAACATTTGCTAAAATAATTTTATGTTACTCCCAAATCCTGTTCAGATCCTGTCACAATCAAGATTTTAAAACCAAACAAAAATGTAGGTACAATTCATGTACTAAGTAGTCTCCCAACTTCAGACACCTTCTAGAGCATATTACAAAACCTGGCACTCAAATAGGACTTTACTTGCCCATATTTCCAAAGACACACCACCGGGCCATTTCACCACTCCATCTCTTGCCAGCCAGTCTTAATTTTGATCAATATACACACAATGAAATAAAGAAAATATATGCATTTACATCGAAATTGAACTGGTTTTAGAGCTTGTTGAAAGTTAAAAGGGAAATGATGATTTGTTAAGTGGTTTGTAGTTAAGTTAAAATAAGCTAAAATTCCTGGTAATTTTAAAGGCATTTCTTCATGATAGATGATCAACACTAAAGTTTTAAAGAAAACTCTGAACTAAAGCCTGTCTCTGTTTAGACTGCTGAAAGAAAACTTTATTAAAGTTTTACAGTATTTTTGAGTAGCAACTACGATTAGATTTAAAAATCCTAAATGTGTATTAATTGCATCTAATTCAATAAATCAGTTTATGTTAAAATACATACTACTGATAATTCATATTTTTCTTGATGTGTTATATATTAGGTAATTTTATATTACTAATGAAGAACTTTAAATGATTAATATGACTTAATGTGACTTCTAGTTCCTATACACATTCAACATTTTATAAATATTAAAGAATGGTATCAACTCTGTAAAGAAAATGTTTTAATATGTGTCCTAGGTTACAGTATTAAGATATATTTTATTCCCATCCTCAAGAGCTGTTGAAACCAGAAGGGGCATTGTTTTTTTCCTTATCTCCTGTTAATGCCTTTCCACATGACTCAGAGATAACTCCCTCCAGGAGCCATTTCTGTTTAATGGACCCACTACATGACTCTCAGAATGATATCAGCCCACTGGGAGATGCTCGGCCCGGGTGGGAGGAGCTAAGCATCCCCACCTGGATATAGTCTGGGGTTTGGGACAGAGCAGTGAGTCTTTCACTGGATTCCCAGAAGAATAGCAGTCTTTTCCACTAGATCTTCAGAGGAAGACTATAGCCTTTCTACAGGATCCCTGCTCCAACAGAACCATATCCGCCACTCCAGGAGGACTGCAGCCACCAATCCAACTGGACTGCTACCAACACCCTGACCAACAGGATGTCAGGTTGTACTCTGACTCTGTCAGTGGTTTTTCTTTTGTATTATTACATGTATTTTGGTTTTCTTTTCCCTTTTCCTAATAAATTGTATTTCTGACTTAGAGTCTCACTGGTTTTGCTTTCCAACCAGAACAATATGTCACTTATTTAAATTTGCATTATGAATTCATGCCTTTATGTCATTAGTTGATATTTTACTAGAAGTTTAGCATGATCCTTAGGTTGTTCAAAGCATAATTTTATATAATCTGATTATATTTGACAGGGATGAGCACAAGGTCCTGCCCCTGTTCAAGGCCACATTGAATGGAGCTTCAAGGAACCTGGGCTAGTGGGAGGTGTCTCTGATCATGGCAGGAGGGCTGGACTACATGATATTAAGATGTCCTTTCCAACCTGGGCCCTTCTCTGAAGCTATATAATTCAAAATTGTAGGGGTTTTTTTAGGGAGCTTCATATAGAAATTTCAGATTGCAAAAGAATATTTGTGGGTTTTGCTGTTTACAGATTTAAATAACCATCTGAATTTATCTGCCTTTTCATGCATATTTTGTGCATTTTATTGGTTTCCATCCTCTGCTGCCAGAAGCTAAGATATCATCCCACTGCTGGATTCTGAGGTTGCTGTGGTTTTCTGATTTTCAGAGAGGAAATGGGTTAGTACCATCACACTGTCATAGGCAGCTTGAGTCTGCCTCTTTCTGCTAGAAAGGAGACATACAGTGCCTTTTTATCTGCTTATAGACTGCAGGCTTTTATCTTGAAATCTTTTTTCACAGTTCACATTTTTCACTCAGGCAGGCAGCCAGTCACTCAGTCACTCACTCAGGGACTCTGCTCCTCTTTCCCCTTCTCCAGGTCACTCTCACACTCTTTTTGTTTGCATAATCTGAAAGGGGTTTTTTTCTCATCCACTGTAATATTTACAACTGAAATATTTTCTTGTGACTGACACTGTGTTTGGGTAGTTAGATATTTTACAATCTCATGCTTAACTTAATTATATCATACTGCAATCATCTGGGAACATATTAGAGATGTACTAAATGGAAAGACATATGTACATTCTTAATGTATTTTATACATATAGATGATATCTTTTTTAATCCATCAGTCTTTATTTCAGCTCACTGAAGGCATATTAAAGATTATTAAGCATTCAGGGATGGCTGAAGTGCCACAGTAATTGCAGAAGTGGTGCAAGAAGCAAAGGGATACTCAAAGCAGTTAACAAACACTCATGGCGAGCATATTGCAATGATCAGGCTCTGCCTTTATTGGGATTTCAGAAACAACTGGGGATAAATAAATCACATAAATGTATTCAGGAGCACAAATCTAGAGTAAGTGTCAAAGAAATTGTAAACTGGAGAATCTTCAAAATTAGCAGGTAGTACAAAAAAGCATGTGTCAGATGCTTGGTGGACCAGTTGATTGCTTTTCAGATATAGATCTGGGGGAAGGAAAGTGGATCTTTAAATGTCACTTGGGGAAGGGCAGAATGGGAAGGAAAAATTAAGAAAAGACATCCATGAAGCAGAAGAGACTTTAGTGTATTTTGAGATCTTGACAGATGTACTTATGATTAAGCTTGGCTGTGAAAAATATAGATGTCATTGCTGTTTTACTAGTATGAGACAATAAAATGTCAGCAGCTCACAAGTAACTGCAACTCGTAGAAGACAGCCACAAGGATTACATAATCTTGCCAAGTTCCACCAGTAATTATATGCGTACAGGCAGCAATTTTAACTTGCTCCTGCAGAATGCAATAAAAACATAAATCTGAAGTTTAATCCTGTAAATTTACTGTTACCAAATGCTTACTCATAACATATTTATTAAAATTTAGGTCTGTGTTTGAACAGTTTGTTGCATAGTGACAGAACAATCTACAATATAAATTGCAAAGCTCTGGAATACCATCAAAATGAGTTTCAAATGAGTCCTACAAAACAGAGGCAGCATAAATATCTGGACTGTTTATATGGCTTGAACAAGGCTGAAGAATGTACTGTCCTATGTAGGCATAAAATATAAAGCTGGGAATTTAAATTAATTGTTCTAGTACAGGTACAAACCACTGCTTTTTATAGTACCACCGACCACTGAATGTTTCCATTAACTCAGTGAGGCTAAGGGAAATGCTGAAGATCTGGTAAAGATTGTTTGTAAGCTCAATGTTTCCTGAAAGGGGGGAAAGTATTTCTGTAGTAGTATGTATTGCCTATTACTATGAACATACAAATAGATCTAGAGTTCCCGAACAGCAATAAATGGGTGGTGTTGTGCAGAGATAAATTGGAGCCTGTCAGTTTCTTGTCTTCCTATAAAATAGTTATATAAGATGCATTTGGAGAAGATGTTGTCCACAGAGATAAATGTTGCCTTTGTGATAGCAGAGGGAGTGGAAAAGTTGTTGAGTTTATCCATTTGTCTGACATCCACGATAATGAAAACCTAGGAAATAGAAGAAGGAAGAAGAATATATGCTGTCAGTTCTTTCCTACTTCACAGCTAAGGAAAAAACCTACATTTTAGAAGTGTAACTACTTAGATTTCCACTATTGATTAAATAAAGCAAAAGATCTAGACAATGGTAAGTTTTATATGTGAAGAATCTGAGGCTCTAAAAGGAAACAGTTAGTTGAATTCCTGATTGCATAATTTTTTCCCTTAAGTGCACTGTGAAAAGCCCCTGAATTAGTAGCAACTGTGGGAGCTGAAGAGAAGCTAAAAAAATTTTCTGAGCCCTACCTGACCACCTGAAAGCTTTTTAATTAGCCACAGCAATGATCAAACTGTTGCCCGTCAGAATAGTTGCAAGATTTCCTTAGTAGGACCTTGATCAGTACAAATATATTGGGTTTGGAGAAGTGTTTGCTCCTTGGGCTGGCCTGACAAACCAATGCCCCAGTAGCACCAGCAGCTAGGGTGGGGATGGAAAACTGACTGTACTTTGTGACACCAAAGGCAACTTTAGCCTGGTATCCCATTTTCAACAGTGTGAAAAGTGAAGGCTTAACAAATAATACAACCATTAGGACAGGTGATATGGTAGTTCCTCCTGATAGCCTTGCATCTTTTTCCTGTTTTCAGTTTGGGGACTCAAGAATTTGATGGGATTTCCAAACACTTTGTAATGTACAATGACTTTTCCTTCAGCAAATTCATTGGATTGCAAAGGCTACTGAATCTTCAGTCCAGTCTTTGGCCCTCTGGAGACCTCCAAATTGCAGGTTGCCAGAAACAGGGACAATAAACCAGGGGTGCATTGCTGTCTTATTCTCCCAGACAGCGGGGCAAGTGCAAAGCTCAGCGTGCTGTAGCAGTGCACACTTGGTAAAGTTCAAAAGGTGCTCAAAAGCAGAGGGTGTGGTCCTGTGTCACAGAGCTGTGTGCTGCAGGCTTTCTCCATCTTGAAATGATACAGTGCATGACTGGAGATGACAAACAAAGCAGGAAGCCCTTAGTTTAGTTTCTGCCAAAGACACAATCCCAGAAGCTGTTGTCAGTGAGTGCTGAGGAGCATTGATGGGAAGAAGCTGCCCTGTTCTTTTTTCAGAGGTCTGTGAAGCAGGAGCTGTGTGAATGTACTGTGCTGTGAAAAGGAAAAGACAATGACTTTTGAGGAAAAGGTTGCGTTTGGTTCATAGCATCTTCCCTTGTATCACTGTCTTTTCTGTACACTCCTGAATCATAAAAATGTTACTCTTACTGAAACCCCCCAAAGTGTCAGCTTGTGATCTTTCTGGCCTATCTCTTTTCCTGAGTCATATGCCCTGTGACTTCTGACTTCTGCTCTGTTCCAAAAAAAAAAAAAAAATCCTATTTTCTGTATTTTTTAACCCACTCCGCTTCAACACCACTGAAATCAAAGGGACAGTTTAACAATTTTCTACTAAAAGACTGTCTCAAGTGCAGTTCCAGCTGAAGTAAAAAAAAAAAAAGGTACATTTATTAATACTTCCGTTTCCATGGCACTGAAAAATTCAGACTTCTTCTCTCATGTTTTGACAAGCTGTCTTTGTACTGAGAGACCATAGAGATCACAAGTGGGTTTTATGCTGAATCCTTTTGTGATATCAGCTGCTTATTAATCAGGAAATGGCAAATACATGGATAGTAGGCATGGATAGTAGGGTTGCCAGACATAAGGGTCTGGTAGTCTGTCACTCTTCTTCATACCACAGAAGTGGTCTCAGAGATATTTTGGCTGTATGAGTGACAGGAAGATGCAGAACTGAAGACAGGCAGGTAATTACTTTGAGATCTTTTCGCCCTTGAACAAGCTGACATGGAAGTGAGCACTTGGTTGAGAATGCTGATAAGAGTGCTGCAAAGTAATAATTTATGTCATTCTTTAAAAAGTGTCTCCCATGAGCTTTACTGAGTACGTAGGTGCCCGTGCCAGATGGACCAAGACAGCTCTATTAGATATGAATTATCTTACATCTCCTGCCAAGGTACAGCTACTGTGTGTTTCACATAGGCTGCATAGCCCTCTCTCTCCCCCACCTTACTTACTGCCTATCTGCACTGCACTGTGTATCCAAAATACTCTATAAACTGCTGAACTTCTATTAGCTTTTGATGGGGAAAAACTGCTAAATTGAATTTTTGTATTTTTTTTTCCATTCAGTTATTAAATGCTACAGAATATACATTCAGTAATTAATCTACTTCAGAGAGTTAGGTAGTGTGTGATTAGGACAATTAAAACTTTTTCTGAGACAGATAATTTAGTTGATATGTATTACTACAATCAGGAAGTTTTATTTGAGTTTTGGACGGTGTAAAGTAATGGAAGTTAGCTATTTTGAAAAGCTGATGGCCTAACTAGATTGCCTTGGAGAGTGATCATGCTGAGATTGCAAATGGGAATAAAAGAAGAAACCCTTGTGGTAGGTGTTAAATCCATCAGCTCTTACTCTGTCAAACTTTGCATACATCATCACCCCTCTAGGGCAGTCACATGACGACCAGATTGCAGCCGTCTAAGACAAAGGTGTGGTTTTTCAAGTACTCTGAGGCAACCTCCCTTTTCCCTACCCCTTTGTGCTGCTGGTTTCAAGAGGAGTCTGGATGGGATCCTTACATCTGACCTACACAGAAGCACTGAAAACGGGGAGATCTGTAGTAATGCATGTAGTGGAGTTCAAGGTAAAACCAAAAGTATTCCAAAGCAGTCATGTGCTCTCCACACTGCAGACTGTCAGGTGTTCATCAATCTCTTATCTTCTGCCTTTGGGAACAGTCTCTCTGCTTGTCTCAGTGACTTGTCTGCCTCTGTCTCTTTGGGAAATTTCACTGTGGAGAAAGTCAGATTTTTCAGCATTTGTTTTTCACCCAGAAACAGAAGCATTTCCAGGATGTATTTAAAAGCAGTATTTCAAAGGATGGACAGCCACATTTTTTTCCTTCTTGTTTTTTAAAATCAAATTTTGAAGAGGAAATCACAGCTATTAATTCAATGGAATGCTTGCTTTTATCAAACTGATCTTTGCCACAGCAAATGACCAAAGGATACTATTACCTTGGGTATTAATGGATGTATTTCCTCAGCTGGAAATATATTTCCTTATAAATTAGACAATAAGATGTTTTATCAGAGTTTCAGTATTGCTGCTCATACTGGCATTACATTTTATTTCTTAGGATGGTTACATAAAGCCTGAAAAGAAAGAATGGACTCCTTTACTTCAGAGGGTGTTGCTGCTTAATTAGCATCTGTTTGATTTTGTGTGTATGTTGTCATTGATCTTTAATGGGAGGTTACAAAATTAAAATAGTGACATTTTTGAGACACTTCTGTTTGGCAATTCCATGACCTGAGGATTGTTTGAATATTCAAAGTCTCTTTAATGAATTTCAGGACTGATCTTGTGGCCTTTCCCCTTTCCCTTTTCCCCTTTCCTTTCCTTTCCTTTCCTTTCCTTTCCTTTCCTTTCCTTTCCTTTCCTTTCCTTTCCTTTCCTTTCCTTTCCTTTCCTTTCCTTTCCTTTCCTTTCCTTTCCTTTCCTTTCCTTTCCTTTCCTTTCCTTTCCTTTCCTTTCCTTTCCTTTCCATTTTAATAAAACATTGATATATATTCAAAACTAAGTGAATGAAGCAATTCAAACTCTTTTTCTGCTCAGAGTAGGTATAAGGCAGATTATAGGGTTTTTCACATTGGCTTTCAACTTGGAAATTAACCCTCACTGTCTGTAAGAATGGATTTCATCATGTACAAACTTATGTGATTATTTGAAGGGGCTATGAATGTACAGGTTAATAATGAAAGGATATATCTGATTCCTTCTAGCTCTAGGTGTAAATTACAGTAAAGCTCACCCATTTTTAAGAGGCAGAATACTCTTTTGCCATCCATTTTTGCATTTGAATTCAATGTTTAGAGCTTTGGCCTTAGTCAACGTTTAGAGCTGCACATGTATTCTTCTACTTGAATAAAAACCAGGAAGTACTCGATGATAAAATAATAATGATAATAAAAAAACAAACAACAGCCGCAGCAGTAGATCAGTGGAGAGAAGCTATGAGGCTGCTATCAAAGTGCACACAGCAGTGAGTTATAGGTGTTGTTTCCTGATGCTGCTCCTGAGACATCACATTTCTACCACAGCAGAAGTCCTGGGATTTTCTTATACTGGAACAATTAATTTGTGATTCCCATATGTTGGTATAAAAAAGCTCATTTTTTTGGCATGGTACCACAATTTCTTCTGAAATAGCTGGTCCTGGATTGTTTCAGTTACTTTTTACAGAGATGAACTGGAAGTGTTAGAGGAAGAAAGGGAACAAGGATAGAAGAAGAATAAGGGTGGGGTTGAAGAAGTTGATATAATTAGTTCCAAAGGGAAGAATTTTTTACATTTCCAGCTCAGCGTGCTCATCAACACCACTGAAGAATGTGCAGTACATGTTAAGCAATTCCTTTCTGCTCTGTAAACATAGGCATGATTCCCTGCAGTGCACAAGAAAAGCAATTCCCCTACCAATAAACTACAGAAATGCTTCTACCAGCCACCTCTGTTTTGTAAAAAATTCCATCTGTCTAACACTTCTGACTTTCTAGAACCTGATACAACTTTTTTATCAGTTTCTTTTTTTGAAGTTGATCAAGACCAAAGACCATTCTCAGTCATAAACTTTCTAAATACATTTTAGGTTTTGTTCAGTTACTTTCTTCAGAATTCACAGAAGTCACAGAACGATTAGGTTGGAAGAGACCTTAAAGATAATTGAGTCCCACCCATGCCCTAACACCTCAGATAAACCCTGGCCTTCCTAACTGTCCCTAGAAATATTGTCTATATAAATGTCATAATTGGTATTTTTGCATCTATGTAATATCTGTATCTCTATATATATTTATATTGATTTATATTGATACAGTAATGTCTATATGTTTGAATGTTGGAATATTCTTTCTGGTAACAACAAATCTACAAATTTGCAATTCATATCCTTTCCTTTCCTACCTATTTCAACATTTGCTTTATAAAGTTCTTCCTTTATAAAGCTCCAGCAGTGATGTAAAAGAGCCTCCTGGATCAAAGTCAGATGTAGTTTTGCAGAAAGAATGTCACTCCCTGTTCTTCTAGTCATACAGGTAGGTGGTACAAGTCGGTGTGAAGGCAGGCAGGGTACACTGCACCCTAGGATTGCTGAAAAATGGTATCTTTGGGAAGCTTGTGGAGATTGAGATAGTGAAGGAAACTACATTTTGAAATGTAATTAAAAAAATCTGCTGACATAGGAGTAAATCACTGCAAAACAGAAAGTGGACACTTCAGATCAGGAACTCATGAAAGATATGGTTTGGTCTTGGCTTTTAGAGAACCTCCTTCCCTTGTGAATGTTACTGTGCTTTGTCAGAGACAACTTCTGCTGTGGGAGCACCAGATGATCCCAAAAAAATGAAACCATACTGTGACAGGTGTAAAAGTCTCTGAAGAGGAGACCTTTTCTGCCAAGGACTGAATACATATACTTAACTTGCAAGCTGAACTCATTTCAGAGAACTGAGATATACTCCGGCTTTCTCAGAAGACTAATTAATGGTTTATTTAGCAACAAGGAGGGCTTATGTCCATTACTCCTTTCTAAAAAGCATGGTAACAATGAAATATTTGCCCTTGCCTCCTTCTACACAAAAGGTAGTTTTGCTGAGGGAAAAGAATACAGAATAGGGACAGATGGCATTGCTGAAGATGAGTAACTGTGACTCTCTCCAGAGTCTGTTGAAATGACTCCTGGAGAAGGCAGGTATCTATCATCAGAAGTGATACAAATGGCCCCTTTGCTCCTAAGGCAAGGTATTATAATATTTGAGGTAATTTCCTCCTCTCCTTTAACACTGCTGTTGCAGGCAGCAAGCATTCAGCTTCCATTAAAGTTATTCAGTCAGCCTCTTTGGGAGCATGTTTGTCACTGACCCATTCCTTGGTGCTCCTGCAGGGGAGGTGCCTGGCATCTGTCAGAAGCCACAAGGTTAGGAGCCTTATGAAAGCCCTGCTTTTGCTTGTCTTGCAGCAAGTACCACATTTCAACACCCCATTCTCCAGTTCAGTGTCCAGGATACAGCATCACACAAATAAGACAATGCTCAGTGAATATTCACTCTTCTATTTGTCATGGCTGTTGCAACTACTTAATTTTTTCTCTCAGGGTGAAAGTTACTGTTCAGCAAACAAAGAATTTCTGCATAATCTTTAAGATTTTCTGGGGTTTTTTGGGGTTTTTTTCAGTCTGAGATACATCTCTAGATGAGATTAAAAGTGAATTTTTATCATTAAGAGCATTTTACTGTTTGGGATGCATGCTACCCCTTCTTTTCTACTGTACAGTTAAAGTAGGCATAGAGGGAGCAAGGTTGCTGAGCCTTGCTCTGAAAGAGGAACAGAATTGAGATCATGACCCCCACACATGAATTCAAGTTCTGGATTAAGGTTGAAGCACTGTCTTTGTAATCTTGAACTTACTTATTGATACATTTCTCTTTAAACGGAGAATGTATTTGGTGTGAGCACTATGTCTGTCCATAAGTACTGATCTCTTTTGGTAAATTCACTCAAAGGGCTTGAAATTTGTGTCAGCTGTAACTACTTATTTCATATTTATTGTATTTTATAATAGCACAAAAAATATTTCCACTTAGTTTGATTCATTGTACTGCTTAAAACCATGTGATGATGGTCACTGAAAAAAGCTTCTCTAAAGTGTAGGGAGAAAGAATGCTTGTAGATTTTTCAGGCATGACATCTCAATAAACTGACCTTTGCAATACTGTTTGAATGACAAGAACACAAAAACCTCATTGGAAACATGACATTTACTTTCAAATATTTCCATTTATCCAGCCAGTGGTGTTTTTTAATGGGATTTTATTTCAAAGTTTGGGTTTCTATTAGTTTTTCTTAACATTGCGGTTTGAACTTCTGCATTTATTTGAGTTTGCTGTAGGTAGGCAAATGGAGGTTCTAATGAAACTTCCTGCACAAGCAAAAAAACTGAGCTTCTAAGATTTTGTTTTTCTTCACAGCCAAGCTAACACCTCTTTTTTTCTGGATCATCTTTCAAATGCAAGTGCTGTTATGGATTTTGAACACTGAATACACTGAATTACATCTTAGCCTAGGTGAACATTATCACAAGGACCAATACCTCAAGAACTAGTGGCTACCTTAAATTCCATTTTTGTAAGCATATAATCTCTGCAGTCCCAGTATTAATATAATTATAAATCTGTAAAACATTGTTTTAATTAACTGATTAGCTAATCTTGTTCTTAACAAAATTTAATTGTTGGCACAATTAAGACTAATTTGTGTTCTGATTTTTATGAACAGTGTTAAAAGCTGGATTATTGGAGTGACTTGGTAGGAGGATGTTCTCTGTACTGATAAAAAGGGTATTCTTGTCAGCAAGCACAGTGCTTACATGTATGTAGATTATGCTCTGACATCACAAATATGAAAGCATTTGAAAACTTAAATTTCAAAGTATTAAAAGTCTAAGGTATTAATTAGATGTATTATGTTCAGTTTACAATGTGAATAACTTGTTCATGAATACATATTCCTTTATCAAGTATTTTGGGAAACTAATTTGAATGTGACCTTTGCAATATGAAAATGCATTAAAGCATTTTATTCTACCACCTGATTATCCTATGCTACTTTCTCTATTATTCTATTTTAGTCTTTTGTCTTCACATTAGTTTGCTTTTCCAGGTTCTGTTAAAATTTAATTTATTACAGTTTTCTATACACTTTTTCACCTTACTTCCTCCTTTGGTTCAATATGCTTAGTACAAAACAAAAATCTTTCAAATTAATGAGATGGAATTGTTCCTTCCATCTGCTTTTTAAGGCCTTAGAGGAAATTTCCTTTCACATCTACTTTTTTTAAAACATTATATTCTTCTGTGGGTTCCATTCTGTGTGAAAGAAGAAGCATACTTCAGGAGGCCAAAATTTTTTCACACTTAAGATTTGTAGTAGCCATTCATAGCACTGGAAGTTGAGTCTGGCCACAAGTAACTACTGCAACTGTAAAAAATTTTTACAGAAGGGAATCCTTCATAAAAGAAGTACTTTATTCAATTTTCCATTGAACAATTTGTGGATTTTTTATAAATCTCACAAAACCGTATATTTATAGTATTATTTCTAAAGACACTTTGTACATAAGAATATTAAGATCATTTAAATTTTCATCATTTCAAGACTTAGGCAGATTTTTATTGAATTATTTCATTACCTTCAATATGAATGTTCAAATAATCGGAAGAAACAATTTACTGAAATTTGTCTGCAAAGTCACATCCAGTGGAGATAAGTTTGCCTTGGTATGATTAATCTTTCACACATAGTGAAGAAAAATTTCTAGCACATCAAAGACTTTCTCAGAACAGGAGCTGCACCACTCTGCCTCTGATGTATTCCAAACTTTGATAGATTAGCACTTGGCAGAACAATTGCCTTATTGTTTTATCTACAGTGTCCTGAAACCAGCCCTGACAGAACTCTTTTGAATCTAACATACTGAGTATGTTTTTCTTGAAAACACCGTTTGTAATTTAAAAGGTTTTAGCTATAGACAAATTCTTCTTAGCTGTATCTCCATTATTTGTAGGACCGTGTCAGTATGGTGCATAAAGCAGAAGTACAAAATCTATTTTTAATTACTATCCTTTCTGAATAATTTTGTTGTATAGTGACATTTCAAGTAATTGATGGAAATTGGATTCAACTGGGACAAATCCAGTCCCAGTCCCATTTTTTTTTCTCTGATATATTTTATCTTCCATTGGACATGGGGAAATGTACTACAAGCTAAGGACAAGAAGAATCTGGACCAAATCTATTTTTATCCAATAGAAGTGAAAAGTTTTAATGTCACTGATGTTATAATTGTTAAATAGTTATTGAATCAATGAGATTAAAATTTTCAAACATTAAAAAATGCAACTTTTTTTCAGAATAATTGTGTATTTCAAAAATAGGCTACTCAGATTTATGCATTTATTTCACTCTCCAAAAATATCACACTGTTAGGGACAGTTTATTAATTTCAATTTGGTTTTTTGTTTTTAATTTGATTTTGTGTTTTCTAGACAATGCTGGTAAGTGTTTACTAAAAATAATTTCTTCAGGCTGAAAAAGTAAATTAGCTTTTGTTCTGCAAAACAGTTTAAGCTGTGGTTTAAATTTTCCTTCTTGTAATTTACACACAAACCTAAAGTGCTGGCAAGTACCAGTCCTGTGCAAAGCAATTCAACTTTCTTTGCTGTAATTGCTACAAAAGCACCATTCATATTGTTTTCCCAATAAATTAGAATGTCAGAGTGGTAGATTCTCACATAATTTTCTGGGAGATTTTTAATTTCCTTCCTAATCCACCATGACTCATTTGAAAATATAGAAGAAATTTAATAATCTGGTAGGAACATGTGGGAACTATTTAAATATTTGCAAAATGTAAGGAATGCATGTGTTTCAGATGTCACATTACAGCACAAACTGCTCTAAAAGGTTCTGAAACATTTTCAAAACTTTATCTTTTGACAAATTGGCTGATAAAATTTTACCTTAGGAAAAATTCTTGCTCATACTTGCTTATAATATTGGCATCATACTGTTGATGTATCTTTCATGCTTTGACTGTTTAGTAAAAGAAGTCTTGCATTCAATCACAGTTTTTTGAAAATTAGTTTTAAATATTCTGCAGAGTAGTTTTCCTAAAATATTTTATGCATAGATTAAAATTTCAGACCTGAAGACCACAGGCTATCTCAATGACATTGAATTCACTCACTTCAAAGGGAGCTTTCTTTTGAATACAAATGGTAAAATCATTCCCACTTCAATGTTATCCCTGCTTGAGTAGGAACAGAATAAAATCCATGTAAAAGCCTGGTGACTCTGTCTACATTGCCTTTAATATAGCCTAAAATGTGTAAAATTAGCACAAATTTGGTGTCTCCATTTTTATTTGCTCAAACTGAGATATTTCAATGAAGAATTTGCACCCAAATTCTTTCCTGAAGACTGAAAGACATCACTGAAATATTTTTGCACCTCTGTGCCAATATAAGGGAGTGTTTTCATCACCAAAGTTAATCTGGGGAGCATTCAAGTGCCAATGTGATACCTAGAATGATTTTTGCAAAATTACTATGAAAATAGCTGTTAGAACATTTTTGGAATGGTAAGTTTAATTTTACTACTATAAATATTAAAGACTGCAGCAGAGATAAGTCAAAGCCTCAGGATCACCTGAATAATTGACTTTGCAAATCATGTTTATCTTCCACATCACTGGAAGTCTGCTCATTGTTTTGTGTACTTTGTGCTACTGGATCTAATTCTGCCAGGTATTTACAAAATGTCAGCAGAGTCCTGGACTCTTTATGGGAGAGCAAATAAAAGCAGCCTAGTGAAACCTGCTTTTGTCTCTCAGTTTCTGGGAGTAAGGCTATGAAACTGACTCTTCACCTGATTAATGAATACTTTTGATTTATTAGATTAATTAGAATTTTAAAAGTCACCTCAAAATTTAAAAATGCCTAGAATGCAAGATAATACTTAAGATTTTAAGGTGGTGGTTTTCTTCAGAAGCCACATGAAAATGAATGAGGTTGCGAACTGACAATCTGGCTACCATTCACTAGCAAAATGTCATGAAATATAAAGTCACACAAGCTCTACACATATGATAAACAAACAAGGTGATGTTAGTTGTCATGGAGAAAGTTGCAGCAAGACTTAGTGTGAGATTTAGTGTAGTTTTAATGGCTCCTACCAGAGGAGGTATAGGTGGCTGGTTAACCATCACCAGGAGATCTGGCATTTGACCTAGAATGGAGCAGTGTTTTAAAAGCAGGTTTAGACATGATATGATTAATTCACCAGAAACTGTCCTTCACTTTGTCTTACCTCCTAAATTTTTGTTCATGTCTGTTTTGCCATCACATTTCTTAAGTGATTACCCACAGAAGGAAATAAACTTCACTTAAAATGAAGCCTGACTACAATAAACATTTTGTCCTTATTGATCTAATTATGAAAAGGTTTTTCTACTGAAACATTTTCTCTCTGTTGCTGGGTTAAATATGGGGAAATTCTAAACTTCTCCTATAGTTACTGAAAACATATTTTGAATTATTAGCCTTGCTGAATACTTCCTTTATTAGTTCATTATGGATTTTCCCCTGTTAAGACATCTTAAAAAGTAGCATTGCATGTTTCCGTCTATTGACATAGAAACTCTTTGGTCAGTGGTTCAGAAAAAAGTGGATTAATGAAATTTGTTTTTCTTTTCCATATTCAGCAAATGACCAATAATGATCCTAATATTGTTGTCTGGGTCTGGCAGATGAAGAAACATTGATTTTTTTAAATTACAGGATGAACTGGATATAGATAACAGCAGAAGCAGAACCTCCAAAAGACCTTTTGGTTTTATTATTACCTTGAATAATAAATTTGTGACTGTTCATCTAGAAACAATCTCCTTGCATGTGGGGTTCAATGCAGTTAATCTTTCCATGGTCTTTTTCAATCTAGGCAAACATTTATCTTCGCACTTTCCATTCTGCCCTGGTAAAGAATCAGAATTTTGTTTTTCACATTCAAGATATGACACAACTACAGTTTAGAAGGCACTCGGTAAGATTTGAGGCAACTAAACTTCAGCCAAAGAATATGACTAAATGTGTTGCAATATGTACTTTTGACTCACCCATGGTCCTCCAGTTATATACTGTAAAATTTACAGTGCTTCTTGAATACATGTAAATACCTAAGCTTCTTGGCTGCTGCCACAAACAAACACTGTGCCTAACCAGAAGTATATTAACACTTAGAAAGGTAATATTGATGGTGTGGCCAGTCACAGAAATATGTGTAAATGGAGATAGGAGATAAAGAGAAAAACTAGGGTTCCACATGGATTCTTAAATTCTTTGTCCACTGAATGGGTATTCAATATTATTAGAGCCTTGAGCATAAAGGGATCTGTCTCTGAAATGGTATTACAGTACTAGATTTCTTTAACACCAGATGCATTCATGCAAAAATGCCACACAGCACACAGCAGTAAAGTATTGGGAGGCTTTATTAAATTCAGCCCTCCCTCCCTCTGCCTTCCTGGACAACTGTATGTAATTTACTTGCCTTAATAGCATTAGACTACAAATGTTAGCTTAATGGGTACTGGAAAGTTCTTGCCTTTTCCTACAGGGCAATCAATGATTACTGCCAAAATGAATTCAGCAAATGTCCTTTGCAACATACAGAATATTAATCATTTCTGTAGGTAAACACAGTATTTGTGGTTAATTTACTGTGTTTGCCATCAGCACAAATAAATTTTTGAAGTTCACTATCTAGTCTTACCCCATTCAAATGAGTGTAGACACTTAAAGGAAGGTAGATTGGGGCTTCTTTTTAGACAAACGAATTGCATTCTTATTGAGAAATTAAGGATGAGAAAGGCAGAGTTTAGTTTACCCCCCAAGCAGGTAGTTATGTTCCATAATAGTGACTTTTGTTATATAACAGCTTTGAGCACAGAAAATTGCCATAGTGTTTCTGACCATGGCCACAGCCGCAGGCAAAGAGGAATCCTTTGCATTCAACCACAAAATCTAGCCACTAATGGAATGCTGAAATGGATCAGTATTTATCTCTCCTGGTATACGAGACAGCAAAATTATCACTTTTCAATCATTAGTGGCCACTGGTAAATTACTGACAAATGAAATCACTGTATCAGACCCAGCCATTGGTGTTATGTATTATTATGATAATTTTTATTGGAAAGGAAAGGAAAATGCAGCTGCAAATTCTTTGAGATATTTTGGATTGTTCAGTATTTTCTAACCATGTGCACATACTTACATATGCAGGGTTGATGTGCGATAATAAAAGTCTAAAATGATGCATTTTTTAATTTTTTTCTTGTAGCTTTACTGTGTTATGCAAAGTCAGGTGTGAAACTTTTCTGGGAGGAAAAAATTAAGAAATACAGAGAAAGTAATTATGAAGCAAGTGATTTCTTTCAAAGTAGGCTATGACAAAAGCTATTACTCCAAAATAATTAACTTGCAAATTATGAAGGTATTTTGATGAGTAAATATGTTCTCCACTTCTTATGTTCAACTCTGTATAATGCAATGAAATAATCTATTCTTGGACAGCTTGTCTTGTTATAAACATGAGGAAAAGGTATGTAAAGTATCCAGCAATGCAGGTTTGCTTAACAAAGCAGTAATACAATCTTCTCTACAGAATTTCAAAATAACATTTCAAATAATCTATTTATAGTTGGAATTGTTCAGGGCATATTTGGCAGAGAAAGTAACACATAAGCAGTCGATAACAAAATCTAATCAAATATGTTATTTTTCTCTATACTCCCAGTCATTCCAAGTTGCAATCTACTTACAGTGTGCCCACAGCAATGGAAAAATAATTCAAGTTTGTGTTGAGGCAAGAATACTATTTTTACTTAATGTAATGCTCATGCATCTCAAAAAAAGTGATACCCCTCTGTTTGGGCAAACCAATGAAAAAAAAGTAGGAGGGTTTTGGCTTTTTAAAAGCTTGTGTCTTGAAGAGAGAAACCCATCAAGCAGCGTCCAGGAAAATTTGTTATCCCTGTGATATGACTATGGGAAATTCTCTCTCCCTGAGATAATCACAACTCAAGGCTCAGGGTAGTAGAATACCTTAAATAAGCATTAAATTATTTCACAGTTATAAATATGTATTGAAAGAAAAAGCCAAAAATTGTATTAAATATTTTAAAAACTGTTGAACATTGCATAAGTAGTAATCCAAGAATTAAGTACCCTTATCCTGAAAGCTTGTAGCTTTCAGACATGTAGGATATGAATTTTTATCTTTATCAAGTAAAAAAATATACTGCACAAGTACTCAGGCAGCTTTAGAAGCAAAAATTGTGTTGTCCTGGCAGTGTCCCCACCTTGGGCTGTCTGTGCAGGAACATGTTTTTTTGCTGACCAAGGCTAAGGCAGCGCTATTATGTAGGTAAGACCCTGGTGGTTTTTACTGCTGTAATGATATCCATTTTTATTCTGCTTTTCATTATAAAATTATGTTAATGGACTAAACAAACAGCATGGTTTTGATGACTAAAGCTGAGGTTTTAATTGTTTGCTTACCATTAAATATATGTTTGACTTGTCATTGTGGCAATTAATTAAATTGTTGTTTGTCCATCTATTGGAGCAGCAGCACTTTGCAAACATTACTGGATTGAGACATGACAAATATTTGCTCAAATAGCTAATCATTGGAAGTGCACTGAGATCATAGTAATGGAAAAACCTCAGATCCTTGCAGCATAGTTTTATTAAGAGGCAAAGAGAAACCTTTAAAAAAAAACCTGTTGGGCTTTGTTTAGATGGGGATAAGAACTCAACCCCTTACCATGACTTTAAATGAATCTGGAGCCTGCACACTGACAATAGATACTTTATACAGATAAAACTAAAGCAAGACTCCTCATTTTTGACATTTCTTCACTTGGGAAGAAATAGAGAAAGGGCAATGTCTCCAGGTTGTGAACTTATGCTTTTTCCTAAATTCTGTTGATGCAAGTGTAATTTTCCAGTTTCAGGAAGATTGGTACTTAATCTTATAACAAATTGAAATTCTGAATGTCAACATTCCTAAACTGAGGAAAATAGGGTCATTATTGGCATATCTAGTCTATTTTTAAGAAGCTTTTTATGAAGTTGGTGTTTGTTACATGCTGAAATTAAAAAAGGAAACTGTTTTTTCCACAGGGTTCAGTCTAATTGACTAAACACTTAAATATTCAAATCACTTTAAGGGGGGGGTGTCAGGGGAAATATTTGAATTGAACATCAGATTCTTCCTGTAAAGACATGCAGTCAAGGGAGTACTCTTCCTGCTAACACTCTGAGTGGTCCACTGTGTAAAAAACCAGCACATTTAAAATACAACAAACAAAATGGAAACAGTATGGCAAAGTGACAAGCTACAAGAGAGGCTAAGCCCACTTCTTTTTCTTTCTTTTTATCAGCACTTGACTTATAAGTCTAAGAAAAAATAAAACCACTTCAAAATTTTAAAAAAACTCCCCCCCCCAAAAAACCAAACAAAACAACCCCACAAAGAACCAGGCCAACAACCACCCCAAATACCCTCCCTTCTGCTGGTATGTTTGATAGTTTTCCATAAAAAGCGATATGTATCTTAGCATTTTATGAGCTTTCAGTTATTTGGGAACATGACTGAATAAATCAAGTGGTAAATCTTCTGGCTTAGCCTTCATGAGAGTTCATGCTGATGTTCCTAGGCCCAGTGTTACTGCTGAGAAGCTTTCTGGGCATGCTGAGAATAGTTCCTTTATGGCAATATTTTAAGATGCTGTCATATCATGCTGGCCCTTCAAACAGCCAGCAATAATGAAGAGCTGCATTTAAATATATTTTTTCTTTATGCCTGAGCTGCTTGTTGAGGCCAGGAGGGAAGAAGGATACCTAATCTAAGAGCAAGAGTTGCTTCACTCTGACAAAATTTTATACTGTTTACTGTTATAGGGAGTGATGGAGGGCCCAGAAAAAAAGACAAAAAACAAACAAACAAACAAACAAAAAAAGCCAAAAAACCAAACAACAATGCACAAGCTATTTGCAATTAGCCATGCAGAGTTTCAGGTGTTTTTGTATCTCGCAGTACAAATTCATCTTCAGCAGAAATCATTCATGTCAAACTCATTCTTGCCCTCTTGTTGTGTTGGAGAGCTTCTTATTAAAGCAGAATTTCAAATATTTCTTACATAAGTGCAGTCAAAACAAAAGTTTGGCTGGTAGAGTATCTTGTCCCATATAGCTGCCAAAAGCAGATGGCCAGGGAAATGTATGTGTTATAGCCTTAATATTCACCTGGCTCTGAGCCACGTTTGGGCCAGGGTTCATGAGCTGATTGGTGTCTGTGTATTTATAGCAGTGTTGGCTCTTTGTTTCCAGACCATGCATTGGGAAGAAGGTACCTGAGAGCAAACTTACACAAACTGATAGCTAATGGAGAGCACAGGGAGGGTGAAGTTTCAGAGAAATAGCTCAGAAAAGACGTAAGTCCAATCTCTTAAATATCACACCATGAAAAATAGAGAAAAGCCTTAAAAAAGCCAGATTTCTTAAATATCACACCATGAACTGTGGAGAATTTTCCTGTTTTGTACAATTTTCCACCATGTTGCTGAATTTCTGGAGTATGTGGTATTTGCTGTGTTATTTATGCAGCTATTTTCTGCGCATCAAACATGTGTCATGAAATAGAGAGCAACTCCTCTACAAAGCTGGTTCCAGGCAGCTCTCGAATAATGGGTCACAACAAAATCCTGGTCTTGAAAGCAGCCTAGTGTAGTCCTAACATAGTTAAACACCCAGATTTGTTTTTCAGGTTCTGGGCAGCATTAGAGAGAACAAAGATTTACCTCTACCCTCTAAATTTACACCACAGGGTCACCAGAACATTTTCTTCTTGGCTCATGCTCTGCTGGGGACCAGCTCCTGCAGAAGTGTTGCAATTGTCTAATGAATTCCAGATGTTTTAATGCCTTAGGCTCAAAGGCTGCGCTGGTAGCTTAAGAAGCCAGTCCCCAGCTACAGTTAATGGAATATTGCTAATGCCTATATTTCAACTGAAAATAAATTCAGTCCTAGATGAAGTATTGTGACTAGAAATTTGCAAATCTTTTCATGCAGTTCTTTAATCAGCTGGTTACTGGCATTTTTAACTGACTAATGAACTGAAAAAGCAAACTGAGATTTAAATAAGCTGTTATATAAAGGTGATAAAGAGATATCCACTGACAAGCACAGTCCAAAAAAATCTCCAGCCAGAACAAAAGCAGCTGAGGATTTTACATTAGATACTTCATATTCAGCATTTCTAGAACTCTTTGTGAAGGTAAAAGAGTGACATTTCATTAAAAGAAAAGATTTTCTTTCATGGGAGGTAGCCCAAGTTTTATTATGCCTGAGAAATGTGATCTGTTGTTTTGGGCAGCAATGGCATTTATGTTCCTGCTCATTAAGTGTGTAGTCTATAACCATATTTTCCTTTGTTTTTTAAAATATAAATATTGTATGTACTAGGTCTGTATTATGTATTGTAGCACATTGCAGAAATTGTTCAGTCTTTACATAATATGAAATTATTTCAGCAAGCTGTTTGTTTGGCAAGTCCTATTGCATTATGTGTGTCTAAAAAGTAAAGCTAGTCTCTTATTTCTCTTCTAAATTAGTTTAAAAATTAGATTTTAGGCATCATTTGTTCTAATGAAACGACAGAATTTTATTTTTTAATACATTGAAGTGAAAAATCAGAAGTAATTGGTGTATATTTTTTGCATATAATCTGATACAGATCCTTAAGGGTTTCTGTTTCAGAGCACAGTCCAGTTATAGCAGCCTGCCAACATCTAAAGGGGTGAGAGATCTGGAGAGGGACTTTTCACAGGAGCATGCAGTGATAGGAGGAAGAGGAATAGCTGTAACTTGAAAGAGGATGGGTTTAGATTAGATATTAGGGAGAAATTTTTTTATGTTGATGATGGTCAGGCACTGGAACAAGTAGCTCAGAGAAGCTGTGGATGCCTCACCCCTGCAAGCGTTCAAGTCTAGGCTGGATGGGGCTTTGAGCAGCCTCTAGTTGGAACGTGTCCCTGCTCATGGCAGAGAGGTTGGAACTGTATGATTTCTAAGGTCCCTTCAACCCAAACCATTCTATGAATAAATGATTCTACTATTTTCACTTATTTCAATCTTAGTATCTTGATTAATCCAAAGAAGAATGCTGCTGAGGATACATTCTGGATTCAAATGCTGCATCAAACAAGATTTACTACATGCAATTTCTGAATGCAGGACTACACCCTTGCTATCTGGATTTCTAGCTTCTATGTTTTTTAAGGATTTGTTGTATTCGTGGCAACCAATGGTGTTGAAGGAAAGTGCTGGCATCCCCTGAGTAACCGTGGAAAACCAAACAATCTTTATGGGTTATTGGATAAACTGAACTACCTACACGGCATATGCTTCATGTTTAATACTGTAGTGATGTCTTATCTCTAAAAACCATGAAGTAAAAAGCTATATAGAAGGAATACAGCAAATAATAAGATCTATCTTCTCTGTAATAAGCAAATTTAATGGGATTTTTACTAACATTATTTTGGGGGTATTTTTTACTTATTATTGACAGCCACAGATGCTTCATTTGAGTAATACAGTGAACAGAATTATACTTCATATTTTGTGATATCAGTATTTGGTCTTAATATTGAGCAGCTGGAACTGAAAGTAGGATGCTCAGTTGTAAATGAAACCACTCACAATCCCAGCATTTAATATTAGACCATTGTGCCTGCACACTCAATAACCAAAAACCCCCACCTTCCTTTCTTTTTATTCTAATTGATGTAATGCTTCTGTAAAATTCCTCATTAAACATTTGAGAGATTTACTGAATTTCAATGTGGTATTTCTCTGGCTTAGTAATTGACTATTTTTTCTCTTTGAAACAAGCTGTTCCATCCTATGTCATCCAAGGAAAACATTCCTGAAGGAGCAAGAGTTATCAAATCTCATAAAATACTTCCAAAATCAGTTATGATTTTGAGAAAGCAACTTCTCCATTGCTCCATTTCAGCACTGTCCCAAAAGATCACAAAGCAGAGAACTGTCACAGGCTTAATAAATCCTTCTTCAGAGTGCTGAGAGACAGTCATTAAATATGGTTGGTTTTGTTAATGTCTTCCTGCAGTATATTCTGGAGAAAATATCTTTCCTTTGCTGGGCAGTGAGACACTGTGCATCTCCTCAATCCTACATAATTCACCCAGTGCTCGTGTGTTCCTCCCTCTGGAGTCTGGGCATGCTGCTTGTCTGCCTGGGGAGGTTCTGTACACAGACAGGGAAGGGCAATTTTGGGATGTAATTTAATACACTAGCAATGATAAATAATTTATGAAAACAGGCAATATTTCAGAAAAACAGATGCAGTTTTTTTGTTTCAGTATCTACTGCAAAGTCTGAAACAAGTAGAGTTCTTGTCCGTACCATCAGCATTTTTCTCCTTTTGCAGCTCTGATTCATTTTACTGTTACACCTGTGAATTACATCAAAGAGAGGCTGCAAATAACAGTCTCTCCTTCCTTGTCTCCTGTCATATGAAAAGGCTTTATTAGACCTTGAAAGAACCATGTCAAATATTAAACAAAATTTATTTACAGTTCATTAAATTCAAGCTACATTGTATCATATAAGCAAAGTGTGTGCAAAGGCTATGATAAACGTATTAAATAATAAAATTTAAAGAAAATTTCAACTGCACTGTGGGAACTGCTGCAGGCAAAAACAGAGTGAAGTCTCATTAAAGCAGATCAGATAAAAGTACCCTGTAAAAATGAAGTAAAATGGGAGCAAAACCCCATTGTTTAGGGACAAATATGTTTTAGAAGAGAGGAGATCAAAAACTTTGTGTGGGTGGCTGATCCTTTGTTTCTTCACCTGATGTCCTGGATCTAACGTCCTTCCTGCTGACCCTGGTGAGAGAACATGTCAAAGGCAAAGCAGAGGGGACCAGCATTACCTCAGGGAGACAATTAAACCTGCAAATGAAGCTTTCTATAAAGAGAACTGCCTTTGCTTTATGTGGCCAGAGCTTCTGCAGCCAAACAGGAAGCACACTGCTCATTTGTGTGAGCCTGGGATGTTATCAAGCAGTCCACAGAGGGTATCTGATGAAATATTTGTCTTTAATCAGGGCAATGAAAAGAACACTGATGGCAGATATTCACTGAGGAGATGCCTGAATGCAGTTGCAAGGAAAGGAGAAGATGTTGGAACAAATGTCAGCTATACATAATGTCATCAAGCTTACTGCAGGAAAAATCACCAGTAGAGATTTAGGGTACACACATATTTGCTTTAAGACAAAGGATAGAAAGATAATTACAGACAGGGATTTTACAGCAAAAAGTCCAATTAACTCCTCAATAAAGATGTTTGTTGACATGAAAAACATGTCAGAAAGCTGAAGGGAAAGTGTCCAGTGGGTTGATGTGGGCTGGGGATCAGGTGACCCCCAAAATTGTTCTATCACTCCCTTCTTCAACTGGACAGGGGAAGTATAATGAAGGGCTCCTGGTTAGAGATAAGAGTAGGGAGAGATCCTTCACCAGTTCTTGTCACTGGAAACCAGACTGGATTTGGGGAAATTAGTTCAATTTATTGCAAAAGAAATCAGAGCAGGTCAGTTTAGCATATGTTATCTCTGTGCCCTTTCCTTCCCAGTAGGAGGACTCCTCACACTCTTCCCCTGCTACAGCGTGGGGTCCCTCCTGTTGGAGACAGTGCTCCATGCACTGCCCCAGTGCAGGTCCCTCCCACAGGGGGGTGCAGTCCATCAGGAATAGGCTGCTCCAGCATGGGTTGTCCATGGGTCCAGAGGTCCAGTGAGCAATCCTGTTCCAGTGTGAGCTCCTCTCTCCACAGGTCCTGCCAGGAGTCTGTTCCAATGTTGGCTACCCATGGGATCACAACCTCCTTCCCTTGGGCACCCAACTGCTCTGGCATGGGTCTCCTCCCTGTGGATCTCTGCTCCACTGAGGATATCCATGGGCTGCAAGGGCACAGCTGCCTCTCCATGCTCTGCACGTGGGCTACAGGGGAATCTTGCTCCAGCACCTGCAGCACCTCCTGCCCCTCCTTCTCCACTGACATCGGTGTCTGCAGAGATGTTTCTCTCACATGTTCTCACACCTCTCTGCATCTGCAGTTGTGTTGTGCAGTAGATTCCCTTCTTTTTAACTATGTGATCCCACAGACCCCACCAGTGTCACTGCTGGGCTCAGCCTTGGGCAGCAGTGGGTCCAGCTTGGAAGCGGCTGACATTGGCTCCGTTGGACATGGGGAACCTTCAGCAGCTTCTCGCAAAAGCCACCCTAGCAGCCTCCCCTCTGCCAAAACCTTGCCATGCAAACCCTATACAAACATCATTATCAAGCTGAAAGAAATGTCTGGAGAATGAAAGATAAGAGAACAATATAGTTTGTCTGAGTTATATTTCACAGGAGACAAAGAACAGTTTAACTATCGCCTTCGGATGAAGGTGAGCTTTATAGGATGTTTCAGAAAATAAATGTAGGAGCATTAAGGAATACATCAGAGAAAACATTTGAAAACTGGAAAAGCTTAGTCATGTGGAAGGATGGCTCTTGAAAAAGGAATTGATTACTAGCATAAACAAAATATGTCAGTAGCAAAAGGAACAGAGGAAATAATGCAAGGATGATGATCTAATGAAATTATCACACCACAGAAGATTGAAATCTGACCTGCTGAGCTATTTAGGAGATATTATCTGAAGCTGATGTGAGCAAAACTGTGGTACATAAACTGATTACTAATAGAAAATCATGACAGTAAACAGCTGCTGTACCATAAGGGTTTATCTGCAATCTTGGAAATTGAGGAAAACATAAGGTACACCACCTGTCCTTTTTTGCAACCTTCTTTAATTTAGTTATATGATAAATTGCACCGAAAGTTATTTTGTGAAATACTCAACTGCTATTTCACTAGTGATGATATGAGAGATTTTCTAATATAAAATTTCAGGTGAATAAAGAGACCTTGAATTACATAAAAAACTCTGTAGAATGCTAAATATTGTCTTTCAGAAAGAGTGAAAAGCAAAAATCTAAAACAGCTGCCAGATTTCACTTTTAGTGTCAAAGAACCTAAAAACATTTTTAAATACATTGCAGAAGTAGCTATGGATTTGTGGACTGTTTTCCCTTCTGTAGCTTTTGTATCATTACTGGCAAATGGAAACATTTATTTTTAAGGCTGGCAGTCACTCGCCCCTGTAAGAGATTTGTGATTTTGGCAGACTTTGTACATTTGAGTTGGTTGTCTTTCCTGAGCTCTTTCCAAGCTAAATTGCTTTGCAAAACAAATTTTAAGATCGGTCAATTGTTGTTAAGACCCTCTGGTCTTATCTTGTTTTCATTTAATTTAATGGAATTTGGAAGACAAATGTAACTAAACTAACTTTAGCTGCTCCAATTACCCCTCTCACATACTGCTAGCTATAAACGTTTGAAAAAACTTTAATGGTTTATTGCTTCATCTTCTCTGGTGAGTTAGTTCTGTGTACTTACATGGACTTTTCCACTGTCTTCTCAGTGGCATCCTTTAAATGATGCAGCCTGTTATACATTAAATACTTTTTTAAGAATAATTTTGCTTTAATTAGAATCATAGAAGGGTTTTGGTTGGAAGGAACCTTAAAATCTTTTATGTCCAACTCCCTACAATGGACAGGGACACCTTCCACCAGACCAGGCTGTTCAATGCCCCATCTAACCTGGCCTCGAACACTGCCAGGAATGGGATATTCACAACTTCTCTGCAGTGTCTCACCACCATCACAATAAAGAATTTGTTTCCTATATCTAAATTTCCTCTCTTTCAGTTTGAACCCATTACTCCTTGCCCTATCACTGCAGCTCCTGATGCAGAGTCCCTCTCCAGCTTCCCTGTCGGTCCCCTTCAAGTACTGTAAGGTTGCTGCAAGGTATTCAGGCAACCTTCTCTTCTCCAGGCTGAACAGCCCCAGCTTTCTCAGCCTGTCTTCATGGGGAGGGACTTTATCATCTTATCAACTTTGTGGCCCTCCTCTGGACTTGCTCCAACAGTTCCATGTCCTTCTTATGCTGGAAGCACCTGAACTGTTCCCAGTGTTCCAGGTGGGGTCTGACAGGAGCAGAGCGGAGGAGCAGAATCACCTCCCTCAACCTTCTGGTCACGTTTCTTTCCAGGCAGCCCAGGATACTGGTGGTTTTCTGGGATGTGAGTGAACACTGCTGGCTCATGCTGAGCTAGTCATTTGTGTCTCCTGCTCTCATCCTGGCGAACAGCACTGGCCAACTCCAGAGAGAGAAAAAAGAGACTTGGAAAAAGACTAGGAAACTTGGCATAAATAAATCCCATGCATAACCACTGGCCATTGGTGTGTGCTATCTGTGTAAAGAGCTTCTGAATCCATTTGTGTTTGCAGTGAGATTTTAAAATCTGGCGCTGTGTAACAACTAAAAATTAACAACAGTGGAAGTAGCATCAGCTCCTGTGGAGTGAGGATGTTTTGGCAGAGTGAGCAGGGAAAGCCAGCCAAGCTTTCTACACAAGAAAGGTGTGTAGGAGTATGGTAGCTGTGGTCTGCTGTGGTTGTGTGCTGAAAATTACAATTAATCAAGCAGAATACTCTGAAACAGTAGTAAAAATACCCATGCTGCTAAAAAAGTCATTATTCCCCCACTCTGTTACATCATCAAAGAAGCAAATATTCAGTGTTGTATTTGACAAAGAAAGAACTTCCCTACCTCCTACAATTGTGTGTCAACAGATCATTTGAAACAAATAATTTGAAAACAGTAGATGGAATGCATTAAGTGTTTGAAATGCATTTACACTACCATGCACAAGCTAATAATTTATTCCAATATGAAGATAGATCAGCAGCAGATATGAGAAAAATAATGTAGCCTAAATCAGTAAACTCTATCAGTCATCTGTAGCAAATGCTCTGGGGAAATCAAATAGGGGTGGGAAGAATTCCTTTCCTGCAAATTCCCAGCTTATGATTTTAAGCTCACAAAAATAACTTTTTTAGAAATATCCTGAAAACTGGGGATGAACTGCTGCAGAGGAGAAAGAGATAATAATTACACGTGGTTATGACTAGGAGATCTCACTGCACTTACATGTTCAAAGCGCAGAATCAGAACAAGTTTTTTCCTTTATTCCCCCAAATATCTTCTCTATTATTCACATGGTTATTACCTTTTAGCTTAGAACCGTACATCACTCTGTTTTTAACCGTTAGATTCTGAAATTTTAAGTAGACAGGGAAGATTCTGGAAGTAAGTAAATGCTTAACTGCTGTACACAGACACAGGGCATTTATTCTTGAATTCAGAGCATGCAGAGAACAAAAAATCTGCTTTCATATGAATTATTCATGCAATGGTTTTGCATTTTTTTGCTACTTTTAAATAGACAGGGAGTGCCAAATGGAAAAATATGTTCTGTCTAAAATCCTCTCTTTTATTTCATTTTCTATAGGCAAAGGTTGAAATTTGCATGTGCTATTGCCTAAAAGTTTTACTCTTAGGTCTTTACTTGTCAAGAATGTGAAGAAGAAACAGAATATATTGTTTTGTTTGACACAGGCTAAACAATATAGAAAGCCAGATCTTTTTAATACCAATCTGGAAAAGAAATTGTGTACTATAATGTTTTTACTCCCTAATTAAGAGTTAACTGTTTACCCTTCATTATGACATACTAGAAATTTGTTAAATATGATTTTTCTCTCCAGGTAATTGTATAAGATATATAAGTATTCCCAAAATGCTGAAGGTAACAGTGCAAAGTTTGAAACATTTTCTTCCATATGTAGTTTCAGTGAAAGAAAATAAATTGTATGTATTTATTTATATTAACGAGTTACCATGGAAAGCTCTGCCTTGCATGACAGAGTATGACTAGAAACTGTGTCATACACTTCTGAATGGAGATGAAAAATTCAAATACTGATGCTTCCTCAGAAAGGTAGATCTAATCCTAAATATGTTAGCCTGAACTATGTTTCTCCCAGAAGTAACAAATCTTGTTCTTTTTCTTCAATTGGCCTGAAGTTTAAAAAAGGGGAAAATGGCTTGCTGCTGCCTTGAGGATGAAGAAAGCATTCTGTCAAAGGTTAGAAAAGCTGTGTGTTCACATAACTGTTTGTTCAGAAAGCTATTAAAAAATTGATGTGTTGATCTATTGCAGTGCAAAAGTAAATTTGTTGTCTTGTTTACATGGGAAGTTATCCCAGCTGTTCACATGGAAATCTCTTCTTCCCTGGCCAATGCTCATGGCACACGTGGATCATCTGAGGTGGCTTCTCACTGGTGGGGAACTTATTTGAACTCCTCAGACTCTTCAGTCCTTTCTCAGCATTGCAGCATCTGGCAGAGATTTTCTTTACTCAGTGTCCAAGCCTGAGCTGCCGCACAAGCTCCTTCCTCATGGCAGAAACTCATGAAGCACAGAGTAAATAGCTACTGCTGCCAGCTCTAGATGGACCCCACAAAATGTTCTTTTTTGCAATATACTAGGGGCAATTTTCCAGTGATGAATTCTTAGTCCTAGAAGGCAGACAATGTGGGGCTTTTGATTCCAAAACAAGTTGAAAAAATTATATTAAATGAAATATGGTTGTCATTTCCATAGCCAAAGTTATTCATTATCCTTTTTTGCTGGAGATGTTGTAAATGGCAGATAGCTGGATGACCAGTAGGCTGTAATTTATAAAATATTTGGGGATATTTCAGTATGAAAAGCTCTACAAAAATGCAAGATATTATTAATAAACTTGACAGTCCTAGACTGCTCATATTTAAGGACAAATTCCCATTGAAGGCAAAAATGAATTTCAAATCTACTCTATTTTTCATGCCAACATAATTCAAATAACTGATCTTTAAACAAAATTACACTTTATCTGCTGTTGGGGTCAAAACAGACTGAACTTGGGAAATTTAACTTAATTCCTTGCCTATAAATTAAATTACTGATTTGGGTATTGAGAAAGAAAGATGACAAATACTGAAGTAATCGAGAAGATCATCTGCAGAGACAGCACCAACTCCTCTCAAGTCCTGCACTGGGTTCCTTGGCACCAGCTGGAATCAGCACTTCAACACCTGCACCCAGTATATCTGTTTGGTCTATTTTCCTGGCTTTTACATTCAGAGTTCATTTTTGTACTGTATATATAGGCCAACACTAATTTAAATTTTTTTTTTCTGAGAATTTGTGATTTCCCAGCTTAACTAACAACTCAAACTTCTTCTCTTCTCCCCTGAAGCCCTCATATTGTAGCAAAACAGAGTTCATATTTTGTGGCATGAAACTTCTACCTAAAACAAAATGACGAAGGGTGTTTTGCTAATTAAGTCCTCGAGCTGTTTGTTTGCAAGATTAAGGATTTTACCCTGTTTTTGCTCTCTGGTGTTTTTGCAATTCTGCAGCTCAGGTGTAAATCCCACTTACTCCAGGAATTTTTCCAATTTTCTGTTACCTACAAAAGATCTGAAACTTGTCAAATGTGACTTTTGATTTATTATGAGGGGAAGTCTCCTAGCATAGCCTGTACTAGTCCCATCAGGTGAATCTGCGCAAGTTATGGTTATACAATCACAGAACAGCACAGATTGAAAGAGATCTGGTCCAAACTTGCACAGGAATGGCAGCCTCTGGAAGATCATCTAGCGCCCTGTCCCACTGCATGTGGAAAACCCCCAGCAATGAAGATTATACCACATCTCTGGGGAGGTTGTTCCAGTGAATGGTTTTACTCACCATAAAAAAATTATTTCTTATGTCAAGGTGAAACCACTCCTGGTACAACTTTACATGTTGGTCCTTGACTTTTCCATGTGGATCTTCATGAGGAGAGAGATCCCATCCTCTTTGTAGTCACATTTTAAATACTGGAATACTGTAATGAAATCCCCTCTGAGCCATCTTTTCTCAGATTAAAAGACTTAACTCCTCCTATCTTTCCTCACAGGGCAGGTTCTACAGCCTTTTGTTTTATCTTCATGGCCCTCCTTTGGACCTGCTCCCATCAGTCCATGTCTTTTTTTGAATTTTGGGACCAGAGCTGGACAGAGTACTACAGATGTGGCCTGACAAGCAGTATGTAGAACAGGATAATCAGATTTCTACCTCTCTGCTAGCAATGTCCCTGTAGATGCAGCCCAGGATAAAAAATAAATCCTGTGCTTGCAGTCAGGGACAGGATGGAAGAAGCAACCTGATGTTTCCCAGAAAGCAATCAATGTAAATAATCACCTTGGTATTTGGGTTAAACACACTTAGATGTCACAAACAGTATTTGTTAATAATTTTGCAGAACAAATGGTGCTGTGGGATTGCACATTGTAATTATGTGAGTACCTTACGGAAATATGCAATTTCCAAACATTATGTCTAACACGAACATTTGGAAAATATTACACAATTATAAAGAATAAAATGCTCTTTTAAACAAGAGTAACCAAAATCTGTGCAAAGGAAATCCTACTTTAAAGGGTGTGTAAAAGTGAGCTTCAACAGATGGAAGCCTTTCTTTTAAACCAAACCAATGGCAATATCTGAAGAGACCTCTAAGTACCATCTTTTACCTAACTCATTATTTTCCTAATTCCATATGTAAATATTGAAGATCACATCTTTTTTTTTCCTTTTTTTTTTACTGTTTTACAGAATAAATGTTGTTTTGAAAGTTGGACTTTTCTTGTCCAAAGATAAAATCTGGAAGTGAATTGAAATATGTTCTGGAAACCCCAAATGGTAAAATTTAAATAAACTTCTGTCTTCTACAGTAAATAAATTATTTTGGATTAAGCCAGAGTGGAGATTCTTTGAGGGAGATACATACCCTCACAGTAACATCCAGTATCTAATTTGTAACTGAAATGTTTGAAAGTATGGACTAAAACAGGAATCAGTGGAGACAAAAAAAAATGTCTCTCAAATTTTGTCCTTGCCTTGTCCCATTGATGAAAAAGAAAATGTTTCAGTTTACATTTCTCACATTCTCTTAGAAGACTTGCTTTGTATGTGGTTTCATTTGTTGGAACATTGTTCTTCTTCCTTGCTGTTCCTTGTCCACCTGACAATGTCCAGAAGAGTTTGAGTCTCTAGAACCTTGTGTCAAAGGTACAGACAGATGCCACGCCAAAAGCAGATGATCCCTTTCCCGTGCATGGATCCTGACAGCTTACACAGAACACAGGTTTGTTCCAGCAGCACTGCACTTAATTTCTGTCCTTCCTCTTGTGGTACAGTGTTCCAGCAGGGATGTTTTTCTCCTTCACCTTTCAATCAATGTTTAAAAATTTGGCAATCATACCATTGGTGTTGCAGGTAGAAAGGAGGATTTTCAGAGGGCTTCTGACTACTTATTGCTTTATGGAATATTGAATGGCATTTTCCCCAGAAGAGGCTATTTCTCTCTCAGATTTAAATTTTCTGACACTTTTCTTCAAGATATTTGAGCACTTCAGTAATTACTATCATTTCTTATCATGACAATAATATTTAGTTGCTAGGTCCTCTCTCACTAAAATGTCTAGAATGATGGTGTTAAGACTTGTCAGAGACCTTTTCTGAGTGTAGATACCAAAACTGGTGTCTCATACCTCTGTCTTCAAAGGCCAGGAGATAAAGGACAAGGAAATTATAAACATGATAAGGGAAACACTTAAGCAACAATAAATAGTGTTGACAAAGCCAAGCATTAGTTCTGGTTCTGGCTGGAGAAGAATTAATTTTCTTCTCCTGCAGGTGTCTGAATACCTGCCTGCCTCCTGGAAGCAGCAAATTAATTCCTTGTTTCATTTTGCATGTGTGGTTTTTGCTTTTCCTATTAAATTATCATTGTTTCAGTCCTTGAGTATTTTTCCAGCTTTTACCCTCTGATTCTCTCCCTGATCCCACTGGTGGAGGAGTGAGCTGCATGGTCTGTAGTTGCTGGCAGGGGTTGAACCACGACAGCATCTGGCTATAAGCAGTGTACAAAATCTTTAAAAGCCATCTTTTTTTCGTTTTTAAATATCCTCAGTCATACTTGGATTTGTGTGGATATGTATGCACAACCCATTTGACGCCAAGTTCCACACATTTCTTTCAACACAGTCAGTCCCTTTGAACTGTTGTAGAGATTCCTCTGTTTTGTTTCAAAGATCCTTGGTTTAAAGCCAAGAGCTTAATATGAAGATTTTTCTTCAAATTCAACCTTTTTGAAACTTACATGAGAGTGTTAGAGCAGGGTGGTTCTTTTCAAAGGATGTGTATTTATGTTAACTGACATTATATTGCTCTTTTTGCCTTGCTGGAAGTGTAAAGCCAAGCTCTTTGCTACAGGATTAATTTATTAGCTTCAGTCATAAAGGATTATGTTATAGCAGGTTCTGACACAAACATTGTGCACATGCTAATCTGGTGCCTATGTTTTTTCCCTCCTAACAATAAGATTGAGCCCATGTAGTCTGGAAATGCTTTTTGGTCTGGAATCATGAGTACTGATCATTTGGCAAGAGAACTCTTTCACTGAAATACAATGAAAATAATTTTGTGCAGAACTATCTAAGCAACAATCCTCTACATCCAATTCAGTAGAATATGACATTTTTTTATCAGTTTAACAGCAAAACCATAATTTTAATTCACAAATAGGGGTTAAATAGAAATAGATTATTTTTCACTTTTAATTTGTCAAGTCACTATGAGCTTGTGTAGTGATAGAAAAGATAATGAGTTTTTTTCTTTCCCTTTGAGATGGTCTGGTATTGGTAACAATGTGACATCCATGGAAAGGGCAGCTGCTCAGAGTTCCATCAGAATTTGGCTCTTCTCTCAGTGCATGCCAGCCTTACCCCATGGATATTTCAGTGCCTAAAATACTTTTCTTTACTCTGTAAAGAGACACTAAATTAAGGTATATTAATCTAGATAAAAGCAATTCTGTATTCAGAAGTGTAATTTTTTCCTTCTGTACCCCCCCAGGTTTTTTTAATTCTTTAACCATTTCTTTGCTCTTACTATATTGCAAAATTCACTCTTAGTGTGAAGCACTTAGTTCACTGCTTTTATTTTTTCTCTACATGCTTAGAGTTGAGAAATTTTGCAAACTATAAAGGGAAAGTTTCAGAACTTTTAGTTCTGAATTTTTAAGCAGAGTGAAACCAACCTAATTAAATCTGTGTATGCAAGTCAATTCTTTTTAGTGGCCGTAAGTCGTAAAAAGGAATGATGAAATACCAGCTCACAAAATGAATTTTATGCAAATTTATGTCCTGCCATAGAAAATTAGATAACTTTTTATCTCTCCCTCTCCCATTCATCTCAAAGAAATTTTGAGAAGTATTCTATTACATTTAGCATATCTATACACCTTGGGACATAAGTGCCACAACAGCACTCTAATGATTTATACAGCTAGTGATGTTATATATAAGGAAAACAAGCTGAAGGATTTTTGAGCTAATTGTTTGTTTATATTTCTAGATTTTTTTAAGAGAAGCAATAAAAATGTCAACATAATTAATTTTTTTCCTTGTAGTTGAAAAAGAAAACTCAGAAGAAGAAAATTAATTTCCATGCCAGTCCTTGGCTTTGGAACCAATGAATGTTTGCTGCCCATTGAGATTTTTCTGTAATGTTTTAAAACTAACATGTCTCTTACTTCTCTCTATGTCATAGTAAGTAAAGAATATATTGGCTTCTTGTAAGGTAAAGATATTGATTATACACAGAAGTAATGCTCTCTACCAACTCATAAGTTTTACTGGGAAAATGTAGTGCTGAACACAAGATAAAAATTAATTTCCTTACTAAAACTTTTAAGAGGTAGATCGTTAAAAAGAAAACATTATATTTCCTGCTTTCTGGTGCTATGTATTCGCCATCAGATTTCTTTTCTTGTGCATTCATTGTTAGGCGTACAAAAATACAAACTAGCAACTATGTTTATGAGAACTCTGGTATGTATATTGTGGGCCATGAATCCTTGCAGAATTTGTGGGCATTTAACAACAACTACAACAAAAAGAATAAATAGTAAGCTTAGTAGAAAATTAAATGCACATTAACATCATTCAATATTGTTATTCAAAATAAAGAAGAAAAAGATTTATGATGAATGTCATCAAGAGATGATCCAATCTGACACTAGTGGACTAAGAATTGGTGCAAAATAATTGAGTGATCTTCTTTCATCACTCTATTTTATTCACTCAAAAAGTTATTTGTGTATCTGTCATGCTTTTATAAGCATTTTCTATTTCCCCACAGTATCCCTTGTGCCTAGAGTGGTTTACCTACCTAAAAGTAGGCAAATCCTTACTGGTATTTCCCAAGTGCTGAAGTAGATTTTCCATTTCATAGAAGCAGTACAATCTATTGGAACAGTTGAGAAAACTTTGCTATAAATCCACTTGCACCTTCAAACATTAAAATTAATGTCTGTCCCTATAAGCTCATTTATCATATAATAAAGCATTGTCTAAACCAGATGAGGTTTAGAAACATTTCCCAATATTTTGCCTTTTAACAGAGAGCTGTCACCTATCTAAAGCAGCCTGTGATGTCAGCCTGTGGGCTGTTCTCCATGAAGGTGTTGGGCTGAGTGTGGTGGCAGGTGCATTGTCACAGCTGACCTCGACTGGGAGCTGTGGTGGGGCAGGACCTGTCAGAAACCCTCTCAAGGCACGGGAGAGGACTCAGCCATGGAGCCAATAACCTTTCAGTACTGCCCTGCCACCATCATGACTCAGAGTCCCCTCCTCAGGCCTGGGCTCTTGGGGCAGACTCCCACGAGGTCACTGGAAAGAGCCATGCTGTTTTATCTGCTTCCACAAGAGATGAGGGATGGGACCAGGGTGGCAGCAGCTCAGATGAACGCTCTGCCTGGTTTTAATCCTGCTCAAAAAAGATGGCGAGGTCTGGTGCATCACCAGCCACAGTCTGGCAACAGAAATGAGAAAAGAGAAAAGCAAAACCCCAGCAGTGATTACAAGAATGGAGTTTAAATTTTCCTAGACATTCATTTCTCCTGGAAGAAAGATCATAACTGGAAGACATTCAAATTTCTCTTTATGCTGCATCTGAATCCAGAGTGCCAGCAAAAATTAAGAAGGGGTGATTGTATTCTCTTGATTTCTGTTAATCTGAGCAGATGAGGCTTGCTGTGAAGCACAGCTTCACAGGCCAAGGGACACATAAAGGCAAGAACTAAAGGAAGCAGTGATAAAATTAATCCATATTAGCCTTCTGTAAATCATTCTATTACACTTTAGTGCTTCCATCGTTTCCCATTCTGACATCACTAAAAATGAATTCACTGAGACATGGCATTTGATTTGTAATTCTTTTTATTTTCACAAAGAGATGAAATGAATACTGTAACACCATTATATTTCAATCCAGCATCATAGCTGTGTGCATCTTTAAATCTAATAACTAATTGAACCTTATTGATTTTTTTGAAATGTAATCATTTATGCTAAACTGAGGTAATCTTTTCAGAAGTTAAATATTGATTTTTACAATAACATGTCCTACATAATATTTTTAAATATTATTATTACATCAATCATTCTTTTTTTTCCAAAAGTATTACACCAGATGTTGCAAAATGAACATTGCCTTTCATAGGAAACACAGTAGCCTAGAAGATGTGACAATCAAAGTTATACCACTTAGTCTTATCACCTCTTATATATTTTTCCCCATTAAGAAGACTCTCTGAAAAATAAGAAGCCTCATTTTAGGTCATTTTAGGATGGCGGGTTTTTTTTTTTTGGCCTTAAATAACAGGCCTTTAACATTTGAGTGATTCAGCTGGAATTTCATAGGAAGGCAAGGTCTAGCTATGTCTTCACATTGTACTGGAGTCACTATAGTTGAAAAGAATGGGGCATCACCTAGAGATAGGATGAGAATTCCTACATTCATTCATTTACAAAAAAAATTATCTTTGATCCAAGATTCGCCCTTGAGGGTAATGACTTTTCCAGTGGCATGTACATATTGTGAGGTGAGAAAACAGTTCACAGAATAAATGTGGGGAAATTCTGTCAAGATATTGAAGATAAAGACTGGAAGTTTGAATGCACTTGAGAATTATTTGGGGAATTGGGAAACAGGGAGAAACATAGAGCTGGGATTTCTAATTAGGACTTCTGGTCAGATGAGCTGTATTTAACCCTCATCAGCCCTGCATTCTTTAGAAATGGAAAGACGAATCAGACAGGAAAATCTGGACTTCAAACTATGTGTATTTGGTCATGCCTCATTAGAATAAAATAGATCAATAATTTTTAATGCTCTTAGTGTTAACTGATCATCTACTCCAATCAAATGGAGTCACAAAACAGGCACCAATCAACTCCAAACTGGCCTTATAACATGGAATGTGATGTGCTTTCATGCAATTTAACATGCAACATAAATTACGCTACTTTGGTGTTATCAAACACCACCCACAGAATAGATTTTATGCTTTTCAGAGAAACATTTCATCACTGACTTTATTTATTAATTGGAAATACAGAAAAAGATGATTATATTTGGAGTATTTTATTATTCAAAGTGGCATTAATTAAATAAAAAGGGATAACCAGTCAAACCCTGCCAAAGAAATCACAAAACAACAGATGTCTTGAATGCATGTGGATTTATTCAATATAATTTTATATATGGTTACATATGATTTTTTAAATTAGTTTTTATTTTCTCAATATTCAGGCAAGTACACATTGATCTAATGCTCCTTTTCTTCACAGTGCTTTACTAACAGGAACAATAATAATGAACTATAAGTTGGCTATAAACCATTATTGGCGTCATAAAGTCATGATCTTGATTTAATAACTTCAGTTGTAATCAGTCTCCAATACAGATTCTGATTCACAGACTGCACTGGTCCTGCCAAGGCAGAAAGGAAGGTGTGAAATATAAATTTAAGATTCAGAAGCCCTGAACAGTTTGATGATTTGGAGCCAAGTAAAACCAGAAAGATGTGAAACATCTAGACCATAAAGATAAGGTGAAAAGAACAGGAGAGATTCACATGCTCTTAATGTAGCTTAATGAGACGCTCTAAACTGAGCAGACATACTCTGTATGTGTGCATACATACATAATATGTGTAGAAACATATGTGTATGAATATGTGTAGAAACAGGATTCTGTGTGTGCTGATGAATGAGGTAGCTTTGCTGATAACCTGTCCTCAGAATTTTTGTATAAATGCATTACATAATTCCTTAGCATGAAACTTTAACAATAAAATTTCTTACAGCATTTATCATTCTCCCTACTATTAATTTTCCCAAAGACTGGACATTGCACAGGAGGAAATCATTCTGACACACTTTGATAGAAGGTCTGTGAAGAAAAGGTAAAAATCCCTTTCCTTGTGTGTATTTCACTGGAAACATTCAAGGCCACTAGTCATGTGGCTCTGAGAAACTTGATCCAGTCGAAGATATTTCTGCCATTGTGGGTGTCGGACTGAATGACCTTTAAATGCCCTTTTCCAACCCAAACCACTCTGTGATTCTATTTTTGTCTTCAGGTTTGATTCCTCCCATTGCCGTTCTGCATAAAACCTGCGTAGAGTAGGAAGACTCAGAGGGATTAGTTGCACCCAGAAGAATATTTTGAGGCTTCTGTCCAAGTCAAAACCAAGAGGAGAGGGATGCCTCTGAAGGGGAAAATAAAAACCAACCCTACAAACTGCAAACAGTCTTGTGGGAAATGAACAGAAGGGACTTAAGTTTGGGATAGTAATTTCTTATCTGAACTGATTTTGCTGTAACCATTCCTATTTCTGTAAGATTTTTTAACTTGCAGGATTATGTTAGGTAATTCACAGTTATAAAAAATAAAATGTGTCACTTTGTTCAATCTCATTTTTATATACAGGCAGTGTTCATTACTTGTCAAAGAGTGAATGTTGAGAGTGGTTGGCTTAGCGTTGCTCAGTCTGGATAGGCAACTGCTTGTGATTTTCATTTAATTGATCCTTTCATAGTTTTGTCAGAAGGATTTGGGCCAGCTGTGATGTTACATTTGCATGGGTTTATGCAGGGATCAGCCAATCAGTCAAAATGTCATTAGGCTTAGCAATTGCCTCCTGGTTTTCATATTGCTTGTTGGCACGAGGGATTCTCATCAGGGATTTCAGAGATTCCAGAGCAGATGTTTCTGATATTAGTGGGAAAATACTGTATTGTCACTTGCAAGTTTTATTATTTGTTAAAAAATATATAGTGAGGAAGAAATGAGGAAGATGGTTATGAGGAAGATGCTATGAGCAAATATTCAGACCAAAGCTTTCCAAAGCCCAGCCATATTAAATCAGGGCTCGGACTGAAGCTGGTTTTGCTCTAACTTCTCTCTCCTAACAAACCAGCAAGGTTTTCCATTCTCATCTATGTTTGCTGCAAGGAAACAAAGCCTCTTTGCTCAAGCTTCACCTCTGCAACTCCTTCCCTCACAGGTGGCAAGAATTATCCCTGTTTCAGCATTGTTTATCTATACAAGTATAACAGTATCTTTCTCATTTCCCAGAAACCAAAGAAAATCCTGACACAAAAATATATGCCTCCAAGATAATCTATCCCAGCTGAAGATCTGCTAATACCTGAGGAGTCTTTTGGGATATGTGCAGGACAAAGCTAGGAGTTCAGTTTGTGATTATTTGTTTATTTAAATAACAAAGATTTATATCAATGGTAGTTGTTTGGTTGTTTTTTTTTAATTAGCTTTAATTAGACTGTATGATTGGACTCTAGATTGCCTTTGTGGCCTAAAAGAATCCCTTCAGGAGGTTCTGTTTTCTCAAAAGCCTAAATAATGCCCTATTTTAGGGATGTTCTTAACTAGGCACAGTCTGCAGCCCTGAACAGTGCCCTGTTAATGATTTCTGAACCAACAGCCCCTTCATGCACTCTCTGATGGTACAGACATGCCCTTTCTTGTTAGTGGCTTTAGGCCATTCACCACAAGAGTTAATGTACAGACAAACACAAAACAGCTCATGTAAGAGTAATTTACTATAAAACCTGATTGCTAAAAGCGCTGGGCCACATCTCACAACTTTATTTAACAAGGGGCTATTTAGACAAAATAATTGTGTGCTGCAATTCGAAACATCATGACAGAGGAATTTTAGGCACAGAGATCTGAAAATAGTAGAAAGTTTCACATGACCTAATTCTAAAAATCTGAAAGATCAGAAGGTGTCTGGACAGGATGTTCCTGCATGGCTGATGTTGCAGCCATCAGTGCACTTTTGTCTTGTTGGATGTGTCACCAGGGCCCTCTTCTCTCTGACTCAGCCCTCTTGCAGGCTGAGCTGATATGCCAGAATCCACTCAGAGCTGCCTGCAGGCACTGAATTTTGATGTGATTTGGACACAAAAGTTTAATATTGTCTAGGAGTTTATTATAAGTTGCAACAAAGTGTAGTTGGCAAGGCTTTCTACAGTCAAAGGAATCTGGGTGACGTCAGACATAACCAACATAAGCAGAGTTCTCCGATTTATGGTGCTTTTAGAATAAGGTTGTCTTTCTGAACTGAAAATAAATATCAGTTGATCTTTTATTTTATTTTGTTAGATTTCTTGCTCCTTCATCTAGATTACGAAGACACGTCTGCATGGTAGGCCTAAATAGAAGGTTGCCTTTAAGCAGTGCTAGAGCATTATTTTCTGTCTCCATCAAAATGGTGGTGAAAACAGGTTACTGATTTTTTTTTTTCCCAAAGCTTTCAGTAGCTCAGCTGTGCTGCAATGATTCAAATTAGCTTATTGATTCTTATCTAATAGTGCATATTACATGTTATTTTGGGTTATAATTTCTTTAGCTTGTCTTCTATTTTTTCATCAGTCACTAGTTGCAGATCTTCACACACCAGTTATTGGGGGAAAATGAAATTCTCTTTTTTACTGAAACTCTCTAAGCACTTCAGTGTAAGATAAGAATATACCATTAACGTCTGGCCATCTTCCAATTTGGCTTCATAATATCTTTCACAACTTATTTCTCAGTTCAGTAGTAGACATAAATTGGTTGAAGCAAAGCTTATTTGACATATACCACAGGAAAGATAAATCAAATAAACAACTAAACCGATGCTACTAATAGTCTTGTTATCTGAAACTCTTTTTCATAGGACAGCATCTGTCAAAATATGTTAAAACCCTAATGCCACAAATCCCTATAGCATTTATGTGCAGCAGCAGCAAAAAAAAAAAAGAAATCAAGATCCTGTTCAAGACTTTGTAATCTTTCCCCTATGCAAATTAAAAGGGTTGCTTTGCATCTAAACTGAGTTTGAATGTGAAGGAAAAATTCAGGAAACAGCTACAGAACTGACAAAGAGAAGAGACTAGAACAAACACTACCCTATTATTTTCAGAGTCGTAATTATTTCCAAGGGATTGATGATGCACATGAGAAAGAACATTGCACCATTTACAATACAATACTTTTTATTACTGGATCATATTTGTGCTGAAACAGAGTTAAGAGCATTAATAACATCATAATTTTTTCATTAATACAGTATGAACGTAGTGCAATTTAACTGTTTCCAATAAAACAGTTTCACAGCAAGACTGCGAACACTGACTGTTATAAATGAATTATGATCCGTAGCCAATTAGAAAAAATTGACAACAATTTATTAGACAAAATAACAAAAATATAAATTTCAAAAATCTTACCACAGCCAAGTCAGCTATCAGTCCCGGGAGCAGCAGCTGGGTGCTTTGGGATCGGGCTGGCGCAAGGTCAGCTTTCCCCCAAAGACACACCATGCGCTCGCCGGGGCCAGCTTATATACGGTTTATTTAGCCCAGGGCGAGGATGACCACATATTTTTTTGTGTGTCTTTACATGCAAAGTTGGGTCTATACATGTGTACAACTATACAAAGGCAGGAGTCCGAACTCAGACCATCTGAGCACCCCGGTCTGAGGATGTATTCACATGGAATGGGCAATGTCCGTTTTTGCGGGCTGTCTCCAGGCGCAGGGTCCCGTGGGTTCCTGTCCAAGTGGTTTATTCCGGGGATGTCCAGAGAGCATCTTTTCTCCTGCCTGGTATTCCGGGAAATCTCCAATACCTCCGGGTAGAGCTTCTCCATATGTATTTCTGGTTTTGGAAGCTGCAGGCTCTGCCAGGAAACCTCCAATTCCCCCAGGCAGAGCCATTAAGTGAAGCTGCCGGTTTTATCATTGGAATGTGAGATGAAAGTTTCTCCCTGGCTTGTATAAATCCTTACCTATAGTTAGATTTCTTAATATATCTATTTTTATTATTAAGGCATGAATTAACTACCTACATTTATAACACTGACAGAACTCTTTCCTATGTCTGAGTGGATATTAATAGACTGAAATGAACAAAATAGAGTAAAATATCATGGAGGCTTACTACTAACTGTAATCACAGTCCTCAAGTGGAAGCCTTGCAATCCCCAAGAGCTAAGTACTTCAGCAAATGTACAGGGTTCATTATAAATTTTTCATTTTCCTTGTCGCATGTTTAAAATAGCACTAGGCTACAATTTTGGGGACAGGTCCCTGCTGCATCAGGGGGAAAAGAAATGAACATGAAAGGATACTGAGCCATTGAGATAACTCCTTCTGGTCTTCTTGAACTGATGGCAGTAATTATTAGAAGAAGTTGAAGACGATCACCCTTCATTCTTCCAACCAGGTGTGAGAGACTGAAATGTTCAATGTTAATGACTCAAAAACTCAGCCGTTTGCAAAAGCAGCAGGTGCTCTGCTGAGGCCAGGGTTGCACACCCCAGCTGAAGGGGAGGAGGAGAGTTTGTGTTCATGGTGGTGAAATTTCTGATCCACAAAGGACAGAGAGGGAGCACACTCACTACCAGGCCATGACCAATATAAAACAACCTTTGTGCAGCAACAAGCTTGTATTTACTGGGAAAATATATAAACAGATGCAATACATCTGCAAAGACTTTTGCACAGTTACCATTTTGTAAGATTTAATATTGAATTTTAATGCAAGATACAGATGGCAAAATTAAATAAAAAACATAAAATAAAGGTCTATGATTTGCTCAAATTACTTATGAACATTGCCATTTGAGTCTTGTTATACTGGTGCCAAGAAAATATCACAATGTCATTAAGTACTGAAATAACAGTGACATTTTAGGCAAGTCATGAATGATGTTTTACAGAGCACTTTGAGCAGGCAGGGAAGCAGCTCCTTGTACATATCATTATCTCCTATTAGTAATGTGCCAGTTTTGAAGGAGGAATATTCATTGCCATAGCAATAACTTGATGACAGTTTTCAAAAACATCCCACTAGGAAAGAAGGTGATGGAGGACTGGCCTGAAATCACCTATGTACCTTTAAAACCAAACATCTCCAGTTAAATTAACATAATGCAGCACACAGCAACCACGAGTGTGGCTTTTCAGTTTTGAATGTATCTTGTCAGCCTGACTTTATTTTGCTTTTATCACAGTGGCTCATGATGAGGCAGGAAGCGAGGAGGAGGAAATTGTAACAAAGGTGGATAAGTTGAAACTTATACAGAAGAGAAATCTGTGAAGAGAGGAAAATGGAGAGGGGGATGTTTGTCTTACAGAATGAAGGAAGGACCTAAATGTACTGGCAGCTGTGGATAAAAGGAGAAGAATGGGACAGGATGATGAGCAGTGCACACGCCTGTGAAAGCAAAGCTGTGATGAGGCAATGAGGAGCACAAGCAGTGGCAGTGCAGATCGGGATTATAAACGGGGTGGGGACTGAGGGGGAGGTATTTGCACAGAAGTGGTCTTGTTTTTTCATCTTGGCAATCTCTACCCTCTTCCCTGAGGCCAAATTCGCACCTATACTTGACATGTGAGAAAGTCTCAGACACAAGACAAGAAATGTATTGTAAATGGAACCATATTTTGTATGAAAGGCAGTTCCTAACAGCAGAAAGGCAGCAGCCTCTCCATCAGTAATGAACAGCAGAAGGGCTCTTAAACCTCTTCACAAAGAATGCAGCTGATGGGACACCAGCACCTGTGGATGTGGCTTAAGTGTCACCTTGCACGATCCTCCAAGACTATTGTATCTGTTAGGGTATTTATTAAAAAATAGTCGTAGAGCTTTCCTCCTTAACAGGAAAGTACCATTAAAAAAAAACTGAAAAGAGCTCATGTTGAGTTTTACTTCTCCTCAAGTCCAAGCTGTGATATAAAGTTGGCAGTTTGACTCCACACTGAAAATTTTGAGAAGCCCTCATAGTCCAAAGAGTGTCACCCAGACACATACTCAGGGAGGTAACATATTTTAAAAAATTAACTCTTTCTGACTTTTCATTCCAAGTTCCCTCTCTTATAAGTGAAATTGCAAGGTCTTTTCTGTTCTGGTTTTTTTTTGGGGTTTTTTTTTTTATTTTGGGAAGGAGATGGAGAGTTGGCTACTTTGAATGCTGAAGCCAAAGCTCAGTATCTTTTACCTAAGTGCTACCAGCTGAATCAGCAATAATTGAACCAGAGAAACAGAAAATATTTTCTGAGTGAAGCTGCTTTTGTGCCCCTTCTCTTCAGGTTCCCCACATAAAATGTCTTTCTGTTTTTATCTGATGTAATTTCTCTCATACATGTGAAGGGAATGCAAAGTGTAATCTAGTTTGGCAATGCTGAAAATACATTAATTATAGAGAATATAATAAGTGATATATATGTTGAGATACACATATCTTAGTTTCTTTCCCCAAATTCCTGCTATTTGCCCAGTAGCACGGACATTTTCTGGTATTTTTGAAGGCTTTCCTGCGAAGCCTATAACATTTTCCCTAGAGCTCTTCAATCCAGGATATGCTGAGAATGTACCTTGCCCTGCTCTGTCCCTCTAAGCCCTCTGGGTACATTCAGCAACATTTTGCAGCATCTGGACCCATGGAGAGTTTTCCCCCGGATAGCCTTTGCTTTATCCTCTAAGAGGTTGCTATGGGAACACAGTGAGGCACGTCTGATAAGCCCTTACAGCATCACCCAACTGTTTTTAGGTCTAATAACTTCAGAAAGGCTTCAAAGGGTTGTCTGGAGATTTGTTTTGGTTGGAAAATAAAAGAAAAACAAACCTATGTATCAAGTACCAGTCATGGTCCTTTACAGCAAGGTACATAACCAGATGGCGACTTATATCTCTGTCAACACAGCCTGTGGGGAAGACTTTAGCCAAGGAGAACTTAATAAAATATTTATCAGTCAGAAAGCTCACTTGATTCAGACAAATTGTGCTCAGAAAGGGCTCACTTCAAGCAGAAAACTCAGCTTTGTGGGAACAGACCAGCAGCATCAATGTAAACGACCAGTTCTGTCGCACCTTAGCCCAGCCAGGGCTCTAGTAACACTGTGAAAAGTAGGCAGCTTTTGTACCCTCAAGAAAATTTCTTTGCATGCCAGAAAAAGTTTTTCAGGCATTTTGGTTGGGCTTTTGTTTTGGGGAGGGGGTAGAGAAATCTCGTGTGGAACACACTCCTAGATTTGACAATTTCCTTCTTAGCAAGTCTTTTGGCTTGACATAGCTGATAAAGCTAGCACTGTTCAACCCACCCTTTTTTGCTTATGATGACACAATCTGTTCATGATGTAGAGTCAATTTGTTATCTCTAAAGGAAACATTTTTATTTGTCCTGATTTTCTGTATTTTTAGTAGTTTAAAAATATTTTTATATTCAAAAGACAAACAGTAATGCAGTTCTCTCACAGCATATCCCATTCCAACCTGCTCTGAGAACAGAAGCAGCACTGAACACTGAGAACATAGTTTCTGTTCAAACAAATAAATTTTATCAAAAAAGCCAAGAAAAATACAATTAAACCAAATTGGCAGCAAAGTAAGATTAGCTAATTGAGGATGTAATTTGTAATACTATTACTGTGAGTACAGTTCACATCCTTGAAGTTTTATTGCATCAGTTTAAGGGGTTGTTGCTGTTGTGACATAAAATTAACCATTCAAATTTGCTCTGGGATGAAACAAGGCTTGCAGAACACCACTTAGTGCCAACTGCATTTCTTTCCCTACATCAATAGCAAAACATTCTTTTTCTCCTGGGTATTGTGCTGCATGATTGGAGTATATGGAGGAGACAATAGTTAAATTTGAAGACCATGCTGATAAGAACCAGCCATTCCAGAATTTTAAACATGCCTCAAAACATGGTCTCAAATTGGGACAAATGCTGGGAAAAGTCTGGAGTAGAGCCCAGTCCTGCTGTTTTCCAGTTATTCCCTATTAGGGAAAGGTTAACAAGGGCTATGTTGCACAGGAACATAAATTAGAGTGGATTAAGGTTCCCCTGGCTCCTCTAAAAAGAGTCAGGGCTGGATCTGTGATTTAGGGAGCATACAGCTATCCAAACACGAGCTTTGTTCCCTCCTGTGCCTGATGATGAACACATCTTGGAGTTAAGGACACTAAGGACATAACTGCTCAGGTGCCTACTTGCACATTGTGCTCCACGCAATTGTCACATCATTTCCCTCACACATCTACTGCTCCATGTCATCAATACTAGCTTGAATTAAAAGCCTTTTTCTGAAAGTGTAAGCTTTAGTCTTTAGGAAATACTATAGGCTAAATCTGGGTATTTGGCAGAATGCTCCTGAAACTTCTTAAGCCAACTAATTCTCTTTCTATGAAATCATCTGCTCATTTTCAGTATTGTAGCCCATCTGGAGGTTTATCCTTCTCCCATAAATATCTATGAGAGGAGGTTTGAGCTCTTGTTTAGTCAAGAGCAGAGAAACAAGTAAGCTAAGCCATTCATAACTTATTTCCTCTCCCTTAAAAGAGAAATACATATTCATGCTCTTGCTTTATTTAATGGAGAAGCTACTCAGAGCAAAACAAAAAGCCCAGGCTCACTAAGCATGGCCATTTTTTCCAGAGTTACCCTTATAACTTTCTCTCTGGAGAAAGGATGATGCCATCTACAAGTAGTAAGACGTTGCAGTTAAATAGAGATCCCAGTAAATCAGCTTTCAGCAAGACTTTTCTATTAATAAATTTGGCAGCTTTCATACTACTAATACTAAAAAATGTTCCTGAAAAATTACAATGATTGATTCAACAAAGTTACATAGAAAAAAAAGCATGACCAATGGACTTCTGTTGACAGACCTTGTGAATTTGGAGGGATACCAGACACCACTCAGTATGAAGACTTCCACAAAAAACAGAGACCATGACAAAGGTACCCTAACCATGGTGTCATGCACTTTTGTGTCACATGCTCTTTCTCTTACAATCTATAAGCAACGCATGGAATTCACACAGATGAATTTTTGGCAAAAAACTCATTTGACTACATGCCAACCAACAGATTTATCCAGATAGGCAGGGTGTCAGGATTGCAATGTGTTTTCTCACATAGTCAAAGACCTGTTTCAAAAATAAATTAAGTATTTGCAGTGATAGTATGACGAAGAAATCAGTAAGGAATTGGTAAGTCTGAGGAAAAATCTTTAAATTAGGTTGGAAAAAAAGAAAGGATGATGAAGGACAGGATCTGGCATTGCTGTGTCAGATCAGACAGCTGACAGAGGCAGGAGTGGAGTGAGGCTCAGTGTGCAGCTGTCTGCTTCTATGTGCAGCTGTGGCAATCCCACTGCTCCTCTTGGGTGATTTAAGAGCCTCTGAGAGGCTTTCCTCTGGGGGGAAAAACAATTCCCAAGCAATTAAAACCAAAAAAACAGTTCTTTTTTTCTGGGGATCTATAAACCAGTCTTGCCAGATTGCTCTACCCATACCCACTGTGAAAGCTGTCACTTGTCTCTGTATCTGTCTGATGCTTGGCCAGATTTCTCTCTGCCTTCAAATCTTCTTTTCACAAAATCATTCTAATAGTCCTTTGCAAGAGTAGATAAACTACATACCAAGCATATATATTTGGTGTGTGCTGTACCTAGCTGTGGGACTGATGTCCACTCAGTCTCAAAATCTCTCACTGGGTTATTTTAGCTTTGACATAGATTGGGCTCTGAACACCTTAATAGTTAAATAATGGGTCAGAAATTATTTTGGCAAATGCCAATTTGCTGGTAAGCTTACCACAATGAAGACTTAAGGATTTCCAAGTCTAAGCAGTCTGCCTGCGTGCCTTTTAAAGGATACAGCAGCATTTGAATTGCTCACTGTGATCTCTGGGACTTGTAGAAAATAAGAGAACTCATTTTCCAGGTTTATGCCAAGCACGCAAATCCCTAGAATTCTGAGGATGTTTATCACAGAACCAATCTGATTATAATAGCTAGCAGACATTACAACAGGGTAGGACAGTGCTTTTGTATTGATTTCTGGCAGGGGAGAAATGGAAGGAAGGACTGCACCTTTCAGCCTGTATCAGAGTCTAGAGATCTGGAGACTAAAAGCCCAGAACAGGGATTTTTTAGGAATGAAAAAGTCAGAGGTATTGATGTGGGAAAAGATTTGGTCACAATAAAATCTAGACAGTGACAGGCATGATAACATGGAGACTGACAGGTTAGCTCACAAGAGACAAAATGTGGGAAGTGAAAGAAGAGTACAAAGTCTGAATGAGGCATAAGAGGAAAAGAGAGTGTAGGGGATGGGGGAGGAAATCAAGAACATACAATGGTGTATATGCAGGTATTGCACCTGATCTGGGAAAACTAAAGATATAATTCTCAGAATTTCAGGATCTATATTATATATTTACTACTATACTCATAAGCTGCATTGATTAGGGCCAGATGGAAACACTCAGAAAATATTTTGTTGGGTGCTTCTTGTTGAATCAAACTGATTAAAGATCACTATTTACCCAAAGTGGAAAAAAAAAGTCCAAATATACGGGCATGCATTCCCTTGCTACTCATTAGCAAAATAAAAAAGAAAGAGAGAGACAATTCAATCAGAGAAAGTCTGTATCCCTCCATGGTAATTCGAAATTGTTTTTCTTGGTGAAATTCTCATATAGTAGGGTTTTTCTCCTGTGAGAATAAACATAATGCTTCTGGTTGAAATGGAATGACAAAAGTCAGAGGGTTCACAAAAAGTTAGACATTTTTATTAGTAGCTCATACACATGGCATGGAAATTAGTATGTAAATAGCAATATAGCATAAACTTATAGCATAAATAGAGAGTGGTGGATTTTGAGTAGGGGGTAGGCTGAAAGAGGAGAGTGAAAATAAAGAGGAGAAGAGAAAAGGGAAGGGAAGGGAAGGGAAGGGAAGGGAAGGGAAGGGAAGGGAAGGGAAGGAAGGGAAGGAAGGGAAGGGAAGGAAGGGAAGGGAAGGGAAGGAAGGGAAGGGAAGGAAGGAAGGGAAGGGAAGGGAAGGGAAGGGAAGGGAAGGGAAGGAAGGGAAGGGAAGGGAAGGGAAGGAAGGGAAGGGAAGGGAAGGAAGGGAGGAAGGAAGGAAGGGAAGGAAGGGAAGGGAAGGGAAGGAAGGAAGGGAGGAAGGAAGGGAGGAAGGAAGGGAGGGAGGAAGGAAGGAAGGAAGGAAGGAAGGAAGGAAGGAAGGAAGGAAGGAAGGAAGGAAGGAAGGAAGGAAGGAAGGGAGGAAGGAAGGAAGGAAGGAAGGAAGGAAGGAAGGAAGGAAGGAAGGAAGGAAGGAAGGAAGGAAGGAAGGAAGGAAGGAAGGAAGGAAGGAAGGAAGGAAGGAAGGAAGGAAGGAAGGAAGGAAGGAAGGAAGGAAGGAAGGAAGGAAGGAAGGAAGGAAGGAAGGAAGGAAGGAAGGAAGGAAGGAAGGAAGGAAGGAAGGAAGGAAGGAAGGAAGGAAGGAAGGAAGGAAGGAAGGAAGGAAGGAAGGAAGGAAGGAAGGAAGGAAGGAAGGATCACCAGTCCTGACTCCAGTATTTATCCAGCTGAAGAGGTGTCCAGAGTTCTGTGGGCACTACTCAGGCTCTGTGTGGAGTTACCTTTTTATAGATTAGTTTTCTCCACCCTGGAGCTGAATTTCTTGCTTTCTATATAAATTAATTATCATGTGCAGTGTATTCTTCTAAACCTTTCTGGAAATGGGTCAGAGGTCTTCAAGGGTCTTTGGTGGCCTTGATTTCTTCCCCTGCCCCTCCTGTGGTGGTCTTTAGTTGTCAGTCCATGCCTGCTTCTCTAAGCTGTATCCTTGTGTTTGTGCTGCAGTGTGTTGTGGTTATCTGCAGGAGCCAGAACAGGACCTTTGTCCCGGGACAATGCTGCCCTACCTCTGTTAGGCCCCCTTCTCCAGCCACATCCTGTTCTTTTCCACAGCTTGTTCTGGAAAAATAAGTCTTGGTTCTCCCCAGAGCTATCTGTGCTTGAGACACACATTGTAGCCCCTTATCTTCTGGGATTCTACATAAACCAATGTCTTTAAAGTTAGTTTTACTAGCTTTACTTACTTGTCCCTCTTATGATGTTCATTGCTCACTCATTTGGTGGTTACTCCTGCTAAAAAAATGAATTATTTCCTTTTATAAGATGATGTATAGTAGGGTTCTGTACCCGTGCATCTGAAAGTCTTGGTGCTCAAATCACTTCTTGGACAAAATGACCTACAGGTGGGAAGCAGAGTGAGCACTGGGATACAGATCATGTGTTTTGGCAAGAGACAACCTGCCTGAGATTGACAGGGCAGCACATAGCATAATCAAACTACATTCCCACTATTGGATTGCTTCCTGAATTTTCACTGTGTTTCATAGGAAAAGCATAACATCTTTTCAGAAAACACTTTGACAGAATTCACCATTTTTAATTTTTTTTTTCAATGAGGGTAAACTGGTCCTTCCTGCACTCTGTAACTCAAGTTACCTCTGTCTAATATCTTTTCACAAACATAACCTATTATTCTCTTTTTTTTACAGGAAGTCCACAAATGAAGGATGTTTAAAAACTTTAAAACTGATTGTTGTCACACCAACTCAGCTATAGAAGAGCTGTCATGGTACTTCAGCATCTACAGAAGGAAAGCAAGAACTAGGTGTGCTCCTGAAACCAGGGGAACCTTTGCAGCTTCCCAGCTGGTTTGCCCACTGTAGGGTGAGGTACTACCATTCCCTAAATTTAGCCTAACTTCATAACAGCCTGGTATAGTGGGAGGACTTTCATCAGCTAACAAAATATTCTCAGAATGTTGCTGCTTGTTACTCTCCCTGTGGCAATATTTATCAAATTGACTGTATTAAGCCATTTCATATAGTCAAAAGCAAAACACATGCAGTGTCATGGCATAAAATTGAGCCATTCTGAAGTTATTGTGTCCATCTTATGATCCATGATAAATTGAAAGTATGATGACAAGGAGCAGTAAATTCTGTAAATTTCTGCCTAAAATTTTTACTCATTATCTCGGCTGTTATTTCAGTTTGCAACAAAATCTTTTTTTTTCTGCCAAGCCAACAGTTATAACCTGTATGTGTCAAATATATTCTGTATATTGTAAAAGAGATTTTATGTCTTGAAAGTAAAAAATAATAACATACATAAAATGCATGATCAGCAACTTCTTTTACTTGTATTCCTTAAAATAGGTTTTCCAAAGAATTGTATGAACACAGTAATTAACCAGAACCCTTGTGCTAGACACTGCCCATGATGCTTTCATTGTAAAGGACATTTGATGGGAATAGAGACACATATAATGGGATACATATATTCTATTAAACATTCAAGTGATTATTCAGAGAGAAATGAAGAACTTATTTCCTTCATGCTACTGGATGAACACTAACCACCTTTTTGATGGTATATTCTTATTTATTAAATACCACTCTATATCTCTGTGGAACAATAACAGATTTTGTAGCAAAATTTTTAAAAATCCTTAAATTAATGGGGAGTGACAATACATACACCCCAAGGATTTCAGCTTCATGTCACAAAAAGAGTAAATCTCTATGCACGTGTGTATCCATACTCTTTCTGTCCATTTTGTGATTCTGTTCAGATCCCAGGATGCCAATTTTTTATTTACCTTGAATAATAAACCATGGCTTGAGTTATAAGAGTTGCAAGCTGAACCCTTAAAATTTATAAATTCTATCTTCATTTTCTGTAGTTAAAAATATGGAGATTAGAAAAAACAGTAATATGCACATCAATCTAAATATTTCAATATTTTCCCATGTCCTTAGAAATCCATTGTGAATACACAAATGAGAACAATAAAACTGGAAGGCGACTTTCAATACAGTGCTCTCTAAACTACTAGAGCAAGAAAACAGAGCAAGGAAATTCTGCCTAGAAGTGCACATGCAACACCATCAGTCTCTCTTCAGGACCAGATTCAGTACCAATAAAGTCCTGTCATTATTCTCCTGCAGAGTGATATCAAGTACTTTACAGAAGGCATCAGTGTGCTGGTAATAACAAGCACATAGTAAGCGCCATGGCAAGGAACATTTTTCAGGGACAAGCTCCTACCTCTGCACAGCCAGGTGTAATGGATTCCTGGAATGTTGAAATTGAGGGAGTATATGGGCTGCTTTCTGCACTGAGTGAGCCTGATGAATTAGCAAGCTGGTTCTACTTCCATTTTCTTTGGAAAAATTACAAATTTGCTTTATTCTTTAGGAAACTAGATCTGGTATCTCCCAGGACTCTTAAAATTATCTCAATAATGTGGCACTATATGAATAGCCACTAAATCCCCCTCCCCCCAGAGTAATAGGAAAGGGCTTCTGCTACTTTCAACTGAGGAAAATAATCATTTCCCATTTGCACTGTAGGAGTAAAGTTATGAAGCAGAAAAAAAGAAAATTATATGGTAACTGCTGTCAGAGCTGAAAGGGATGAAAAAGAGTCATAAATTCTCAGGAACTAATGTCCTTTGTGTCCCTGACCTTTCCTAAGACCTGGTTTTGGTTTCTAAGGCAGGATCTACTCAAGTAGCACTGATAGTGCAGAGGGAGGCAGTAACAGCTTTCAGACTCTGGCTTAAGAAAGCAATTCTTCACTTCATCCTCCTGCCTCTCTGCCTTAAGTCCATCAGTTGTTAAGCCCATATTTGTTCTGCCTTTTCTGAATGAGAACTCCACATCAGGTCTTCGTGATCCTGTCTCCAGATGTGTTTACCTTTGGCCATCCATCCAAACATTGCAGGGCATTTGGCTCTGTCTGCCAAAGAAGCCTCTGAATGTGATTATATACCAACACACTAAAAATCCTTGCTTCTTTTGTCTTACTCTTTCAGGAATCTTAAAGGCTACAACTTAAAAACATCTCATTCCTTGAATGGCTTCAGAACTTGTAAACATTTTCAACAATGGAGTATTTACCACAATGTGTTTTTCATTGTTTAATTATTCTTAATTTAAGGGCAGTCATACTCTCTGTTTTTCTTGCACCCAAAGTCCAGTTCCCCTGCTGTTACAGCACTAGTTTTTGGGTGGCTGCAAGCAGTTCAGATTTCTCTTAATTCAGTGCTTTCATTTGCCCGGTTTCAAATTGCAATTTGAACTACTTTATTGCTGAAGTATAATTCCTTTAAACTGTTTTCTTCTAATTAATATAAATGGCAAGTAAGTAATTCAATAATTCATTCTAGTTTTTAGGATTTCCTTGTTTTCACTTGTGGCTCTGAACTGAATACTCATGCTAAGAAATTTTAATTAAAAAAAAAAAACCCAGAATTCCTGTTCAGATTTTACTTTTTAGTCTAGCTGGAAATACAACTATTACAAAATCTCAGCTCATTAATGGAAACAGTCAATATTTGTCATTATTACTTGGTTTTTTTTAGTTTTTAAGTAAGATTAACTCGATTAACCCTGACTCTGGTGGTTTGTATCTCTCTTTACAGGCAGCCTAAACTCATCCAAGGGTAATTTAATGATTGAAATGAAGTTATGACAGAGATTAATGAAGTTCAGTACCTCTCACATGAGATTATCTTTTTACTGCTGACAGATTTTCAATAACATCTTGACTATCAGATTTTTCTGCATTTCAAAAAATCCTCAATTTCTCTTCTGATGCTACACAGACTGTTTTATTTCTTAGGCAGTGGGAACAAGCTGGATTTTTTGGTGAAAATCATCAGCTGCATTGAAAAGTAGTCCCGCTGCCTCACTCCTGAATGTGTTCCTTCAAGCAGTAAAAGATGCTGGAACAGTGACTCCTTACAGTGTGCTAATTTGGTTTTGTAACCTTCATCATGCCAAATCTGTGTTTCCTACTCTTGTCAGCCATGCACACACATTAATTCCTGCAATGTTTTGAGGTCCACATTTCCATAAGTGCCCCTGATATTTAAGCATGACAATCATACAATAGGTGTGTCTTAAAGTCACTAAATATGTTTCATTCACTAGGATTTAGGCAGCACATTTTTTTCTCAGTGGGATTTAGGGTCCAAAGGTTCTGAGAAGAATTTACAAATCCAGAAAGATACACATCATTTAGCCTTTGGGTGTTTGATCAGTGATCACTGTGATGGCTACCAATGGTTTCATATATCCTGTAGTCCAACTAAATAATTCTGACACTTTTTTTTTTAAATCTTGCATTCACTTTCTTCATAGAAGTGTATGTATGTGCATATATTTACACATATGTACATCCACATACATTATACATGTATTTACATATATATATACATATCTATAAATAAAAGTATTGTGTTAAATGAAGACATAAGCATGAGCTGGGGTCAAGCTGAGAACCAAAATTCCCTTCTAGTAGTAGTCACCCCTCATAAGGAGTGGCTGATGGCCACCTTGGTAGTCAGAATCAAGCGGATGTCTTCCAGTGTCTAACACTTATACGATTTGTTTCATAAGCATTTTGATCCTCAAAGTCTGAAAAGAAAAATATTTATTTAAGATGAGAAACTCATGAGGAATGCTGAAATAAGTGCTACACTCAAACTAGTCAGAGGCATGAATATGTGGGTGGTTGTGCCAAAGATCTGCTCCTAGCTCTGGATTCACATTCCTTCTACAAAAAATAAAAATTATTAAATGGATAAACTGCTGGATATTTTGTCTTCTCAAATATTATATTTATTAATGCTTTCATCTATGACAGTGATTTTAAAATTTAAACAGAAATGTAAGTAGAGTAAATTTTGAAATTTGGCCAAAAGTTCTTTCTTATATGACAAAGCTGAGAAGCTTTTCTTTTCTCTTTCCTGAGGAATATGTAGATCTGGTTAATCTTAAGATATATTTATACATGAAGTGGAAAGCTGAGGAATTAGTATTGTCTCATTAGAATACTTTGAAATTCCCAATTTTTTTAACTTTAAATTCATGTTAGATTATAAGCACCTCAGATATTTATATAATATTGAACAAGTTATACTAAATGCAAGAATTATATTTAAATAGGCTTACTTTCAAGATTAGAGATTTTCTTTTGTATCTATTTTTCCCTGGAGTGTTTTCTATTAAATGCACAGTGCTAAAGAGTGAGGTGGAAATGGTAAGATATCACTTGGAAAGGAGATTCACAAATTCTCACAGACTTCTCTGACAATACTCTAATCTTCTCAAAATGCACTTTTTCTAATCTTCTTTCAGAAGTCCATGCCAGTAAATTAAAAAATATTTTTAAAGTTTAAGACATTTTAAAGATATACCTTATGATTGAGATGTACTTAACTGCTTAGCAAATGAAAAATGTTCTGTGGTCTATAATTCTTTCTGTTCAAACAAAATTGTTTCGCATGAAGCCATATTTAATAATAGCATAATTAGATAATAATGACATAATTATGTTGCATATACCAAATAGTAATTAGCAATTAATAACAGCAATTATTATTATTAGTATTAGTAGTAGTAGTAGTATTATTAATTAATAGCAATTAATAACATGGTAATTATTATAATCAGAGAAATTATTAGGCAACCTTAGGTAAAAGCAAAAAGTAATTCAGTTCATTTTATCAGTAGAAATTAAACAATTCTACTGCAAGGAAAACTCAACATTATGCATATCAGACATTTTAGAGAAGTGAAATATGAACAAAAGGTACAGCAACTCTGCTGCAGAAAACTCTTCTAAGTGCAACTTATGATTTATTAGATTCAAACTGAGAATGTGTCTCTAAAAATAAGGTCAGCAATTAACAGAAATAATGGTTATCTCATACATGGACCTCGCTTACTTCTATCCTGGGATAAAACCACAACGATAATGATATTCTACAAATTGTGCCTACAAAAATGAAAGCTGTAAGAGAACCAACTTTAAAACCGTGTCTGCAACTAATCCTGTGCACTTCCCCAGCTGCTCAGTGGCAGCTGAGAGGTGCACTCTGCCTCTCTTTGTGAAGAAACCTCAAACGCAGAGAAATGGCTACTAAGCTGTACTCTGCTGTTTGATAGCTGCTTATCTACACCAGCCACTCTCATGGTCCCCTTAAACTATCCCATCAAACTAATCATTTTGCAGCTTCCTCTGAAATCAAAATCAAGCTTTTGCCATCTACAAGACATTATTTGTCTTTTGCCATCTACACCCATTATTTGTATAAATACTCCACAGCTCTGTATGCTGGTGATCCAGGAGGGCCTTTGCAAAGGAAATCTTAAAGGGTATTTAAAGTGCAGTTTAGGGGTAATATTGTGGTAAAGTGTGGTTTTTCCACCAGGGATGGCTGTATAGTGGTTTCACTGGAAAAAAAATTCAATTCATAGTCAAAACATTTTATGGTGGCCCACTAGAATTGTAAAATGCTTGGCTAATGTAAAGTTTGCAAAGACGGTAATGTAAAGATTACAGTGATATTTTTAGAGGCTCTTAGCCATTTTCTGGTGATCTATTATCGTTTCTTGTCATAATTAGCAGTCTGTCTTCAGTCTTTGATATTGTTATGTCAAACCTCATCATCCACAGTCTCAGTCAGGGAGCTGGGGAAATAAGGCACGGATTTTTTCTCGGGTCACACCACCTACTGGTGCAGTGAAAGATCCACCCAATGCAGTTGCACAACTGCCAGCATATCAGGGTTCATCAGAGGGACTTTCTGTACCTCTTCAACAAACAACAATTGCAGGAACAGAAGTCTGCTGGGAACGTGGGAGTCATGGTTTAATGGTCAGGACCACACAAGCTCTGCTTGAGAGGAACATGGGGAAGGGTAGAGGTATATGGAAAGTCCTAGGCACACCCTCTTTCCCTCCTCCTACTCTGTCCCTCTCCCAGTGAGATGTGGGAACCTCATCCTGTCACAAACGCGGTCAGATGTGCTGTGTAGGCACAGCAACAGCCAGGTATGTCAGGCTAGAAACTCAGCAGGACAGCAAAGCGCATCCCAGTCTGGACTGGTGCAGCCCGAGCACAGCACATGAGAGCTGCTCTCTGTGCAGCCTCCCTGTCTCTTGAAATTACACTTGGCAGATTATCTGACACAGGACACCTTTCCCAGCCAGAGTCATGAAGATCAGCTCTTGGGGGGCTGTGACAGAATAAGAGTTTCATTTGAGAACAAATGGAACAGGGACTGACCTGGGTCTGATATCAGAACCTGGCTGGTAAAGTATGACTAGGAATAAGATAATTTTTTTTATTTATTTGTGGATTTGGGTTGGGTTTTTTGGTGTTACAGGACTCCAGCAGGGATGGAGGAAATGCACTGTCTAGTTGGCCAAATCACCTCACAGAGGAAGCATCTAGAGCTTTGGCATCTCAGTTTTTGCAGTCATCACCTCTGAATGCGGGTCACAGCTAAAGCTGAGAAACTGTGACAAACAGGTGTTGAGCAGCCCGGTTGCTTAGAGAAGACTGTGGCCAAAAGAGTACATTAGGAGGTTGTGGAGCAAGGATCCCAGGCTGGATGTGTGGGAACGTTAGGATGGTGGGCAACACAAACCATCCCAGGCACTCCAGGTGCTGCTGCCTGGAGACAGGAGTGTGTCTCTCGCTGGGGCATCCAGAGAATGCCTCCATATGCTGGGGGTGTAACTACAGAGTTGTTCAGATTTCGCACAGTAGAATCTTAGGTGACGGATATATAAAAATAAATAAGGAAATAATTTAGTAGGGCCGTCCAGCAGCCGGGCAGCTTGAGCTGGATGCCTCTGGAGAGGGACCCAGAACAAAGAATTCCCCAGATTTTTGTACCCTCACAGTCTATGCACCCATTCTTCAGGTGCTCTTCATGTGCCCTACATTCACTTTTTGGCCCAATTTCTGGTCTGATGTCTTATAAATCCTTATTGGATTCTTTCTCCAGGTATCCACTCAGGTGGGTTTACTGTTCTTACCTTGTCAAGTTGCCAATCCTGATGGCTGTAGCCTCCTTGACTCCTGGTGTGTACTTCTTGTGCACTAGCTCAGTCAGCAGAGCATGGGAAACTAAGAATTCCTTGATTTAGAGTAAGGACTACATAGCAACAACTAAAACATCAGTGCGTTGTCAACATTATTCTTGTACTAAATTCCAAACATAGCACTATAGCAGCTAGTAGGAAAATTACTAAGAAAGTGAACTCCATTCCAGAGAAAATCATATCTAGGGGAAAGTTCATAGCCTGCAGCCTCAGGCTTCAGCAACCCTGGCTACCCACGCTAAGCACAGCTAAGCAAACAGGGTACTGAAGCACACAATGTTATAACTGCAAATGACTTTTTCTTCTTTAAAGATTTCTTGTTACAGTAAAGCACTAATATCTCTCAACAATATCTTCAGAGGCTATTGCTGCTCAGTAGATGCAGGCAATTTTGCATTATTTTCCTGTCAGCTTAATCTTTAGCAACATCGTTGCAATTCACTATGCTTAAAATGCAGGCTAACAGGTAAGTTTTATACATATATATAAAATAATATATAGAAACCTTGTAACATTTGATCAAAGTATGCTGTCTTAACATAAAAGTTGAAAAGTATGAACGATTTGCTAGACTTTAAAGGTCAGACTTGTAATTACACAGCAATAATTTAATTACTCAAATTTAATCTTTTAGACCCGCTTCTTGTCATGTTTTAGTCTGTGTGACTCATGGACTCTAAGCATGCTACAACACTGAAGAAATTATGCCATGTACTGTAAGTGGAAGGAAATTGAATTTTTTGCAATTATGTGAAACTAAATGATGCGTGGGTGTGCAAAAGTAACTCATTACCCTGATAAACTGTTATCCATTAACTGTGTTACATAGGAAATGTTTTACATTCCCTAAGTAAAATTATTTCAAGTTATACATTTATAAATAACCTTTTCATTGTGTTGTATGTTTCATGTAGGTGAGGGGGCTTTTTGTCCCTTAGGTTCTTTTCCCCTTCTACTTTCTAACATCACTCTTACTTCCACCTCCTAAGTATTTTTTCGCTATTTGGTTTCTCCTTTAATTTGCTAGTGAAGTTTGCTCTATTTGGTTTCTCCTTTAATTTGCTATAAAGTTCGTGACTTTATATGGAAAGAGTTAAATTCACACAAACAGGGTGTAGTTTAAGATGAGCTGTTACCAAAATGGTCAAAACCCATCCTTCTGTCACAAACCCTAACCTTTTCTTTCTATCTCTTCCAATCCTTCAGAAGGTTGTTGCTGAAAACCAGCAGAGCAGACTGTCTGCACACTGTGCCCAAAACAGAAACATCCTCATCCAGCAAGGTCTCAGCAAGCTGATCTGAACTAGTACTAAAAGACTTCACAGGACAATTGAGAAAGAAAAGGAGTCTGAGCAGACCTTGGTGCTGGCTGAGCTCAGCATGGAACAACAGCCTCATTAAGGTCCCAAACAGGCAGGCAGATTTTGGGCTGCACACTCCTGTGAGCCGCTGTGCTGGTTTTGGCCAGGATGGAGTTAATTTTATCCACAGCACCTTGTATGGGCTGCGTTTTGGATTTGTACTGGATGCAGTGCTGGTAAGACAGGGATGTTTTTGTTAATGCTGAGCAGTGCTAGGACAGAGTTGAGGCCTCTTGTGCTCCTCATCCCATCCCACCAAGGAAACTTGGGGTTCACAAGGAGCTGGGAGGGGACACATCTGGAACAACTGACCCCAACTGATCCCAGGGATATTCCATACCACATAGTGCCCTGCTCAGCAGATAGAGCTGGGGAAAACAGAAGCAAGAGAGGGACATTTGGGGTGGTGGCATTTGACTTCCCAAGTCACTGTGACATATGATGGAGCCCTAATTTCCTGGGCATGGCTGAACACCTACCTGGACATGGGAAGTGATGAATAAATTCCTTGTTTTGCTCTGCACAAGTTCTCAGATTCTTAGTCTTCCAACCCTCTCCCACACCCCAACAGGAGGGCAGCGACCGTGAGGCTGCATGGAGCCAAGTTATTGTCTGTGCTTAAACCATGATGGATTTCTAAAAAAGATCTTGACGAGAAATCTTAATGCCCTCCAAAACTGTTTGTTTACTAAAATATGTAACTGAAGGCAGAGAAGGTAGGGAAAAACCTACTTGATATACTTAATATAATGACAAAAGAATTTTGATAGTTATCAAAACAGCATATATGTTTTCAATCAAAACACTCCCTTTTAAAAATAACTTAACGTAAAATGAATATAATTTTACCATTTTCTGACCTTCTGAATTAATCTTCCTAGAAGCAAATTAAGGTACTTTATTCTGACATTTGCCTTCCTCTGGAATTACTGCTGTGTATCAATTTTAAGACTTTTTTTACAACCTTTTTTTGAGGGACATTTTATAAAAATCAGGCAGCTGGTTGTGGAGAAAAGTTGACTTAGATTTTTTTGAGAAGAGTCTAGATTGAATCCAGGTGTGTCCCATAATCTTCCTCAGTGCCCCAGCAGATTTCATATCATTATTCTGTTACTCATTTTGAAGTTAACTTAATAATGTAACATAAGGACACTCCAGAGATATTACAAACCCACAATATATTATCTCTAATTTATTCAAGTTAATCCACTATGGAGATATTCTGCTGAATCTCTCGGTGACTTTCATCAAGGAGGCCATTGAAGTTTTGAAGTTTCTATGTCTCTAAGTATGCCAGTAAATCATTTGCACATATGACTATTCAGTCCTTCTTCTCCCAGACTAATAGGATCCTCACTTCTATGGCTGAGACCGTATGGGTAATGTCAGAACTTTCATAATGCTTTCAAATGAAAGGCATCTCTCTTCTGGTCCTTTCAGTGGATGTCATTCTTCAAGTTACTTCTGGTTTCAAATTAGTTGTGTCTTTTCAAGGCCCTCAGCACTGGTTTGGTTTTGATCTATCTTTCTTTTCACAAAATTACATTTGATTACTTTGGCTGTAATTATGATAAAAATAAATTAGCATAAATTTTAAAGATGTTGGAACAGTGGAGGACATGTAGCAGTATGTAAATTTTTCCTGTTGTGCATCTTCCAAGCCACCCTGACCAATCATGTTAAAAGTTTTAAAGTGCTTTTATAATGGCTAAAACATAATAAGCTTTCATATTATTTAAGAAGGGAATATTGATTTTGTTTCTTTAGATTAGATATGCTTGATTTACTTTCTTATTAATTACAAAACTTACCTAGAAAATCACATACAAAGGAGTGCTTCAAACTTGTGGGCAATTATTTTTTAGGCACCATGGCAATTATTATTTGGAATTTTAATATGTTTTGCAGCAGAAGCCATTTTTCACTTCAGTAGTGATTGTTATCAAGGATTTGAATTTTCCCAATACTTTCTTCAGGCTATTTCTATGAATCTCTTTGTATCTGAACATCCCAAACAAATTTGTTTGGCATTTAGTGTACAAACACCTTGCTAATCTTTTTCTTATAGGCAATATTTATTTTCCTTATAAGAATTCATCCTGTCCAAAAAAAAAATTAATATTATATTTATGCAGCCATTTTAACCATCAGTAACTCCTCCTTGAATACTTCCTAGAGAACGTGGTCTAATGTGACATCCCTTGACAAAACTCCAGTCTCCCTTGCTTTTCTAAAATTGTAGCTCAGTGTATATGAAAGAGAGACTGTAAAGTTTGTGTTATTAAAGAAATAGCAATGCTTTTAACATGGAGAAAGGTAACCCTAGAAAGTTAGGGATGGATAATACAGGAGTATCTATAGCATAGTGAACTGGGCATTTATTCTTTTTCCATTTCTCAGTGAAAAGCTCTAAGTAATTTGAAGCTTAACATGAAATGTAATAATAGTTTTATGTGTCAGACTTGGATGACACAGTAATCCTTCATTCTGCAGGTGCTGAAATTTTGTTCCACAACTAAAGTCAGAAGTCAATTAAGTATGACATCACAATGTACGTGTGTACAACAACTCTTCTCCATATATAGTTTTCAGCACATAGGAGACATGAGAAGAGTGACATTTAGAATGATTTTCTGTCTTATCATTGACTTATACTAGGAACAACTACATAAATAATGGCATTGATTTTTTTTCTTTTGTTCAAGAAGTATATTGTTTCAGGGGCTTATTGCTTTTCTGGATTGTGATTCACAAAAAAAAATTAATGATTAATTTTTATGCCATAGCATTTACTCACTGAAGTGATTACTAAAAAGTAATAGTAATAGTAAAAGGTCCCTTTATACTGCCTATATTTGCTTCAAGAGCAAATTATGTCTTTAGATGTTTATCACTGTATGTTTCTTGAATACAACTCATAAGAAGATAGCAATTTAAAGTGAAAATTTCTGTATGGTCACCCCAAAACAACCTTTTGCTTTTTCTTCTCTAAGATGGCATTGAAAGCAAACAGGAAATACTGGCTGTGGTTTGGTTAAATGCCTTCTGTGGTTTGGTTAAACCACTCAAGAGTAGGCAATGCATATTTTGGGTGGCAAAGGCTTTGCCTACCAACAGACTTCATGTTATGAAACTTTTTGCATATTCATGTTCACTTGTTTTGAAGCATGCTGCAATGGAAAGAACAATTCTACCATTTTTTTGTACTGTTTGTAAGCTTTTCTTTGTATGGTGTTTTAGGAAATTTAACTGACTTGTAAACTTTTTCTAAATATTCAGAAAATAACATAAAAACAGTTTTTCAGCTGATTGCCACATACTTCTCTCTTAGTAAAGTTGGGCGAGTGTTGTTTTGTTAAACGATATCAAAAAAAACATTAGTAATAGTGTTCATTTAAACTATTTTTCAACAATCAAATGTAATTTTGTGTCTGCAAAGTGAGATAGATAGCTTTTCAATGAATCACAAAGCTGACCTGATGCATCCCCAGCTGTATGCCCATGTATTGCCCATGAGGGAAACTGTTTCAGAATCAGTAATATGCTATGCATGTTTTCCTCAGATACAAACAAAATATTAGAAATATTTATTTTTACATTAACATGAGAAATGCTTCCACAATTTTTTCCCTTCATCAGCTTCTCATCATAGTTAAAGTATACTCTCCATAGTTACAGTATGCTCTTGTCTTCCTTGGCACTCAGTGATCAAGGGCCATAGATACCTATTAGTAATGAATGCTGTAAATCAGCTTCATGTCCCTAATTGTTCATCTACACTTGCAGGCTGTGTCAGCATTGTTAGGATAAATGGTGTGCCCATTTCCTACAAGAAGACTTAGAAAACTTTCCTTTGTTTTCCCTAAAACTTAGACTCACAGAAGCTGCTCTCTGTAAAAAGCTATTGCTCTGGTGGACTGAAGCCACGTAAGTCATCATCTTCAAGATTGATTTTTGATCATGCTTTATATTCATTAAAATTGACTGGAAATAAAGGGGTGTAACAGAATGTATTTTGTCCTAAGCAGAAGTACTGTGTAGTAACAGCACTCGGTGACAACTTAAATGCAAAGGATAGCCACTTAAATGACTTGAAATTTGCCAAGTTTACAAAGTCCACCTATGACAAATCAGACTACTGAGCAATCACAAAGTCTTTTTAACCAACAGGCAGCAATTTGATAAGCAGTTTCTGTGGTAATTAAAAATGTAAGGTATTAAGCTGTCAAAGGAGCTACTTGCTAATTAATAGCCATGGTTGTACAACAGTTTGCAACATTTGCCAACATTTCGGTGTTTTCATAATAAAAAAATATTCCTTAGATAAGGATAAGGACTTTCTCAGAAAATTCAGAAGAAAATATTTCCACTTTCTTGATGACTCATAGGAAAACAGTATAGCTTAAATAAAAATTATTTCATTGTTGCTGGAATTAATCTTTTCATTTTAGGGGAAAAAAAGGAGATTTTAATTTCTCTTACTAGGGTCAAATCCCTTCATTTTGTGTCTTGATATTACATTTTCTCTTCTCAATATATAGTAAACATTTCCAGTGTAAAAAAAAACAAACTACCAAACCAGAGCCTATTCAGTTAAGAAATTCTCTTGACTTGTGTAACAGTAGAGTGGTTATGCCACATCCCTTCCCAGCTGCAGCAGGGACTAAGATAATATCTATGTCAGGAAAATAGCAAAATCAAAACACAGGGTAACTGAAGGCAAGAGAAACTAAAATGACAGAAATATATCTTCAGAAAAGGAATCCAACTTTGTAATCTGGCATTGTGGTAACATATAAGAAAACTGCTTGGAAATTGTCTGCAAGGGAAGCTTAGGAGAAGAAACTGTACAAAACGACAGAGTTTGTAATGATTAGACAAGAAGTTAATTACACACAAATTTGAAATCTACACAGAACAGAACTACTTTTAAAAAGGTTGAAAAAAATGAAGTTATGTATCTATTTTATTTTAATAGAAATTCTCTGTGTCCTATTAGTTAATATACTTAGGGTGTCCAAGTGATCATAGAAGGAATGAGAGCAGATATTATTCTAAACTAAAAACATTGATGCCCAAAATGTGTTTTCACATCATGTTGGAAAGTAGAAGTTAATTTCTTGATAGGAGAGCCTAGCATCTTCATTCTGGCAGTTTCTCTGTTCTGTTCACTGGTACGTGCTTAGTCTTCTACAAGCTCATATCTTGTCTTTCAAGACTTGACTGATTTGTTGTCTGGATTGCAGTTTTCCAACAGCAGGGAGCTGGAATTTAATGGAGTCATCAAGCACCACAGTGAGAAGCAGGTAGCTGAGTAGAAAGACCTTGACATTTAACAGCTTGTGTCAGTAGTTAGGGTGATTTGATAAGATTGTTTGGTTCTTTTCATTTAAACTAGCATGTTTTTCTTACTTCTTCCCTTTTTTCTTACTTTATACATTTTGTTAGAGCCTTGCAATACTTTAGCCTGCCATTATTAATTATCTGTACATTTCATTGATGCAGAGGCTTAGGTTGGAGTATGCAGTAACTTTATGTCTATACATTGGAATTTTATAGAGATAGTCTGTTTTGTATGTTCAGTGTTCTCTATATATTTTAGGATCAATAATAAAGTTTCTGTCCATTTAAAACCTTTTTATTTTGCAGATTTTGGCAAGTTGAGTTATTAAATCAGAATTCTTCCTTCCAAGAGGTCTGATGAACTGTGGGTTGTATGCACAGCATAAATGTTGTTGGATTGTTCTGTAACAGGGCCACAGAAACAAAAACCTTGTGCCTTCTCTTTAGTGAAACATGGTCATTCTACTTCTGCAGAAAAGTACACATTGATGCTTTAATGCATGTCAGATTTGCACCTCTTTGATTTGATGCTTGTAAGTTTGAGTTCTAAGTGGAGTGCTCTGTACATTTCACAGAGACACAGAATCACAGACTAGTTAATCTGGGAAGGGATCACAGTGGGGTCATCTGCTCCAACCTCCCTGCTCCAAGAGGATCATCCTACAGTACATGGTGCAGGATTGTGTCCAGATGGTTCTTGAGTGTCTCCAGTGAGGGAGACTCCACAACATCTCTGGACAATATGTCTGAAAAGTGTGATGAGAAGATGTGAAATCCAAATTTTTATTTATGTTCACTGTGAGTTTAAGCTGGCACAGATTAATCAATTTAATTTTATCATAAATTTCAATGGGGAATGATATTGAATCCAACCATAAAAGAGAAAATAGACAAAGAGGCAGGAAAGGCAATTACAAATAATGCTAAAGCACTTAAGTTTTATTTCAACTATATTTTTAGGCTTTGATTGGCAGCAACAGAAGTCAGGTTAAAATTTTAAGAACATCTATAAAACACTTCTACAATCACCAGCCTGGAGACAATTATCCAATTGTCCCAACTTGCAGGTAGGTTGGTTAGATATGCAAGCAGGGGAAAGATAATCCAGCAGGGTGGATAAGATGGCAGTGTGATATCTATGCACCTGTGATACACGTCTCAGCTTGGTTGTTCCTGGGAGGAAAAAAAAATTGATTTTGGAGAAGTGCAGATGGCAAACAAACAAAAAGATGTGCCGTTCTGGATTAGGTTTTGCTTCAGTGTTGTATTTCTCTTCAAGTCTGAACTGGTTAAAATCTGAACAAATGGTGTAGTTTAGATTTGTGATGCTATCATATCCAGGCAGATATTTCAAGATTACACACAGAAATGGCAGTGCTTGATAAGGATTAGTGATCCTGTCACATTGAGTGGAAATAAAAATCTCATAAAAGTAGATTTCAATGTTCATTTCATCAGGACTAGGAAAGACACATCTCTCAACAACTTTTTTAAGTCCAGTATGCTCTTAAAAAAAAAAAAGCTGAGAAGACAGTACTTCTCTTTCAGAGATATCTATCATCTATCTATCTATCTATCTATCTATCTATCTATCTATCTATCTATCTATCTATCATTTGTCTATCTGTCTATCTATTTATCTATCTTTAATTAAAAAAGAAAATTTGTCTCTATTTATATGGATTCTTTCACCTTTATATTGATCCTTTCCAAAAGCAATGTTTTAAATTCCTCAAATTTAAAATCTATTTCTATGTTTACTTTAGCATGAAAATGAAAAGAATATATAAAAGTAATCAGAAGCAAGTCATTAATATTATATTATGTTTTAAATGGAAAGTGCCACTATCTCCATAGCTTTCTTTTATTCAATTTCTACATGCCAAAAGACCTATTAGAAACAATATAACTATTTCCTAAGAAAGCTCAGTAGCAGTGGTGATCTGCAATACTGTGTTTCTCAGCACTGTAGCTGCCCAAAAAACTATTACAAGCAACATTAGTTCTAAAATCACTAGTAGGGAAACACAATTTGTTCAACATGTTTTCATCCAAAACCAATTTAAATGCTCCATACTTAATTTTAAATTACTGAAAAGAAACATCTTTGATTTGGCTCAATTCTGTAAAACCAAACAGGACCATCTGAAATCAGAAATTTTCCCAGATGTAGATCTCCAGATAATAACCCGGCAAGATTACCAGGAGAGAGTTTAATTACTTCTTGAAGCCCTTCTTTACCTATTTTATGTTGTACAAAGAGTAGGAACATACAGCTTGGGGAATTGATACATACTTGTTATAACATTTAGGAAGCAAAGAAGACTCCAAAAAATTTTTAAAAGCTGGATTCATTCAGCTCTTTTGGGTTTTGTTTGCAAATACTGCCATAGGATGGTTTATAACAAATTAATTAATGTCCTCTAAATACCATTGTGGTGATGTAGAACTGCTTATTAATCCATCTGAATGCATGGTGATTTCATGTACTCAGTGTTCTGAAATTGCTTTAAAATTATTTTTAAAATGTTGAATAACATAAAGGATTTTCAGGAAATTACTCTTGAGCAAAGATCTTGAGATTTTGAAATTGTGAATAATAGCAACTGATGCATTTTACAAATGTACAAATATTAATTTCTTCTCAAAGTGCACTTTTTTCCTGCCATGAAATTAGAAAGAACAGAACTCTTTATTTTTGAAAATAAACAAGACTACAGATAGTTTCAATGAGCTAATGCTGACTTGAAAAAATGAGGTGACAATTATATATCCAATAGAAAAATGGCCTTGCAGTCTGTGAAAGGAAATGCTAAAGGCAACATCAGAGTGTGAGGCAAGATGGATGCATGAGGTAACAGTATCTGAAAAAAAGCTTAAATCTCTCCAATAAACCAACTCTGCGAAATTGCTAGAAAGTTCTTCAACATGCCCTCCCTCCTCAAAGCCTCAAAACATTAAACAGGCAGATAAAACTGCCTGCAACAAAATATGCTTAGGTTGTAAATTATAGACATTTTGATATTTACTTCTTTTGCATTGCAGAGTGTGACTTTCCCTCTATCTGCATGGTCCTTTGGTAGCTTTTCAAATTTTAGCCCAGCCTATTTTATTGCTTTTTTATATATCACTGACTTATTTTTTACACCATTTGTACTCTCTCTCATGGGACTCATGCTCTGATTGGAAATAGATAAAACCAGTCTGAATATAAAATGGACAGAATATATTTTATAAAACATATCTGCATTGTGTTCTGTTGGTATAGTTCCCGCCTGATTTATCTTTGCAAGATCTGGCCAGTATTTCTTGTGGAAAAACTAGTCCAAAATACATTCTAGATGGTTGTGTAAACATTTCTATTTCATTGTGACGTAAGCTATGTTCACAGTACCAGGATAGAGATGCTAATGAGTTATGTTCTTGTTTTTATTTTTTGAAAACAAATCTGGAAATTCGAACATTGTTGTGCTAGGTACTTCTGATGCTTCTAAGAAGTGGAAATTTTTGTTCATTCCATTATACAACTCTATCAAAATTTCAGAGTGTGTAAAGCAATATGCTTCATTTCATTTCTTCTATTTGCTCTTGATCTGATGGCTAAACTACCTGTAATTCTCTTGGCAACTCATCCAACCACCCAAGGATAATAACAGGTTCATAGAAAACCAGGTTTTTATTCTGAAGCTTTATTCATTCAGTAACATAAATTTCAAGCAGTGTCCATATGTCTTGCCTCTTCACCAAGAAAATAAGGGTTTCAAATTAAACAACCTGCACAATCAGTACACAGTCACTCTCTGAATCACTTGCTCTGAATTAAAATCAGTTGCAATTTCCTTGCTCTTTCTCATCACCATGCCATGCCAGCACGGAATAACCCAGAGATTTACAGGGTCAGAACTACAGCAGACCTGTAGTTTACTGACTTATCTTGCTTCACGCTTAAAATTGTGGTTTACTTTGTGATATTTCATATAAAACTCAGTGTTTAGTGATTTTTTTTTTCAAGCTAGAAGTATATGATCTTTATTTATCTTATTCTACCAATGTCATCTTTCTCGCATTTTCATTTAAAGGAAATTTTTAACAGTCCACTGAAATGCTTCATTTTGGTTCTGCAAATGAAATGTTTTTAAGTATCTCTGTAACATTACCCAGACCTGCCTAGCATTCATTATTTGAAGGACTCTAAGAATCAAAACCAGAGTTTGTTTCTCTTTTCCTAATGTAGGTCTTCATAAATTTTGTGCAGCATGGAAACCTACATATTAGTAATATGACAAAGTAAGGCGTAAAAGAAATTGAAACAGCAGTACAAATTAAGTAAATTGCTCATGTGCAATATTATTACTCTTAAAAATAATGTAAGAATTGCCTGAGGTTTTTGCTGTGAAGATAAGCACTCATATAGTTTGAAAGTATGAAAATTTATTAAGCTGGTGAAAAAATTTAAATAATGATCATTTTCCTCTGTGTCATTACTACTCTTAAATCATTTAATTGAGCTTGAAAGAATGCATTTCTAAATACAATCTGGAGGAGAACCATTGGCTTGTTGGAGCTTATTTATCCCACGATTCAGGTTTAGTATATCTGTGTTCACTTCATTATGCAGTATAAATATATTTTAAATACAATCTGAAACCCAGCTAGTTCAGACCAATAGTTTTAAAATTCATGTTCATGGCTTGGAATGATATGGTATTGTTAATAAACCAAGAGTGAAGGCCTTGTGGGATTTTGAAATAAATATATTTCAAAAACCTGAAAGTTATGTATTCCATAATAATGTTCTTGATTAGCAGAGCCCATCACTTCCTCTGGGGCACACACCGAAGTTCTTTGAAAAAGATTTGTCTGTGAGTGGTATCCTAAAAATCACTGAGCCACAGGAGTTGGAGTGAAAATGATGACAGAGAGTGCATAGTGACATTTTTATCTGCAGACTCCTGTGTATCTCACACCTTGCTTAACCCTGTTTCTGATCCCTCCTGCGTACACATTTTGGAAAAATCAGAATAAGAAAAAATCATACAAAAAAATCCTACTGGCAGTGCTATTTTGTTGTATAATAAGAGTCACCAACTTATTGACACTTTTTAAGAACAAGGAGGAAATGTGTTTGCTCCTACTGGGAAAATGTTTCAGGATCTCACTGTGTGGTGATTGGAAAGTAGTTTCCAATCTCTAGCCTAAATTCAGTCACAGCCAGTTTCTGCCCATTGTTCTGCTGCTGGCATCATCTTTTAATTTAAACATCCCTTTTCAACGTTTTTGGAAAATGTAATTATCAAAATCTCCAGCAAGACAAAAAAGCAAAACTTTTCCCTGGTTTTGGGAGGGCATTATGAAAATCAACATCGGTGACCTCTAACTTGTAAGGGGAGAAACCTCCTAAAATCCCCGTTATGAAAATGCAGTTTAGAAAGGAAATTAATATTGAAGTGACTGAGCACTAAGGTACTTTAATATCTCATTTTGCTAGGATAGGAATTTGCTGTATCTGGTTAATCTTTTTTAGGAATAAGCTTCTCAATTGCTGTAAACCTATTGAGTTGTAGGCAGAGCACTTCTGACCAAATACTGTGCTGTACCTGAGATCAGCGTTGTGCAAGTTTGAAAGCATGAAAGAAAGTTTTTGCTTTTTATTTACTACCCTAGCAAATTCAAGCATTTCTATTTTAGTGTAGAATTCAGTTAAATATAAGACACTTTAAGTCCTAACAGTGAGGCTCAAAAGCTGGTTAAGATCTTTGCCATCAGGCAGCAAAAAATGCTCGTGAGATTCTGGAGAGGTTCCAATTAGCCAGCAGTGATTAGATGACACATGGGTGTGGGAGGAGGTGGTTGTCCTCTGGGAACAGTCAGCTCTAGGAGTGCACCTGCATCAACAGCTCTGTGCAGAGGTTTCCTTCAGCTCTGCATTTTCTCGTGTCTGTACCTGATGCTCTGCACAGCACACCTCTTCTCTCCACTCATGCTCAGATAATGATTTTTAGGATTGCTCATTAGACCAAAAGCTGGTCAGGATGTTCCCAGAGATTGCCAGAGTGAGGTAATGCTTCTAGAAAGTTATAAAGACCTTGGTTCAAACAAACTGGAATTAATGAGGTCCTTCTGTACAAACTCTCCAGACGAGGCAATCAGACTGAAAAATGTCTTAACTTAAACTCGTTAGCCTGAGCAGTCTGCACTGTCAAGCAGCTGAGCCTTGCACCCACTGCTCCAAAACTCTTTATAGCTGGTGGGAGAAAACAAGGTTTTATCTTTTGTTTCAAAATCACTTCACAAGTGTTTAACTCATTGTATTCACAGTATCTGCAAGTTTAGGCTGTGTAGCCTAAATTGGTTTTGCATTGGAGAAGGAAAACGGGGTTATGAAAATAATCTGTAGTGTTGAACTACTTTTTCCCTAAACTATTAAATATGTCCACCTCATATATATATATATATATATATTCATATATATATATATATATATTCATATATATATATACATATATATATATATGTGAAAGTAGGACATTTTAAGTTATGAACCTTTTCTCAGTGTCTAAGCTACATATCCCTTCTCTAAATTTAAGTCCTTTGCATCTTCCCTTTTCCATTGGACATGGGGAGATTTTTTAACATACATGATTGTCCTTCAGTTTTACAGCTCTGAACTAGAATCTCAGTTGTGTTTAAGCCTTCTTTTGTGGAACCTTCTTACAGAGTTGTAATTATTCTTTTTGCTGGCACTTTGAAATCTCTTTGCTACCCATTACATGCAGTGTGATACATCTGGATATAACGCATCATCCTCTTGGTGTAACTTGCTTTAGAGGAGAAGTCTTCTTCTTCCTGACAGCATGATCTTGGAAGGACAGGATGATGCTGATGTATCTTCAGCTTGCAAGATTCTAGCATGTCCCACCCATCTTCCACAAAACAATTGTTCACCAGCTGTGTCTTTGTGCAGTTGACTGCTCCTGCTTAAAGGCAGAAAGCTGTAGATAATAATTCCTGTAAAGCCTGTAGATAATAATTCCTTTGGTGCACAGGTACCCACCTGATCCTGCCCACCAGTGGGACAGCAGCGCTTCCCAGTTCTGAGTTTTGCACTCACCTGTATTTCTACCTTTTTGATATCTGAAAACTTACTTATAAGACACTGTCAGAAAAGACCTGATTATATTTTAAAGGCTTGATTCAGATATGATTTTAAAGGCTTGATTCTGGATATGCATATCTTCAGCTTCCTCAGGCCTTCTGCCCTCCTGTCAGAAGAGGGAACTTGATCGATTCAACGTTATCAGGAGAGTTCTGTTATGTGTATATATTTTGATAGAACTCTTCATTTTTTCTTTCCATATCTTTACAAATAGTTGGCTGGATTATTTTTGCAGACAGTGTAGCACAATATATAGCATTTTCTAGTTATTCTTTATTCCCTTTTTAAAACAGCCATTATTTTATCCCCTGCAATGTTATGCTTCTCAGTTCTCTGATATAACTTTATTCAGTTCTTTAAGCTTACTAGCATTAGTTTTATCTACTTTATTATTTTATTTCCCACCATTTTCCCTTTCTCTAACAAATCTCAGTGTTTTTAATTCTACTAGCTCTCTGTTTATTACTTTTATTGAAGAACAAGATAGAAGTGCTGACGTTTTCACAGTCATTCGTCATGAGCTGTCACTTCTCAGGTCATTGCTAGCAGATTTTCTTCTTACAAAATCATCAGAGTAAGACCTTCCTTGGTATTTTCCCTATCCTAATATGCAAAAATAGGAAATTGTCCCTCTTAAGTTTGTTGAGAAGAACAGGCCATGAATCAGCAGCAGCTGGACAATTGAAAAAACTTCTCATGATAAAAATTTTATTATCTACATTATAGATATTTTATTGCTGCCTCATCAAGAAACATTGCTACCTAACAATGCTAACTAACAGTGTTGCAAAAAAAAAAACTTTCCTTTTTTGATATTAGGCATTTTGAAATTCCATCATGTGGAAGCTAAACAAAACTCTTCTCAAAATGAGTAAGACTACAATCACTGCTAAAGTGATTAATTGATCTTCTAAAGGGTGGAACTGACAAAACTTACTATTCATGTAAAAGAGTGAAAGAAAACAGATGGCTAATTGTTCTAACCAATAACACATATTTAAGCAAAACAAACTCAACAAACTACTAAGCAAAAAAAACCCCCAAACTCAGATCACTGCAGTAGAGTATGAATGCAATTCACACTGAAACTTACGTAGTAAAAACACTCTGAATTACAAAAATATGGTATAGAATGTGGAAGCAGTAGGATGGAGCACAGCTGCCAAGAAGCTTCTTGCTCCACAGACAAGTGAACATTCACTGACCTCTAAGCCATGAGAACGAGGGAGTTTTTGTTGTGGGAAACACATTTGCGTGGCAATGGCCACAAAATGGCACAGAGTGAGAAAATGGCAGCTTTTTAGATGATGTAAGAGTAAGTAGGAACAAAATACTTCTAATGCTTTCCTTCCTCTTTTTTACTCAGCAATTTTCTGGAAGGCAAACTTCCCTCTGACAAAGGCAAATTTCTTTTCTGACAAAATTATTGCTTCAAAGATAAGTTTGGTTTTTTTTCCCTTGGAACTTATGCATGGTTTTGTTGTTCTTATTAGACCTAATGAAGGATGAAACAAAAATCTCACTTCAAAGAGATATGACTTAGTGCTTCACTACTCAGACCCATCAGTAAATTCATAAACCATAACCTACTTCCTCCATTTCTCATCTTTCCTGCTTTTTGGATGATATTGCTGTTCATCTTATCTCCTTTCTTCAACCTTATTTTCCACTCAGAAATTTCTTGTGTATCTTAAAATTGATTCCATAAGTAGAGCTGAAGCAAGAATGGAAATGCTTTTCTGAATTTTTCATTTTCCAGAATAATCCATGTGCTGTAAAACTCAGACCTATCAGACTATTATTTCTCGAAATTAACAAGGAGACATGGAAAACAAAAATAAAATTTTTTGTAACAGCTCTTACTACTTTTTATGTTGGGTTCTATTAATTCTGATAAATAAATTTTCACATAGAATAACATAATTGAAATGGGTTGTCAGTGAACATATGCATATCCAGATTACTTAGTGAACATATGCAAGTCTCCTTTAAGTCTGGTTGGCTGGAATTCTACTAAAATTCTTGCACTTTTTGTAGAAATACTTCAGAAGACATGAAGGAAGAATATATAATTTTTTTTCATGCTTTACAGTCTCTTTACATGAGACTATCATGGGTCACATCCTAATAGAGACTTTCAACAAGTTCCACACCAATTCAAAAACTACTTCACTCTGTGGGGTATCTTAGGGTGATTTATTGCCTTCACAAACAATTATGATATAAATTTTGAAAATGTGAGTAGAAGCAAGTCCCATGATTTTAGGAATCTCTTTCTCAGCATCATAAAATGCAAATCTTCCTATTATAAAGTAATAGTGCCTATGCAAAGTTGGTTTGTATCATGAGATACATTTATCATAAAGGCAAATAAAAACAAAATAGAATAAATGAATAAATGAACTGGAATAAATGAACTTGCAGTACTCCTCATGATGTTTTTATATCATGCATAATTTTCATTCTTTAAAAATTGTTTTGCCAGCTCTATTGTATATCTTCATTACTTATTTTAATCCCGTGGTAGCCACTTTTTCTGCTATATTATATGAACATCCCCTTTTTAATGCAGGCACAGATTATTTGAAAAAAAATGTGTATTCTACCTGTGATAACCTTTCCAATAAACTATTAAAATCTAATCAAAGTTTTCATTTGAGAAACAAGTTACTAAAGAGTATAGGGAAAATGGCCGTCTCTCCTAAAGCTGAAAAAATTCAGAAAAAACAATGATACAAAGCTGCAAACAACCTGTCAAATTGTAGAAATATAAACAGAACAGGTAGAACTCAGAACTACACGAAAAGGAGTAGGGATAGCAAAGACAAGAGTTAAACACTACACATTTGAAAATTATCTTGAAAGTACATCCAAGATGTGTGGAGAGGAAATGAAACTCTGTAAATACATTCCTTAGTTAAAAGAAGTTGTTCAGACATGCAAATCTCCCAAATATTTTTTGGTTCTTAAAATGTTTTCCTGCAGCCAAGAAGATTTTCTATTTTTCTTAATGTCTTATTTGTCTTATATTTCAAAAGTTTTCTCACCTTTATTAAAAAACAATATTTTAAATAGGCCAAGAATATAAACCTCAGTATTCTCTACAACCATTTCAGTGTTTGATTGAATCTCTTGTTACTCTAGTGCTCTGCCTTTCTGGAGGAGTGCAGCAGGAGGGTTGTGCTTCCTTGGAATGGTGCTCACAGCACCACAGCTGCAGAGAACCAGGATGCACAGTGCAGAAATAACTCACTGGAAAGGTCTCTGCAAGAATGGGCATTAAAATTCATAAATTACCTAGACAGTGCACTCTTCTGCAGAAAACATAATAATAAAGTGAAGTGAGAGTCTGAGAGATCAGCTACTTTACCCAACCTCATCTAATACGCCCATCATTTCTCAATGCATTCTAACCTGCAGGTACAGCCCTAATCCTTTTTTATCATTGAAGCTTTCTACATCAGAGAGTGGTGAATATGTCCTTCAGGTTCATTTCTGTAGAAATACCATCTGCCTGATTATTCCCCAATTTATGTCTGTGCTGCTGGTTATTTCTCTTATTTTGGGAAATCATGCCAATTCCTGTTGTGTTCAAATGCTATTCAAGTGGTTCCAACTATAATAGTATCCTCAAAACCACTAATCTGTCTCTTTTTTGTGACATCTGTAGCTTTATAACAGGTCTGTTATCATCCAGTTGTGCCAGAGAAACTACTAAAGAAAAAATAATGCAGTACAATTGAGAAAGGAAAAAAAACCCAAAACCAACACCCAACCTTTAAATGTTTTAGGGTTTTTTGTTGTTTTTGTTTCAGTTTTAGTTTTGTTTGTTTGTGTGGTTTTGGTTTCTAGTTTTGGTTTTTGTTTTGTTTGGGTTTTGTTTGTTTGATTTTTTGGTGGTTTGGTTTGTTTGTTTGTTTTTATGAAGATCTGGGTTTTTATTCAGGAAAACAAATAAACTGTTTGAAGAGCACAGTGAAATGTGGACTTAGATAACTCAGGCTGGACCTACCTTCATCTGTAGATACAAAAACCCTACTAAATCTCATTTCCTTTAGAGGCTGGATACCAGAGTGTCTCAGATAAGAACTACAATTGCAATAGAAGAGTCTCTTTAAATCTCTGATATATCCAAACTTCCTTTTCTTTGGAATAAAGTAGCAGAATCTTTAGTGTCACTTAGCTTTGCTAGAGCATATTTGGCACAGGGGACTCATCACCTTTATTCTTCTGTAGGGTTTTCAGACAGTGAAGAATTAGAAGTATCTATTTTCATAATAGTATACTTTATTTTTCTAGTGGTGCACTATAAATTTTCCACTAATCCTCTAGCTTAGAAAATGAAATGCTAAAATGCATGGCCACTTTTCATTAAAGTGAAATACAGTTTTATATGAAGTTCATTTCTTAGATTTAATATGAGGAAAAGAAATTAGATCTGTCTCTCTGTCATCTTCCATTAATTCCATGTCATCTGAATTCACTGAAATTTTGTACCTATGTTTTATATCAATAAATTCCAAACCCTCTCTTTTTGATTTATCAGTTTTAGAGCTTTGGAAACTCCATTACTCCCTCAGTTAAACATGAATATGCTCATATATGTGCAGGGTCACTCAGCCTGTAAGAAAAATAAATAACTTTGCTCCTTTATTAGAGTCACCAGTGTGGGAGTACACAGACAATCGACCCACATGAAAAAGACCACATTTTTACACAGCCATTGAAGTAAGATTTCTGTCTGGAGATCCAATCCAAAGCTTTACATTGCATGTACTTGAGATCTGGCCTAAGAATCTAAAAGAGACTCTCTTCACATCTGTCTCTCTTTTTTTTTTTTAATGAAGAGTAAACTGAATAACTACCTTTTTTTAACCATATTATATGAATGAAATTTTCTGAACTACATTCCTTAACAGATTTAACAAAACAAAAAAAATTAATTATGACCTTGGCAGCTTTTATAATACAGATTTTCATAATCTCTTCATTTTATGGCTTTGTATCTTCTGAAATCTTGTAAGCATGCCAAAAATCAAGCTTTTATAATAGATATCTTTTATGACACACAGCAAAAAGCAGTCTAGATTTTCAGAGTTCAATTATGTGAATTTGTCTTAAAATTCAGAAGATAAAAGGGTATGAAAATTAGCATACACATCAAGTTCCTGCACTTCAAAAACACTACTTTTAGGAATAAGACCTGCATTAGACAGATAACAGGAAATTCATTTTGTGTCTTTGTTCCCAAAGATTTGGTCATTACATTTAGGAACCTGACAGACAGAAATACTGCTAAAGGATAATGAAAGGCAAAAGATTTTTTGCTGCAGTTTTGTGTGATGCAGAGAAGACTCACTGCTTTTCCAGGGATGAGGATCAGGGGGCAAACAAAAATCGATGGAAATGTCAATGGACCTCAACAGGAAGGAACAATAGGCTTTCAAATTAGAAACAGGATGAAAATGCTCATCACACCAGCTTCATTTCTGGCTATTGCACTGCATATTTTTTCTACCACTTTTTAAAGACTGGACATATTACAAAATGGAGGATTGTACCCCAAAGCATTTGCAGTAGCAAAGTCAGATAGGCTTGGGATTTCCTAAGATTAAATTCATCCAGAGAACCCAGAGCTTCTGGCTGAATAATGCTCCATTGTTGGTGGATTGACGTTACTAAGCTTTGCAGAAGCCTGCCAGCTCCCTAAAAAGGATGTGTTCAAAGAAAAACAAGTTTTAATTTCCACAAAGAACTTGTCGCAACATCTTTGTCTCTACTTCTATCAAACTTTCCCAGATGAAATTAATTCCGGACAAACAAAAATAAGCAAATTTATCTGACGGCTGCTGATAGTTACACACAATCTTCTGTTTGAGTTTTCACACAATGCTGAAAAATAAGGTATGCAATGTGGTTTTAAGAGCCTCACAAAAGGAAGAAGACACAGATGAGGATGTGGTTTTGACGCAACATTTTTCCAAGTCATTAATGCTACACATCTCCTACCCCACTGGTGTTTGAAGACAGTAATTTCCTGAGAGAGGGATGGCCTTTCTTTGGTCCTTGCACATTTCTTAGCATATAGTCAGGCACACACATTGTCCCCAGTGCATGTAAAATGTCTTAGATGTTAAAGCTAAGCTGGGTTTGCTGTCTTCAGGTAACTTATGGAACAAATGGACAACTCATTTTGTCTTTTGAGAGGTAAAAGATGAAACATTTCAGTTCCTTTAAGGGAAGAAGCTAAAATGGCTTTGCACTAAAGATAACCTTGTGTTACTTAAAAGGGACAAATTATTAGATACTTATACACAAGCAAAATTTGGATGTAAACTTTAGTAATTCTTTGAGCTTCTTATGATGCTCGTATCCTTTTCTGCCATCTGTGCCATTGGCATATTGTTTATAATCCTGATAAAATCTTTTGGGAAGTGACCTCATTGCTTGAAATTATAGTAACACCTGAGAAAATGTTTTTCATTTTATGTCAGTAAGACTGTGCTCTTGCTCATGTTGAAACCTTATCAGAGAACACTGAGAGAGTAATGAATCTGAGAGGGAAGAGAAACTCCCCTAAAATTTTTTGCTAAACACACTCAGAAATAAATTTATATTTACTAGGTGGAAGGCTAACTTACTGAATTTACATTAAGTTATTTTGAGAGTCTAAACTCTTAATGGTTACTTTGTAGTGAATAATTATGGCAGCCAAAGTTAAGCATGAAAGATTGCAAATCTAAAATTACAAGATCTAGCAGAGAAGATGTATCTGATGAGCTTGCCAAGAAGAAAACAACAATGAACGTTCTACTAATGTGTAACTGTGGTAGAATGGCACCAAGAAGACTGTGAGACAATAAAAGCATTCAAGGTTAATGATATGGTGCCAAGACAAGTGCTCTGCCTCATTTACATTGTCAGTCTAAGAAAATAGAAAGAAGTCAGCCTTGACTAATCAAAGCTGCGCCCAGAATCAGAGCCTGACATGAATCCTGCTTCAGACTTTCCAGGACACCCTATGACTTCCAGAGGAGAATGCAAGACACCTCCAGACCACAGGCACCTGTCAGAATTTCTTGTGCCCCGTCTAGTGTCTGTAAGCCTTGAACTGTGCAACCTCACTCTTTCCAAAATAAGATCAAACTGAGGCTTATTTTCTCTTGCTTGAGGCTGTTTTTCCTTGGTGTTTGGGATTATTAAAAACATTTCAACTTGTGGTCTACTTTTGTGGTTTTGTTTTCCTTTTGTTTTCTTTTGTTTTTTGTTCCTAAGACCAGTACTTTGTAGTGGTTCTTTAATCTCACTTGTCTGAAATTCATTCTTGGAGGAAATAGAGTCTATTTTAAATATAAGGTTAGATTAGAAAACATACTTTTAGATGAAAATTTCTATGTTAGTCACAGTACTGATTTCACAGCCTAAATTCTTCTCAGTGCAGCTCACAAGGACCACTGTCTCCCTCTCATATTAACCTGTGTTTGATTTGACTTGGTTACAGACTTCTTTGCTGGCCGGACAAGAGTGAAGACCACATCACCTGAAATGCAAAGCCTGCCCAACCAAAAGCGCACAGCAGAAAGTAGAACCAGGTGCCTTGAAATGGATCTGATCATTTGTGTGTGCAAGCAAAGAAACCTGGCACTTTAAGGCTGCAGTATTTGCTTGTTAAAATTTAAAACAAAACTGGTTGAACATTTCTGCCATTTGATTTAAAAGGAATGTGGAAATTTCAACCACTGCTTATCAGTTCTGCCACTTAATTTTTTCATTTTCATTTTAAATAAATACATCTGCCTTTTGGATAGTATCCTAGCATCTTATGGGAAAACATGGTTGTGTTCATGCTACAATTAATAGCAGTAGAACAGGCTCAGTTAAACTTAGTAAATAGAAAGCAAGAAAACTCTAATACAACTACACTCAACTCTAGAGCACATACTTAGATTTCACTTAAAAGTTCCTTGCAAATGTGTATTATAATCTTCAGGATGCTACTTCTCAATATCTTTCTTTTTCTCTTACTTTCTCACTTCTTACTTTTCCCTTCAGTTCAAAGTATTTCAGAGCATCAGAGGATTGCCTTGGATCTCACTGGTAGAAATTTTATAGCAGGCTGTGCACTGCATGTGCTGCTGCTAAAGGGCACTTGGAGGTGCTTGGAGGTGCACAGGCTGCTGGAAGAGCAGTGGAGGATGCAGTCACATCCATTATACTCGAGGTGAGAGCTTAATGGAAGAAACTGTATCTTCAAAACTGTTTGCAGGCTTTTCTGAGGAGAAATGCTATAGGAACATTACAAAGCAGACCCAGGGGCAAGAGGATATAATCCTCATGTTTGCTCCCTGGTCCTCTCTGGTAAGTGTAGTACATCCAGTTAAGAGCTACCCAGCAAAGTCACTAGAAGTCTAAAGACTCTAAACCCTAAAAAATCACTTTGGAACTGATTCAACGTAATGTCTTGCATGTGTGTGTGTGTGCATGTGTGCAATCTGATCTGAAACCAAATGACTAATATCTTAGAACAGGTTCATAAAACACCTGAAAATGGAACAATTTATTCTTTTTCCTATAAAAGGGGGAGCACTAAAAAAAATTGGTGATTGAGCTGACAGGGTGAATTCAAGGCATAACATCTCAATTCTTTCATTTTGTTTGTTGTGTTTGTCTCATAACAAACCATTGGGATGAGAAGTGAATCCATACATCCTTTTGTGCAGACTGTTCTGGCTGTTTGTGGCAGTGTTACAGAAATACCTATGCTTCAGAATTGTTGTCAGGTTGTCTTTTTTGGTTTTGTTTTTTTTTTCTGTAATTACACTCTCCCTCAAACACAGGTTTATTGCAAAGAGGAATTATCTTGTCTCCAATTTTTGCCTCCTAGGTAAAGGAAATAACTGACAATGAATCCCAGGCTTTTATACACCAACAGACCAGCATGCAAACAACAGGTGAGCAGTGCAAGCTGCAGGCAATGGAGAGGCAACTCCCATTGGATCTGAACCCCTCATTTCCTGTGTGTGACCAGAATCAAGAGCATTCAGAGCTGGGAGGATGAGAACTTTTTAAAGCTTTACAAGTTATATCTTTATCTCCTTTTTTTCCTCTGGATGTGATAAGTTGCCCAGCTATGAAACACTGGAAAAAAGAATAAAAGAAAATCAAATTTTAAAATGTTTTCCTTTTTTTTCTAGACTACAAGAGATGTATTTGTACTATGGCAACAAAGAGCACAGTTCTAGTCAACATCTGGAAGTTAAAATAAAAAGCACCTTGAGGCAACAATAGAACTTTTACTACTCTTGGCACTAAATATGTCATTTAATTTTTACTTATGGAGTCCTGCTGTTAATCTCCTGATTTATCTTCATCTTCCAATAGTCAATGGTTTAAAGTAGTATTTTTCACATAGCTTATTGAGTCAGCTTACTTAACTTGTTGCCTTGTAGAAAACTCCAATACTGTTACTTTTCTTGGCTGCATTTGAAATAAAAATAATATCTTACTTTTGCTTCTTTTTGTTTGTAGACAGTCAGAAAAATATACTAATTTGTTTATTTTCCTGTATTTCTTTGCTTCAGATCAACAGGACATATACAAAGGTATTAAGAATGAAAAGATAACTTTGGGAAATTCAAGCTTGCATAATTTGAGAATCTGGGAATTCCACGTTATTCCTTTTTAAGTTATAGGCATCCAACTACCTAAGAGAAAAAAAATTATATTATTAATTTGATTCTTTACGTTTCACCACAAATCTTTTCTGCTAGCTAATAAGGTTCTGCCTTTCTTCTGTGAAAGCCTGAGGCTTCTTCAATTTAAATTCTCATTTCAGTTCTTACTCCTCTTTCTTGCCCTCCATTAATCAAGATAATTACCATTAATGATAGTGTGCATGTGGGGGGGAAATAGACCTATCTATTGGATACAATTTTTTTTGATTGATGTTAAATAAAAAGTCATCAAAACACTGTTTCTGTTACAGCAGACAGATTTTTAAATTTTTCATTTATACAATCATACTCATCAAATGTCTGTCAAATTTTATAAGGAAAAATAGTCCAAAAAGTAACCAAAATAAAAGGCAGCTGCTATACAGCTGATATACACCAGATTTTGAGAAATACATGACACACACAGAGGCAAGCAAATCTCAGTCATCACTGTACAGTAATTTGAAAATCCATCTTTTCCTTTCCCTTATTTTATAGGGATTTTGTGTTTGAGTGATCTGCATTTCACATACAGCCTGAATGTTCATGTTTCCATACCATGGAAAGCAAATAGTAGGAGGGCTGCTGTGTGACTGACTCTTCTCCAAGGTATGAATCAGACTGGAGCATGCATCTAAGGTCTTTTTCATTTTTACTTTTTCCCCTTAAATGATTAGATGGAGTTCTGCATGAGTCTGTAAAGCCAGGAGCACTCTCACATTCATCAGTGTTAAGAGTGTAGTTTGCAAGACATCTTTGCATGAATCAACTGACCTTTGAGAGGCAAATCAAGTGCTAGTAATTCTCAGGCAGAGAACAGGTAACAAAAGAAAGGGCATGATGACATTGTTTGGATGCATGCTTTGCGCAGCTCTTGAAGGTACAGTTCTGATCCTTTTTGTCAGTGCAGAAGAAGTGAAAGAGTAGAAAAGAAAGCAAAATAAATAACCGGCTTACACTTGTCTGACTGCTGAGACTCAACCTGCTAACCCAGTGGAGAAATAACGCAGCAAAATGGAATGTCACTGAGCCATGTGGGAGGGAAGGGGAAGAAGGCTCGTTCTTTTACAACAATCAATAATTGTCTGTGTCAAATTTAAAGATTAAATTAGACATCCTTCTTCATTTTCATGAAGGTATTTAAGACTGATAAAAGCTTATGAAATTTTAGAATAACAGTACTTACCTTCAGCATTCTTTCCTACAACACAGCTGAGAGTAGGCAGAATCAGATTTTCATATCTGCTAGATCATTTGATGCCACTATGGCAGCATAAAAGAGATTGTAGAGCAGATGTAAATTACATTGGCACACGCATTAAGGTAAGGTTGGGATAATGTCAAGTGCCTTCAGTGTAAATGAAAGTACTCTTTTCAGCTATGGCTAGTAAGTGTATTCAATTATACTAGTCAAGCAGCACATTAAAGGGACAAGAACTCTCAGACATTATGGAATAAGCCAATGAGTAATAAAGGAGGCATGAAAAAAAATGGTTTGGGCAATTGAATGTTGTATTTGCATATATTTCTTCTAATTTCTATTTTTTGTTACATTTCTAGATAAAATTTTGTTGGCTACTTCTGGGATACTGGACTAGGTTCAAGTACTGTGTGGCAGATTTTGGTGAAGAAACATTAAGTAGAGCAGTATTTTTACATTTTGGAGAAGGTCATTAACTAATTTTTCCACTTTAGGGAGTCTTTCACAGAATCCTGTCTTGCTCATGTTAGCAAATTCACATCAAACCACATATTGAGCAGGAATTGCTTCAGATTGTTTTTTCTGAAATTTTGCTTTCTTCTTTCCTATAAAAATATTCTGTCACTTAGGAAAAATATTAATTAGACATTTTATTTATGAGTTGTATTTATAAGAGTTAAAACTTTCCAGAACTAATTGCTTGCATAAAAAAGTGATTAGAAGATATGTTGTCTGTAGATCAATGTGCTGCTTCAAACAATAATAATCCTTGGGTGGTAGACATGAACAAATCACAGCAAAATATATGACAGTAGAAACAATATTTCCTCAGGCATCCAGAGATGCTTTAAGATATTATATTTTTCAACAGGAAAGCCAGAAGTAACTCTAGAAGGCAAACAGCCTATTTTATGTAATTGGGAACTCCAGTATTTGGTCTCCTAGGTTTACAAAAAGAAATACCTTTTTATTTTGGACAGATGAGTCTGCATCCCTCCATATCCAGTTCTGGATGGCTTCTCCCCTACATACACACATGCATATATATCAATATATATGCATATATGTGTGTGTATGTGTATATTTTTTATTTATTTATTTAAATACATGTAAATATATATACTGATATATCATGTATATCATAGTATAGAGAGAGAGACAGGGAGATCTGTATAAGGGTATACAGGTACAAAGATGCTACCACTTCATAAATTAGGCTATTATGTTCCAGCCTAAGTCTGACAATTACTAAACCTCTAAACCTAATGTTAGGGTTCTGGGAAAAGAACTGTAAATAAGATAATGGCCTGTCTTAGGACTCTGACAGTTTTGACATTAAGCTAAAATAAGAAGACATGCACAATGGATGTTGCAGTGACCCAGTCCAGGCCTTTTACCCAGATTCTCCTCACTAATTTTAGCTGTCAAAAATTTAGATGCCTGATCTAAGCTAGCTGTCCAAGTGTCCTTTATTCAGCAGAGATAAAGGCACTTCTGCAGTGTGATTCATCTGGTTTGTTTTGCAGAAGTGCTTATTGCACCTGTGTTGGTCCAGCTTAGTTAACTGAGTTGTTAGAGTTTAAATAAACAATTTGACAGTGAACGTGGCAGGGGGGTCATACAAATTGTCACTGCTGGTCAGAGCCAATTCACAACACTGAAAGCAATTACGATCAAATAGGAGAAGTAATTTTTGAACAAACTCTGTGGGTCGCACGTGTGATGACACGAAATGAGGAAACCTGGTTTCTCACAGGTTTCTGCCAACAACGCATGAATACTGGCTGCAGCTCTTCTCACATATGGGATAGGTATAATGGATCCCCATGGATCTTCTGGAGCAGGGGATTATCATGGCACTTACGTCTGCAGGTAGATTTCCTGTGTTACCTTGGCTGCTGCATTTTTGTTAATTTGTTGCCCATTTGGGGTTATTTTACCCTGGCAAAATGAGGAAAAGTCGAGCTATGGGTTCAAATATTAGTGGGGGTATGGAAGAAGGAAAAGTACACGTACACATACATATACACACGAATGCTTGTCATGATCACAGAAATATTCTTTTTGTAACAGCTCAGATTTAGAGCAGTGGAGCACCTCTCCTACAAGGAAAGGCTGAGAGAACTGGACTTACTCAGCCTGGAAAAGGAAAGGTTTCAGGATGACCTAATTGTGGCCTTCTGGTACTTGAAAGGAGCTTTTAAGAAAGATGGAGAGGGACTCTACGAGAGCAGTTGGTGACAGGGCAAAGAGGAATAACTGAAAGGGCAGGGTTAGATTAGATATTAAGGAGAAATTCTCTACTATGAGCAAGGTGAAGTGTCAGAACAGGTTGCTCAGAGAAGTTGTGGATGCCCGACCCCTGAATTGCCCAAGGCCAGGCTGGATGGGGCTCTGAGTGACCTGTTCTAGTGGAAGGTTTTCCGTGTCTGTGGCAGAGGGGGTTGGAACTAGATGATCTTGTTCCTTCCAACTCAGGACATTCTATGATTCTCTGATTCTAAAAAAAAGAAAACAATAATTCTTCAAGAAAAATGAGATGCTCTAAAACCATGATCTAGTGTTTAATCATCTCTGTCTGCCCACTAATTAAAAATGCTTTGGCTGGCCTACTTTCAACTTCAAGTAAGGCAGATGTTAACTAGAAGCTATCATAATCTTAACCACAAGACCTCCAACACTGCTCAAATGGAAAAAAAAATTGCATAGTGATACCAAAAGCTATGAGTTTTGTGCAGAGAATGATGTAAAATATATAAATGAAGCAAGAAAAAAAAAAAGTAGGAAGGATTAAGGGCAGTCAGAAAAAGAAATTTCCAGTGATTAAAAAAAAAAAAGAACCAGAGAACTCGTAGCATCAGTGTGTCATTAGGTAGACATTGTGGCAACATCAGTAATCATTCAGAGAAGCTTATGTTCTGAATTTAAGAGTACAGAAATAATTTCTGTTGAAGAAGACTGATTAATAAATATGTGCTAATTAAAGTGTCATTCAGAATAGGGTGATCAATAAAGACACATGTTTCTAAACCAGCAGCTGTCTAGGAAGATCCTTGAGCTGACAGAAGACCAGCATTGCACCTCTAGTCAATAAAATTGAAAAACATATGTAAGAGTTGTTTAGTCCATCAGCCATGGTATCAGTCCTGGGAAAAGTGTAAAAATTACTGCTGCAAGTTTTAGGAAAAATGGGGCTGAGAGGACTGAGGAGTAAAGTATCTGAAGGCAAGTCTTGTATCTACAGACTCAGTAAAGCTTCTTCCTGGGATCTTATCCAGTCATAATCTTGCAAAAAAATATATATCTGTCCAAGTTCTTTCTAGGATAAATTGGATATTGGAAAGCTGATGTACCAGTTTTGGATTCCACAAAGGTCATGTACAGTAAAAAATATTAAATTAGAATTCCTGTAAGTGGGGTCAGTGGCCACCATTTCTTAGGCAAAATCCCAAAGCCAAAAAAGGCTGTTACCTAGACAAGATTTGAAAGGTTTAAAAAACCAACAGCTCATCATCAAAATAGCAAAAGACATAGGAAGAAATATTACATAGGCTCCAGTTATTTCTGCAAGTTTCATTCACTTTACAGACTATCTGAACTCCTCTTCAATATCAACCTCACAAGCTGACTTTGCTAGCAAAGTAAACACAATAAAAGAGCAGCCGGTATGTGCTTTCACAGTTTTAATGTTCTTCTCTCTACTGCTAGCGCAGTTACTTCTTGATGAGATTGCAAGTTTGGTTGATAAAAATAAGATTATTGATGTAGCAGACTTGCTCCTGCAAGGCTTTTGACTTAGTGTTGATGATATCTTGATTAATTATCCAGGGTGGTACTGTATCAACATGGCACTAATGAATTTAGGACAGATTAAATTACAAGTCCCCAGAGTAATTATAAATAAGAAATTATTACTGAGTGCTTGTGCTTCTTGTGATACCCTGCAGAGATTTTCGGCCTCTAATGTGTAATGATTTTATCTGTGTGCTGAAACAAAATCAAGTATTGGTGATGAAGTTCTCAGTTAAGATGGAAAATTAAGTGTTGAATTATAGGGTGTTTGATTATGAAGGTTATATGCATTCACAACAACTCTGTTTCTGCATGTGCTGTGGAATGCAGTCTATCAACAGCTAAAATCAGATGGAGTAGTGGGTTGCTCTGTGCAGATCTATACAGGATGGTTCAAAATCAGATTTCTGGTATGGTTGAGACAAAACAGTGAGGATTGTGCTTGAAGCTCTGAAGCTCATTTACATTCTTTTTGAGCACCGCAAATCCAGCTACAAAGAATAACAAATTGTTTTTTGCACAGTAAATTATCTGAAATAGCTCACTGCAGGCTGATGAATGCTGTGTCCAGCATGAAGAGGGCAAGGTGAAAGCACAGCAGAGGAAAGGGGTGCAGGGAAGAGCAGGACCGTGGTGACCAAAAATCACATCTCCTGTGAAACTGTCTTGTCACAGAAAGGTCCTCAAACATGAACTACATAACCTCATAATTCTATTTGATTTACTCATGGGGATAAATGCAAGCAATAAATGCATGCAGAACTAGCCTAGCTCTCACTTGAAAGCAAACTGGAGAGCATGGCTTCAGTCTGGAGTGCCAACACAAATAAGTCTCAAATGTCCTACAACACGGTGTCTTGGTTTGAAAAGACAGGTGTCTGCAGAGGAAGGCAGCAGCCTCTCCTGAAATGGAACATGCAGACCCTCTCCTTCTTAATTATCATAATTTTGAAATTTAAGGGCTTTTAGGCAAAGATATGGGAGTAAGAATAATAGTTCTTTATTAGGAAAAAATAAAATTAAAATAAGAATGCAGCAATACAAAACAACACCAACAGTCAGAATATGACTTAACACCCTGTTAGTGGCAGTCCCATTAAATGGTGGCTGCAGTCCTCCTGGAGTGACAGGTGTGGTTCTGTTGCAACAAGGAGCTCATAGAAAGGATGCTGTTTTCTTCTGAAGGTCCAGTGGTGGTGTAGATTGGGCGTGATCTTCCTTTGGGAATCTAGTGGGAAAAAGGCTGATCCTCTGGGAATCCAGTGGAAAAAGGCTGATTGAGGTGCTCCAAATCTCAGATTATATCCAGGTAGGAATGCTTGGCTCCCCCCGTGGGCAGAGCATCTCCCAGTGGGATGATGTCATTTTATCAGTCATGCAGTGACACTCGGTAGCCCATCAACAGAGGATATCTCCCTGGAGGGAGGATTGGTTGTGGAAGAGACAAAGAAAACTGCCCCACCTGGTTTTAACAGGAGGCCCAACAAACAGAAGTACCCCGCCTCTAACAGGTGACAATAGAATGCACACCCCCAGCCACATCTTGCATTTGTCACCCAAGACACACTGGTCTAATAGAAGATGACAGCAAAGTTCCAAGAGGTGTCTTCAGGGCTTGGAAATTTCTGCAGCATGGCTGCATTTGTTGCCCTGCTTGCAGCACAGGCGTGCAGGGCCTGCTGACATGACAGTGGGCCTAGTGCAGGGCTACAGCTGAACACACAGCTGAGATAATTAAGCTAAAGGACCTTAATTGTGATTATATTTAGAAACTAAGAGCACCTGTTGTTTTTAATTTTTTTCCATTTTCATATCATTTCAACTCTGTTGGTTCCATTGGAGCTATTCCCTTTGGAAAGAGATTGTGTGAAATGTGGTTCTAGTTCTGTCTCTTAGTGGAGAGAAGGTTAGTGAAAAGACCACATGAACAGTTTGCCTTTTGAGGAGGGATTCTTTTAAAGGAGAATGTCCCCATGAGAAAGCATTCCACAAAATACCATACCAGACTAGATCTGTATAGAATAAATCCTTTTGTGTGACTTTCAGTCTGAGAATACACAATTAATTTAGCTCACAGAGGCATTTGAAATTAAGCTCTCTCACTGTGATATTTTAATTATACCAATTAGTGAAGCAAAACTTCAACCTAAGCGATACTAAGATAGATGTAGAGAGTAAGATAAGAAGTGAGATTGCTATGGTTTAACTGGAAAATATTTCTCTGTGATGAAGAAAGTGTTTGAAAATGTATCTAATGTTATGTGTCTTCACAAAGCAGTGTGGATACTTTGCTGACTGTGAAGGAAATGGCAAAATATTTATACTTTCTGAATGAGAAACGCTGAAGTTAAGTGACACGTGTCTTCTTCAAGATAAATAACTTTTATTAATAAAGTTGAACTTCTCTCAGCAAATAATAGGAGATGTTAATTTTTGTTTTGGTGAGGCTTTTTTTGTCCCTTGTCCTTTGGACTTGCCTTAGTAACTCCATGGTGACTGGGGAGAAAAGCGAGAATTGTTAGAATTAATATTTAATGTGTTCAAAAAGTTAAAAGTTTTGTAACACAGCAATGAGTTACCTCAGAGCAATTTTTAGTATAATAGTGCCTAAGTTTTCTCTGCTTCTTTATATAGACTTTTTAAAATTTTTATTCACAAATCACCACAATAAGATTGTTCCATCATTTATGTTTTTAAAAAAGAATTAGATCATGCTTAGAAACTGTTAAAGGTACTTATAACAACCTGGACGGGCAACAACAAATATAAGCACATCTTTTTAACTGAAACATAAATAGGAATGGCATTTAATTTTTTATGGTGATATTTTTACTAAATTACAGGCATGCAGTTGGAAGCCTGAGCTTAGAAATAATTTTGTATTTCTAGGGCGAGATTCTCATAGTACCTACCTTTTGATACATTGTTTTGTTTATTTTGCTTTCATATTTTATTTCTCTTGGGCAAAATACATTGACAAATGAAAATCTTTCTTTACTCATAACTAATCCTAAGTGGTATGAAATAGTCTTGTTTAAAGCAGAAAATATTAACTGAAACGCTCATTGCCTGAAGTCCTGCACTGTGTTCCCACAGGTCAGCTATGAGATGGGCTGGTCCAAACTTCCTGCTTTATCCTTTTTGAAAGAGAGGATCTCTCCTCTCCTCTCCCTCTCCTCTCCTCCCCTCCCTTCCCCTCCCCTTCTCCCTCCCATCCATCCCCAGAAGGTTCCTGATGGCAGGGAGCAGGTCTCACTTGCCAACCTGGCACATGTGTTTATTTTCTGGCTTACTGGAACTAAGCCCAAAGGTTCCTGCTCACATTTTACATTTGAGGTGTAGCCAGGGTAAGATGGCAACTGTTCACTGTGCTTTACAGCGCTTTTTTGTCTGGTGTGAATAATCCTCTGTTGTTTATTGAGCTAATTTGAAAGAAAGCAAAAGGACAAAGCAGATTCTGGCTTCTTGCCAGAGGAGTGTTTAAAGAAGTCTGTGACTGTAAATCTGTACCAGATAGAGTCTGTGATTCTTTGATATAAAAATGAAAGCAGAAAACTTAAAGCAGGACCATGCTGGTTATACAAGCAATAAACATGCCCCACTGGGATTACAAATGCCTACTACCACCAGCTTGAGCTTTTGTGCTGACAAAAAGGGAACTAAAGCTTTAGAATTTGATTTCAAACAACAACATTTTGTACTGACTATAATGTCACCATACCAGAAATAATTAAGTAGTTGGAATTAATTTCCAATTCCAAATTTTAAAAATTAATCTATTAGCATAAAAATGAGCAAGAAATTGCATTAATTTTTATTAAAGGTATTGATCAATATTATTATAGAAAAAAAATCTCAAAGTATGAATTGATTTTTTTCCTTTTTCACTGGAACAGTAGAAGTTCTTAATGGTAGCCTGGTATTTGTTCCATACAACATAGCTACTAATATAACCTCTTACATTCATGCCTCCTTCTCCTACAATTACACTTCAGAAAAGAGAAAGGTGGTTTAATTCAAGAGATAACAATGCATTATCCCTGAAAGAGGAAATACTGAGCCTGATCTTGCCTTGCCTTCTTCTTTTATCTATGTGTATTTGCACAGATTATAGCCACTTGTCTTCAAAGCTATAAAAATGACTACACAGAAGACAGGACTCTCTTGGCTCTGTATCCGGGGGTTTCAGAGAGACATAAATTCAGGGGTAGTTTCCTTTGGTGCTGTAAAGGAAAACGTCTTTGTTTCCTGTCTGCCATGTAACTGAAAGAATGGCTGTTTTCCTAATATTCCACAAGTAGCTATCAGAACAGTACTATAATACCTTGTAGGTAAACCTACTTCCTCTTTCTATGTGGTAACCACACCAATTCTTATGGAGCTTCTATGTAAGAGATGTCTTCTTTACTTTTTTTGGCCACAACATCATTTCTTTAGTTCTTAAACTCTGCGAATCAAAGATATCACTTACTAAAAATGATGTAAAACAAACACATTTCTGTTTTTCCCACTCACCAGTGATCACAAATCTACCGTCCCACTTGTTCCTTTTTCTGGCAATAACAGACCATGCTGGAGAAATCAACATGTGTAATACATAACTGAAATATACCACAGCTCTGGGTTATGATGTGTTTGGACGGATCAAGTGGATATTCAAATTTTTCACCCAAGCTGCCTGTATCTAACCAGGTATCTGGTCATTTAAACTACAGCCCAGCACAACTGGAGCTTCTCTTCAGTCCTCAGCTACAAAAGCAACCTTCACTGCCATCAAACCTCTAACTGGCCTGGGCTCAAAAAGGTGGTTTCTGCAAAAAAAGGGGAGGATGGCAAATTCAAAACTCACTCCTGGACTTTTCAGCTAACGAATTATTCAGGTTACATGGAGGAGAATAACACATTGTGCCATTGCAGCTCTCTGTTGCTTTGACACTTCACATTTTAAATAGTGTTCTCTTGGAGCTTGACACATGAACAAAAAGCCCATAGCAGGAATCAAACTAAAATGGTGCAGGGAACAGATTAAACAGTCCTAGCCTCTAAACACCTTGAAACAAAATTACTGAGTACTGCAGCATGAGGCCAAGAGAAAGGCGAGGGCTGTTATCCTGGCTCAGGGGCTGACTGGCAGGGAAGCAGGAATAAAGGACTGCACTCAGGCTGCCTCATTAATGAGAGCAATGGGGCAACAGCAGAGAATAATACCAGCTGCTAATTTTGTTCACATCTGTTGGCAAAAAGAGGCAATAGGAGATGGATGGGGCCAGCTCAGTCATTAACATCAATTGTATTATCTCCCCTAATGAGAGGAAATACTGGAAAGGTCAGCCAGAAATCCTGTTACCACACTCATGGCTCACACTACTCCCCTCAAACAACCTCCTGCACTTAAACTGCATCAACCTCAACCTTCCTTGCTGCCCTCCTGGCCTTTACCCAGCAACATTCTTCTCATTTTGTGTTTATCCAGAAACACCTGCCATGTCCACAAATGGCTTAGTCAGAATTTCCCTAGTTCCTTTTGATCTCCCGTGAGAGACAGCACACAGGTGACGCCCTTTCCCAGTTCAGTTCTTTTTTGTCTCCACTAAGACATCATCCTGAGGGGTTCAGTGGGTCTGAGCACAGACATGCACAGTGTTCAGCTCTCGGTCCTCTGGTTCAAGCAAGTAGGTGGTGACCCTGTCCAGAAGGCTGTTTCTCAGGTGGAGTGGGTGGGGATGAACAAAACACTTGTCAGGAAGAGTCTGGGGAGAATTTACTGGCATTGCAGCAGCAGTAACACGTTTGCTCCCCAAAGTCCTGTCAAATAACATTCTTATGAAGGACATTTGTTCTGACATGTGGCACAAGCACTGCAGCTGAGTAATGGCCCATGGGACAGATTAGTTCCATATTTTCAGTTTGGTTGTGTTCTTCCTCCATATACTATTGTGATATTACTGACCACAGATTCTTGTAACAACTGCCTTTGTGTCTCAATTCCTGCAGTTTTCTGCCATATTTTCCAGGATAATTTGCACTGCAAAACCAGAACCCTGTGAGACATGAATTTCAATCCACAGTCTGTTAAATGCTACTAAATTATTTTAGAGTAAACTTAATGTGATTTCATTGATGTATTCCAGGACGGAAGGAATCTGGGGGATGGAAGAGATGAAAAGACAGTCTCGCATGATGAGAATGAAAGGAATAAAATTTGATGTAGCAAAGAACTGTGAGGAAGGGTAAATCTGTGAAAGCAAAATGTTTTAACTGAACATCAGACTTTCAGCCTCATTTTACGTAGCTTGAATGTTAGCTGCAGTTGCAAAACATCAGATACTAAACAAAATTTAACTCCTTTTACTAAACAAACCCTAATTGGAGATAGGAGGCTTGTTCCTTTCCAGCCAACCTAAATACATGATACCACAAAAATGGGGGAAGGAGATGCTGGTGCTCCCCCCTACACTTTGGTGTTATGTCCCCTCACTTGCTCTTATTTCAATTAAAGACTTTGAGTTAGCTGTGCAAGGACTGGAAGCAAATTTTATGCACAAAAGAAGGATTTATGTTCAATCAGAGTGATTAAATGATCAAACTCATAAGGCTCAGCCATCACATGTGAATATAGAGTCACAGCCAGGAAAAGGGTAAAATCATTGGTAGCAGCATGGTTTTAGACCAGCTTAGACTGTCTAAAAAATATGCCTTCCATGCTCATACCCAGAATGTAATGCACAGAGGACACAGAAAGAAATGTAAATTTCACAGCAAGGGGTATTTTCATCTGAAAACAAGTATTAATTACATTGATTTCCAAACCATGTGAGTCATCTCCTGTTGGGCAACGTCTTCACCAGGTCACTGACCATTAGTGCAGCCTTCTTGTGAGCTGCAATCTGGGACAGTTGGTTTGGTCAGAGAGCCTGGGAGGATGAGCTTCCTAGTCCAGAACCTGACTGGGCGCACCAGAACAAGCAAAACTTGTTGGAAGTGAAAACTGGGGCAGGCAACAAGCAGTCTGTATTTCCATGAGATAACAGGAATAGATAGCAGACCCAAATCTCTGGCAAATAAATTAATTGAATCTATTTATTTATTCAAAACTTTGTGCAAATAGCTGTTCCTTATTTGTTTCTGTAACTGTCTTCAAAGCAAATGGATCTGGGTCTCTCAGATAATAGATAAATGAGTGCAAATTTATCATCTCCTCTGTGTATTTAAAAAAACAGTACTATGAATAATAAATTCAGCAATTACATATACAGAATCTTATTGTCCCATTTGCATTCACCATAAAATTGCAACAGCAAAAGCAATTTCAGTCATGTGGCAGGTTAACAATTCCTATTTCCAGACATGTGTCTCCAAATTTATCAAAAATAAATTATGATCTGGAACAGGAAAAACCAAACATGGGGAAAGCCCCAGTCCAATGTCTTTATTTTTATTAAACCAAATGTATTGCAGAAATTAACTCAGTTTGCCTTATGCATCTCATTAATTAACTTTTTGAATAATCTTTAATTTCATTCTTGTTAGTCACTGCTATTAGTTTTGATGTGTTTTGAGCTTGGATATGCTCTGATTCTATTTTTCTTTTCATTTCTGTTTTATTTAGACAGAGACCAAAGTCTCTAGAAGTTAATTTTCCTCCCTGTAACCTTTGTGGGTTTGTTGCTTAACTTACCTTTGAGAGCTCCTTAACATTTTCTGTATGTTTTATTTGTACAAAAATATTTTCCTAGGGCTAGTAGTACCTCAGGTTAACTTTCTTAACTTTCTCTGAATTTTGTGCTCCATTTTCCAGAAATTGCACCAAAAAAAAGGGTAACTGGAAAGGAGCAGCTAGCATAGACAGTTGAACTACAGTTTTGCTTAAAACTAGTTTGTAGGAGTAGATGGTGAGAGCTCATTCTTCTCTGTTGGATCCCAAGAGGTTGATCTCATTGCTTGTTGCCTAACTTTAGACATCTAAATGATCATTTTCAAATAAATTTAGAATTCTATAGAAACCACTAAAATTTCAGAGACACTGAGAAAGAGAAGGGATTTTCAGAAAACCTGGTTCCCACCACTGCTAGTTATTTTAAAGTGTTGAATGTCAAAAAGAACCCAGCCTTAAGACATTTTTTGTTTGTCTTCCAAAAAAAGAGATTTCTATTCTACCAGTTTGTCTTAAGCTTACTGTCCCACTCCCCTCTATTCTGTTCATGTTATTACTGTCTTTGAATTTGAGTAAAGGAACCTCAGTCTCTAGAGAGCATAGGGTGTAGAGTAGATTAAGGAGATTATTTTAAGCCAAATCTCAGCAGTAACTGCATTTGGATTGTTGCCATCCATGAAATTGAATAAAAAACATCCTGGCTTCTGGCCCCACCATTGCCAGCTATTTTCTGGGGGACTCAAAGGCTTGAAATTATAAATGGAGTTAAAAGAAGTGAGCTGGAAATGACTCAAGGTTCTGCAAGCATTTATAACCTTAGCTATCACCTGTGGCCGTTGTATGAGATGTGAGTTTCTTGACTCAGAGACCTACCAGTAGCAGATTTGTAAAATAAACTCATCAGGGTTTTGATTCAACTCTGGATTAGCAGCCAATTTAGGAGAGCTACTGGAACTGGAATTTTGTGACTCATCATCATCATTTATTGTCTAAGAAAGATCCAAATTTTATGTTTGTCACAATTAATAGTCAATACTTTCCTGCTTTTTTCTTCCTTCAAAAATCATAAACTCCAAGCAGCTGAGGCTGTTGTTGTTTATCTTGTTGATGTCATCATCACACTTTCTCAGGAAAGGTGAACAACGACCATCTGTAGCCCCTGTGTTCCTTAGCACACTCATCAAGAGGAGCCTGGGATGACCAGCAGCAGCAGCCACCACCCTGAGAGCTGTGCTGAGTTTCTCTGGAGTGCTGCAGTGTGTTGAGGACAGCAGCGAAGGCATTCTGAGGTTTCAGTCCCATGTCAGCTGTGACCAGTCAGCAGAAGCTCTCTAACCAGAGCTCGTACTCGTGAGGCAGCTGGCAATCAACCACATGTGAAATTAACCTGGAGAGAATAATCCTTTATTTGCTGAAGAGAGGAGAGCATCCAAAGGCAAGGCTAGCCTGCCAAGGATATTTCCCTGTGATGCTGCTGCAGCTGCCAATTCAAGGACAGCAGGGTGGCAGCAGCAGCTGCAGCAGCATCATTGCCCCTGCTGCCCTGTACCCCATCCTTCCTGGGGAGTGCTCAACACAGACAGGGTGACTGGCAACCTGGAGAGCCCAGATGGAGGAATGGCAACCTCCTGCTGCTGCTGTGGAGCCTGCTGCTATCACCATGACAAGCCATGGTGTGCTTTTGTGTCTGTGCATTAGAGCTATTGTAGCTTTTCCTTTCCCCTTGCACGGGCACACTTACAGCCAGCAAAGCTGCAAGTTTGAAAATTGTGTTCCCACGGTGACCAGTGCCATGCTGATGATGTGGTCCAGAGTAATCAATCAGATCAGTGATCTGCACTTTGCTATTTCCCAAGAAATGCTCAGGACACTGCATGCTGAGTGGAGAAATGATGGTCTTTTTTCCTTAACAGTTTGTGTTGACTTTGGGCTGCTTAGGGGCTGTAAATTCCTGCTGAGGGTGACATCTACTGCGGAGTTTGCAAAGCTCTCAGCCATTGCCATATGTCACACACGCCTGTCTCTCCTGACTAACCAACTGGACTTGCTTCTGCTCTTGCAGTGCTTCCTCCTACCCTGATTACCTCTACTGTCAAATTCAATTAATTGTCCTAACTAAGGGTCCTTTGTTCTTATATTCATCGACAGCTTGGCTAAAATAATTGTTATCAAGCATGCATTAATGAAGGGATCTATCCACGGGGAATAAAAAAAAATTACAACATGGTGCTTTCCTATTGCCTAAAGTCTTAATGTCCTCAGTAACACCCAGAACAAGAATCCTAATTTGTGGTATAGGGGACACACTAACTAACTTATTTTTCCTTGTTTACATTTTAGTATATTTTTATTTTCTTTCAATAAGTACAACTGATTAATTGGATCCTACTGCTTGTTTTAGCAATGAAAATTATTAAAATAAGAAGATAATTTGGCTTGTTCTTTGTGTCCCTGGACATTTTTATGCCTGGATGACAGCAACCAACCACTGACTACTGCAGTAGTATGGATATTTCGTAGAAGCACCTGCTACAGAAAATGAACATAAATGCCATGATTTGTTGCCATACCAGCTGATCAAGCAAATGTAGGCTGTTTATCAGATAGCTGGAGGATGACAGAGATAAAACTATCAACCTCCAGTAAGGATACTGAATATAGCCTATTGTGCTGCTCAAGGGCTATAAAATCTGGAAATTCTCCCCTGTTATCAATTATACACATATATGCAATACAATCTTCTTCAGTGTCTATTTAAAAAAATTCAAAGTTAATTTCCTGGAACCAGGAAATAAAAACTTGGAGGAGGTAATTTATTTTGGGTCTTTTTTTGGGTTTTTTTTCTGGCAGAGCTAAACTCTGCCAGAGTGCTCTGATTTTCCCACCTGTGCTGCTGTCCAGTCCTGCGGGTCAGCCTTTTGACCCTTCAGAAGTTCCTCCTTTGGTAGCAAACATGTTTAGTGTCAGCAAGAGATAGCTACAGCTACGATATTTTTCTCCTCCTCCCCTCATGGTTTATGAGCTCAAAGGAAGGATCAGAAAACACCCAAAATTCAGAGCGACTTTGGAGGGCACTTTTCCGTTCATGTGCTGCTGTTACACGCTCTCTGCAACCATGAGAGGCTGAACACTTGTATTAGGGTTGGTTCAATACGCTGGGTGTGTTTATTTCAGTTTGCTGTCATGGTCATTGTTTCCTCCCCTCTCCAAATGATGCTTGTTTTTCATTCATTTCTGCCAAGGCAGGTTTTCCTTCCCAACACAGCTCCAACATTTAAACCAATGCCTGTAGGGCTGCCTGGCACTCCTAGCTCACCTTTCCAATTATGAAATATTTCCATTCCATTTTTCCATAACAAGACTGTAGCTGCAAACATTTTTCCAAGTAGCCCTACACACTAATGGCATTTAAATAGCAGTAATACAGTCATGGTATATGCTTGTTTTTGAAATATTAGGTACTAACACTTTTTGCTACAAATATATTAATTTCTCTATTTTCTGTATAGTAATTATGAGGCTACACAGCAGATGAAAGTTACCTGGTTTTCATTTCAAAAAGCACTAATTTCTACATGAAATGGCAAATTATGAGGGTCCATTTCAGAAGATTGCTGATGACTAATTATTAAATTGACTTTCTGGTATATATTTATTTTTCAAAAACTCCTGGTTTAAATGCCATCCTGATGTTTTACTGGTGTTGTAGACACTCAATTTAAATAACTGGAACTACTCTATCCTCAAAAGGATAGCCTGATACCCAAAATGCACATTGAAAGGAGAGGGGCTCTTTGACATCTTTGGATAGATCAGTTGTACATCAGAAAGAATTGGCTGAAACATATTGAAAATAATTACTTCATAGCAATTAAGTAAGGTATGCAAAATACTTAGGGGTTATTGATATCTGCAAAATCTTATGAGAGTGGCTGAGGGAGCTGGGGATGTCCAGCCTGGAGAAAAGGAGGCTCAGGGAGGACCTTATCACACTCTACAGCTGCCTGAGAGGAGGGTGTGGCCAGGTGGAGGTCAGTCTCTCCTCCCAAATAACAAGAGATGGGACAAGAAGAAACAGCCTCCAGATGCATCAGGTGAGGTTTAGGTTGGACATTAGGAAAAATTTCTTCATAGAAAGGGTTGTCAAGTGTTGGGACAGGCTGCCCGAGGCAGAGTCAGCATTCCTGGTGATATTTAAAAGATGTGTAGATGTAGCGCTTAGGGACATGGTTAAGTGGTGAACACTGCTGTCTTAGGTTAACGATTAGATTTTATTATCTAACAGACCTTTTCTAACCTAAATGATTCTATGATTGCATTTCCTCTCCAATGTGTATGCAGACCTTTCAGCACTCCTGAGAGCCTCTGAGTTTGTCTTGCCAATGTAGCTGAGGGAGGTGAATTCAATCACAGAAAAATGGGCCATGTGTGACCGGGCAAAAAGTCTGTCTCATTGCAATGGTAATAGCAAGGCATCCAGCGATGCCATGAGGAAAATTACTTACAGGCTCCACTCTGTTATCTCAGAGAGTAAGTTTTGGAGCAGAACAAGGCTCATATTTGTCATCTGATATGAACACAGTGCGTGTTTTCCTCTTCTAGCAAAGGAGAAGTCAGAGTCCCCCCAGCCACCAGGCTATGGCTCTGCCTCTGACACTGACTCACTAACCATGACCATCAGCCCTCAACCCTGCTTCGCCACTGCTTGTCAGTGCGACACACACTCTAGTAATACCATGGAGATTGTAACAGTGAGCCCCCTGAGCGGGGAATAATGAGCCTTGACTCCATGATTGCAGAAGGCTGAACAAAATGCTTTACTAAGCTATACTGTATTATACTACATACTACACTAATACTATACCAACTTTAGTAAAGAAAAACCCGTAACCCCTTACAGACAGTCACCACCTAGCTTTGACCAAATTGGTCAATCAATCCAAAACACCATCACCAGTGTCCAATCAACAAATCCCTTTGGGTAAACAATCTCCATAATGCATTCCACATGTGCCAAACAACAGATGCAGCATGTGAAGATAAGAATTGTTTTTCTTCTGTGTCTGACCTTTCTCACAGACTTTCAGCTTCCCAGGAAGCCGAGAGAGATCCTGGGAGAGAGAATTAAGTCTCTCTCTGCTCAAAGAATATGTGAATACTACACATGGATACAGATTAATGTACTGAATTTACTGCTTTAAAATTCTGCCTCCTTTTTGATGGACGCAATGGAGTCTTTCACACCTTCCCTTGCAGATGCATTACTGTGACAATACATCTCATATATTAAGATCCTGAATAGCTCCATATGCTATATCCCCCATAGAGGTGTGCAAGACTGAAATAGTTAATGGCTTAAACATTCCCAAAGTAATTGAAGAACAATGGGTCTTGCCCAAAGACCTTTCACTCTGGTGGTCCCACAGCCCCAGTGGCCTCAGCCTGGTCAGGTCAGGTGAGCAGCGGAGAGGGAGTCCTTAGAGAAGCTGTTGGGGAATTTCAGAAGTACAAGCCTGTATTGGGTTTGCATGGGAAGGTTTTGGCAGCAGGGCAGCTACAGGAGTGGCTTCTGTGAGAAGCTGCCAGAAGGTTTCCCATGTCCAACAGAGCCAGCGCCAGTCAGCTCCAAGAAAGACCCACCATTGTCCAAGGCTGAGTGAAGCAGTGACAGTGGGGGCATCTTTAGGATAATAGATTTAAGAAAGGGGAAATAGTTGCTGGAAAACAGCAGTACAACCAGAGACAGAAGTGAGAATAATTGAGAGAAACATCTCAGCAGACAAAGAGGGAGGGCCAAGAGGTTCTCCAGGTGCTGGAGCAGAGATTCCCCTGCAACCTGTGGTGAAGACCATGCTGAGGCAGCTGCACCCCTGAAGGGAGGGGGATGTGAAGGACCCCATACTGGAGCAGGTGGATGCATGAAGGAGGCTGTGACCCTCTTGGAAGCCTACATGTAGCAGGCTTCCTGTGGCCCCTTGGAATGAGGAGCTGCATTAGGGCAGCCAGTTCCTTTGACTGTAACACATGAAGGGACCCAAACTGGAGCAGTTTGTGAAGAACTGTAGCCCTTGGGAAAGACTCACACTGGAGAAGCTGTGGAGATCTATCTCCAGTGGGAGGAACCCCACACTGGAGCAGGGGAGGAGTGTGAGGAGTCCTCCCTCTGAAGAGGAAGGTGTAGCAGAGAAAATGTGTGATAAACTGACTGCAGCCTCCATTCCCTGTGCCCCTGCACCACTGACAGGAAGGCGGGATGGAACTCGGGAGCAACGGAAAGAAGGGAAATGTAGGATTAAGAGGGTTTAAGATTTGGGGTTTTATCCCATTATCCTACTCTCATTTGACTGGTAATAAATGAAACTAATTTTTCCAAGTGAAGTCTGTTTTGCCTGTTCTGACAGTAACCAGTGAGCAATCTCTCCCTGTCCTTATCTTGATCCATGAGCATTTTATATTTTCCTTATATTTTATAACCTGAAAGTTATATTTTCCTTCCCCTGTCCTTTTGAGATAAGACAAGTGATAGAATGGCTTTGCTGGGAGCCTGGAGTCCAGCCAGGATTAACCCTTCACAGAGCTGATTGCCAGGGAAGCTGTGGAGGGGTATTCCTTCTGGCTACAAGTTATGTCAGCTGTTTAATCAGCTAGTCCTTAATTAGGTTCATCTTTTGAAGCAGTCACATGAAACTGGGCAAAATAATTTCAGAAATTACTGTACAGTAAAAATAATGAGACATATTTTACTATTTCTTCTTATAACATTGCAACTATCATTTTGTTACAACATATGGTGATAACACTATCCTAACTGTGTGTTATTATGCTTAGGGTCTATCAGGCTTTGTGGAGAAGAGAAAAAATGAGGAGCAACTGCCCATCCTTAGCAAAAGAGCCATTCCTTCATCAGAATACAAATCCCAAAGTTGCAGTTTTTAATCCATAATCCATTTAATCACTTATCTGCAAATATTGGGGTTTACCTAGTGAAATACAGAATAAATCTTTTTCTTGAAAAAATGATTCACGTAAATCTTCCATGTATTGACATCAGGATCACTATTGTCATCAAATAGTAACTGTGAAGGCACCTTTTATGTCTAACAGGACTCTTGGTGTTGAAATACAATAATTACCTGGTTTGCATGTGTTTCAAACCTGACACAAATACTCAGCAGTGTGATATATATATTGCCTACATACGTTGATAAGGACTTCCCTACCTCATACATCCAAGACTCCAAACAGTCTTACATGTTTTTAGAAAACAAAAAGTTAAGCCTCTGAAGTCCTAAAATCCATTTCCATATGCATTGAGACTAAATGCTTGGAAAACAGCAGCAAATATCATAGCACTGTTATTTATTATTTTAACTTCCATGCTGGCCACACTTTAGGAGTTGACATGTGACAAAGCTAGAAAGTAGAAAAGCTCTGTCTTCTTTCCCAGTGATATAAAGTTTCTGGCTGCCATTTAAATCCATTCACATTCTTATCATCGTGCCCCAATGCAATCAGTCTCTACACAGCATGCAGGATGAAGCAGTTTTAGTCCACATGCTGCTGACTGCTCTGGCATGGTTAGACATATGATTTAGGCTGCAGGACATATTACTGTAACAGCAGGCAGCTAGCATCCACTTGCATCTGTGGAGTCTTCTTATAAATAAATTCTAAGTAAAACTCTGCATCAACAACTATTTTAAACAGGAAACTTTTAATATTAAAATGAACATTAGGAAGAATTTATCTCCCTGTCTTTTTCTCTCCCTATACATGCACACCGTGAACTAGGAAATGCAGATGGGTGAGGGTCATTAATTTTAAACAAATATTGTCAGAGGCTAAAGACAGCCCATTTTGTGCTGCAAATGTGACAGAGAACTGGAGTCCTTCCTTATGATGGGAAGACCTATCTATCTTGGTGCAGTTCATGCTTTTAAATTTGCAGTTTAGTGGCAAGATTCAGCGTCTGCTTTCTGATTTTTCAAATGAAAGACATAAACTGAAATTGTAATTTCCCAGTGAGAGACTTAAAAGTGGAGGAGATATGGCAGCTGCAAGCAGCTGTTTTGAAGTGTCCTCAGAAGAAAGGGTGGTTTCCCATCAGACTTTTATAATCTGAATCCACGGAGATGAACATTCAGAGGAGTGAGTTTCAGAGCATTCTCAGATGGACCACAGTGTGTGTACACACGCACACCAAGCACTGTACATTTAGAAACAGAAACATTTTGTTTTAGTGAAATGGAAGAGCAGATTAACATAGGAATGGCCCTGAAAAATATGCAACTACATATTCTAATGCTAATAACTAGAAAATACCTAGTCTGCAGGCAGTAATGAAAGGGAGAAGTCAAGATCAGATTAAATTGAATGAGCAGTATCATAAAAAAAGAAAGGAAGTTTTGTTGGATGAGTTCTCCAAACTAAAGCAGGACTCTGGAAAGGCTCCTAGAAAAGTAATGATTTACTAAGTAAGACTGAGAAATCCATCAGGTGCCTGTTGAATGGAGGGTGCATTTTTTCTGCTCTTCTGCACTGAAAGTTTGTTAATGAGCTCCCACAATATTTTGAGACCCATAAAACCAGATACTTGCAAGTGAGGAAATAAGTGAGCTCTGGGATGAGCTCTACAGGGTGAGAAGAAAGTCTGTCATTTATTTCATGTACAAGGGGTAAGCATATTTTGAAGCCTTTCCCATGAAGTATGTGCTCACAAGACTACCTACCCATAACCAAAGATTCAAGTTTGCCCTGTGCCCTGAAAAAATATCTTCTAGTCCCAGGGATTTGAAAGAGAACAATAACTTCAGTAGCACTAAAGATTGGATATCCGTGAAAATAAGCATAATGTTAAAAAGCACTAGTTTCTAGTTGGTGTAAGCCTTATTAACTTGGCATTCACCAAGGACAAACAAGAACAGTGTCAAATTTGTTTTCCTGCCAATCTTTCTTTTGTGGTTTTAGTCATATTGTAAAAAGTTGTTAGCAAATGCCACTGTATTGTAACATATCATAATAAAGCATAAACTAAATAGGTTCTTACAGAGCACTCTATTCAGTCTATACAGAATCTGAAAATTTTAATGTAATGTAACTGCACACTTTTTCAAGAAATGGTGTATCACAAAATCCTCTCATATTTGGTTCTGGCAATACATGGTAGAGTTGCTTATCAAAGCCCTGGGTTATTTACATACAAAATATTATTTGGGATTTTCAAGGGACATTGATCTTCTCTGTCACTGGAGGGTTTAAATAATGAATTAATGCTGCCCTCTGCAGTTATTTTGGAGTCAGAACCTCTTTCTACTGCTCAGACATCAGTGGTAACAATGCTGTGGTTACTACAATGGTCTAAGGATATAATAAAAGCATTTCTTGAATTAAACTATTGTAGCTTGGAGAAAAACCCCAATCATTTATGAGGTTTGAGGATGAGGAAGCATTTCTTCTCAGGCTACGAGAAAGGTTGCTGTGCTGAAAGCTCCTGTGTTTCTTCCAACCTGTATGACTAAAATTAATTCAAGATATCACCACTCCCTACAAACTTTTCCCACCTGAGTAACTGAAAGAAAACACAGATCACATGTTGAGTAAACGTGTAAGGACATCCAGCTCTTCTGTGTAGCTTTCTGAGAGAGTCCATCTAAGTATTTTGTCTAAATATAAAATATCCTGAATGGGAAGGGACCCAAAAGAATCATTGAGTATAAAGAGTCACTCAAACATGGAAGACTGAACACTTCTTGTAAAAAAGAATGATAAAATTTAGGGGGAAATGGTAAGCATTCAGGTCATTTTACAAGGAAGATGCATACTTTATAAAGCGGTGCAAGAAATAGCAAAAGCAGTCATGTTGATGTTGATGTCACCACAGAATCAGGTACTGCTCCTCATGCCTGTCATTTAGGTCTGCAACCTTCTAGAAATATGGATTTATAACCATAAATCTGCTGATGTAGATTAAATCTTACACAGTACTTGAAGCAGAAATCATGTTTTCAGGTAGGCTACTAGGACGTGTTGCTATGAAGAGATTTTTGGACCTCACATTGCCTCATTAGTAAGAAGTGAGCAAGACTTAAAATATTACTTATCTGGCTAGAATTTCTCAGACTTCAAAGTCCATGAGCACTAAAAGTAGGATTTAGCAGGTTTTATTTGAAGTTTAGGAATATTGCTGGAATTGTACCAAGAAAATCAACAGCTGCTTGGCTGTCATAATTATACAAACTCTATAGCTTTCTCTTTCTAACTTCTTTGAAATGAAAACCCATTTATTTATTAATAAAAGGATTGCAATTAGAATTAGTGTACTGTATATTTTTACATCTAAACATCTGCAACTGGATGAGCTTGTAGTCACAGTTTCTTGGTAGCTAGCACTGTCAATACTGATGAGAGAACAAGAAAGCCCCAGGGACAGATAACTTTAAGGACCTGCACCCTAAATATGCCTGAGAAACCAGTGGTTAGTTTTACCTGCTGGAAGTTAGATTCATGTCAGCATCCTTAGTAAGTTATTGTTACCCTATTGATGTTGCATACAAAAGTATGACATAGAAACACAGAACCATCACTGACTTAGTGTTAATTCTTCATATAGTAGTAATTTGAGGGTTGTAAAGACAGTCATATCAATAACATCTTTTGCATATAACACAACAGTTTTCACATATGCATTTACATTTTGATTGTCTTTTGACTATGGGTCATTCTTTTTAGTTGTGAAGGATTTAATTTTATTTCAGCTCCGCTTAGATAAGAACATTTTCAATTCCAGGTTGGTTTTTTTCCCAATTTGATGTTGCTTACCATTAAAAAACAAAATATTGCTTACTAGCTGAGCAAGAGTGATATTTGAATTGTCAGCCAAGTTATCAGTAAAAATACTAAGAATAGCACCCTGTGATCCCCTCCTTTATTCATCCTAGTGTTCCCTCGGAGTGCACTTATAGCCCTTAGTGCACCCATGATATTCCACAGCACTTATATCTGACTAGGAAGAAGACAACAGGGAACCTATGTTCATACTGGTACATGCATTTAAACAACTGTTCCTTTGTTGAGCTCTTTTGAAATCTGTTGTACCAGAAGCTTGTTGTATGTTATACAATTTTAAGTCTGCCTCTCTAATGACTTAGCTTGCATCAATTAAGAGGAGGATATTAGCATTGCATACTTTGTTGAAACAGCCAAATACAGAGAAATTCCTCAAAGGTTTGAATCCATAGTTCTAACTGCAGGCAAAAATTGTTGCTTGATAAAAAACAATTAGGGGGGAAAAAGGAAAATAAAAGATAACAAAAATGGGTGTGTCTGAGAATTCTGGTTACAAGTCCAGGATTCCCACTTGTGTAACTTGCAAGCTAGAAGATAGTCAGAAGGAGCAGAGCTGATGATAAGCAAGAAAAACTGCTGTGAGCTTTGATGAATACCAGGCTCACAGAGTATCCAGCTTCCACCATTTTCCTGTGTTTTGATCAAGATCAACACTGCTCCGTAACTGATCCAACCCGAAACTGCAGAAGCTTGTAAGCAGACTCATTAAATCAAAGGCACAGTGTCAAATATAAAGCACTTGTCGTTCCTTTCAGGTCTTCCCCTGGCTCTGTTCTCACTTCACCTCCTCTGCTGTTTGTCACCATAAAATAGTTATTGCCTGTCAGCAGTGACAGCTTCATCAGCGACTTGTCTTCCTACAAGAATTTACAGAAAATGTACATCTTCAGTCTAATAAGCTCCTTCACTTAAAAGAAAATTTACAGCCTCTGTAGGCAATGTGAGCAGAGTGTCAGGAATGGAGGTGAAATGATTTGTGAAGACACATGTAGTCAGGTCAGGATTAGAAGGAGGTGGCGATCCAAGTTTGAGGTCCGTGCATTGATGTGTTTGCTTTCCTTTCACAACAGCACCATCCTGCAGCCGTCTCACATGGCTCCCTTTTTTAGGGAACATTTTGTTTCCTAGACTGGAAAATTCCAAGAATTAGTTGACTATTAATACTTTAGGTTTTGCTTTGAGCATACTGATAATATAACCTCATGGCTTTCTGATAACACCAGCGAGCTTTGATGTCAGTTCACAGGAAAAAAAATATTGCAAGGTTTGTTGTGCTGGATGCAGTCCTATCCTGTGTTTTCCTTGAACCACAGATGCAATGCTAAGAAAATTGAATGACATAGGTGTCATTAAACTGGCAAAAGGGGAACAGCTGCCTAATGCTATTAACTACCCTTTTCCCTTGTCCTAGCTAATATTTGGTAACTTGCCTTGGTTGAAGTCCCAGATAATCCCCCTTTTTCCTCATCTCTAAATCTGCTTTGCTGCTTTAATTGTGTAGGGAGAATGTAGGGACAATTCTATGAATCAGCCCTACTTTATTGTCTTGAGCAGAGTGAAAGCAAAGATAAAAGTTAAGTGGCTCAAGAGAAATATTTATCTGCAACAATTTAGCATGCACTGGGAAGACATCTTTCAGACAGGGAAAACTGAAACAATTTTGAGGGACATACATCAAAGATTTTCAGGCACACTTGTGTGTACTTCATTTAATAAAAATCTTGTGGTAAAAACGTCCATGCTGCAGTTGTTTGGAGAAGCTGTTGAGCAGAAAATTTCATATACATGGCATGGCTTCCCACAGAACTTTTTATTTATTGCTATAAATATGTACACACAGACAGCATGACAAGAAGAAAGAAGCACTCCCTTGGCTCATTCTTTTTTATGACAAAGCAAAATACTGCAATGTTTAAGCCCAGTAAGCATGAAATTTCAAAAAGTTGCATGTGTTTATATATCAGAAAATAAATGGAAATTCAACCATTATCACTTCATTATCTTAGTTGTGCTGCTTTATGAAGGCCTCTCTACAAGATAAAAGAAAGCATCCAAGACAACATGGGACAACATGGAGTTTCATATTAGGCTTTTTCACCTCTAAATTAACTACAGATTGCCAAAAGTCAAAGGGGAAAAGAGTTCATCTAACTTTTTGTAACATAATCATCAGTGTGTTTTACATTGATTATGTTTTTTCACTCATCACCAATGCCAGCTCATTTAGGGGAAAGAATAAGTGCTAGAAAGGAAATAACATCAGTATTTACTGTTCCTCATCCCCAGTATGGATTTTAGGATTCATTTATCTCAGAAAAGGCCCAAGAGGTATTATAGGAAGAGAACATAAGTGTAAGAGGAGTAACAACCAACATGAACCAATATGCACGTGAGATTCCTTTGCCATGGGAGTTTCACAAAGCCTGCATCTGTCCTCCCCTGGTTTAATGAGCCAAGGTGCTACAAGTGCCACCATTCAACCAAACTGCCTCATTTACCAAACACGACTCTGGGTTCTTGTAGACACACTTGAAGAATTTGAATTCATGTGAACTAAGCCAATTAATTACAGTAAACACCATAAATATCTGTAATTTCTCTCCAAGCATGTACCAAAACCACTTTGGTTTTAGTTATGACTGTGCCGTGGCCTTACTCCTCAGGAAGTGATGTAGTATTTTTGGACTCTAGGTATCAGCCACAGCGTGCCCTCCAGCTTGCTGCTGCTGGAAGCACCTCACTTTCATGGTGTGCCTCTTTGTCCCCTTATCCTTGTGCTGTGCTCATATTGGTGTGTGGGTTGTAAGGTAATTGTGTGAAACTGTAGAAAATCTTCATAGGGCCAAGGTGAGAAAACAGCCACTCCTGTCCTCTAGTCACCAGAACCTGTCCCTGCCTCACAGGTCATCAAGTTGGTCAGACCAAACTTGCCTTTAGTTAAGGAAATTAGGATGTTCTTCCCAAACTTCTTGTACTTGTACATGACTTTCAGGAAGATTTTCTCTATAGCTTTCCTTGTGACCAGAACCCCTCTGTAGGTCCCTGCAGCATCACAAAAGGATAGAGTCCTTTTCCTGCTCATAAGGAAACTTCAGCAGTTATTCACCTATTACACCAGCACAAACACATCAGGAATGGAGCACTGAGCAGCCTGCTCTAGTAAAGGTTTCCCTTTGGAACTAGATGATCTGTAAGGTCTTGTGCTGCTGTAGAGCCTTGATTGGTTGCTCTAAAAACTGGATGAATGCTTAATTGTGCTTGCTGCTGTATTGTTGTTCTCATTTTTCTCTGTAGCAGCTTTGTCATAGAACACAATGCCTTGCCTGTCTCTGAAACTGCCACCTTACACATGCAGCAGCTCCTCCTGCCAGAGCCACAGGGCCACTCTCAGTTGCATCAGAGGCAGTTTCAAGTCCAACTTAAACCAGTCACCATCAGCTTCTGATGGTGAAGCACTTAAATTTGTCCTTTCTTTAAAAATGGTGATTAATGAAGTAAATTATGGCTTGTCATAGGCACAGGGTGTAAAGTCATCTCTCACCAGATAATCCTCATCTTTTGGTAACAGTTTAGGGACCTGAAACTGTTGGACTTTTGAAACTGGGCTCATCTTTCTCCTCATGACTTCGCACAAGTCCCTAATGCCTTGTATCCTCCTTCTCGCAGTTCAGTGCTGTGGTAGGCATTCAAGAGGATTTGGAGAAGGAAATTGGGCCTTTCAGTCATTTTTCCAAAAATAATGAAGATGTATTCAGCTCCAGGCAGCTGGAGTTACAGGGGAAGGATTTTAAATTATTCTGAACACATTTTCCTTTTTCTTTCAGAAACAAGGTCAAGACAGATTATTGATTGAATAAATCACTCTTTACTCATCCTTGAAGTAGTCTCAGGTCATCATGACAGGAGCTCAACTGAGTTCAGAGAAGAGAGAAAGAGGAAGAGAAACAAAAAGAAAGGAGAAAAACTTGCTAGGATTTCACCATGGTAATTTCTCAATTTCTGCTTTACAATTAATCTATTGTCCCCAAAATAACTTCCATGTATTTTGCAGTTCACACAGCAAGCAGGGCAAAAATATATTAATCCCAATGGAATGAATTGCTGGCTCCTAGATTAAAAGAAAAAGAAACTATAGACTCTGAAAGACACTTGGGAAGGAAGTGATCTTCAGAAATACTGGAGATGGTATTAAAGTAATATATTACATTTAATCGAGTAAGATCCAAATGTTCCAATCCAACTCAAGTCTTTTTTGTGTAAAGTGCTGAGAAAATGCAGACAAAGAGACAGGGCATGGTCTCAGTGGAACACACAGAGGCAGCTCTCACTGGGGCTTTGATGCACCAGAAGCAGTGTTGTGAGCTAAGTAATGCACATGGAACTCAGGAACCTCGGCAGTAAGCAAGAGACCATAAATGCAGCAGGCAGTGTCATTGGAAACAACCCACCCATGTTCCCAACCCAGCCCATGTTCTCGTGCTCCCTCTGATGGCATTTGTAGTCACACCAAGCCTCCTGCCATACCAGTGATCTCCAAAACATGGTTGTAAATGTCTACAGACATTTACAGATATCATCTTTTGCAGTTACCACCCAGCATCAGTTTCTGAAGATTTACACCTTCAGTTTCAGCTGCAACTACAGGGTAATACACTTCTTTTTTTCAAAAAGAGGACCTAAGGCTTTTATTGTGTCATAGTTTGACTTTATGGAGTTTAAGAGAATGTCAAATAGTGAATTTCTGTTTAAATGGAGGATCAGCAACACAAATATGAAAATAAAAAACTTTTCTTTGTACCTCAGTTTATGCATCAGCAGGCATAAAAAATATTTGCTCAAATGTTTAAGTTTCCTGATTGCTCAGGGCTGCAATTAAACCTGTTTTAACTACCATTAGCTTAATTATGCCTTTTTGCTCTCTAGCCCAACACAGAACAGACATTAATATCTCCCTAGAATGGAGTAGTAGATGCATAGTCTTTTTACATGTCCTTAAATAAGGCATTTTAATACAAATGCTTTTTCTATTTTAGTTTTTTTGGAGATTAATTTTTTTAAAGCAAATTCTGAATAGGTGTTAAGAGAATTCAGGTACAAGCTGTATGTTAGCACTGAAGTAATGCTAATGAATATTTACTCCTTAAGCAGTAAAATAGAGAAACTCAGCTGGAAAAAACCCAATCTGTAGGAAGACAAAACAGCTGTTATATATCCATAAGATACTGTGGGACTACTGCCATCTTCTGGAACATGAAACAAAGGAATGGGAACACTAAATGAAATACTTCTGTGAACCAATGAGGTTTAGGGCTTTAGATACAGAATAAACAAAAATTTTTCAGGGATGATTCATTTGCCTATTGTCTTTTTTACATATCATATTCCAGTTCTTCACCACTCACATATTTGTCTTCTAAAAAGCAGGTCAATATAATTTCATAAGCACAGCAATATTATACTCCTTTAATTTAAGTTGTGAGGAAGAGAGATATAAACATTTGTTTTATTCTACTTCTGAGAAGTTTCACAGAATGATCATGGTGGAATAGTGTAATTTTTTTCATTTATATCACACTGATTGATATGTCTTGACATGGTTTACTATTATGGCTTACTGAAGTAAGCTATTTTATGCTAACCTATAATTCAGAACATCCATGTTTGTGTGATGCATTTTGTGGTAACCTCCTTGCACATTCCAGGCTTTTTCTGCTTTGGCAATGACATGAAACACTGGAAGAGCTGGATTCGTCACAGAGCATCAGACTTCCCAGAGACAGGTTAGACTTTAGGATCACTGAAAAGAAACAATTAATGATAAATAGACATTAAATTAAAGTGCAAATAAATAAATAAATAAATAAATAAATAAATAAATAAATAAATAAGGCTCTTTATTCTCCCTGACTGGTATAACACTCCCTTTCCAAAAAACAGCAACTCCTACTCAATCTTAAAATCTTGAATAGCCACCTGCTGGTAGAGACTTTTGAATGCATACATCTGGTTTAAAGGAATGCAACACTTCCCTCTAACCTCTGCCTGTGGCATAATTAATCTTAAGATGTTTTCATTTATTTTACCAATTTCTCCCAATCTCTATCTTGTTTTGTGTTGGATGTCTTCCAGCCCAGAACTATGATTGACTCCTGGCTGGTTTTCCACAGGAAAACTTAAACAAACAAACGCAAAACATTACCTGCTGGAGACCACTGCTCAGTGGGGATGTGTGGCAGGAGGAAAACTGCAGCTGTCTGCCCAGAGCCCAGCAAAACATGAGAGATCTCAGGTGGCCTTTGGGACAGGGCTGCCAAACACCACCGTGTGAGTTCTGCATCCCTGGGCACCCTGCCATGGGTTTATCTTGGCTGTTCATAGCAGCCATCAGTCTTGTTCGTCCCAAGGTTGGATGCTCAGGAAGGAACTGCTTTACCTCTTCCCACTCATTGCCTCCCACTCATAAAAGACAATTTTATGCTCTTGGCACAGCTAAGAGTGCCAGATTCTTGGCTCAGCAGAAATAAGCTCATGCCGTGAAAAGGTCCTTCAGGCTCAGGTGAGACAGTGCAGGAAAGATGCTGCAGAGTCTTCAGGTAATCTGGACGTGAGTTCATGAAAAATGGCAAGTGAAATATGCCACTCTTAAATAACAATTAAAATAAAAATCTTGGACAAGACCTGTGCAACATTTAACTGTTATTAAGATTCCATTTTGTGAAAAATCCTGATAGGTTTCTTCATTTTATCATGCTAATCAAAATGAGATACAACAGGAAATTCTGAGTCAGTTTATTAGTTACCTAGTACTGTTTTTATAATGTGAAACTAATTTTTTTAATGTTCTGGAGTTGCACTATTCTTGATGAGAAGAATGTAAACATTTATTTACTATGAAAATCCAGAAGAAAATGAGATCTGTGTTCCATCTTTTGGCTGGCACCTGATTGAGTATAAATTTGTATAATATTATAATACTGAATTTATATTACTTGCTCCATTTTTAACTCTGATGAGTTGGAGTGTTTTAACATGAGAACCTTGGCAAAAGAGGAAGGAAATGTTTTCATCAGTTTTTATCATAAGTACCAATTTTGCTTGTAGTGAACAGTATTTTGCAGAGCATAGGTTGCATAAAGCTATGGAGACAATCTGTCATCTGTCAGTAAGTGTTATCCAAGTTATGTTGTGTCCCTAGGAAACACAAAATAGTGCTTAAATAAGCATGACAGTGTAAATTAGTGATTGACTCCTTACCCTTGGATCTTATGCAAAACTGTTCTCTACATTCTAGTATTAATGTTTTGAACAGCTACTACGATGTTGGCACCAATGCAGCTTGCAGGGAGGTGGGGGATTTATTGCTTCAGGCTTCTCTTGCCTTTGCAAAGCAAAATTATTTCTCACTGTGCCTCTGTTTTCAAATGAAGCTGTGGAGTCTATCAGACCATGCAGACATGACCTTTGAGCTCTTCGTAGGCGTAGAGTGCTCAGCATATGTATGCATAAAAATATGCCAGGTCCTGGAAAGCTTCCTGTGTTCCAAAACATGCTGAGATGCACATTTAGTGCACAAGTAGAGAAATGTGTGTGTTCTTCCTTTTTATTCACTTTTGTATAAGTGGAAAAAAATACTGGAACTGGTAAGTTAATTAATTAAAATTTACTGAATAACTAGCAGTAGCCCAGAAGCAGCAAACCCTCAGGATGCCACCCTTTGGTTGTCTGCTGCCCTGTAAAAGCAGCTTTACTTGACAGGGATGATCCATGGGATGGAGCCTGGTCTGCTCTTCCAGGAGGGTTTCCCAACAGAGACCCACATTGTCACTACTGTGCATCCAAGATGGGTCACGCTCAGGGAACACTTTAAGGTCTTCACCCACAAATATTGAAGGCAGTGTTCTGTAAACAACTCCTACTTGGTCTACTTGCTTGAAAAAAAAAAAAAAACAAAAAGAAAACCAAACCAAAACCAAAACCAAAAACCAAACCAAAACCAAAACCAAAAACCAAAACCCAAAAAAAAACCCAAAAACCAAAAAAACCACCAAAAACTAAACCAAATAAAAGTGGAGTGGGTGGGTAATGAATATAATGGCATTTTTTCAGACTTGCATATCTGTTAAGCTTCAATGCAAGGTATTTATTTAGTAAATGTGGAATATTTTAACTAAATATTACCTAAAGAAATCTTTTGTAAATTTTGACAAATTCAAAATAAACCTTAATTTAACTTCAATGCAGTGTATTTTTTAAGTGAAGAAAATTTTGACAACATCTAATTTGATACTTCTGGAGGAAAAACTTTAATGAGAGTTCATATTCATAATCCACCCTAAAAATGATCAAAGTATAAATATGCACTGCCTATTAGATAAGGTGGTAAAAGCTCCAGTGCACACCCACAAAGGAGCATGGAGAAACAACAGCAGCATCAGGAGGAGCCTGAATAATAACTTGCGCTGGCTGCTCCCAGGCCCATTGCAGAGGCCCTCTTGAAAACATTTTGTGTCATTTGTTTAGAGCACAGATTGTTTACCAGATTGATTTAACAAATTAAATTCAGTTTTGTGGCTTCCAAAGACATCGAAGCCATGCTGCTCTTTCTTCAGCAGAGTTCCTCAGGGAGTACCAGGAGGCCTCTCACCCCAGGAACACATTCTTTGTTATTAGCAGATCCAGCTAATCCTGCTCATTTCAGTGAAGTTATTGGTGACTGACTCAAGCAGGATTTACTGAGACATCTCCCTTTCTTGACCTGTGCAACTGCGTTCACTCGTGTGACTTGCTTGATAACTTCCAGCATCTCTCCAGTTTTGTACAGAAGAAATCCATTGTCTTTCACTTGCCTGCAAAGACCATAAAAGAAAATAACATATAATTTCTGGAGCTGTTGAAGTCGTACCTTTACTAAATGTATAAATATTACTTAAATATCCTGGAAAGTTAAGTATAATTTGTTATCACAAAGACTGATAACACAAGAGTGATATCACAAGAGTTGGGAAATGCAACTTGAGTCTTGTGCCAGAAAGGCTTTTGGCTCACAGGGAAACTCATCCTGGGCATGTGTCAGGACCCAGGACATTCCTCTGAATGCTCTGGATGACTTGAAACCCTGGCAAGGGGCTCAGAGACCTTGGCACAGAGTCAAAAAGACACCCGTGCCTTTGATTTTGGCCCATGGAAAAAAATTGCCAACTTTGTGTGAAGATTTACAAGCCGCAAGAGTTTGAGTAGGATAATAGTTAATTTGTCACAGGGTGAAAAAGTAGAATTTTGGGGTTTTAGAATGGGGGTTCAAGAAGCAAGATGGAGGAATCTGAGCATGTGCTGTCCTTCTTCTTCTTCTTGTCCTCCATCTTCTGCTGTGATGGTGACACTTTTGGATTGGTTTAGAGTAGAGACAGACTGTCTAACATAGGTGATAAGTATTGGAAAATTATTGTAAATAAAGTACACATAGTTCTTAGTATAAAAAGCTAACACCACCCCAGAGGCAGGCACTGTGCCACAACCCAACCTGCTGGACAGACCTCTGCAGGTCAGAAAAAGAATGTAATAGATAAGAGAAAATAAACAACCTTGAAATGAAGAACAGACAAATCTCGACTTCTTCTTCAGTCCTGGGGCTGGGAAAAAAGACTTTCTAATACCTATCACCTATTTCTAATACCTCGAGAGTCATCTCAACCACAGAAATCCTAGGAACATGAACTCATAAGGTCCCTTGGGACATTTGCTGGGTTGAAAGAGCTCTATGGAATAGGGGAGTATTAGGTCCTGGGGGACTCCAATGACTGCCACTGTACACCCAGAACAGTCTGACTAGTAAAAGCCTAGTCTAGAGGCTGGGGATACATTGAAACTTGCCCCAGTTGGGAAATTTCTATTCTTAATATTACCATAAGTGTATTAAATAGTAATTATGAGCATTTTAGAGTGATCATCAAGAGAAATCTGACCACCACTTATTGACGGTACATTTATTCATATATGGCATAAACCAATAAACAACACCCATTGCTGCCTTCAAAATCAAGCTGAGCCACACTGAATTGAATACAACTGCAAACACAACTAAAAGAGTAAGTCATGTCACTACTAAATGATCAGGCACTTCATGGTCTGATTCAGAAAGGTATTTAAATCTAGTTCTAACTAGAAGTGGCTGCCTTGTTCTATTGCAAACTTACAGATTCTGATAAAATAGAAGTAAATGAGGCTTCAAAATTACCCTGAAATGAAGTCACTCAGCTGTATTTATGTTCTTGAAAATGTAGCCAGTTTTGCAAATAATAGAAAATTGCTCTGAAGATACGGAAGTTGTGTTACATCAATCTGCTAATTTTAAAATACCTTATTTAGAAGAATTATGCAATATCTGATGCAAGAAAATCCTCTTGTGGCAATATGCAGTATTTCTCCATTTAAATTATGTATTTTCATATTAACCTTTATATTTGCATGCACCTCATCTTTGTTTTCATTTACGAAGTTTGGTAATTTATGACAGGACAGAAAAGGAATTCATTATATTCAGCAACAGAAAACTCATTTCTCATTTTTCTAGTGTCCAGCAGCTGCTACAAAATTAGCTAAACCACTATATCACAATTCTTCACCGTTGTGATTCTTTAGGTCACCCTCATGGGTCTTCAATTTTATTATGTTCAGAGCTTGGCACCTGGTAATTTTCAGAATCAGAAAATAGAAGGAAGCAATATATTTTTATATCTTTTCTTCTGAGAAGGATTTTTCTTTATTTAAGAAGACAAAGTATCAGCCATCAATTGAAAATATTAAAAACCAGAATAATAGCCACAGCAAGGTCAATGCTCACTTTGCTTATCAAATTTTGGAATGAAAATGTTCTGCATGACAAAGAAACGTTGCCTAACCCTGAGAGAAATTGCCCATGTGCAGGGAAATTTGAATTCCTTGTTCAATAGCCAAAGGAGTTTAAGAAAAAGTTATGATAAGACACCCAGGATTATTATTCCTTAAAAAGTTCTTGCTGCTGCCAACTTCCATGGGCTATGTTGGCTAAAATGAGAAAAAGATTAAGTAATTGTCTCTCTATATAAATCATTATATGACTTGTACACCAGTATTATTGCTATCATCTATCATCTGCTGTTACCTTCCCAGAAAAATCAGTTATTCAGAGGAATATTTGTATTAGGAAGCTGGAAGAATGCCACCTACAAGCATCATACAGCATAACAAGTCTAAGACTATGTAGGGCAGGACTGATCCTCCTCAAATTCAAAGCAGATTTAGAATTTTCATACTGTAATGGATTTATGAGTATAAGTTATTCTTTAAAAATTGATTCTGTATTTAGGTTTTGTTCTGATATGAATGGGTAGGTTTCAGTCCTGAATCGGGGATGTGATTTCTTAACATGATTTGAAGAGATTTTCTTACCCCCCTTCTGAATATTCCCTGTGACTTTGAGAACCACTCATGTTGGTGCTTGCCTGCAACATACACACACACACAGAGATTGAACCCCAGCAGTTACTACTTTGGTACAAAAACAGCATAAAAATCTGCATGTTATTAGCAGGGTTTTTCAAAGTTGAAATATGGAAGAAGAAATCCAATCTGTCAGGGGCTAATAGAGTGAACTACAGAGATATTCTCCCACTGCAGTTACAATGCCGAATAACTGATTTTCATCACTCTGAGATGTAATAAACCATGTTTCCAGAATAATTTTTAATTAAATCTTTATAAAAGAGCTGTCAGTGTATTTCAGAGATGCTGCTATGCTGACCAGATATGTAGTCCGAGGGGAAGCTTTAGGAGTAAATATATCAGGATCTTAATGGCCATTCTGCTAGAAATGCGTAAGTAGTCACTAATGTCAGCAAATACAGGCTGGGAGATGGCATGGCTGTAGAGGAGAAGTGTAGCCATAATCACTACTTCTATGCAACACTTAATTTCAAGAACCTTGATCTGAAAAATAGACTGTTAAAAGGCTGCTGTTCTTTTGGGTGTCATCTCAGCAATAGCCCAAGATTTATAGCAAAGCATACCTGCCCCCTTCTTCACTATTCTGCAAGAAATCCTGTAGCTGGTTAGCTGGCTGGCTCAGCTGTGCAAGGACACAGCTCATGTAAATGCCTATCAGATCACTAGATGTCCTCCTCCCACAAAGTTTCTTGTTGTTCTCAGCTAGGGAACATTTTCTCTTAGAAAAGACCTACAACCATGCGCAGCACTAACAGATTGCCAGCGCAGTTTTGTGTATTCACAAACGACCTGTGCCCAGAAAGCAGCCTCAGGGCAGGTCAGAGCCTTCAGGCCCAAAGGCCGGAGCACTGACCTGGCTGAGAATGGGAAATGGTGTTCACCACTCCTTCCAGGCAGACTCATGCTTTACCACACCGCTCTTATCATCATTATTTTCAGTGTGTTAAAACAGTGATGGATCTCATTCTAATGACAAAGGCCTAAGACTGGAATCACCCGTATGCTAGCTATGTAAGTAATGATAATTTTTTGACTGGAAAATGAGGAGCAGACCATAAACTTCAATGTGGAAGGTGAGGTTACTACAGTCAGGCACCAAAAGCTTAATGAAAGTATCAAGTTGCATTATTATACCAAAAATTAAAGTTTGCATGGTCAGAATGTTGTGTAGCAGAGCCTGGTGTCTTTTCTAGCCTGAGAAATTACGCAATGTGTTAAGCAGTGAAGGGTGTATGTTGACATTAGCTGACTATATATTTCACTTTATTGGCTTGCTTGAAGAAAAGCTGTTTTACTTACAGGTCAAAGCTTGCCCTTAATTTTTCCTTTTATGACTATCTACTTCAATGGATGACTGCATCTATGGCAAATGTTGACTCCCTGCCTTGCCTAAAAATCTGAGCTGATGATTAGGTTGTGGGGTTTTTTCCCTAGAAAGCTTGCTTTCATATTTTATACAACTGAGACATAAATGGATGTGATATGAGAACAAGAATATTTGGATGAAATTTTACTGCAATCTTGCGAAGGCATTTGATTCTTTGAAGAATCAAAAAATTTGGGCAAGGATGTGGATTTTTCAGTGCATTTTTTGGTTCAGATTTCAGGCTTACAGAAATGCAAAATGTCAGGTTTCTTTCACCCATGGCTGTCAGCATTCTATTCTAAACATTAGCCAACAGCTAACACTTTGACTTGAGGCCACTGGGAAGATCCTCTTCTGCAATTCCTGCAACCACAAGCCTCAATATCATGGAATGCCACAGACTATCTGTGGGTCAAGGTTGGACAAGAGAAATGACTGGGAAGAAGGTAACTCCTATGGAGCAATCAGAGAAATCACTCTGAAGAAAGGAACTGAAAATCTTATAAACTGTAATGATAATGTTTAATGAAACAATCCCACTTCTAATCAAGTAGGCTTTCTATTAATGTTTAATAATTAGTAAAAATGCAATCCTGTCTTCTCTCCTTTTTCTTGTAGGTATCTTACACCACTTTGATCAAATAGCTTCTTTTGCACCTGCACTTGCACAAGCAAGAGTCATCTCACAGATAGACTGCATAAGGTCTGCCTCATCTTCACTTCAGAATACAGCAATTCAGGATATAATTGTCACTTCTCATTGTATTCACCCACATGAAATTGCCATTTGAAATACCAGGGGAGGAACTCAATGACACCAAATCCATGTTTGCCTCGTTAGTGCACTTTTGTGGATATTGGTGTCCTGCTGGTAAATCTGACTTTGTGAGAAAAAACACCGTTAGGGAAAGACAAACATAAATGTTTCCATGTAACATCTTTCCAAAACAGACTAAAGGAGTTAATGTGTGAGAGATAAAGTACCCTTGATTGGGCCATCTGCACAAACAGAGTTTGAATGTTGTTGTCATTTTGCATCTTTTGCACTAAACAAAGTTAAATGGGAATATTGGCCTTATTGCTTGCTACTTCTAGAGTCTTTTTTCCCCCTAGCAGCTTTCCCTTCTAATTATAATAAGTCATGTGCAAATCACAATTCAGCAATACGGTTTTTTAAGCAGCTGTTCTGGAGACATTTATGCTCCAGATGTAAGCAATCAGCTCATGAAGCACCTCACAGGTTCATGGTTTTTTCAAATTATCCTAGGCACTAAAGGGCAAAAAGCATAGAAGTAACTTAGATGTGTGTTCATTTTTCTGACTGTGTGTTTGTTTGTATTACAAGGTCTAGGAACAATACAGAGCTGAATTAGTACCCACAGTATCTTCTCCTAAATGGACTTGGATGGTGTTTTGTATGGGATATAAGTTTGTTCTCTTCTCACAGACTAAAAATAAGACAATTATGAATATATTGGGCACAGTGAACTACATTTATAGATGATTATGAGGTCAACATTGTGTGTGAAAGTGAAGTTGTATTAAACCAAGAATATTCTTCTTTAAGGACAGGAACAGGTACTTCAGACACTGACAACTGCCTTGTGAAGGGGCTGTGGCACCAACCTCCGCATGCAGCTTCCCTGCTGCCATGAGAAACCTGTAAAGAAGCTGCAACAGCACCAATTGGTTTTGAGCAGTTGGTAAGAAAACAGTTTTTGAGTTCAGCTGATCCTGTCATAACACATAAAGGTGCTGCAGCTCAAAAAATACAGCACAGGGGAACATGGCTTTGAAGTCTCACAGCATTTTAGAGGGGTGTTATTTTGCTCTCTCATATGCCTCTAAACTTCAGGTTTGGATGCTTTCCTTCCAAGCTGACCGAAGTGTGCTCAGAAAAAGAGATGATGCAGAACAGGTATGAGGAGATAAGGCTGTGGTGAGAATATGAAAGCACTTTACCAAAAAGCTTTAATTCTCCTGCCTTTTACACTGGTGTCACAGCAGTTTCCCCTGAGCATTACAGTGCATTTACACTTGGCCTAGACAAGAGCTCCAGCTGAGTACATAGTGGTGCCATATAATTTGTATTATGCATTAAATAATTATGTATTTACCTTCCAAATTTCCAAAACTTGGGCTGAGAAACTGGTCAAATTAATGGGGACCTTACATAAGAAGTGTTTAATCAAATTTAAGTACAAAACAGGCAGTGGTCATAATTAGATGGTAGAAAACAAAAAAGGTAAAGTTAAACTTACTTCTACTCACTCTCATTTCTTCTCTGTTTAATCACTGATCTCAAGGTAAGTTTGGGTCAAGATTGTAGCAAGCGAATTTTTGTTTATTTCTAGATAATGCTGTGATAAAAATTCATATGTTTTGCTTTCTGGTCAGATAAAAACTAATATGGGCTGACACTCCTGCTGCACTGTAGGTGAAGTAAAAGCCTATTTTTATTTTTTTCTTGGAGCTTGCAGCATCAGCAGTTTCAGGATGAGATATTTCCTGTCCTGTTAAATGGAAGCCTGTGGTATAAAAATAGACAGTGCTATATATTGAAAGCCTAAGCCTACTGAAGTTTTACAGATTTAGAAAGTTCATTAATCATTACCGATTAAAATGCTGCTTCATTCTGCATAAATTAATCATAATGATGCACTTAACTGCAGGGCCTGCTGAAAATATTTATTTTGAAAAAGTGATACCAAATTTAATCCAGAAGTGGTGCTTATAGTAACAGTCAAAGCTTTTAAACTGCTACAATTACAAGTTTTTTTCTAAATATATAACTCAGCAAGTCTGTGCTACCAGTGTCTTTGCATCTGGTAACTACCAAGCAGGTTCTGAAAGGCAAGAAAAGAAAAGCAGTACTTACTTTGAGTTTCTGGAGGACTGAGGGTATATACAGTGTTCCCATTAGGCTTTCTTACATTCAAGATTGTGGCTGAGAACAAAAGGATTGATTTCACATTATTGCAAGAGAGAGTAGTAGAGTTCGTACCCACTATCCTCTTCCTGCAAGTGCTTGGATAGCAGAAGGTTACCCTGGGTTAAATTCCCTCTAGGTCTATGCCAGTAGCAAGGCTTCTGTTGTGTCTTATCAGGTTTATACATACTGTGGTGCTAACATCCAGAATATTTTCAGGAGGAGAAGCCTTGTCCTTTAGCTCTGTAGCAGCAACAGAGGTTTCACACAGAGCCCTAGGGAGGTGTGTGCAGCTCCCTCTTTAAACCTGCAATGTCTGACTTCATGTGTTCCCAAAAATCATTACTGCAAAAGCTTCTTAAAGAGTGTTGGAGGCAGGAGGGTCTGCATGCTCATCATAGCACACCATGTTAAAGCAGAGACAGGGCACAGAGACCTACAAGCTGATCCAGGAAGTCAGAACCCATTAACTTTTACTGGGTTTATGACAAAAAAATCATCATTCTCTAAAAAGACAGCAACCAGCTGACAAATGGTTGAGAATGAGTTCCCAGGAAACACAACATGAACAGATGGAATTGTTTTTTTCAGTGCAAAATAATACAAACAAATGAAAATATCTGACATTCCATGAATATAGCATGGAATTACTATTATAATAAAATTTATATTTTTATTTCATGAAAAGTATCCTTCCTAGCAATTGTGATTCTGAAGCACATGTGGCACATGTTAATCACTAGCTGAATGTTAAACTAACCATTGTTAAGTCATCATTTTTAGTCATAAACATTTATTAAGTTTGTAAGTATGTTGTTCTCACTATTCAAATAACCAGTAATCAGTCATCAGCTGGATAGAGTTTCAAGTGGAAGCATCTCAAATCTCTAAGGTCTTCAGCTTTTTAATATCTCCAAGGGGTACCAAGGAGCAGACAATACTGATGACCTTCAACACATGGCAGTGACTAGCCAACATCTCATTTAAAAAATTCAGTGCTGTTTCAATGCTGTTTTCTTGTAGGCAGTACAACAAAAAATGTATTGAATACTTTCAGTTTATCTGTTTTCACTGTGCCTAATATAAACATGTTGGTAAGGGATGGAAAAATTCTTTTTCTCTCAAACTGGCTTTTCTTCGATTCTTTGTAATGAGCATAAAGGTTCTATCAAAGCATAAAGGTTCTATCAGGACAAGTAGAATCAAAAACTCTCATTATACCTCCATCTTAGCAAAATACACATGCAAGGAAAACCCCCTGCTTACTGACTGTGAGTCTGGAGCTAGGAAACTTCTGCCTTTATCAGAATGAGGATTTCTCTGTATCAGTCCCACAACATGCGCCATCACTTGCTTATGGTTTTCATAAAATCAAGAGGCAGATCCCACTATCCTTGCATTAGAAGCATTTCCTTGGTTTTCAGTTTAAAGTTTTGCTTGGAGACATATGTGAAGAAATTTCACATTTGCTGTCAAATGTTTTTATATTCTGTGAAGCTCATGGATAGCTGGTTTAAGTACTAAAATAGCTTTTCTTTTCAATGAGGCTCAGAGAAAGCATGTTACTCTCCCTTATTTTTGAACTATCTTCCTTGAAATCCATAGACTAAACTGCCTTTAATTTTTTGTCATCAACACCATAAACCAAGTGCTAACCTTAGCAATTGTGCCAAAGTAGTAGTAAAGATAAATATTTTGCAATTTTCACCTGAACAGCATAGTGTTAAAGCACTTACATGGGATTTGAAAGTACTATTCCACACAGAAATGATACTGTGTTCTGCCCTCTTGCGCTGTATGTTGTGTTTTATCAAGAGGAACAGAACCAATCAGTGCAGGAGAAGATAAGACCACAGCAATTCATTCTAGAGTTAGAACAATTTCTACCTCTCTGAGACAGAAATAGGGGTTACTGATTCCATAGTGTTTCATATCTGCAGTGAGATTAATGATTACTGACAGCTGTACCCAGCTGGAAGTTTGTTCAAAGTTACTGGATCCTTTCACTTGAAATACTCCAGCCAGGGAGTTGTGTCCTTTGATGGAACATAAAAGAGAGCATCTCTGCGTGTCTAGAGGTTCTTTCCCAACGATCCCACCACAGAATTGCTTTCCATTTCCAAATGGCTGCTCTGAGCTGAAGAGCACCAGATTTGTGAATGTGCTGGCCCTGGCTGAGCTGGAGCTCATTTCCCCACAGCAGCCCCCACCGAGCTCTGCTCTGCAAGGTGCTGATAACTCACCTGTGCTTTGGGTCCTGCTGAGCAGGGCTGGCACAGTATCAGCACCATCCCTCAACATTCCCCACTCACCAGTGGGCTGGGGACAGAGCCAGGACAGCTCACCCAAACTGACCAAAAGGATATTCCATACCAAATTAATATGGTTTAGCAAATAAAACAAAGGGTGAGGGTGGGGAGAAGGGAGGGGCATTTGTTATTACAGCATTTGTTTTTCAGAACAATCACTATGACTGCTAAAACTCTACTCCCTGGGAAGGAGTAGGGATCATAACCTGCTGATGGGAAGAAGAGAATAAATCTCTTGTTTTCCTTTGCTTCTCTATGGCCTTTATTAAATTGCCTTTATGTCATCCCACAAGATTTCTTCCCTCTTAGTTTCTCCCCCATCCCTTGTCCTGCTGAGAACAGGAGTGACAGAGCAGTATGGTGGGTGCATGGCATCCAGACAAAGTCACCCATCACAGGTTAAAATTGTATTCCTCAAATTGTCACTGGAAATGACCTGAAAAGTCTACCCAGGATGTGGAAATCCTTCTTCAATGCACTCTGGTGTCTTAATCTTCTCTTATTCTAACAATTCAGCTCCAGTGACTTCAGCTTTGAATCAAACTACCTTGGCACATTGTGGATGCACAGTATCCACTAACTAACTAACAGTTATCTTTTAACATTATAAACATAAAAGATGTCATTCTGAATATTTGTTTTAAATCCAAATATTAAAAACACATCATTAATTTTATTCAGGCAAATTGAATTAATTAAACCCACTGACATTGAATTGATAAAAAATATATTGATTTATAGGTTTTATGACTCTCTGGAAATTCACTAAAAGCTTTGTACAATCCCTTGTATAACTGATTTATGTAGTCTTTTATTCAACACAATATATTAGGCACAGATTATTGATACCTTCCAGCATAAAATAGTGCATACTGGTGCTTTCATTCAATATTGCAGACTACATACCCACTAAGTGCAAAAAGGGATGGTTTCTTCCTAGCAAAATAAGTCAGAAACTGATTTATAGAGATAATGTAGAGTTGTAAATATTTATATTCTAGTATTTTTACTTAAGATGCCTGTTTGTGAAAATCAATTATTCGAAAGACACTCTTTATATACAAAAAACACATCAATAAAAAAGACATTGTAACTGAAGTATCATGGGTTCATACAGATAACACATTTTTATTTAATGCTTATTTGTAAAATTGACTACAGAAAAGACACTCACTATAAAAAAGACACTGGATCTGAAGTATTGTGGGCTCATACAGATAATACATGTAATGAATATTAGAGTCAAAGTTGGTGCTATATTGTTTCTTTCTCTTACTGCACAAAATACTTTAGCACAAATATTTAGTGCAAGACACCAAATTTCTCCAACCACATCTAAAATATTAATGAAAGATTTTTACCACGTTAACTGTGTCTTAGAACAATACTTACCTGTATCACAGCTGTGCCCTGAACAGGTTTGGGGCAGCTCTTGAGTAGTCTCAAAACTCACCATCCAATTCTTCCTTCTTTTACCATCCACTCTTTCTAAAGTTAATTAAAACATCACTTGTTGCTATTAAAGAAGAAGGCCATTCCTTTATTTCTACAGTCTAATGATATAGTAGTAACCTAGCTTTAATTATAAGCCATATAATAAATTATGAAAAATAGCAATACCCTGAAATATTTATGACAAAATAACAGCCCACAGAGGAATAAGACATTATCTAATTGCATCTGGCAGAGGTCTCACCCCAAATGACTTTGAATCTCTCTGCTCCTTGGATCCACTGTCCCACTTCCTATTTGCTTTATTCAGCAGCCTGTTTTAAGTTCTGATATTTAATCCCTTTGGGACTATTAAAAAAGAAAATAAAAAAACCCCAACAACCAAAAAAATCCCACCCCTATCTGGTAGCTCTGCTTGGGGCTTATACCTAGTTTAATAACAATAAACACAAAAACATCTCTTTCTCTGTGCCAACTTTTATGAAGAATGCATTGTGGTTAAATAAACAGACAATTTTCATTCACTAAAAGTGAAACATTAACATGTTAAAAGGGACACTGATACCTGTGGATTCTCAACACCTTTCATTCCTTACATAGTTTTTGATGGTCATATGCTTTTGATTTGTACTTCTTTAAACCTTGCCTCTCTTTGCAGCAGAATGAATTTTGGCTTCACTGGTTGCCTCAATGTTATCAGTGCTGCCCAGATTTTTCTTTCCAAAACCTACACACTGCTGGTGCTTTTTTATTTCTCTTGGGCTCAGAAAAATAAACAAAATTCAACTAAAAGGATCAGACTAACATCAGTCCATGTGTTTTTGAAGTTGAATGGCATGTTTATTGAAAATTACTCACTTGCTGGCAAAGCACAATACTGCTAAAGAGACAGGAACAACTTTACTGAATCCTCAGGCTTAGAAGTCTTTACAATATTGTCAAAATTAAGCTTGGAGAAAAGATAAATGTCTTTTCAAAAATCTCAGTGTTTGTGGAAAAGTATTCCGATGACTAGAAAAGGTAGACTGTGTGTCTCTTTTTGCTGATACATTTCCTATCTGATAAAAGAGAACCTTGTTCTTACTGAAAAGGGCTGGCTGTGCAAGATGGCCACATCTTATATTTTTACAGCCATCTCATACAGGTTCTCCAGAGCAGTATCAGTCTCATTGTTACCATAAAGCTGATTGAACAATTCATTAGGGATTAAACTCTTCTTTTTCCCTAGAAAACTGTGGTAGGAGAGAACATAATATAAAATACAATTCTCTTTTCCCTTGCCTGAGAAGAATGAATAAGAAAAATTCCCCAAATGTGACTTTCAGACATTTTGTGATGTATGAGTGCCCGTCAGAGATAGGCACTAAACCAGACATATATGTGCATTCTCTGGTTTATCGACAGAAACCAAACATGTTTTCTCACTTCTACTATTTTTTTATAATATATTCATGTTTCTGCTCTGGAGATTACTGCTGAGATTTGGACATCTTTTCTGCCTTCCAGTTATTCCTCCAGCTGCCATAAAATGTACTTTTATTTAATCTGAAGACAGTATCATTGTAATTTCAGAAGACATATAATCTGCATAATCTGCATTGTAATTTCGGAAGATACATAATCTGCATAACCAGTTGTGTGGTAGCTCACATATAGATTTCTGAGTAAGTGTGAAAATATTATGATTGTTTTTGTGATTGGGCTAGGGGATTTGATAATGTAATTTATGTCATCATTGCATGAAGAAGTGAGGGTTTTTTCCCCTCTTTAGGATATACAAGTAGTAACATTTTAAAAATCTGTGCTGTGCTCTGAAAACCTTTTCTTCCAAGAACCATGCACTAACCAAGCCAAAATTGTTGTCTTGTGTATGCAGATCCTCACCCCACATACACTAAGGTGAAGTTACATGAATCAAAGAAAATTGAAAAGAAGAAAAATATCTCTGCTCTGCAGGTCTAAGGTGGAGAAAAGTATAAAATCTTTATGTCTTATATCTGGTTTGCCATACAGACAGGCTGTTATCTGGAAAGCTAACAGCTTGTGGAGACTGTTCTCCCTTCACAGCCAGCATTGCCTTTGGTAAAATTAACTCAGAAACAAATTTTGGAAGTGCATTGTGCCCAGAGCCCATATAGGATCAGGAATTCAAAGCACCTCTAGCTGACCAACATATACATTTGTTACTGCTCTGGTGCAATGAAGATGACCTGACAAAGATCACACTATGACAGTTTTTCTTTTGCATTGGCTGCTGAACAGATAGGAGCTGTTTCCTGTGGCCCGCTCTCTTCTGCCAGTGATGCAGATAATGGTAATTCCAGAAGCAAATCAAACCTACATCTTGTCTTCATTTTCATCTGAAATATGAGTTGGTCTGTTGTACACAAGGCAGACATTTACTACTCATTTTCCTTTCTTGATGATTAGGAGTTGAAGTGTAAAGGAGTTGAAGCGTAAAGTGATCCTCAAATGTAAAGTGAGGCAACAGCTGCCATTGTGACCATGACTACAGCAGCACCACAACCACATAAATCAAGGTTTCATTCATTTTTGAGCCAGAACACAGTAGAAAGCATCCTTAAAATGGAGCTCTGTTGTACTTATAGAAATGCATAGCTTTGTCTGTATGGGGACTAACTGGGACAAAAGCTGTCCTTAGCAAACAGAACAGTAAAGTCTTTCTTACTAATTTGCATTCAAGGGCCTTTCCCCACACCATGTCTTGGGAATAATTTGCAACATGGTCTTTTCTACATGCTTTTTAATATTTTTCTCACTGAATTATTACTAACAGAATAAACATAACAAAGTGCTGCTATACACAGCAGGAGGAAAGTCAAGGCACCCAATTTATCTTTAAAATGGTAAAAGACAATTGATAGTGTGGATAAGTATTTTTATATGCATTTATTAATTCATAAATTACAGTATTTCTCATCTCATCTTTCAACAACAGCTGATGTCTCCATTTTCCTCAGGAAACCCCTGCAGTTCCATTATGAGAACCATAAATAATATGTTTTAATGAGATATGGATTGATTATGTTGGGAAAGCTGACATTTTCATCCATCATTCTAAATGTTGTTTAATGATGGATTACAAGCCTGCAATTCCTCTGATAGGAGATTAAATAAAACATCAGACTGTTTCAGCAGACTAGTCCAAGGAGATGACAATAAATCTGCTCAATTATCGTATCAACAATCTGGTTTTCACTAATAAGGATATTATTATTTCATTTAGACTTGCTCAGGCATCACAGATTATTTTATTTCAGTCAGTCAATGGGAGCAAGTGCAGTATTTTATTCTTAGAGTTGCAAAGAACCAAGCTTTGAGAGAGTACAGTACATGCAGCTCAGCAGGCTCCAAGCAGACAGAACAAAGCTACCAATCCCCTTTCAAACCAAAAATACCTTGTGAAAGAACATTGTGTTTTCAACCTAGTTAAGTAATCTGAAAGCCTCAACCAAAGGATACTGTGTGAGAAGCTGATCCATTGAAAACAGTTACTGGATCCTCTGTGACTTGTGCTTCACCTTGGTTCTGTTGTATATTTATAATTAAGATAATTCAGACTATCTTTTGGCCTGAAAAATTAGATTGCAAATAACTGCAACAAAAAGAATCCCTCTTTTTTCCTTGCTTCATGCTCATCAAGCAGAAATCATGCAAAGTTTATTAGCAGAAGCTTAAAACAGAGAGTTTTCTTTGCTTGCCAGTCCTAATAAACTCCCCCTTCTGGCAATCTAATAAAAAATGTTACATTTCACTCAGCAGCCTTGTTCTCCTCAGAATGTTTTGTAATGGCAGATAATACTACAATATGGAGCATGTCCAGTGCCCAGCAAATCCACACAGATACGGGGGAACTTTTAATAGCTGAGAAAGTTTCAATTTTCCACCCCAGACTGCAAACCAGTGGAGCCGGTGGTCCATGGAAAACACATTGTGTGTTTCATGTGTATACATGAGTGATCCTTGTTGCTTTACCTGTTACTCTTCTGAAAAATAAGGGAATATTAAAATACTGGTTCCCCCACTCTCTAAACACCGGAAATGTGACAGCCTTACAGTGGTAAGTTATAATATGTTCCTTGAAGAAGGGAATTTTTCCAACTCTGCTCCAAAACCTACTTCCCAAGTTTTCATGGACATGACTCTTTCCCTCTGCTTTTGGGCATCCCCAGATGCCAATAAAATAGGATTTTCCTCAAAAGCAAAAGCAAAACCACAAGATCACTTATACTCTAGCTATGGAAACTTTATACTGGAGTTGCAGGAGTTAGATGAAGAGGAGACATGTGGAGCATAGAATTTATTTCTTCGTATTACCACTAGGAGCCAGTGAAGAAGTGAAAGCTGCTGAGATGAAATGGAAAACTTGCTCCAGTTAAAAATGTTCTCCCTGGCTCTTTCCTGGCTCATGGACCATCAGATAAGCTTTGACATGATAGACCAAAACAAGGACATGGTACAATCCATGATGATGTCATCAAGAAAGGATAACCACAAACTTCTCTGCAGTGCTGACTAATTTGGCTTTAAGGCAGTATGAGGGTGATTCTCATTACTAGTTAAGAAGGCAAAGAGAAATGTCATCTCTTCATACAGTATACAACTGTTTTGCCTTGTCTTTTTACTTCCCCTCTGACTCCCACTTCACCAATATTTTATAACAGTAGGCTCTATGACTTTTCCTGAAGATAATCAAATCTCCCTTGGTGCAAGCTCTGTAAATATAGAATATGAATCTCTGAACTATAACTCTGAAATTGTCTGATTGCATTTAAATAATTTTCATGCTCTGTTGTTATGTCGATTTTTATTCCTCAGCTTCTGTGATTTCCATAGTTAGGCCACAGTTAGGGAGGCTGAACTCTGCTTATTTGATGTAAAAATAATTGTTCTAATAATAACACAAAAAAAGATCAATGAGAACATTGTATATTTTTTGATGTTGACTGAGATTGCTCAGTTTAGAAAAGGAAGTGTGTGTAGAGAGAGGAAGCCTGGCTATCTATCCTTACCAAGGCAGCCCCCTTTCTCTTGCCTTGCAGCCTTCCTGTCAGCACCCAGGGGTGATTTACAGAGCCAGTGGGAGAAGATGATTGCCCTCCAATGCTTTGCATGCTCCTGAGTTCCTAATTTTACTGACTGGAAAAGCACCAGATATAGCTTCAGATTCTTCTGCAGGAAAAAACACTCACTTGGATGCTCAGAGCCAGAGCTTTCTGAACCATCTGTGCAAGTATGCAAAGGGCTCCTTGGTGCAGTGCAGGCTGAGGGAGATAAGCCCTCTTCTCCTCCTGCCCAGAGGTACCTCCCACCATCTCAGTGAAAGTAGGGGAAAGGATGAAAGCAGCAAATGTCCCCCTTTGCTTTCTCTGCGCAGCAGCAGCTGGTCCAGTGCCCTTGGCTTTGTCACAAGCAGACTTTCCTTCTCCATTGAACAAACAGGATGCAGTCAGTCCCATGCAAACACAAAGCCATCAGAGCAAACAGCTCCCAACTGGGAACCTCAGCAGCAGCTCCTGCTGCCCATTCTCTGCCTGTGAACTCCAAAAATGCTACCAAACTGAGGAGCAGACCGAGAAAGCAGATTACTGCAGAGGGCAGAGGATAAGATGGTATTTTCCTGCTGAGCCAATTCTTGCCTTTCATAACACTGATGAGCTAATAGGTTTAACACTGGTGAACTAATAGGCTGAGCGTGATGTAAGCTATCTGTAGACATTTAGGAAGCTTTAAAACACAGATCAATGTTGATTCACCTCCAGCTCCTTTCCACAGCAGGTGCACTCAGTTGGGCAGACACAAGCCCTGTGAAGCTGCCATCAGCCAGGACAGCTAAGTCACTGCCAGACATCCAGGGGTAGTTAGGAGACCTGGCAAGCACCCATCCCATCAACACCAAATGGCCCTTCTGCCACCCACTTGGTGCTGGTGGCAGGGAAGCCCTGACTCAAGGCATAGCACTACTGGGAGGTTTCTCCCATTGCAGGGGGCTGGTGCAGCCCCCTGGGCACCCTGAACCCTGCTCTCCCTGCTTATCTGCCTTGTTCACAAGCCAGCCATCCGCTTGGAGATGTGGAACGTGCACAAGTTTGGTTACCAAACCTTGGTGAGATAGTTTTGTGCTTTTGCAGAAAGACCCTGTTCCACCACCTTCCATCCTAAATGGAAAAAATTCTGACCTGTTTCAGTCCAAGGAAGTATCTGCCAACACTGAAAAGGATGACTGCATTCACCTCCAGGGCATCTGAGACAGATTTTTTTTTTGATTTTTCAATAATTGGGAGAGTTTTTAAAAGCCACAAGAAAGTGAGTTTCCTTTCTTGGATATATTTGTCCAGCCTTCCAGCTGTACTTGCATGCAGTATCTACTTGCAGGTCCAGATTAAGCTTCTGCCTCAACAAATGATTTCTAAGTAGGTTTTCATTACCTCCTCTGTCCCACCAGTAACAGTACCAGGAAATATTGTAGCACAAAATGTTCTAATGGCATGGTGTAATCCTTCCTTTTTGTCTTTAATTTAAGTGTTATCACTGCAAAAACAGTGTAACTTTCATTTCAATTGTTGCAATTAAGCAGTGTTTCGGCCCACTGTGCCTCCTCTTTAAGCCTCCTACTTTCTCAAATGCCAGTGCCACACTGAAGACTTCTCAGTCACTGGGGGTCTCTTTCCTCTGAGCTGATGTTACACAACAAGCTTTGTCTTCAAGAAATAAAAAGATAAAATCTACGCATCTTCATTAATGAACATTTATTATAACCTTAGTGAACAAAACCCTGAGAAATTTACCTCCTATTTCCCCCCCCCCTTTTATTTTTCTTTTTAAATACATCTATTTATTATTTGACTCCCTATATGTTTAACATTTTCTTATTTAATTCCAGGTATATAACTTCTCTTTTAGTAACTTCAAGCTCTTTTCATGTAGAACTGTTTAAGACTGGCTGGATTCTCAGAAGAAATTGCTTCTCTTGATAACTGGATCAAAGAATTAATAAAATTATGCCTCCAATTGTACATGATTTCCACAAGTACAGGTTACTGTTGATTATTAACTTTCTCACATTCACATTTGTATAAATCCTTTGGGCTGTACAGATGCCATAATATCATGCTACTGAATCAAGAAAATAAATCAAATTACAGCAGGCCAAGAAATGTTTTGTTTGGTTTAACTTTGCTGTTTCTACTCCTTTAAGTTTTAGTTGCTGTATTCAGCAGATATTTTACCTTTTACATCACTGATTAAATTAAGAGGCAAATTAATTTAAAGACTGACTCCTCTTGATTGTCAGCAATTTAGATGCTTATTAAGTGGTTCAAAGTACATTTAATTAAAGATGTATTGCTTCACATCCAGTAGTCAGTGAAACATGTAGTGTTAATGTCTTCTTATAAAGTATTACTACTTCTGTAGTTCAAGAACGCTTTCAAAGTATGTATGCATAATTTCCTCATTTTAAAAGAATGACTAACCACTAATTGCACTGAATTGAATCTTCCACTTACCTACTGTTTATAATTATAATTAAATGAATTAGCCCATACAAATGTTATGTCTTTGCTTGCTCTTATGTCCCCCCCCACTATCTATTCCAAAGGTTAGGAAAAACTGCTGATCAAAGGAGGAATCAGCCAATGCTAGAAAGGGATATGGAGTTTAGGCATCAAGATACACCACACACTACTCTGAATGCTTTTTTTATCCCTGATTCAAAAACCTATTTCAGAACAACAGGAGTCAGCCTCTTTCGTGTCTTCCAAAATAGTCCAGAAGGTGCAGCCACATAACCAAAAGCAGCCATAATACAGAAGGACACATAATCTGGTGTTTCTTGATGATGAAACACGAGTTTATTGTACTCGTCCCTTCTCAAACATAGTTAGAAAAGTCAGACTGCCTTCACCTTCCCCACAAATCCTTTGGCTGGAACTACCAGGAAGGGGGAGGAGGTGTAAGCCCTGACAACAAACCCCATGACATTTCTTCAAAGGCTTAGTAAGGAACAAGATTGTCATGGAGCGAGTCATAATGTGTGATCTGTGCCAGCCCCATTTTAAGCCCAGAAAGAAAAGCCTGGCACAGTTGGAAAATCCTGGCAGTTGTGCCTATTTTCCCTTTCTTATAGAATTATTTATTTTGGAATAGAAAGAAGAGATTATGGGCTCAACATGAGTTTAAAAACATATCAGTGCTTTCTCCCTCCTTGTTTTTGCAGCTGAGTTATTATAAAATAATGGGATATGTTGAAAGCAATCAAGGATTGGACATCCTTCCCAAAACAGGCTGTTCTCTTTCACCTTTAATAAAAGGAATTTGCTGTTTAAAGAAGTGAAAGCAGAACAGGAGATCTCTGCAGCTGATTTCTGTGCAGATGAATTAACATCCTGAGGCTTATTTGCTTGTTTAGTAAAGTCACCTGGGCCTCCTGCTGAATGAAAGGAAAACCACACCTACCTCAGGCCTCCCTGTTCCTGTGACAAGAGGAAGAGCTGGTTAACTTATTCAGGAGAGGCTTAGACTGGACATCAGGATGGATATCTTTACTGAAAGAGCGGTCAAACGCTTTTACTGGCTGCAAATTTTGTAACAATGTGTGATAATGGGGAAGGCTGGAAGTGAACACCAGCAGCCATTTAACTCCAGCTCAAGCACAGTCAGTCCACTGAAGCACATTAGTAAGGAGTGAGTTTTGAATATCCCCAGTGAGGGAAACTGCACCCCATCTCTGGGTAGCCTGATCCAGTGCTCAACCACCTGCACAGTACAGAAGTTCTTCATGTTCCAGTTGAACTTCCTGGAACTTCCTTCCTTGCATGTGTTTCTAAAACAAATCAAGTCCCCCAAACCAAGTCTGTTTTGCCCATGAGGATAACTGGGAAGTGTCTGTGAGCTTTTTTTTTTCATTCTGATTTCTTCCTCCCACCTCTTTGGGAAAGGGGATTGAGACAGTGGCTGGGTGGCATACTGGCTACCAGGTGGAACCTAGACACCACAGTAGTGCAGCAAAGTATAAGTTGTTTGTAAGCTTTGGGCTCAAGACCAAAGAAAAACAACAACAAAAAGAAGAATTTAGGCTGTCAAACTCCGTTCACTTCATGTCACTGACGGGTTATCTCTCCTTCTTCTCCATGCCTGTGCACTGAACTTCACATCAAAAAGTTAGGAGGCTTTCCCTTTTAAATCAGCATTGCACATCTCTAAAACAACAGCTTCTACAAGATTGACTACACAGTTCTTAGAGTAGGAAGGCCTGGTTGATCTTCTGCAAAGTCAGCAAGGCCTTGAGCTGTTGAGCCTTTGCCCAGCAGTTTATAAGAACTCACTGAAATACAACACATCTTAATCTGAACCTCATATCCAGGCTAATAAACACCAAGTAGGTGTACACCATCCCAAGTGAACAACTTCCATGCATCTGCCTATATAATTTTCATGTGAAACAGAAGGCATATTGTTCTTAAATCTGTCCAACAGTAGTTCAGTTTCTACTTAAGAAACCCTTCTTTTGTGAGAAGCTAGTCATTCCTTCCTCAGCTCCTTTACTGTCTTGCTTGAAGGGGCGTGTACATTCAACACAAACTTCAGAAGCCAACATAAAACATCCTACAAAAGACAAGGTCATAAAGGATGATGGGAATGGTTACAAACAATGAACGCACAATAAAAGTGGTCTTAAAATACAAAAAAGCAGCCTTTATTATGAGATCATAATACATGCCAAAATAAAAGTGTCTTTTAAATCACTGTGTATGTTTATGAATTGTATTTACAGGTTTTTCCTGCCATTTTAAAACTAGAATTTGTTTGGTTTTGCAGATATTTTCAAAAATAAATATGATTCAAGAAAATATGCATACAATAGGAAAAGGGAAACCTGGCTTGAAACAAAGCCATTCCTGCAGAAGCCAAGAACAAAGAATGGGTTGAAAACTTAAATATGCCCTACCTTAAACTGAGAGGGTAAAATTTTGTAAAAACAAGAATAAATCACCTAAAAGCTGAAGATGCAAGTATTTTTTTCTTTTTTATAATATAACATCAAAATTACACAGAATGCCCCAGTGATCACTAGGAAATCTGCCACATTCTAGTTTTTCCAAACCAATCAAGTCCATGCTTCGTGGGATGAAATGCCCCCCTTCCACTGCAGGCCGAAAGTAAATGCGGTCAAACCTCATCTTGCACTTGTAGGCTGCATTCAGGTTGGTGTTGGAATGCGTGTCCCAAGTGTAGCGGCAGTGCTGGGGTTTACCCAAAAACTCCCAGGCATCCTTGATGTTGTCAGGCAGATTACCAAGTTTAGTAACCTGAAGGTAGAAGGAAGGAAAAAATTCCACAGGACAGTGAATTCACAAATTCTACCTTAAAAAATAGAACTGAGTTGTCGCAGCATTGGATTTTTTTCTGCAAAACATAAGTTGTTAAAAATCAAAGATCTTGGAGATGTTTCTAAACTATGGTATTTCTCCAGATACTCTAAAGCACGGCCATTTCCGGTAGCACTTTCTAAATCCAAAACATGTTCCAAAATAAATGCTCAGCTCTGAAATGTTGAGGTATAGGGGCCAACACCATGTTTCCTAAACCAACGTCATTCCAGTTCACCACAATGGAATTTTGATAGGGAGAGGTGAAACTCTGACCTTCTAGTAATAATGCACCTATTTTCCTTTTAGTATCAGCAGCCAAAAACTACTTCTAATTTTGATTGTCTTGACGACTGGAAATTAAGATCTGTTTTCTCCAGAGCACCCTCTTCCTTCATTGATTCTGAGAATTGGAAAGTTGAACAAGTAAAGACCAGGTTCTCAAAATGACAAAATGTTTCTGAAGTCAAAACTTCCATCAAATCTGCCTGCATCTGCTCAGATACAAGTATTGTTCTTAAAGCATTTTGTTATTTGGAAGGGGTCTCCATATATATCACCTCAGCCAAAACAACGCTTATTTCTACTTAGTCACAGTTCCACATCTTAAGTGTTGACTATCTCTGTTCTGCCTAAGCAGGTAATTTCTCATAAAGACAACAGAAAAGCCTGAGAAGGTATTTTGTCACAATACCTTCTCTAAGTAACAAAGTTGCTTATTTCTATTTACCTCGCTGTCTCTGAGGTTTGTATCCCCTCCAAATATAACAGTGGTGGACTCAGACTCCTTCTGCATTTCGTTTAACACTATTTGCAGCTGCTTTATCCGTTCCTTGGAGTGATCTTTAGTGCTCTCCAGATGAGAAGTCATAAGGCAAAGTTCAATACCAGATATGCTCACCTGTGTGTGAAACAAAGAGGCAGTGTTGCTATCCACATCACGATAAGAAGCTCTAAGACAAAATCTCATCACAAAGCAAATGACTGAATGTCAGAGCTCTGGTTAATATTAGTTTTACATTGAAGAAAAGGGGCTTACAGAAAGATAACAGGCTTTTAGTTTTGTTTTCAGAGGTTATGAGACTTGAAAGCAAAGTATGGTAAGTAACTTGCATACAAGATTGAAGTTTGTCAGTATCAAATGCCACTGTGTTTGTATGCTTGGAGAAGCTTTTCTGCTCTTTGAGACTGTCACAGAGAAAAAGCCAGTTAAGCCTTTCCTGGGATTTTCTGTTTGGAAGGCAGAAGTACAGCTGCTTAGTACATCCTGACTCACTCACATGCACAACTAAAAGGTTCCTCTTCATGGCAGTCGTTGGAAAAGGTACTATGTCATGTTTCAGTAGCTTCACTCTCGATTTCTTTAACATTACAGCAGTGAAATACTCATCTATGTTACCTACAGAGGACCAAGCAAAGAAATGTTTGAGGACATCTTCTGCTGTGCCAAAGCAGAACAGCCACAAAGCAGTTAAGGTTCTGAGAGACCTTTTTACCACAACCTTCCAGAGTATGTTGATTTTTAAGTCATTAATGAAAAGTTGCATAATAATGGTCTGAATTTTCCAGATTGTTTAAATGCAGATACCTAAAAAAAAATTACTTATCTGTGGTACTATTGATTACCCTTGCTACCAGTCTTTCAAAATGCAGAAAGAAATACAAAGGAAAACACCAGAAAAGCAAGCTTTTCACATGCATAATTTGCATCAAGCTACATGCTGATACCAAGACACAGAAACATCAAGTGCTTCCGTCTTCACTTTATATTCTTTAAAATGGTTGGAAGTTTTGGCAAGAGAAACAGAATAAACCCAACCTTTGTTTTCTGGTTTTTGTCTTTAGGACCTGAGGGTATTTTCTTACCTGGAATAATAGTGTAATTGCCTGCTTTCATCTGGAGAAGAGGGAGATGTGGTGGGATGACCTCCTGTAAAAACACAACATCCGGACTGTATCTGAAATCAGCAAGGCAAGAAAAATTTCAATTAATTACTGAGAAGTAGTACTGCAACGCTCCAAGGCCAAATGGAACAAAGTCAGGGATTTCAGGTGCACCTTGCCCTCATTTTCCTAGGTTTTGTAAGAATTTGCTCTTTAAAAAAGAAAAATACATCTGCACTATATTTAGCAGCACATAGACACCACCCTTACTAAAAGGGAAGAAACAATTGTCATTAGGAACATGAAACCAATATGGTAATAAAATGCATGACTTCCTTCTACCACAACCTTTAGAGTTTCATATACTACATAACATGAGGAATTCAACTTAAGCAGCTGCAAAGTGAGTTTGGGACATGTTTTCCAGAAGAGTCTCATATACAGGATGCAATTATGAACTATGTTTGTGATGTATGGTTGCAATTTGAACAATATTGCTCATTATCAGACTTTTAAAGTAGCCATCTCAAAACATTTAACCTCTGGGATGCTGCAGAGCTTCACACCTTTTACAGTCAGTATAACAACTCTCAGCTATTTAGGGTTTATAGGGTGATTGATCTGTTGCATCTAACATTAAGATAACTGGGACATGAAGATTTGTAAATTCTTAAATTAAGAAGCCTTTTTATTTTCCTGTTGAATCCAGGCACCTGACAATACAAAGAGGAGGCTGTACTTACAATGCCAGGTATGTACAGATTCCTCTGGCTCTATCTTTCACGTTTCCCAGATCCAGCCCATCAATGTTCCAGGTGATCAGCGAGAAGTTGCTGTCATCTTCTTTTTGCTGCGAGTCTTCACTGTTGACACCAGCAGCACTTGTAGTTGCATCTGCAGTGAGGTCAATGCTAAAGAGAGTGTATTTGTTTGTTAATATGCTAATACTGACCTATCTGTGACTGCCTCACTTATCTATTAAAGCATGTATGGATCTCAACATCATTTAAAAGCACAGTAACTAAAACATACAGGCTCCAGTCGTACAGAACTGTGGTACACAGGCAAAGGAAGTGGTTTTTTCTCCACCTTATGGACGGAAGATAACATTTACTATTCTGATGTAAGCTAATCAGATGGTAACCAACAAAATCCAAAGCACTTGAGTTCAACTCTTTCCCCACTTCAGGAACAGGTTGCTTCCAAGTGGCTCCCCACAGGGTCACAAGTCCTGCCAGCAAACCTGTTAAACATGGGCTCCTCTGTCCATGTGCGCCCAGGTCCTGCCAGGAGCCTGCTCCAGCATGGGCTTCCCATGGGATCAGCCTTCTTCAGGCACCCACCTGCTGCAGTGGGGAGTCCTCCCTGGGCTGCAGGTGGATCTCTGTTCCACTGTGGTTCTCCAATGGGCATGCAGGAGCACAGCTACCTCACCATGCTCTGCACTTGGGGAATCTCTGTTCCTGCACCTGGAGCACCTCCTGCCCCTCCTTTTTCGCTGACCCTTGGTGTCTGCAGGGCTGTTTCCAGTTCTCTCTTCTGCTGCAGATGCTGGGTGCAGCAACTTTTTAACCTTAAGTACATCATCCCAGAGGCACTACCACCATCGCTGATGGGCACAGCATTGTTCCACAGCGGGTCTGCCTTGAAGCCAGCTGACCTTGGCTCTGTCAGACACAAAGGAAGCTTCTGGCAGCTCCTCACAGGAGCCATGCCTGTAGCCCCTCACTACCAAAACCTTGCCAAGCAAACCTGGTCAGAATACTGTTGTCAACACACTAATGTTTTTGTTGTTGCTAACTAGTGCCTACCTCAAGACAAGGGCTTTTCAGCTTCCCATGCTCTGCCACGTGCATAAGAAGCTGGGAGGAAACATGACGAGGCAAGCTAACCTGAACTGGCAAAAAGGACATTCCATACCATAAATCATCATGGTCAGTGAATGAACTTGGAGGGAATTGGCCAGGAGGAGCCAACTGCTGCTTAGAGATGGGCTGGGCATCAGTCAGTGGGTGCTGAGCAATTGTACTGTGCATCACTTATCTTTCTTGGCTTCCATTTTTCTCTCTCTGTTATCTCAAATTTCATTACAGTTAATTTTATATTATTATCATTAATTTTATTTCTGAGGTAAAACTGTTTTTACCTCAACCCATGGGTTTTATATTTTTTTTCAATTCTCTTTCCCACCCCACTGAGAAGGTGATGGTAAGTCAGGGTGTTCAAGTGAGTGGGTATCTGGGGTTAAACCACAGCCGGCATGGATCTGGAAAAGTTCAATTCCACATGCAGATCAGTACACTCAGTACCCCCTCCAGGTGTGCTATGAGATGGTGTATGTAAAACACAGATCTTACATCTTAACTTTAACAGGTATGTTTAACAAGGTGTGCATGTATGTGCCAATTTTATATATAGAAATAAAAATATGCATACATCCGCTGTAATACAAATATGCATAATTTACACATATACAAATGTATGTATGGTAAAATCTGCATATGTATCGCTGCACAACACAAGGCAATGAGAAGAAAATGTGCCTGTGCCTTCTCCAAAAGGTTCACAATCCACCAGTCCAGAGGATCCACAGAGGGAAAAGGCAGCCCAAAAGCGTGAGAGCCTCTCCACGGGAGAGAAACGTGGCGAAAGGACGAGAACGGGAGCAGAAAAGGAACAGGAACCACCTGCCCCGCTGCACCTCAGCCGAGGTGCGATGCCCGGCGGGAGGGGAGCGCTGCTCCCCAAGTTAGGCCTCGGCCCGGCGATAGCTCTCCCCGGGTGTGGGGGCCCCAGCGTCTTCCTGCCGAGGGGAACCTGCCTTCCCCCGGGAGGCTCCGCTCCCCGACCCGCTCCTCCTGCCGCATCCCCCCGTCCCCATCACCTACCAGGTGCCGGTGTCCGCGCAGGCCGGGGCCGCCCCGCCCGCCGCTGCCTCCGTGTCCTGCGGCGGGTCGAAGTAGGCGTTCAGCGCCCTCTGAAACACAGGGGCGGCTGGCAGCGAGGGGCCGCCGCCGGGCAGCCCCGCGGTGCCGCCGGCCCCGGCCGTACCTCCATATGCCAGTCGCTGCCGGCCAAGAAGCGGCGCGCCACGGCCTCGTCACTGCTGGTGATGGCGGCGAACTCGGAGCACAGCACCTTCCTCCGCTTGGCGACGTGTAGCGCCTCCTCATCCTCCTGCTCCCGCTTGTGCTCCGCCGGCGGCGGGCTCGGCGCCGCCTCGGCCCGCTCCTCCATGGCTGCGGCGGAAGGCGGGGAGTGGCGCCGCCCGCCGGGGTTGCCGTTCCGGGGCGCGGGCGGGCGGGCGGCGGCCAGCGGGGCGGCAGCATGGGGCTCACGGTAGAGAGCCTGAAGGAGGCTATGAAGTACATGGTGGAGTCGAAGGGCTTCGACCGAGTGCTCGGCAAGGTACGGGCACTTGGAGGGCAGGGCTCCGGGAGCGCGGCCCCGCCGGGACAATTCGTCTCTACGGCCTTGTGTCCTCTCCCGGAATAACCGGCTGGAGCGGGCTCAGCCGCGGGCGCTGCGCGGGGCCGAGCCTGGCGGGCTGCGCGCACGGCAGGAGCCCGCCGGTGCAGGCTCGCCGGTGTTTCCCCGCATTCCAGGCCTCGCACCCTGGCGTGTGGCCGTGCTGCTAACACGGGGTAGGAAACGCAATTGTTACAATAAGAATAATTACTCGATTGTTATTCAGTGACTCTCGTTAAACGCTCCAGCTGCCTTCCAGCAGCTCTCTGAAGGTGGCTGTACTGAATAACCTTCAGGAGTCATTCAGCAGGTGGCATTCTTTCCTTCGCAGTACGTGCGAAGCCACTAACTTCCAGGGCGGTGAAATTGTAAAATAAACTCTTCCCTGTTTAAAATTAGAAAGGTGTCTCGTTATGACATCTCCTGAGCCTGAAGTCAGGCTGAAAGCACAACGCGCTCCCCAGTACTCTCTGAATTTCAACACAAGGCCTTACACTATACCTTCACTGCACATTCTGGTGTAAGGAAATGTAATTGACTGGTACTGCTGCAGTGTCATGCTACATTATGCTCAAAAAAAAGTTGAAGTTACTGTTAATTTACACTGCAATTTGTGTAGTATGCAGTAGCATAGCTGCTGTGTAGGAAAGTTCTTGTTCTAGAAGCAGTTTCAGTGTTCTCGTTAAATTTTTACTTTAATTTTTGTTTGGTTGTGTAACTGTGACATGGGGTGATGGAGTAAATATAGCTAAGAAAATCAGCCATGTAAAAATGGCTTTGCATTATGGAGGAGCAAATGTTATAATGGAAGCAGTGCTTTTGTTGGATACACTTAATAGAAACCAACTGTTCACAAAGTAATTCTTACAGTTGTGTTTTTCCAAGACATGTTGGTGAGTATAAAGTTTTTTTTAAAATGTATAAAGCTTTAAGAAGATAGTTCATATATTTATAGTTCATTTAGTTCTTAGTCACCACTTCACTGTGATAACTTTATGCTCCTTTTAAATCCTGGTAAGTGGTGAACAGATATTAGCATTTCAGCTTGTAAAGGTAACTGCCTGGAAGTGAGCCTTGGGAGACAGGTTTCCCGTCTTCCTGGGGAATGCTTTCGGATTTTTCCTGCAACCTTCTAGAATTAGGATGCTAGGAATCTGATGATAATAACAAAAAAAGTGCAGTTTTAATTAAAGTAACTGCTGCTTTTCTGCGAGATACCTGAAATCTCTCTTACCATAAGTAAATGACTCGAGGTTTTTCTTATTCCAGGGAAGTCACATTTAGTCTGAAACCTTTCACCTCAGGCCTCAGACTTAGTTTCTGGTGTAACTCCAATGTGGTATCTACCCAGGCTCTAACGACTGTGGGTTTAAAGCCTGGAAGCTGAAGCAATGTGCTGTTCCCCGAGGCAGACGCGTGGGAGGACAAGCACAGCAGGGCTGGGAGAAGCACAGACCAGCAGCTCTAGCTGAGTAGGTCCTGGAAGCATTCAAATACTGAACTATTTTTGTCAAGGAGAGCAGGCATGTAGTGCCAGATCAGAGCAATGACAAATGGGACCAGATGCTTTCCTCACCTCGCTGGTGAGATGGAGCACCAGTCCCTGATGGGAGTGGAAGCAATCTGCTCCCAGTGTTGAGCATCAGTAAAGTCCTCCTTAGAAATTCTGTCAGAAGCTCAGGCCTCCAGTGCAGTGCAGCATGCCTGATTTAGGATTTGGCGTTTGCATTGATACCGGTGCTATTTCTGTATTAGGATGTTGCCTCAGTAATTGCCTCTCTGTTTAATACCAGTTTTTTTCCATTAGAAGACTGTACTACATCATCACTGATCTTAGTGTCATTTGTCTGCAAAATTTGGATAGATTTTACTTTATCAGAAAGGGTGAAACTCAGCTCTTTCAATACATTATAAATAAAGAACAATGAAACTGGAAACATTTCAACCTTAATACCATTTAAGATCAAAAAATATTTAAACTCAGCTGGTAACAGAAGGGAAACATTCAAATTTAAAAATGCCCTTCTAAAAAACCTTAAAATTAGTAAGAAGAAATATAATAAATATGTCCACATTTTACTTTTAACAGTCTAAAGGCACTTCAAAGTCTTAGTTATGCATGTAAATATATGTGGAACTTACCCCAGTTTTGCATATGCTTTCAGATTTTGAATATAGTGCTACTGACTGAAGAAATTTAAATAGAGATTTTCAAATACTGAGTTGCAGTACCTTCTTGGTGTCAAAATTCCAGCTTCTTTTGTTGGTTATAGGGGGAAGCATGGTACCTTAGGTGAGCTGTAATTCTGGATTTACCACCTGTGGTCTGGAATGACGATGCTGTAACATTGTGATACAGTCTTGGATACTTCTACTCATGAATATGAATTTCCAGTCAGAGAGGCAATCTGATTAGTATTTCCAACTCCCATTTCAAAATACTGATTTTTATTGAGGTTGCTCTTATGTAATGATTAATGAATTACTGGTGGTCTCATTACCATATTGTGAGCTAACAAATGCCTTCACAACTATGGTACACACAGATACTTAGAGCAGTTTTGTGTTCCCTCTAATCTGGTCTTTCACTCACGGCTTAAAGCAGAAGGAAAACTGAAGACAGTTTCCTCCTAAGGAATTCTTAACAGCATAGCACCTATTGAAGTTCTGTTAAGCTGTCAGTTTAAATATTTGTCTGCATTAGAAGTACAGATTTTTCTAAGGCAACAGTCTTCTGCTCAAAATCTATGGAAATATCTTACGGGACAGTTGAATTACTCTATTTTCCATCTTTTAATTTGTCTCATGAGTCCAGAGTCAGAAAAAAATTACTATCAATTTGATTGAGGGCAATATTAGGTGTCGGTACTACTATCACTAAGCTTTTTATTCCTTTTTTGGTTATACAGATGAAACTTCACTCTGCAACTCCTGGAAAAGTTGTTTGTGAAATGAAAGTAGAGGAGGAGCATACAAACAGAGGGGGCACATTACATGGAGGTTTGACAGCCACCCTTGTGGATGTGGTGTCAACAGCAGCATTGCTGTACACAGAAAGAGCAGCGCCTGGGGTCAGTGTGGACATGAACATCACGTAGGTATCGTCCACTGTGGTACCAAAAATTTTTCTTCCCCTACTGACTCCATTGGACATCTTTTCTGTGCTGTGGCACTCACTAAAAATGGGTGTTTTCTTTGGTTTCAGAAGTCCTGTTTTGATAAATTAAAGGGGTTGTGTGTGTTTTTGGAGACTGCCATTTGGTTTCAAATTTTGAGTTGGACCTTCTTAAGCTTTTATTTATTACATAAAAGCTTATGTAATAAATAAGTTTTACATAAAGCTTATGTAAAGTGTCCATTCCTTCATATCAGCATGTAAAGGGATGCTGATATGTCAACAATTTTACTCCTAAGAAATTGGTTTGGTTTCAATTTTTGCTTGTGCAGGTATGTTAATGTCTCCTCAAAACCCAAGCTCTAGGGTAAGCAGCTTTCTGTAAACCCTTTTTTAGTATTACTCCATAAACCAGAGAAAAAGCAGAGTTTACCTCTGTTGTGTATAGAGGGTGAATTACAGATTGAATCAGAATTTCTCAGTGAAAGAAGAATCCTTTGCTCTAGGTTATTTTAAGGTAGTTTTATACTGAGAATAGTTCTTCCTGTAAAAGCACGGTGTCTTAAAAAACCAATTGTTCTGAAACTTTCTTTGATCATGCTATTGTAGCTTGTCAGCTTTGCTTCATTACTTTTAATGAAGACATTATGACCAATTGGAACTAAAGTAATCCTACTTAGAATAACTAACACAGAGCATTAAAAATGTTAGAAAAGTAACCCCTCATCAAAACTGCCTTAAAAAAAATAAGCTTTAAAAGTGTGTGGAGAGTGGTCTGTATCTTTACCAGATTCCCTCCCTTCTCTCCCAGCACCTTCTGATTTCTCCACTAGGCAGATGGGGGATTAAGCATCTATTTAAGCTTCATGCCACCACTCTGATGACTAGGATCTTACTGGAAATTAAAACCTAAAATTCTCCTATCATTATGGGTTTTTTCCTGCAATGGTATAACAAGAGGCCAACATCTGAATTATTGACACTATCAGTTATGTTCACCCAATTACATAAGGGCTGAAATCTGAAGAAAGTGCTGTCTCTGGAGGTGATCCAAAATTACCTTTAGGCAATGTTACATGAAGCAATATTAATATCTTTTTTTAACTTGGACTACTGCATTCATTGAACAAGTGAGATTGGATATCAAATATTGTTACAAGAACTTCTTTCCTTTTTGGGAAGGAGCTTTTTAAAAAATCGTCATGAGGAAGCTATTTCAGTAATGGAAAGAACAGAGAGAAACAGAGAAAATTTTTTTTGGTAACCACAAGAGGATCAGCAGTAGCTTCTGGAAATGAGACAAGGCTGAAATCCTGCCCTTGTCAAGCAATGGAGCTGGTGCTACATCAGCGTTAGGCGTGGCTGACATTCTTGTGACATGGTGTCGTGTATAAAAATGGACTCGCTGATGAAATTTATCTCAACAAGATTAACATCCAGCCATTCTTCATTTTCCTCTGCAGCTCTAACATTTGAATACTGTTCCCTTACCTCAGATCATGGTTGGATCATGTTCCTCCTAATTTGTTCCAGGGAAATTCTTTGTGCAGAAATTTCTTCCTATTCCCCAAAGAGTGCGTTTTGAAAGCACACCCTCCTGCTCATGTAAATAAAACAAGAGTTTTCTAATTAATGGAAACAACATTTGAGGGTGCCGATTTCCATGACTTTCCTCTAACCAGGGTATGGGAACAGTTAACCTATGCTTACAGTTCCATACAGACATGGCCTTCTGGAGCCTTTGTGACATTGACATTTTGCAGCTGAAGCAGCCAAACTAGTTTAGAAAGGCTGTAGGAAGCCAGCAGTTGGAATAGGACTTGGAGCTGAACTTTTAACTGAAGTCTTGGATGCCTCATTGTTTCTGTTCCAAAGCAGACTTTTCCTCAGAACCAAGCCAATGGGTTTCTTTCTAGCCTCCATTTTCTCAGAGAACTCTTACACTTACCACTGCCAGTAGTTAGAGGAGCTCAAATCCATTAAGTGGGGGTTTGCAAGTAGGCAGGCAGACAGAGATGTTGCTTTATAACCTGCTTCTACAAATTCCTTCACGATAATATAAAATGCAGAAATATTCTTGGATTTATCCTCAGTACAATTGCTTACCTGTTCCTTTTTTTCTTCCTTGAAGATACACTTCTGCTGCTAAGATTGGAGAAGATATACTGATTACAGCTCAGATTTTGAAGCAAGGAAAAACTCTTGCATTTGCCACTGTGGATTTGACAAATAAGGCTACAGGAAAGTTAATTGCACAAGGTAGACATACAAAGTTCTTGGGAAATTAATATGAAAAAGTATTTTAAATAAGAATGTTGGACTTCAGAATCCCATTTAGAATTATTTTCTCACTTATGCAATATCATCTGCACAAAGTTGTGATAGTCTCTATCAAGTGAATTTGTCTCACTTCTGTAATAAATGAACAGATTTCTTAATTACCACCAGTATTGCTACAAGCCTGGGTTTGGGTGAACAACAGAGTGTGACAGCACAGGGAGGCACCTGGCTTTTTTTGGTCAAGATAGGAGAAGGGAAGAGCCTTTGGACCAGCCATATGGTTAACCAGCATGACAGCATTTTAAGAGATCTGCTTTCTCTACCTGCGGCATCATGTGACAAAGCAACCCTGTCTTCAGGCCTGTCACTGTCACACTCAAACACCACTAGAAGTGCTTCCCAGCTGTACTTGTTCCCTGAGGTGGTAGTACAGAGTTCCTGTAACATCGTCCTGAACTGGTTTGAAAGCGTAAAGCAGGCTAATACAACATGTAATTAACCGATGCTGTAATAAATTAAGAAGTATTCAATAAAGCTTTCTGAAACTACCTTTTTAAAGATTGTTTCTTAGTTTTGTAGCCTTTTTGCACTAAGTAAAAGCTTGTCAGTATGGAGTAGTTGAGAGAGGAAGTGGTGGAACCCTTGTACATAAATTCACCCAAGATGTCATCGTCTCCCTCTGATCCTGGAATGTGAAAATAGTTATATTATGTATGCTTTTCAGCTCTCCCTAGCTGAGGCTGTGGTTATATTTGTTTAAAATCCATCAGCTGCATGTTACAGATGTAAAAAAGTAATTTTGGTTAGCTTTCATTGAGGCTAAGGCTGTAGATTATCTGACCTGGGTTGAATGTGGTAGAGTTAAGCTGCTGTTCATCAGCTGAAGCCTGGTCTCCTCTTGCAGTGTTGTGGACAGGCTTAACTGCTTTCTTCAAACTGTTGATAAATGATCCATGGCAAGATTATCAAGCTGTAATAAGAACAGCAATGCTACATATGCAGTGCATGTTTTTCTCCTCTAGGAAAAAGCTGATCTACACTAGTAAAGGGCATGTGTAAGTCCTTTTTGTTGTGGAAGTTGAGTCATTGTCTTCAGTCATTTGACTTCTGTGATGAGCAGTTAGGGTTTTCTTCTGTGCATTCTTAAACGTAAAGAAGTAATTTTCAATGAGTTAGGTAACCTGTTCATGCAGACTGATTTTCAATACAAACATGTACAAGTTTACTAATGTGTCATTAATCTTTCCAAAATTACTTTTAAACAACTAATATGAGTGGATAACTAACCCTTCAGTGGAAGATCTCTAAAAAAATATCTACAGTGGGCTCAGGGTACCAGCATGTATTTTTGCTGCAAGTTTAGAAGTTTTTTATTGTATATACATTCTCAGAAAAGCTTTTTCTCTGGGACTGCCTCAGAAGCATACAGGTCTTACATGCCTGTGGCTAGTTGAACTTTTAATAGTAGCATCCTCTCTTTAGTGGTACATTCATGATTGATTTTCCCACAGGACTTGCACTCGCTCATACTCAGAAATCATCCCTGAATCCCATTTAAAGGAACACAATGCTTTGCTGAAACAGTTCTGCAAAGGTGATTACTACAGCAGGAACTTTTTTTTTTTAAATCTTTGCTCATCAGAGCTGGATGCTGCACTGTACGAAATTCTCACGTCACAGCTCCCTCACTTGGAGCACTGTTAGGAGTCTTAAGCATCTCCAGTTCCTCTGCAATTACTCGGATGAGCAGAGAGGATCCATCAAAGCAACTGGATGCACTTACTGACTTTGGTGATTGCTGCTCTGGTTTCTTCCTATTAACATGTTCTGGCATCCCCACTTATCTTTTTTCTCGTTCTTAAGTTTACCAGTTTGCTTATGTGAGTTACTCATGTAGTAGAGTCCAAGAAGATAGTTAAACCACTCCCCTCCAATTGCTATAAACCCATTCCCCTCACTGGAACACAAGAGTGATTTTGACTATTACCTGAAATAAAAGGCAGAGGGTGAGAATGAAGGAGGTGCCAAATTCAATATGTGCCAAAATATTGAGAACACTCTCGGCTGCATGTGCTGGGGCCACTCTGTCCTTGTGTAACTGTCCCACTGCAACTTAACACGACTTCCTCCATCAGCACTGGCTGCCTCAGGAACCTATCAGAGTTAAGTGGTCCCATTCTATCACTTAGCATTCATCATATCTCCATAATTACAGCTGAAAAGCATCCAGGCCAATTGAGAGTGGCAAACCTCAACACGGAAACAGCAGTATCCTCCTGTTCCCATTCAAGCCTGGCAAGGACTGTTTCAGGCTGAGAGGGAAACAGAAATAAACCTTCCTGAAATAACAAGTGAATTCTCTTCTCCCTTACAATAGACTATTCAACACAGTATTTTAGAACTGCCTAATTAATAAGAGGGACATGGTTAATATGCAGGCCAGTTATTTCAGAAGCAGTTAATTAAATGGATTATTTTAAGACAACCTTGTCTGTTATCCCTCACCAGCAGCAGTATGTTGACCTCATAATTTATTTCAAAACTGAACTCAGGCGCAGAGATGATCTTACAAGGAACTGACACAATTGAGCTTGCCTAGCTTTGAGAGTAAACTGTCAAGCATCAGACTTAATACTTGGAAGTGTTCTTTACTGATTTCACTCTAACATATATGTGGAAAAATCTGTGTCTTACCTTAGCTGAATCTTAAAGTAATGGAAACAAATTACCATAATAAGGACAAGTGGTACATGGCTCCACCTGGCATTCGAACAAACAGACCTCCTGTGGAGCTGACCTGGTTCCATCACTGCAGATTTAGGCATAATTCCCTTACAAGCAAGCAAATAATGATTTCATGAGCTCATCTTGTGAGTCTTAGTAGTACACCAGATTACATATCCAGTAACTGACAGACAACTACAAGTTCCTTCTAAACAGCTAAAAATGAGACCAGCCCTCCCATATTGCAGTTTGTTGTATTTTGGGGTTTTTCTTTTAAATATACCAAACACCCAAATTATACTTATGTCTAGATGTCTGTTCTTACAGAGGCCACATAAGTGGCCATTTCGTACCACATTTCAGTGGTATGAAATGTTGAGGAACAGTTGTCTCTCTCAGGAAACTAACTTCAGCTTCCCACTTCATGCAGTACCCTCTCCAGCCAAGTGTTTCATGCTGGTTTCACATCCCTGCTATTGCACAAACGCTTTCAGACTGACACCCACGGGCTTGCACCATGTACAGCTATGCTTTACAGACGCCTTGAGAAAATAAGGAATCAGAACAGACTTGTTCCCACTGGCATTTGAAACCGGGAGTCCAGATGCTGATCAGGGCAGATACAGATCACAGATTAAGATGCAGTGAGAAGGGGTTTAGTCATTAACGATTCCAGCTCTTGAGAAGATGTCAGTGATAAACTAGGGAGAAGATAAGGAAGGGTGTCACTGCTGAAACAAGTGTTGAACTATCAGAATTCCTTCTAAGTCTTTTAGGTCAAGCCACCCATCACAGGATTCTCATGGCTGAGCTGCTGGTTTACAATTCTCAAATTCACAAACCACCACCTAACAGGGATGGGGCAGGGAGGGCAGGGATGTCAGGTGAATTAGGCTGTTAAGTAACTGTTCTGAACAGCAGTTCAAATCTTTTCAGCTTCATTGACTGGCTCTGAGCCACTTTCAGGGCATATGGAAGAATTTCCCACTGCATTATATCATTCACCATTTTAGAATTTCCATCTGCAAAAAAACCCATTTAGGCAGAACCCCCCCAAACCTCTCCTTACCTCGTTGTCCCCAGGAATATAAAAGACCCACTTATATGCCTATTTTGCTGCTTGAGTTCATGATAAGAATTATCACCTTCATTATTCTGCAATGCATTCACTGAACCACTGCTACCACCAGACCAGGATCCCAAGCTGCCATGGCTGTGGGATGCAGCAGCATATACAGTTATACAGTTCTCCCTTAAAAGAAAACAAATTACCTGCCACCTTTCATCAAACAAGACACATTTGCTATCTTTCAGGAAAAGCACCAAAAATAAATGAACTAAACCAAAAAATACCCCTATTTTTGTTTACTAAGACAGTACCTGGGGCTTGTAACTCTAGTAAAATTCTGGATCTTTGATTTCTTTTGCTTAAAAGCAGTAGCTGCTTGAATAGATCTCCAGAGTCCAGAACAGCATTTTTTTTAGTGGGTGCTCTAGCATACAGTAATTGTGCTTAAATTAAGGGACCTTTCCATATGTAAATCCTTTCCAAGCAGAAGTAGGCCACGGATATCTTCAGCCCTAAAAAGCATTTCAGCCACCCAAGCAGAAGAGAAATTACACTTAGCTTCAGTTAACCTGTAGAGCTGACACAGCCCTCCCTCTACAGCATCTGCACTGCCCAGTGAGCCTGGTGAGCTCCCTCCCAGCTGCTGTGCACAAAGCAGAAAGCAGCACCTACTGCTGCAGACCTGAAGGGTTCTAATAATGTTTTGTCTCATTGCTTCACACCAGAAAGTTGTTCCAGAGTCTGCAGGCTTACACAGCTTGTAAATTTACTGCTGCAATAAATGCAAAATGAAAAATCTGAGATGACTTTCCAGGCTAATAAAAGTAAATAGCAATTAGGTAAAGTCACATGGCATGTCTCTTTGCTTAGTGAATGTAAATGCTCTCTACTCATTCTTGACTTCAGCTATCACGCTCAATGGCAGTAATGTTAATGCAATATTAAATGAAGCCTCCAACAGTCCATTAGACTAATCTCACTATTAAGAGGCAAAAAACCCTTCAGTGACTCTTCTCACTGTTCAACCCCCCAGATCCTGATTCGGCATAAGCTGGTGTTCAGTAACTGCACATAACCTAAACGACTCAGCACACAAGTGCAAGAAAAAGCAAGTGTTCTCCTGGCAGCAGAACAGGGGTGGGAAGGGAAGGATGCCTGCAGAGCTCACAGGCTGCAAGAATGTGCAAGGACCAAGCCTTTATGGCATTTGTGTGATGTTTTGAAGTAATTTCAAAACTAATCCATTGCACCTTATGTGTCAAGGAATAGATGTGGTCATTCCCAAGGATCACAACCACTTACTGTAGTGCAGGCTGATCCTCAGGTTTGTATTTTCAAAGTACAATCAAATAGGTCTTCCAGAAATGTCTTTTTTTTTGAAGTCTAGGTCATTTTACAAGTTCCAATTTTCATCTTTCCACCTGCTGTTTTTCTAACAAACTTAACATTTTGCAATGAGAAAAAATGAAATTGCAATGAGAGATCAGTACCTTTTATCTAAAGTACCTTTACCTTTCAATGCTCAGAGATTAGTAACCAATCAAGTAACCGATTTTTTCCTTTTTTTAAGAGAAGCACTAACTCCACTGTTTCTAGTACCTGATAGAACACTTAACATAAATTTTCATGTTTATAAAATCACACTAAAGCTATAATATAGCTTTTGAGAGGGAATTTATACTTTGAGACAGACATGACAACTTGGAGACAGACATGACAAAGGGCATCAACTGCCAACTAACTACAGGCCTGCTGCATTTTGGCAGTACTTGTACAGCACTTCTGTCCATCTTACCATATTTTGGTACCTCTTGCACAGCTGAAGAAGCTTGACAAGTGAAGAGAAGCTTCATAGTCATGTACAGACTCTAACATTTAAGAAGCTTCTCATCACCCAGAAGCACCTGACACAAGCTTCCCTTCAGCAGACAATTCACTGAGATACATTTAACATTTAATGGTCTTCTGTCTACTTATTTTATCCCTGCCCCCTTGGCACTTACCAAGGGGGGTGGTCTCATGACAAATCCTTAAGCAGCAGCCCGGTTAAACTCCCATACTCAGGTGCAATACTGAGTGTATTTCAATTCTTGGTATTAGTATGTCCAAGGGAGCCACACAAGCAGTTGACAATAGGCAGTAACTAAGATTCTTGTAAGAGCGCCTTTCTGTATTTACAAACAGCTCCAAAAATGAGGTGCACATCATCACAAACCGTGCTTTGGAAAATTAGTTTTGTGAGATAAAACCTACATTTTGAAAAAAGACTACCAAAAACGCCATTAGGCTTATATAAAGAGGGCCTGAAACCAAAAGCTAGATGGTACGAACTACTTCCATTTGCTTCTGAAGGGCATTTTGCTACAGAAACTTAATGGAAGAATATTTTGAGATTGAACTGCAAGTTCCATTGACAAAAAGTGGAACAGGAATCTCTTCCCTCAAAAGCTGTTCTGTTTAAGGGGAGAGAAACTCTTCAAAAATGCCAAATGATACAAGAACAAATTCACATATCCCCCAACATTCTCAGCTCTGAAACATGCTGGTCCCTTATCTTTTTTCCCCACTATTTAGACAAGGCAGATGGTTCTCAAATCCCTCTGATAGCACAGCAAAAGCATAAGGTTTGCTAGCTGGGTAGTATAGACCACATTTAACAAAATTAGTTTTCCAATTGCTTGTTTCCTCTAATCCTGTGCTCTCCCAAGGAAGCATGGTATGGTTTCTCACGAGGAACAAATGAGCAGCCAGTCTTATGCACCCTGTACAGAACTAAAAATGGAATTAAACAGAACTGGTTGTTTCCTGTAATACAGAGAATCAAAGTTAAAGTCTGTATGATTGCTGACACTTGGAAAGCAGTGTACACAGCCACTCAGACCAACATCTTGAGGCTTTTTCTAAGAGAAACCAGATTGGAGAAAACTAAAATACCTAATGCAAGAACTGTCATTTGTTTGCTGACCAAGGTAACTATGACCGTATTCTCACTGTGGTGAGATCATGTCCAAAATGACAAATTAAGAACAAAGGATGGCACTTACTAAGAAAATTCTAAAATCCAGAAACTTAAATGTTCCAGACCCTATAAAACTTAGTTCAAGTTTCATGTGGACATTTTGCATTATGTCTTACAGATCATTCAAAGAGGCACTTAAAGCTGAGAAATTTTCAGTACTATTAGCAGGTATGGTAGTCACTAAATATTTTAGAAAGTCTTAGCATTATTTCTTTGTTAACTTAAGGCAACTATGAAAGTGAAATTGGAGCTTTCAGGTGGCGTTTTGGTAGGGTGTTTCATATTAATCTATAGGAACTTATAACCTTGGAAGTAAAAATACTTACGTACCAATAAAGTAAGATACTAGTAATGCCATTATTTCTGACCAGTACTTTTCAAAATATATGGCCCACATTTGCAAGAACACCTTTGCCACTGATCTTAACATTTTACAGTCTGTACATTTTCAGTGTTTGTAGTGGGTGACACTCTTAAGATGCAAGATGCTACTAAGATTCCATTAATAGGATTTCCATAAATAAAACCAGCCATCTTTTACCTAATTTATTTAATTTTCAATTTTTTCCAATTCCAAACAAAAGCTAAATACAAGTTTTAAACAGGTAAGCACTAGTTTTATCCAGAGGGAGTAGGCTTATGCAGTTTTACTCCAGTAAAGTACTCAACCCTTAAGCAGAGCCTTCTTTATCATCAAAACTATACAGTAGTCTTCCTTTTATCATTGCACAATCTTAAAATGTTCTGTCAGAACCAACTTTTGACACTCCAAACACTATTATACATTGGTTTATAATGTCTATTCCAAAAGAAAAAAAAAACAACCTCAATGGGTTTTCTGTAAGAAATGTTTTAGAAACCAGTATTTCCTGCACAGTTCACCTGCAAGTTTATAAGTCTCAACTCTCAAGAAAAAATAATCCTCTACCAACATTGTTTCTGCAGCTATTATTTTACCTTTTTTTGAGCTGCTTTAGCAACTTCAGACTCCAGGTCTGCCTCATCTGTATAAATGCATCCAACTCAAAAGAATACCTTCATACAGTTATACAGCAACTTGGGGAAAGAGATCCAAAACAAAAGTGCCAGTAAACTTAAGACATGGCCCAGCAAAATAAAAGAGGCAAAAAATGCCTATACATTAAATGAGATGCTTTTTTTTTTTTAGGAAGATTTCTTTCCCACACATACTTGCTATTGTAACAGCCACTTCTTCGTTCATTAGAATGAATGATAGTGCTCGTCTATACAATCATGAACAGCAAAGCTATAAGGCTTTTATACCCGTTACATTCACTTCTCACCCTCAAAATACTGATGGTTAACATTAGAGATGTTAGGGGGCATGACCAGCACAAATGGGAACACCACCACAAATGATCACCTTGTGCTTTCGGATACATTTGTTTCAATGTACAGTCCCTTCATTTCACATTTCAGTAAGATGCTGATGCAGTGCAGAAGTGTGCAGAGCATCCTCTCTTTCACAAGGTCCATGCAGAAAACATCTAAAAAAAAATTGCAAAGTTCTGAGATACAAATGATTAAAAAAATCCAGGATGATCAAGTTTCACAATGTATAGTGTTCTGAACATGAGTCCATTTTCTTCTAAATTCTGAAAGAATGAAGTGGTGAGGAAAGTGAAAATCCACTGCTGCATTCTGTGATCTTCCCCATTTTGCTGGCCAGTACCTTACTCTGGCATGTACGGACAGAGGTGATCCTCTATGGTACCAACCGTCCAGTGAGTGAGCTGCTCCTGTGGCAGGTACAGGCAGATGCTGCATAACTTGAAGATTGTAGCTTTGTTTTTTGGAGTCTACAGGCAAAGAAAACACAAAGAAAAGGTATTAAGCCTAGAAGTTAACTCAGGACTAGTAGGCAGACCCCCAAAGACATTTAAAATTCACTATTTCATACACATAAATAGACAGAGCTTAAAATTAGTCTGCAAACTCTAATACATAAAACGTTTTCACTATTTTTCACTTGAATTATTTCCATATTGTCACCTATACCAATGCTTTAATTTTTCTTAAACACTGTTAGGCCTATTTCAGAACTTCTTTAATTTTTAATACAAGAACATTAATTCTATGTGAACAAATAAGTGGCCCATAGTTAGTTTTTGCATGTATGAGTCCTATTTATAGCATAAGTTTCCCCTGAAACTGCCAAAATGCAATCATGAATGCATGATCAGTTTTTCTACTTGAGTACCTTGCAGCAAAATCACTGATGTTTCCAAGAAGAAAAAGCTTTTTGTGATTAAAATATACCTGTTAAAACAAGGACAAAAGAAGCTTACCTGCAAGTGCTGTCTGTCAATGAAGAGAAACACTGACTGGTTAGGGTTGTTGACAACAATTCCAGTCTTGTCCTTTCGGCTCAGAACATGCAGAAACTGTTTTTCATAGTCACCATGATGAAATTCAAACTTGGCCTACATGGTGTGAGGGAGGGAAATAAAATATTTTTCAATATAAAGCTCACGTGTGACCCATTAATTTTCTTCAGTCTGGGGCTTTACAACCAATTTTGTTCTTTCCTTTTCTGACCTATTCTGAAAAGCAGAAACTGAGGACCATGGCAGTGTCTTGACACAATTTAAAGAATCCCCTAATTTCATTCTGTCAACACTGACATCAGCCATTGCAATGACACATTAACAACTCAAAGGTACAACTTTACCAGCAGCATATATAAAACCCAATTTACCTTCCTATGGCGGAAAATCCCTGTGCAACAATTTATAATGCAAAGGTTCCACCCATCTCAGTCTTCCATCTAATCAAATACAGCAATTTGGAATACTGACATAACCTTAACAACACTATCACATTTAGACAAAGATTCAATTGTACTAAGAGGCACATCTAATCCACTCCTACAAATACAAACACACTGAATGCATTTATACATGCATGTCATTTGCAAAGGCCCTTTGGAAACTTACATTTTGGAAGGGCTAATACAACAGTGCATAAAGATAGGAGTCAGAATTTGGCATTCAGAACACTGACTGCTTTATAAATAAAAGCAGACAGCATATTTTTCTAACATCCACAGAACTTGCATACCTTATCAACTTAGTGGTTAAAGAGAACACTCCCTCCAGGAACAAGTTAGTTACTGAAGTCAAAACCCAAAACCAAATACCTGAACAGGCCTAAAGGGTTCATCAGATCCCTTCCACCGAGAGAACAGGAGACAGACTATCTTCTCAATATCATTGCGAGGCCATAGAATGAAGTCCATCTCCTGGGTACAGCCAATCACATCCTGTGAGCAATAAAGTTCTTTAGTTACATTCCCTCCAACGGTCAAAGACACAGATAAGCAACTTATCTATACAGGCACATACTTGAGAGGTGATACTTGTACAACATTTGTTTGATTTTCCATTTGCATTACTCATACTGAAGTCTTTCTTGCATGCCACTGAATTTCAGTATCTTAATATAAACTACAACTTTAAGAAAACATTAGCAAAGACTCTCTGTCTTACAATATTCATAAAGCAACATCACTTAGATGTACAGCAGGAGCTGTTGCAAGAATTACTAACACATGCCTTCTAAAGGACGAAGATGGCAAGAAGATACAATTCCCAATGCACATCTCTGAATGAAACAAATGAAAGGTAAAACCTAAGAACTACGTATTTTAACAGCTTCAGAACTATTACTCCATTGCTACTCTTCAAACTAGAACATGTAAACACAAGCCCACAGAGCCCTCATGCAGCAAATGAGAAAACAAAAAGGCAGGAAGAGCTTCAAGATTCCCAAGGAAAAGCACAAGTGTTGGAAAAGTACAATTCAGCAAGCATAAAAAGGAGCCTTACCCTGCGCATGGACTGGTAGCGGGGTGCATGGAGCTGTACTACATCCTTCTGCAGTAGCTCTAAGGAACTTTCCAAAGAATAGCTGGAATCCCGCACACCTTTCAGGATATTTTCTTCATAGTTATTGGTCATGACTGGTATCACTTCAGACACTTCAAAAAGCGCTGACTTTTTCTTCTAAAAAAAGTACAGATTACATTAAGATTACAATCCTTTTTAGGAAAGTCTAGGTAACAGGTTATTTCAGGATTTGTGATTTTCAGTATAATGTATAAAATACACATCACACAGACTAGGACTTTGACACAAATCACTCTAAAATTCACATGCAAAAAAGTTCATAAATTAAACGGAATCAGACTGACAACTTTTATAAAAGCTGAACAGATTTTTGTAGTCTCCAAAAATGCAGATTTACATATCAATCTTGAAAACACTAAGATTCCATATAAACATTAACAGAATTACTCCTTCAAGTAGAGTATACAGCTCTGGGGTGACCAAGAACTTCTGCAAGCTTCTCTCTGAAAATCAGGTAACACCAAGAACTTCTGCAAGCTTCTCTCTGAAAATCAGGTAACACCTTTTTTCTCCTTTTCAATTTTTGAATGTTGGCCTTTTATGAAAAATGAAATCTTTCAATGCCACATTTGGTGACAGCAGGTGACTGAGATCCCATCTGAAGTTCGCTATAATCTTCTCAAAGGAGAACTATTTTCATTTGCTATGTAACTTTTATACTCACTACAAATATTTCAGCATCTCTCAAGTAAGGCCAAAACATTATGAGAATGTAAAATCACTAAAATTATATGTTTGTTTCTAACAGCTTTCTTACAGTGCACTGGAAGTCTTGACCTGCTTAAGAGACAAAGTGTATCTCACCAAATAATGCTCCACTTCCCTTCCCCCCATCAGAACACAGGTAACAGGCAACTATTTGCTGACCATGCTGACTTGAGCTAAACTCCTACTTTAAGCAAAATGGTATGGAATGGACATCTTCAATTCACTGAGATGTAAGCAAATATAACGGGATTTAAAACAGGCATTTGCCATGAATTTCTACAAAGCAACCAAAAAGTAGCACCAATGTCCAACTGAAACAGTTACAGCTGTGTCATCTATGAAAATCTAATTGTTGCCACTGCTTAAACATTTATTTTTATGTTACTATTACCCAGTGCTCAGAAATTATACCTCAATAAAATCCATCTCTGCTTGCACTAGAACTGACAAACAAGAGCAAACTTAACCCATAAATTTTAAAGAACCTTTTCAAGGAAAAGTCTTCATTAAAAACACCTAACAATTACAGCAAATGCAAAAATCTATACATATGAGATTAAACAATTTTAGAGCTCATCTACATGCATTATGTACTCTACTGCCAATTGCTTCTATCTTCACTTCCTCCCTCTAAGTACTTACTTCCCTTAACGATCTGTGGATAAAAACTCTCCCACAATTGCGGGCCTATAGCTGGCTTTAGAAAGACCCAGCTCCCCACCCAGATGAGTGGAATTCAGCAGCAGAGGAGGCAGCCAAGCAAATGAAGATTTTCTCTTTGCCCTCCCCATTCCCTTTCAAGATGACAGCAGCAGTTCCACATGTGCCTGCGCACTTGGGCCATTTCCACATCCCATCCTGCGACTCCTCCCTTCAACTGCCAGGTCTTCCCTTCTGCTTTCACCAGATAAACACACTCGGCAATCGCCCCAGCCAGACTGCCTTCACAGCCCAACAGCTCACAGCCGGCAATTGGGCAGGACAGACCCCAATTAGGCTCAACGAGTTGCAGGGTTAACTTTGAAAAATATCTACCCAATACAGAAGTTACTAAGTAACCATTTAAAGGGGCACTGGAACCCTCTGCCTTACAAGACTACAAAACACGAAGAGCCAAAATGACAAACGTGAACTGAGTGTGATAGCAGTTAGCAATTAAAAAAAAAATAAAAGTCAATGGACTCTGTTAAGGATAAAACATTTGATGCAATCAGGCAGTAAGACTTTGCACAGAACACTTAAAATGCAACAAACACACACACTTTAAAACCAAGTTACCTTGTCTTTGAACACAAAGGCAATGTACATCTTGAAGTCAAACTGGTCAGCTAAAGATTCTTTTTTCTTTCTAAGCTGAGCACGAAGTCTGTTCAGAGCTTGTTTCTTCCGGGAGTTTGGGTCCCCCATTTTGTAATATAGGTGGTACTAAAGCCTTTGGAAACTGTCGCTAAACTATGGGCACCTTTTCGTAAGACTTAAGTACAACAGAAACAAGTCGTTTGATTCCTCCTAATACAACTGAATAGATCAAACGCTAATGTAACCCAGAACCGCACCTGAGGCAATATTTTACAAGAATGTCACATTGGAGGGGTCAAGAAACAAAGAAAGTAGTTGTCCAGCCATGGCTGGAGAAGAGGTTTTACAATAAATCAAGAAAAAACCCCAAAGAATTTCGAAGAGAAAAATCTGAACAGTTTAGCTGCAGGAATAAGTGGGAAAGAATGAAGGGGAAAAAAAAGAAAACAACCCCAAACAAATCTTATCACAATTTATGTGTACAATAAAAAGCAACTGGCACAAACCCAATCCATGGGGGGGTACTTTTGCTCTGCTTACAAAAAAAAAACCCGAAGCTGAAATTACAAACTGCGTTCTACCCCAGCCAGATTCATGACTCTACTGATTATTATTCTCAGCCTTCCACTATTGCTATGTTGCCTGTCTTTTTCTTTAGAATTATTATACTTGGTGGAGAGCAGAGAAAAGGGTGCAAAGGAGGAGTGCACAACCCGGGAAGTATGACATTTCTCTGCCGCCAACAACAACAAAATCAACTACAGACAACACAGCGCTGGTTTGCAGGGGAGCAAAGAGAAAAGACAGCGGAGTCATTTCTAACTTCATCCTGCTCATCACTACCCTGAGGCTACTGCTGCCCAAGAGGAGAGGGATCATGATGGCCATTGACAAGGGGCGGGCAGGGATTCTAAAGGACAGTATTATCTCACCGAGAGACTTAAACCTGAATCAGTGCCCCAAACCTGGGCTTGCTCCCTAGCAGTGGGAGAGCCCTACATCCCCCGACACCTCATACACTCCCTGGGCTGCTGATCCCCCGGGGATCCTTCCCTCTCTCTCTCTGCTGCTGCTGCGAGCACGGTCAGCCGAGGCTGTGCATGGCCGGCGCTCTTGGATTTCCCTTCGGCTTCTCTCTGCGCGCAGGGCGGCCGCGCCCGGGGCAGCGGGACACCCACAGCAGCACCGCCTCTCTCCCCTCTCACTTCATGGCCACGACTCGGAAAACATGGAGTGCGTTTCGCTCCTGCTTTTCGGTGACAGATTTTCTACGAGGTTTTTGTTTGCCTTTTTTTTTTCTAATTGCAACTTAGGTTGCAATTTTAAACCTCTAAATCACCCTCCCCCGAAAAAAAAAACAAATCCCCAATTATCAGGTTATTTTCTTCCTCTCTCCAGACATTTTTCCCCCTCCCCAGGTGTTTGATTAGTCGGGGTTAAAAAGTTTTTAGGTTAACAAATTCGTCGGACTAGGTTAAAAAGAGGAAGGGGGAAAAAAAGTATTTCTCCCCTTCTCTCCCTGGAGAGAAAGGAACAAAAAACCAAAGGAAAACAAAAACAAACAAAAAAAAAGGAACCCCTCCCAAAGCTTCCCCCCGAGTTAAGCAAGAGACTGAGAGGCTCCGACGAGAGCCCGGGACCGTGGCCCGCTCGCTACCCGCAGCCGGCGGGCGCAGGAGGAGCAGTGGAGGAGGAGGTGGCGGCGGTGCTGGCAGCACGGAGAAGAGCCATGTCAAGATAAAGCCACGAAGCCGCGGAGCCCCCCCATCCCTGCCGCAGGGGACACGGTGACCGGGCCGCCCGCTCTGCCGCTGCTCGGCCCCGACCTGGTCCCCATAGTCTAGCTCAGCGCCCCGGGGCCGGGGAGTGGGGAAATGGTGGCGGAGAGAGAAGGAGAAGGAAGAGGCGACGGCGGCGGAAGGAGGAGGAGGAGGAAGAGGACGCTGTCCCTGCGCTAGCGGCTCCTACGGAGGAGGGCGGCGGGCATAGAGAGATCCCGGAGCGGCGTCGGAACAGGACCGGGACGGCCGGGAAGAATGATGAAAGGGCTGAGGAGAGCCTCTTTTCGCCCAGGCGGTCCCGGGACGTCCTCGAGGGCGACGGCAGGAGCGGGCAGGAGGGAGCGGGAGTGCCTGTGCCTCGGCACGGAGCGAGCGCGGAGTGCAGCTGCGCAGCCACCACGGACCCCTCAAAATGGCAGCGCCTGAGTCACACAGGCACCGCCCTACCCGCACCGCCGGCGCGTACCAAGCCCTCGTGCCTCTGGGGGGGCGAGGCACTGTTGTGGTCGAGGCAGTAGATCTCAACCTCGGTAACCACCGTGGACACGCCTTGTAGGGAATGGCAGGAAGCAAAGTACACCAGCGGCTTGGAGCGTCTCCGAGCTTTCACCGCGCCAGGAATCCGCACTGCCCTACACTTTCTTCCCCTCCACCCCCCGCGGTCACGCCTCGTGTAACCGCCCGCTCGCCCCGCGTGGTGCCCGCGGGACAGGGACCCGGATGGGGCTGCTCAACGCCGTTCTCGGGGGGAAGGGGGGGAGGCGGGGGAACGACGACGGGCAGGGTGTGAGGCAAAGGGGAGGGAAGAGCTATGCCCCACCCCCCCCGCCCGCCCGAGATGGTATGTGCCTGGGGCAGCTCCCCTCCATCCCACCAGAGGAACGCCTGATCCCCAAATTCCGTCATCGTCAACTTAAACTTGTTTCAGCCTTAAGCGTGGTGATGTTATAGGTAAACAAGTCCCGAAGTGGCATATTTTGTGTAATTTGGTCCGTCGCGGTTTGTATTCAGCCCGTCCCACGTATGCAAAGTAAAACTGTAAATAAAACAACAATTAAAGTCCAACATGCATTCAGAGCTGACATGGCGAAGGGCGTGCCTGAAGCGCTGATCTCGCCACAGCAGCCAGTGCGACAGTCCGTGTTCCTCCGTGGCGGCCGCAGCGCTTCCCGAGGAGGCTGGCTAAGTTTGATAAATAAGTAATTGCTGTTCCAGAAACACAAACCTAATCCTTGGAGAGAAGTAAGCGGTTTTATTTCTGCACTACAAGGACAGGCTAATTCCCCCCTTCCTTTCCCGTTCTCTGGAAGGAAGGAGGAATGGCATGGAAGCAATGGACGCCAAGCGAGGACACAGCCTGCTGTTGGGCGCTCTCCCTGTGGGAAGGCCCTGGGCGAGTAGGGGGAATCGCAATCGCCATCCCAGCACCGGGCCCGGTAGTTCGCTGGCCCATCCCTTCGTGTCAGGGAAACCTCCTCGCTGTCCGACATGCCCGGCCCGGGGCTGCTCCCGAGGCGCCGGCAGCGCAGGTTCGCAGTGCCGGGAGCCGAGGGGTGCTGAGCGGCTGGTGTGTGCCTCAGCACGGCCCGGACTGCCGGGCTGGTGAGCGCAGCGCTCCCACCTTTCCCTGTAAGCCGGCTCCTGTGGCTCTGCGGAACAGCGGCGATGTTACGGAGATTACAGGCAGAAGACAAGTGCGGGCACCGTCTCTCTCACTTGATCGTGTTTCAAAGCCCATGCAGCATGCCAGTGGCACTCTCCAGTAATTCCACTTTTCAGTGTTTGGTCCCCTGGTCTCTTACTTGTCCCTGCCGATTCCCTTGTTCTCTCCTGGCCTTCAAATTAGTTCTTTTTCTTTAGCACACCTTTCCTCTACATACTTTCCCTCGGACATGTCACTCCTGCCTGTCTTATAGGCAGGAGCTGTGTTCAGCCTTTGGACCTCGTTATCTTCCCCGGGTGTTATCAAGACCCTCCGATGCGAACAGTCCTCTTGCCTTCCCTGACACGGGCATTGCCTAGAACATTCCTCTGTTGTTTGAACAAGAACAGAGCAGAAGCAGATAATTTTTACCTACTTGGAGGTTGCTGTTCAGTCCTAATGGGCAATGCCGATGGAAAATAACCCTTTATTTGGTGGTAAAAAGCAAGGCAGGTAAATAGGACGATTACATTAGCTCCGCACTTCTGTGGCTATTTCGGACTGACATGAGTTTTTTAACTCTCAACATCAGTCTGTCCTTAAGGAGAGCAGCGTTTAGATAACAGCTCTTCCAGCCATTCGGTCCAGTTTTGTTTTCCACGCTGCCCTGTGCGACATTTTGTGCTGCAGTCTTGCGCCCGCTGCTATTTTAAGGCATGACTCACGCTTGGCCTGTGACCCTCTTTGTGCCAGCACAGCGAGAGCTCGGCAGCGCCTGACGAGGGGATTGCCCCGGCACAGAGGGCCCGGGGGGAGGGATCTGGCGCCTTGCCCACCTGCAGAGGGGAAAGGAAGGCGTTTTCTTCCAGCCCAGGGACTCCAGCTGCCCTTTTGAGTGTAGGGATGCAGTCACAAGGGATCGGGCAGCTGCCCAGCCCCAGGCTGAGGGATGCACCCAAAAAATTTTGTCAAATGTAGTGCTGGTATAAGAGCACTTCTGGAGGGCTTTATAGTAGAGCTATGAGGAGAGGAATATATATACTTATATGAAATATACATATATAGATGCGTGTGTCTGTGTGTAAAGGAAAAGGGAGATCAAGTACAAAGTATTAGGTGTTAAGCAGCCACCACCTGTCTTCTGCAAACTCAGGCTGCTCAAATCCTTTCACAAAGGGATGGGGAGCTGGAATCACTCCAGGTTCCTTCTGTAAAGACTGCTGCTCCTCCTTATACAGACAACTTCCTTTCTTTAGCAAGCTCAGAGAAGATTTTTTTCCCCTTTTGCTCATTGTCTAGTAAGGGTACCCTGACAACATTTACGCAAATGAGTCAATTAACCAACCCAAGTATGTTTATTATACATTTACATGCAGAAATTTTGCACTATTAAATTCATGAGTACTGGCTGAGTCTTGTCCTACTTTTATATAGTTGTGCTTCTGTTTCTCCATCATGAAGAAGCTTATAGGGTAGAAAAATCTCATCATCTTAGTTAAAACATATGTCAAAAAGTAAAATCTCTTAATGAAGGGAGAGTTAAGACTTAGCAAAATAAATACTTGTATGCTATTGATCCATAATTCTCTTGACTACATAATTGCATATTATCGTTATGCTTCATACTGGTTATGCAATGTTGCATCATTTATAAAAGAAGCTTGTGGCCCTGGAAGCTGGGTGTGTATTTTGCAATTATAAAACTCGATCAAATGACAGACTACCTCTCTTCAAATCTAATTTAAAACAATGTAAGGCTTATCACTGAGAAGAAAGGAATGTGCATGTTAAACAAAACAAACCTGACAAGTAGGTTGTGGCATTATATGCAGTAATAGTTCTCTTTTTTTAGGCTTAAATCCCATTAACACAGCAAAAATAGTGTTTCTTGTGCACAATAAATCCAGGCTGAGTAAAACAGCCAGCAGAGTGGGTCAGCCTCTGCTTGGTTAGCACAGCAGAGACAAATCAGCTGGTGTCCTTGATGCTTTCCCCCTGAGTGAGAAGGACTGTGTACACCAGCACAAAGCTGCAGTCCTGTACCCTTGGAGGAGTCAGGTGCACACAGACCCCTCTGAGGACTGGGATTGCAGCATCAGGGCTGCCATCCTGCAGAAATACAGAATCCAGCGGCATGAGAAATGGCCCGTGTGAAGGTAGTCATGTATTCCACTTGTCTCAAAAATGTATCCCTTGGGAGAGAAAGTGAGTCATGGAATTTTGAGAAGCAAAAGTTTAAAATATCTGGTTGAAAAAGTTTGAAAGTTTAAAATATCTGGTTGCTGGCTATGCTTCTCTGAAAACCTGGTATTTTCTAGTCACCATGTTACATCCTCACTATTTTCAGTGAAACCAAGCACTCCTTTGCACAATAACTTGTGCTTTTTCTGTAAATTAAAAACCATTGATAACTTTACAGATACACCTTGTTGTTTTGGGTTTCTTTTTCCTAAAATTTCTGTAATTTCAGAGTCTAATTCCTGTTTTCAAAATTACATATTTACTCATAAGCATATGGGCAAGACTGTACTCTAATGCCTCTGCTCTTAGTTTCCAGCTTAATGATTACTTACTTTAAAAATCAATAATTTCATGTTAATAATTAGTTTTTAATAAATTTTCAGAAATTGATATGTATGTTATAGACATATTTAGGAAGAGATTAGATGGATTCTGTTATCTTTCTTCTGTACATTCCATACATACTGTACTGTATGTTAGAAGTAGAATCAGCCCTGAAGCTACTTGCTTCAAAAACAGAACTATGATTAATTCAGTGCCAAATATTTATGCATCAGACAAAAATAAATTCGTATTCTTTGTAAATTCAAACAAGACAAATTAGGTGGTAATTAAAACTCTTTCATATACTTCAGAACATACTGATTCACGCGTTTCTACATTCAGAGAAAACAGTGTCTAAGGCATAAGAGGAATGCTTTTGTGCAGAGAAATGTCAGTGTTTAATGTGTACAACATTCCTTATATTGTATTCTGGACCCAGTTAGAATCACAGAATCATAGAATGACTTGGGTTGTCACCACTGTCTACTTCTTCTTGTGATGGACAGCAGTGGACAGAAGAAAATTAACTCTACCCCTGCCAAAACCAGCACACCACTGCACAGCTGTTGCTACAATATTAAGCTTCATTTGGCACTTGCTTATGTCCCACCTTCTAGTTTCAGGGGGCTGTGGTCATAAAATGGGACATAAGTTCTTGGGCATGTGAGGTTCTGGTCTTAAATAATGTAGGTTTTGTGTTTAAATCAGCAGATGCTTGCAAGAATAAGTGTAAAATTTGAAAAAACTTGTTTTATTTGTTCAGTCTGTAAATAATATTCTAAATACTTGCAGTCAACAGCAGCTTTAGCTTATTATTAATTTGTAGCTTTTATAGAGCATGTTCAATTTTTAAATCTTAAAGCACTTTTATAATTGTTTTTTTTTTGAAGCTGTGAGTTAGGACCTAACAGTGTTTTAAAGGATGTCTTAGTGGTTCACACAGTGCTCAACTAGGAAAAAAAAATAACCAGGTGAGATGCAGATTTTTCTTTTAACTTTTCACCTCTGAGGAACTCAGGATCACGGTTCACAGGACAATCTTTTGTTCTAAGACATGAAATCTGTGTACTCTCTGGAGAGATCTAATTATTAACAGTGGCCATCACCGAAACCCAGTCGGCTTTATGAATTATACCTGGATTGTGCCGCGTACATAATCCACGAGTTTCATTAGCATGCAGCCTTCCATGCCGATTAACCCAGGGAAGACAAACTGCATTTCTTGTCGGTAACACACGAAGCACGACGGAGAAACCAGAGGCGGAGGGAGGGGAAGCGTGATGCCACGCTGCCACCTACTGTCATCCCTGAAATAAATATCGGACAGGAGGGCCAAGGGAAAATCAGCGAGGGACCCCGAGAGCCACAGGTCTTAACTGGGTCAGGGATTCCAAAGGCGGCCTCGGGGCTTCCTTCCCGAGCCCTTTGCAGGGCTGCGGCCAGGGCAGGACTGCGGTGAGACATTGCCCGGCCCTCTCCCAGGGTGTGCTCTGCGTCCCAAACACTTACAGTTGTTTTTTACAGTAAACACGAACAAATAGGAGCTCTTTCATGATATTTATGTAATAACATAGTACACAAAATTTTTAAAAATCACAGTGAGGTTTACCTGTACTTAATGTGGCAGGCGGAAATAAAGAGTCCTTAGGCAGCCCAGAGCTAGATTATTATCTGCAGAGTACAGAAAGGGCCTTGACAAAAGGTACGGTGTGACTGTCAAATACAAATTCGTCCTTGGCAGCACTTCATTCAGATAGCCAAGTCCAGACTCTCCCTCTGCAATGCTTAAGAAGTTTCCACACACTGGCATGTCAGCAATACACGACTCCCAAGCTGCTGGAGACCCACCTATTCCCACGTTCTCAGGCACATGAAGTCCTCCAAGTCGTCATTTGCTGTAAAAACTGATAACATTTATCAACAGCAATGGAATACAAAAGCTCTAAAAAGTACACATTCTGTACTGCCATGAATAATCTAACAAATTGGCTGAGTTCTATGGGAAACCTTGGTGTGTTTGCTTAGGCTCACTTGAAGTGCAAATAGTCATAAGTATTCATGACAGAGGGTTTTATTTTTTTTATGAAACAAACAAGCTGAAATGCATTATACTGCACTCAGTCTGAAGAAAAATGTGTTCTGCTAGCATTGGGTTGACAGATTTTTGCATGTAAAAATGCCCTAATCCCTGTTTAAATTAAAACTTTGGAACTTTGGCTACAAAAGGAGAATTATTACAGTAAAATAACCTGGATGCTTTTTTTTTAGTTTTTTTTGGTGAGGTTTTTATATCATTATACTGGTTTCCCACAATTAGTGCTATGAATAAGCTTCTAATAATAAACTCTCAGTGTTCTTTCTGAGATGGTGATGGGGTTCTTTACAAACCTTTTGAACTGAAGAGACTGAACTCTGGGACATGGTGGTTCGTAAGAGGACACGTTCCTCAGCTGGATAAATTGAAGGAGTGGCACCTTTGTAATAAACCTCCAGATTGTATGCCTCCAGCAAGGAACAAATTAAAAGGAAAAACAAACAAGACTCACATCAGAACCATCTCCCATTACCTTGGACCCTTCCAATTACCAACCTCTCCAAAAGCAGTTATTCCACTTCTGAACTGTAAATCCACCTTAAAATTTTTTATGAATTAAACATGAATTTTGAAAAGGTAATGTCTGAGAAAGTTTGATTTTAAAACATAGTATTTACAAGACATACAATTTATATATTGCAGCTATAAAATGCACACAGTGCCTCTTAAGTATGATTTATGATAGAAATTGATGCATGCATCTAATTTAAATGTTTAGTATAGTTTTTATTGGATTTTAAAATTTTTGTATAAGAAAACATCAAATGTAAAAATAGGAATTTTTTATATTGTGCTCATGTAGGCACTACCTGTATTGAGATTTTTCTGAAAAGACATTCAATGCTGGTAGGATTTGTGTGCATATATAACCAGTTACGTGTACCTGCTGGTGTTTTGAAACCTGGAAATTTCAAATTTTCTTCCAGAATCAAGAATTAAACTAACCTAAGAGCATTAACTTTTTTTTTCAGTACTGTAACAGAACAATGTTATTTTAGATGACGTTTCTGCATGTGTTATTTTCATTTGCTGTATAGAAGACAAAGTTTACTGAGGTGACATCTTGCTTATGATACTGTGTTATTCAAAATAACAAGAAGGGATGTGACTGAAAAACTGCAGAAGGACATTATGGTTTTGAGTGATAGGCAAATACAGCAATGAAATTCAATGCAGATAAACATCAAAGAATATGCCTAAGAAAAAATATCCTAATTTCACACATTGAATGAAAAACTTTGAACTGACCATCACTCAAGAATAAGATCTCAGAGTTATGGCAGATTTTTCCACCGAAATGCCAGCCCAGTGTTCAGCAGTGGCAAATCAAATGCCATACAGTTCACAAAAGAGCCGGAAGACGGAACAGCTTTCATGTCAGGGATGGCTAAGTAGGCCTGGGAGAGAGAACTGCAGAGCAGTCTGTGTAACAGTGGCCTAGATGAGGGCAGGGTGTTTGTTGTCCCTTCCAGCACAAGGACTGGGGGCATCAAGTGACAGTATTGGAATTAGGTTCAAAGAAAAAAAAAAAAAAGATAGTGTTGTTCAGACCAAAGACTATTTGATCTCTAGAGGTACTTGCCAAAGGATATTGTGGACAATGAAAATTTAAATGGGTCAATGAGACACTGAACAAGAGAGATTAGCTTTATTTCCTTATCCTTGTTTAAAGATTTCCTAATGCATCTTTTTTTATGTTCTGCCTTTCTTGCCTTCATTGGACCGTGACATTCTACTTAAAACATTCTCATAAGTGCCATAGAATTTATTTCCAAACAGGAGACCGACAGAATGGCAGGCTGAAGAAATGCTTCTCTCTGTAATTATCCTAATTTCTAATAGCTCCATCATATTGCCTGGGAAAAATGTTGAGAGCTGTTCTGTGAGACCTTGATTGTAACTCGACAAACTGTTTATTCACAAGTCAGCAGAAGATACCATTAGTATAAATAAAAGATAAATGTGCAAATATTTGCAAGAATATAATTGTCAAGTGGCTTCTAACAAATTTAACAGCATGTCTGAGGCATAATTAATAAGAGCTGTAGTCGTGCAAAATTAGTGTTATGTAGCAGTTATTGTGGCTTAACACTGCTAATTTTCTCCCCCGGTTTTGCAGGTTGTACCGTGTTTAGGCAGGAGTGATGAGAATAAGCGGAGACGTGATTAAATCTGATCTGGCACAACTCCTTTATAAGTAAAACAAAAAGAAAAAAAAAAAAAAAAAGCCAGAAATGAACAAAAGCCCGAAGGACAACGCAGAGCAGCGCGCACCCCCTCAGCGCCGGCCGCGGCGCGCGGGGCGGGGGGTGCGCGACCCGCCATTGGCTCGGAGAGGGCCCACGCGTCACGTGACCGCCGGCGCGCTCCTTATAGCCGCGCGCCGGGCGCGAGAAGGTGGCTGGGTGTGCGAGCGCGCGCTGCGGGGTCTGTGCGGGAGCGGCCGCCGGTGAGCGGGGCCTCGGGCCCGGGAGAGGGGCGGGAAGGGGCTGCTCTCCGTCTCGGCTGAGCCGCTGCCACCGACGGCGGGTTGGGGCCGCAAGGTTCCGTGACCGCGTTTGCGTGTTGGCGGGCTCCTGCCTCGCTCTTCCCCATTGGCCGCGGCGGCGCGCGGGGAGGGAGGGGCCCTGCGAGCGCCTGGCGGGAGCCGGGGAGATGGTGTGGGTGAGTGCCCCGTTCCTTACAGCCATTCCATGTGGGTGTGCGCCTGGGACAGCCCCACCAGCCCTGCGAGCTCCTGTAGGGAGCAGGGCTGGGGAGATGGTGTGGGTGAGCGCCCCGTTCCTTACAGCCATTCCATGTGGGTGTGCGCCTGGGACAGCCCCACCAGCCCTGCGGGCCGCTGCATTCCCGCCGCTCGTGTCTCGGTGCAGCCTCGGGAGGGGCCCACTGACCACGCCGTGCATGGCTGACTGCTTAAGGCAGCCGTGAAGGCCGATAATCCGAAATGGTAATGTTCTCTAGTATTTCCCGAACTTCAGGAGTAGAGGGATGCTGTATTAATTTTAGTGTTTTTCTATTGCAGTTGATCTCATGAATTCCAAAATGAAACAGAAACTGACCACAGAAAAGTCCTCAGGATCTTTGCAGGTATAGGCTTTAAAGCCTTGAAGCTAGTACCTCTCTGTGACACAAGCTTCTCTGTCCAGTGAAGGAATATAAAGGCATCTGTTGCAATGTGCTTCCACCTGGCTTATGTCCATTTGGCTTGAGTAACTTCCTGGCAGACATTGTGGCTTGGGAACATGCTGTCCTGCTTGGGTCTATCTGCTTATGACTACTTTTTTTCCTTTTGCTCAGCAAGTCCTTTTTACTTTGACACTGAGCTTACTGTCTCTCTATTTAATTTTTCAGGGTTGGTTTGGTTTGTTTGTCCTGACTATGTGCCTTTTGCTTACTGAATCTGTCTGGCTTGTGCTTAGGGGTTGTAGGGTAGGTTTTGTAGGCTGTTCTTTATGGGTGGGAACTTCTGAAGAGTTCTGGCTTGTGTTGGATGTGTTTTAATTGAAGTATTCAAGCAGGCAATTCACTTTCTAAAGTCACCTTTGTGAATAATAGTTGCCTTGGAATTGGTGGAAGTGCTTGAATAATTTAGGTTTTTAAGAGTTAACTGATTAGGAACAAACCTTAGTAACTTTTCTTGGTAAATCTTTTAATGTAGGCCCTAATCAGAATGGTGCAAAAGTGCATAAAATAGAGACTAGTAGTTCTTGTATGATGAGGCATAGTGACTGGAATGGAAGCTTTAGGAATTAATGAAAATTGCTAATTGATAGGTCTGATTTATGGCACTCTTGTCCCATAGTGTCTCTAGGGTATGAATTGCTCGGTGTGGCTTTTTGCACTTTCAGTGGGTTAACTTGAGTATTGGCCAATAATTTCTTGGCAGAGTGTACCTAACTCTAATCCTAAGTAACAGCAAGCAGTGTCTGACACACGGTGTGATTCTTGTTCCCACAGCAGTTAATGTTTGTCCTTTAGTGGAACAGTAGGATAATTGGTGGCAGAAACTACCGTGGGAAATGCGAGCTCTTGTCCTATGAAGTACGGTGTGAATCGGTGACTTTCTCACGCTGGTGTGGCATTGTATCCTGGCCGCTCTTGCTTGGTTGTCTGCCATTGTTTGCTGTCCCATGGTGGCAGTGTAACCAACCCAGTCAGAAAGCTTTGATGCAGGAAAGAGGCATTTATGCATGATAGCAAGGGTGATAAACATACTGGTTCGACAAAACAATAGCCTCTCTGGATCGGAGCAAGGAAACTTTTGATCCGTTTTAATGGATAATCAAAGTAACACATCTATTCAAATGAACAGTGTTTGATGTTCACTGGTTACAAAAGCAGCTGCTGCCTAATGTGCCTTTACCACCTAATCTTGCAACTGCAATCACTTTTGTCCATGTCCCCAAGGGTCTGAGACTGCTGCTTCTCAAACCCGAGTTTGAGAGGTCCAGCTAAAGTCACTGGCCTTGAAATCTAATCAGAGTATTTCTGCTGAAGTTCTTTTATGAAAGGTAAATGTTTCCTAAGAGGCAGGGATTCATCATAGCTTCATGTGATTAAGATCCATCTCTGGTAGAAGTAATTAGATCCGCTTCCTTACAAAAGCCTTAATATAGACTACGGTGTCGTGGTTTTTTTGTCTTGAAAAGATGAATTATGTTACCTTAATGGAAGCATGATGGACTCCTAATTTTCAGTTGATGTAAAGAAAAGTGGCTGCTGTCTGACTCATTTTTATCTTTTCAGAAGTACCTCACAGATAGCACATGCAGTGCTGCCCGAAGACCGACTCTTAAAATGATCCAGCCTTCAGCAGCTGGTAACCTGGTTGGCAGGCATAATGAGGTATAAACTGAAAGATAATTTGTAAATACGGAATTACTTCTAGTCAGAGTGAAATGCTTTTGAGCTGTTAACTGAAAACTAATATATTTGAAAAAAATATAATGTGCTAGCCAGAGTGACACAAGCTTACTATTGTTCTAGTAATAAACAATATTAAAACCTAGCAATTTCTGATTTCTTTGGGTATTAAGGAAGATGTTTAAACTAGAATTATAATGTGAAGAAAGCAGTACTTGGAGCCTTGCAGTCATGAGTGTGCAGGCTCAGAAGTTTGTATTTTTGTGTAGGCTGAGATGTTCCTCTAAACTTAAACCTGCCCATGTTTTATGCAGAAGAAATCTTCAGTCAGAAGGAAGCTCTGGAATAACAAATTTGCCTCAAAGGCTTATAAAGCTGAGGTGTCTGTGGACAAGGAGCAAGAGAATGAGAATGATGTCATTCAAGCTGAAGATCTCATGATGAAAGGTATGTGGTAATTCCTGAAATGTTTTCTTGCACTTTGAATGCTATGCTGCAGTTGGAGTACTACTTGAAACATATTTCCTTTGTCATTTAGATAAGGGCTTTTTGAGTTTTTCATGATGTCTAGGAAGAGTTGATGGTACTTATCCTCTATATTAAATATAGATGTCTAGTGTTTAAGAACGAGTTTGTGATAACCAGAAGCTGAGAAGCATTGTGTGCAGCATTGTTAAGGAGTCTTGTAGTTTGTTATTTTGGCTGGGCTGTAAGTTTTCCAGTGACTAATAATTAGGTCGAAATGAAAGCCTGTTCTGCCGCAGCGTGTTGTTTGTGCAGTTTCTTAGAATCAGTGTGGACAGTGACTTGGAAGTAACACTTCTGCCTTCCACAAAGTGCACATTCAGAGCGGCATTTGCAAATGTGGCCATCTTGCAGAGCCTGCTGCCATGCTTGAGGCACCTTCCTGAAGGCACTGTACAGCCATTAATGCAGTGTAGGACCTGTTTCCTGTAAGCTTGTGTCACTAGTTGTAGTTCTACAACGAATCTTTGAAAACACTATATGGAGTGGATTTTTAGCGTCACAGCTCATAGAACACTTGTATACAAGTTAGATATCTTAAAGTGCTCTTAAGAAGTCAGTCTTACCACAGACTAAATGTAGCCTCTTAAATTCAGGAGATCCTTCATCTCAGTATTGGAAAGAAGTGGCTGAAGAAAGGAGGAAGGCTCTGTATGAAGTGCTTCAAGAAAATGAAAAGGTAGCTACTCAGAGATACCTAACTGCTAAGGTTACCTGGCTATTGTCTTCCTCTTCTAATATTTTTTTATTTGAACTCAGTTGCACAAGGAAATCGAGCAGAAGGATGGTGAAATTGCCCGCCTAAAAGAAGAAAATGAAGAGCTGATGTCTCTTGCTGAGCATGTGCATTGTATGACCAGTGTGATTGAGGTACTCAAAGGAATTTTCAGTTAATGTTGTGGAACAAACCAATGAGAAACCAGCCAAAGTATTTATAATGAATCATGACTTCTGTTATATGTGCTCACATGACTTTTCATTTTAAATTGCTCTCTGACCTGTTTACTGCAGGATAACTCTAATTCTAGAGTCAAAAAGCTCCTTCTAGGGGATGAATTTTTCCCATCTTAGAACCTAGGAGTAGTGAGAATACTAAGATGGATGTTTTCAGAAGGAGGAATTCAACCTACTCTCCTAACAGAATTAGGATTTGCATGTTGGAGATTGTGATAAGAGGCGGAAGAATTGATTTTTCACTTTTTTGGGGATTACTTAAATTCATGTGCTTAATAGGTTGGTACTGGCTGTGTCCTTTGAGAAACTGAACTTGAAACAGAGTCACAAAGTAGAGCAGTGAGAGGGAGCGCCATTCTCTTTAAGGTCAAGTTTTCCTTGTCAAGGCACAGTGCCAGTTTCACTGCCCAAAAAGGGCTGTGCACAAAGTCTCTAGGGCTCATGAACTCAGATTTCCTAATGGCTCCCTCTGAGAGTTCCTTGGGGTGAGTAGTTGTCACTAATTCCATGGCTCCTTCAGCAGGAGGATTGTTTGTAAGAGGCTCTGAAGCTGTGATAAATATGTCAATAGGTGTGGAACCTTGATGTTGTGGCTTTCAGGTTGTTTTTGCAGGAATTAAGCTCTCATTAAGCTGGGATATGAAGCTGGGTGCCTGGCAAATACTGTGATGACTAGACTGAGAGGTGGAAACAAAATGCAATATCATTGCAAGTAACTTGTGTCATCAAGAATTAAATTTCATCAAGTTACTTTTCAGTTAGTGCAGTTATTTAGATCAGCCTTGAAAGACTGTTTTGCTACACTTGATTTTTTTTGGTGTTTGGGGACTACTGCTTGTTAGTGATAAAACCACTGGCAGAAATTACCTTACTTGAGGACTTGAACTAATAGTTGGAAACTTCCCTACAGTTTCTCAAAAGTTAGGATTGCTTATTAGTTGTAAGCTGCTCACTTCTGAGACTTAAGCGAGCCTTGTGGAATTCATCAAACAACCAGAAGCTTCAAAACCAGCCTCTTTACAGTCCTGTTTATCTTCCTTAGGTTAGGTGAGGAACTTCTAGGTTGATCAAGTGCAAGAGACTGCTGGATCTTAAAGCTCATCTCGACTTAATGTAGCTTCATCATCTCTATCTAAAAATGGAGTAAATTGGTTGTACAGAAATTAAACCTATAGGGTACTATATTAAATAGTAACTTGGGAACCAGTTTCCCATGTTTTGGATTGCATGAGATGAAACCTGTCCTACTGAAAAACCTAAGAAAACCTGAACAAGCAAATGTGGTTTGCAAGTTAAGAGGTAGTAATTTGAGTTTAACTTGTACCTTAAGATTTTTGTAGCTGAGGAGTGTTTTGATTATATCAACAACCTCCAAATGAAGGGAATTAGGTTGCTTAATTTCATATGCAGAGTCTTCTTTCACTATTTCATAGTTATTAAGTAGGAAATTATTAAATTTGCTGTCTTCTGTTTCTTTGTAGAGGCTAACTGGGCAAGCACCTGACAATCTTGAGACACTGGAGAGTCTGGCTCTAGAGGAATCCAGACAGGAAAATGAAGAGCACAACTGTGGAGATGAGGCAGACAGCCCATCTGAAGAAGAGCCATCACAAGTATTTTCTGGTTTAAGGGAGAACAGATCAGATCTTCCTTCAAAGGAAGCAAGCTATTTGCAACTGGAATGACAACCTTTAAATAGGCTTATGTATGTGGCTTTTAATTGCAGACTTCCTCTTGAAAGGATATACTGAACCTCAGGTACAGAAACTCTTGTGGGAACATTACAGATGTTGGTATTTTTAACTGGAATTATGTAGCAGTGGGAGGAGTATCTGAATACTGCATGGAAAATGTACTACAGGCTGCATGTAGTTGCTTGTAGGAAATGCAAATACTGTGTATTTCAACTGTTGTGTAAATATCTTTCTTATCAGTTGGTCTGACATGATGCATGAAAATTGATAAATAAATCTTTGCATTACCAAAATAGTGTCTTAATTGACAGGGGAATGGTTAATCCTTGGTTCAAATCAATTATGACTCCTGTAGATGGAAGCTTTCAAGTTTTTGGGGAGAATGCCTGGGCAGTTTTTAGTTCTGATTAGATTTGCAGAATTCTGGAGAGCAAAATTGGGGGTTTTTGTGGATAGAGGGAGGAAAAGCAAATATTTGTGTGCTGTTGGTGAGGTTTCAGAGAATCTTCCTGGGTAATGAGAGTCAAAATCTAAAGGTCAGTTAGATTTATGATTTTCAGGTTTTTTAAAATTACTCTGCCTGCTTAGGAAACATTTTGCAATCTGTGTAATGAGAGCTTAAATAGGAAATATTAGACCATTTATTTTAGTAATACTTTAATTGGCTTATGAAGAGAAGATGGTGTGTTCTTGGTCCCAGTAGCAGCTGTGTTGAAAACTAGGTGGAGACAAAGCCACCTATACTTCAGAGCTGTTCTAAAAGGAAACTTGGTGTTTTCAAGGTACTGCTCTGGTATTTACCAAGAGATGAGACACCAAGTTACTCAGGTTCTGAAAGGTTTACAGGAATAGAAAAGGTCTTTAAAACCTTGAGCACCTTGTCTGGTATCTGCATGGAGCAGGAAAATTGGATACAGATTTTCCAGTACTGAGTGAACTCGGTGCAGTTGTTCTGTAACAAGGCTTTAACAATGGGGGCTGTTGCCATGTCTTGGGAGGAACTTAAAAAAGCTGAGTGGCTTTCAGGAGGCAGAAGTGAATAGAAGCATCCTGGTTCATGGATCTCTCTGGCCTTGCCAAAGATGGTTGCTTCAGGGTATGTGTGAATGACTTTGGAGCTATCAGATTGGCACCTCGATATTCCTTCTGTTTTACTTCCTGTGGCTGTTGATCAGTTAACAGATGTTTTACAACTTATTTTAGTTGTGACATCCAGGAAATGTCAGAAACTGCTGTAGGAGGTAATACTCCTGGCTGCCATTTTACCTCAAGCATGCTAACTAGAAAATGAGGCACCACAATTTCTTGTGGACTTTGTAAGCACAAGATTGTATCTTCCAGTGTGTGCTCCAGGGGGTGCTTAGCCATATTCCTTTCCATCACAGGATGAAAAGGTGAGAAAGGTGTGTCCTTTGTCTTGCACTGATGCTGTCTTGAAGAAACAAAACTGGGTGCTGGGCAAATGCTTTGTAGAGTAACCTTGGTTTTCTGTTAAGGAGAAATGGATAATGCTTGTGAAGTGACTTAGACCTCTCCTATCTCCCATTCTAAGCAACTTTCTTAACAAAGCTGTTCAACATTAGTAAGTAAGGAAACAAATTTCATTTTGGTGTAATTGTTTTTGCAGTTCAATTTAGTTTAAGTTAATGATAGTTTAATTTTTAGAGGTGGCTTTACTTTTAAACATCAGGCATATTGTATTTGCAGAGGCTGTAGAAGGGAAGAAAGGACTGTGGCATGACTAGCAGACCAAAATGAGACAGCAAGTGCAACTTTTCCACTATTTCACTTCCTGCTGTGTCAACTGCTGTAGTACAGGTGCTGTTGTTGGAACAGAACTGCCAGAAAGAGACAAATCCAGAATTTGCATGCAGTATCTGCATCTGTGTTTCTTATCTTCAGGCTGATCAAGAAGAATGCTTATTATGTTTGAATCTTATGCTTTTTCTGGATTGATTTTATTTAATAAAAAGATGTGACAGTCTCTTGATATGCTGGATACTTCTGTTGAAATAGACTGCATACAAATCATGGAAGTTCTGCAAGTAGGCTGATGGATGTATTGCAGCATTTGCCCCACCTCTAATAGAGTAAATTTTTACATCAAAAAAGCATGTGCCACTTAGTAATACATACTGATGTTTTAAACCAAGGCTGCTATGGTTTCATTAAGTGCAGTTTGTTAGCAGAGTGGATAGTTTGCTGTATAAATGGCAAAAAACCTGTGATGCCCTAGAAGGCTAGGTGTGAGAGCTGAACAGCCACAGTAATAAAACCTCTACACATGCTTTGTCACCGATGCATTGAACCTTGACCAAACACTGACTGTACCTGTTCTATCAGACATTAATGTATGGAAATCTTCTCAGCAGATTTAGGATGCTGCAAAAACTGCTGCTTAAAAAGTTCTAAAATGATTGAGTTTGTTTGTTCTGAAAATTCTTGAGTGCTTTTTTTTTGAACATGCATGCAGTAGCACTGTGCTAGATATTAAGTCTAGGAACTTGGTATTTATGTGCTCACAGCTTGTCAAAGGTGTAGAAATTACAGAGATTTGTTTGTGATTAGTTCTCTTAAAACCATCTGACATTTTAAGTATATAGGGAAACTCATTTATCACTGGAACACAGCTATGTAGCAGCTGAAAATCAGCATCACTAAAGACAACCTTTATAGCCAGCTAAGTTATAGAGAGAACATTCTATCTAGCACAATAAAAGTATCAGTTTTGGAACCTAACTACAGAATGTGATTCTTTCCAAGAAGTCAAATGCATTTGTGCTACCAGCATGTTGACTCCTTTTCACTGCAGAGGGTACAGACACAATCTTGTCTTTCACTGAGGCAGGTTCAGGCTCTGTGGAAGTGGGATGTATCTACGGTGTCCTAGCACTTCTCCCATAAAATGTGCATGTCTGAACAGGGCTGAATTTCAGCTATGCAAGAGCAAAGTGTGGGGAGGTGGGCCATTTGTGTCAGATGTTTCAAGAATGAGCAGCTATGCAGGGACAAGCAAACCATGGGGCAGGTGGGTTGTTTGTGTGAGGAAGAACTCCTAACTGGTTTACACTAAAAAATGTTATTTTTGCTAAGTACCCATTGTACTTAAGACAATGTGTGTGGAGAAATTAATTAGGCTGTAATAGCTCTTTGTTTGGGCAGCTGAAACTCACTTGGTTTTTGGCATGATTGCTTAGGTGAGTGCTGCAGCTTATGGTGCAGCCTCTGCATAAGTCATGAAGTTAGTCATAGGTTATTTTTTGTTAAGAACATGAGATGCATGTTCATTTACTTTTCCTCAAGGGTCATCTCAGGTTGTTTTCAGAACTGAATTTAAGAATTTAATAAGATGGGCAAACTTGCCAAGGCTGTGCTTTTCCAGCACTCCAGTGTTCTTAAGACTGAGTTGTATTGTCATCAATGTTTTTTTTCAGCAGAAACTGTTTATTGTGTTATTCATTTATCTTTCCATTCTTGTAATAGCACAAAACAGTTTAGCAGCTGATAGTGGTGTTATGAGGAACTGTAATTTGCTGCTGTTTGTTGAACTGCTGGCAGATGCCTGTAATGAAATGTGATCAGTTGTGAGGACACATCTGTCCTACCCTCGGGGGCACTGCAGCCATTTGAAGCTGGGTGCTGTGGATCCTCTCCTCAGGACAATCCCACTGCGAAGCAGGGAGCCATACTTAAGATACAGTGTCTGGCAGTTGTTGACTCCTAATTTTGAAGTCCGCATTATTGATAAGTGTTATTTATAAAGTATATATCACAGACTGCAGGACAGGGTGAAGCTATAGAGCATAGCTTTTGAAAATCCGATGGATACAAAAGCCTTGCCAGCAGTAGTGTAAAAGTGGGCAGCCTAACATGCTGCTGCTGTAGGTACAGTAGTATAGGGGTGCTACAGGTTTCTATTTATGGGGCCACATGCTGAGACAGTGACAGCATGGCAGGGTAGTAAAAACCAGCACAGCATAAGGTAAGGATACCCATACCACCAGATAAACAAACCCCTTTCCCAAGTGCACTTCTAGTGAGCTGTCCGTCTCTTCCATCTGCACTGCTGCTGAGCTACTTTGGTATGGGAACTTTTTCCTAACACACTTTCCTGGGGTGGCCCTGACCTTTGAATTTGTCCAAGTAAGCCTGCTGCAGCCCTAAGAGCTTTTGTAATTACTGCCTGCTGCTTCCTTCTTTACTAGTTGGTAAGCACAAGCCTTGTGATGCCCACCTCTGTGCATCTGGTTTTTCCTACTCCACCAAGGAGTGCATTAATGTGCCAGGAAAAGGCAGCGTTGTCAGCTCTGCAAGCAAAGAAATGTACAAGCTTGGAGACAAATAAATGGTTTGGTAATTTTTCTTTGCCTTGAGGTTTTGGAAGCTTTAAGGTCTGCTCACTTTGTCAAAGCTGCCATGAATCCTGGTTGTAATGGTGTAGCAGATCAGCTGTAGGCTAGTGAACTTCTCCAAGGGCGGCTTTAAACTACAATGAGATGAGATACACCCTCCATTTGATGCAGTACCTCTGTATGTGAGCTGTTCCCTGTGGCTTTGGCTCCCTGCTCCATAGGCAGCTCTACATTCCCCAAGGTGTGTGCTGTAAGCCTGAATGGTTGAAAAGGGAAAATGAATGGAAGGAATGTCTTCTGTCTGAGAAGAGTCTGTCTTCATAGAAGGGAGGAGTAATCAATGCAAGTTTGGTAACAATCCTGGAGCCTCTCCAGCACATTTTCTGGTAGTCCCTGTGGAGCCTTTCTTGGTAAGTATCTTGAATGATGGACAAAACTGGCTTGCTCTGAACTTAAACTATGAGCCTGATAGTGAAGAGGTTGCTGATGGAAAGGGTGACCATACATATGGACTGATGTGCTTGGTAATTAAAAATAATCTTTATTATAACTTAAATGTGATAGGAAATATGGTGAGTACAAATGCCACAAAACTAAAAGAAAAAAATTAAAAAAAAAAAGTAGATATAAAAGGACACCTTGAAAGAATTCAACTGATGGGACAGGTGTAGTATAAAAACCATAACATGGCTATTTCACCTTCTGCAAAAAGAGTTTATATCCCTCAGTAAACAAGTAAGCATTTTGCACTGTACAAAATGTACTTTTTAATTAAAGGAAGAATATATATATTTATAAATATACAGGTATGTACATTCTTGTAACATTCACAGTAAAAAAAAACAAAACAAATAAAACAAATGACCCCTGCCTGCCAAAGTGTTTGGCTCACAAGGTTTCCTCTTGATGTGAACTGTTTGCAATATTTTCTATGTCATCAATGCAAATTTGGATACTTCAATTGACATCTAAATAGCATTTCATGCATAATGAACACAGTACAGGAACACTCTTCTGTTAAATTCTATTCACCTCCTCTGTTAACTTAAGGCTTGTAATCAACAGTTTGAAGCACTCGCTGTCTTTCAACCTTGCAGTGCAGGGAGGGGAGGTGTATTCACTTCCCCCTCTGTTTATTACTGCCTCCGAGGTCCACTTGAGTTTGTTCTGTTCTTTATATGGAAATCACTCTATAGAAACTACGCTCCTCTAATTAGAATGTACAAAATCCAATCCTGCCTGCAACTTGCAGGACAAAATAGTTTTGGGGACTCGTGCAATTAGCGGTATTCACTCCTTCTTCTCAGAATAAATAAATGCACTTTACCTTTTCATTTAGTTTTCAGAAACCTACATGATTGTTTGATCCCCCTCAGAAATTGCTGGATTAATGATGGTTTGCTGCTGGAGGGCAAGAGAATGGAATAAAAGACCAGTGGAGGCATTTAGAATGAGTCACCAAAGCGACGCCTCCCAGGGTTTACATCACGCTGTTTCTCAAGGCAAAACTTGTAGAACTTTCCCTGTATTTCATTACCAAGACACAACTGAGAAAGCTGAGCAGCGTTTCCTGCCACTGGAGTGTTGCTAGGGACACTGCATGGCAGCAGATACTTCATTTGGGATTCAAGGGGAAAACTTTGCATGCCTGCTCAGGTGGCCTCCTGATTGTCCTTGATAGACACAGTATCACATGTCTCAAGCTTTCACAACAGCTTCAAGGAAGTAAATATAATAGGAAAATATATGGAGATGCCAAATTCTAAAAACCTTACAGAAGTCTGTTGAGGCTGAATAACTGCAATTATATTATTTGTTTAGAATAAGTCAAGAAAGTATTGTTCCTCAGCATCCAACTGTTCCATCACGAGCTGCAACGAGGAGCCAATAGGAATTCTTAAGCTGGATTTTAGATTTTGCTTTTCTTGAAGAAGTCTGTAAATTGCTACATTTTGGAACATTCTCATTGAATTCTTTAAAGTCTTCCTTTTGTTCCCCATACTGAAGTGCAGCTCCATCCTACTTTAATGCCTGTTAAATATTAGCAGGTTCTTTTCCATCTAAAAAGCTGTGGCAGCTTCAGTTCCACGGCGGCTTCCAACTTTAACAAATTCCCGGGGAAATTTGTCCAGCTGTTCATATGCTAGTCTCCCATCTTCGCCTGAAAGCAAAATGATAAAGCATAATAATGTCTTACGTCATTGCCCTAGAATGTTTAAAATACTGGATTCTCTGCTGTTAGAAGGTACTGATGGACCAGTAACTTCTACCCCTTCTTAAACTTTATCTTGTTAGAAGCAATTTCAGAAATTATTTGGAAAAGTTAAACATGCTCTGAATGTTCAAATTATTTTTTTTTACTTCCCATATAACTTGTTTGGTTATCTAAAGACAGACAGAAGCAGATGAGGCTTGTATGATGAGGTGACTGTATCTTGCACACTTGTCATACTGAATGACCTATTGTGCTTCTCAAGGTCTCAGCTGCTGCTGTGATGTACTTGAGGTAAATGTTTATCCACTTCAACCTTGGAAAATATAAAGTTTATCCACCTCCCACTTCCTGGCACTTTAAAGAAGTGAGTCTATCTACAATGTTACTTCTATACTGCTGAAAATGAGGAAGCAATATGTTTGCTAAATATTATTGTGTCTTTCAACCTCTTTTTCCTTAGCTACTGCCATCTATATGCACTTCCACTAAGACAGCACTGAGACTAATGTGTTGAACTGGCAATTAGGAACCAAAAATGGTCTCTGTGTGTTATATAGAAGAATGGCAGAGCAATCAGAGTTTTCAAGTGTCCCTGGGCTACTTGTTTTATAACCTGAGAAATAACACATCCAACAGCAGACTGAATTCCTGCTGAAGTGGTGAATGGAAGAGAGCATATTTGAAGGGTTTGCATAATTAAAATAACACAAGGACACCTCCCCCATGGAGCAGAAATTCATGCCTAGCTGAAAGGCCAGAAAAACACAAATTTTCCGTGCCACTGAAGTACTGGTGCCCAGAAACTGTGCAGAATTATCAATTCTTTCTGTTTCTTAACTTCTCCTTTGCTATCCTTCCTTTTGCTACTTCCCCCTCCAGACTCACACAATTCAATTTCTCTTTTTAGCTCATTTTCAAAATGAATTATTTTTATGAATCTGTATTTTCTGACTTGTTTAAGTCACTCTGTACAGTTTTGTTTCAATTTACAGTCTCACATTTACATAGCTCAGGTGTCTTACATGCTGCTCTGTTAAAAAATAAAATTAAATACTGCTCTAAAGCAGGCAACTCACCAAGGGAGAGCAGGGTTTCAGATGCCACTTTTCTGATCTCTTCATTGTCAGACTGGCAGAGCGTGACCAGCATTTTAATGCTCTCAGTAGCCTGGGAAGTGCAAAGAGAACTGCATCAGCACCACACAGGACACTCTGGGGTTTTTCCACAACCTTGCATGTAAATAGGAACCATCCTCTGCACTGTCCTTCCCACTCCAAGCAAAGGGCTTTGGTGGAGACAGGAGGAATGGGTTTCCCTGAGGGGAAGCATTTGGAGGAGGTGTATTTTCTGCTGCTGGTGTGGACCCTTTCTAATTTTCCTACCCTATGCACTACATACATAAATCTGACAGACCAGCTATGTCTGCCACTTCTGACTGTAGGATAGGTAATGGACTGTGGACTGAGGCCATAAAATGCCAAGGCAAGGGTACAGCAGGGAAATGAACAGAAGGGATCTAGCAAATAGGTTTCCTATAAAGCATGTCAAGCCTGTGCTCACCAATATTTGCAGACTTCTGCCTTGCCTCTGCTATTTTTGGGAAGAAAGCAAGGAATAATCCTGTTCTGTGCAACAAAAATGTCAGGTCTTTGGGGAGAGCAGCTGTCATAGTGTGTCTGGCTGACTATTTAATACTACGAGAGAGATGAGTGAAAGGAAGGGCAGCTACTGCCCCAGTGTGACACCTGGAAGAGGCACTGAGCCATGGAGTTGGTATTTGTATGAGCCCTGTCAATCCAAGGGGCACAAGGCCTGCTCTGCATGCTCAGATTGAAGGCTTTGCTGCCAGAGCCATCACATCGCACCACCTTGTCTTCAGTGTGGCCACTCGTGTGTGACTCAGGGTGAGGCTGCACTGGTGCCTACAGCTCAAATGCTGAGAGTTATCGGGCCACAGCAACACAGAGCTTGCTGCCACCTGAAAAACCCCTCAGAGATTCACTGGGCCCTTGTGCAACCGACTGTGGATTAAACTGCCCCTGGGTTCCCCCATCCACAGCCACCTACGCATTGTAGCATTTCCACCTCTGAAATAGTAACTTCCAGCTTCAGCTTTTTCTTTGAAGATTCCAAATGATGATACTTTCCCGCAGTAGCTTTTTTGCCCAGCCATTCTCACTATTCAAGACTCACTGGAGCCACACTGCTCAAGTTAAACTTGTCTAGCTCCAGTTCCCACCACTGGTTCCTAGTCCGAGTTTTCCTGAGCAATCAAAAACCCCACTGCACCTGCATGCAGCAGAGATGTAATGTCCCTCACCATTGCCTCTCGGGGATGCCTGCTAGCTTCTCATTTAAGGGAAAGGTTTTTTCATATTAAACAATGCTGGATTATGTATTGAATGGCATCAGTTGTGACTGGGATGAAGTTACAGTTTAGAGCTGCCTTCCAGGGGACAGATTAGAGAGAGAAATAGTCAGTCCAAAGTGCATGTGTCTCATGGAACGTATTTTTTGTCCCAGTGTCCCATACCAGCCAGGCTTGGGTGGCTGCTGTCTCCCATGGCTCTGTACAACCAAAACAAAAGTGCATTTTCCCATCCTGTCACAGGATGGAGTGCAAAGATGGTACCAGATGCTAGCTGAAGCTGTAGTGCCCAGATGTTATGACCAATTATTTGTCACAAAACAAGCTGTGATCTCTATTTTCTGCTACAGCAGCCCACATGCATTAGAGCTCATTTTATCCTGGGAAAGCATTTATTTATCCTTCTCAGTCAGTACTATCTGGATTAACATTTTTTTCTCCGCGATGTGGAACTGAGTCTCCAGAAGTCAATATGAGAGGGAGGAAAAGATGATATGCAAAAGATAAAACTTTGCCAAGGTCACAGAACCCAGGTGTTTGTGGTTTAGAAGGTTCTAAACCATTCTCTTTATCTGAAAAGGGATGGAGTACAGCAACACAAAACAAAAACACTACTGCTGCTGTTATTGAAATGTCTGTTTTGTTGTTTGTACCTATCAGATGTCCTTTCAAAAGCAAAGCCAAGCACCACAGTGTATTCCTTGTCTCTTACCTTGAGGTATCTTAGAGCCAAGCAAGCTGCTTTCTGCAGCTGGAGGTTGGGTTGGGTTAGTGCTTCACAGTAATAAATCAAGGCCTGAAAACAGATAAAGAAGAACAGCAATGAAAATGTCTGTGCCTCCACAGAGAAGGGTGGAGCATGGAGGTATTGCTACCCTGTTAAAGGACAGCAATTGCAGCCTGCCTCCCTAGCAGTGAGCATGTGGGATGGCACAGGTGGGATAATTCCCTACAGCAGATCCAGGCCAGACCACCAGTCATAGATCAGCAGCTTCAGGGCAGCTTTTGGTGAGGAGAAGTTCATATTAAAGTGAGGTGCACAATCTGGCACCTTTGAAGGCCTTTAATCATACATCACCAAAGAGTTCTGAATGGGCCTTGGAGTCTAATATCTCAAGAGGTGGCCCTTGTGATGGTGTCTTTAATGTAGGGAAAATAATGAACTAGTTGGTGTAGACCCTGGGGAGACTTAAAATAATGATTACAATGTCAGCATGAGCTGCTAGACCAGTTTACTGCTTGACCCTAGAAATTAGTAGCTACTACTGGGCAGCAAATCTCAGCAGCACTCAGCTGCACAGTGAATTCATCTGCAGCATAGGGCTGCATAATACCCTCACAGAAGCCACTCTGTGGTCCTTCCTGCAGGCAGTGGACCAGGTATCAGCTACACATGCCTGTTCTAGGAGAAGGTTATATTTGCCCTGAGATGCTGCCTCCAGGAAGCTGGGGATGGGAGAAGGATGATATGAAATACCAAGAGGCTGCAAAAATGGAAGATGAAGTGGGAGGGCAAGCAAAAAGGGGACTGGATTGATAGACAAGAAAAGCAAAGACTTTTTCTCTTCCCTTTGCCTTCCTTCTGCCACTCTTCCTCTTCCAGCTGCCTTTTCTTTTGCTCTTTCCTGACAGAGAGCCAGATGGATAGTAGGGAAAGGTCTGCCATGAAAGGGTAGGAGCCAATCCCTAATTTCTTCTTATTCCTCCTTCTCCCCTCTGTTTAATTTCTGTGCTTAACCTGGCCCTGCTTGTTGCATTTGGTATCAGAGATAGACTCAAATCTTAGTCCTCACAGCTGAGCTGTGTTTGCCCAAGGCAGTCCATGCCCTCTGGAAATGCTGAGAAGTCCCATAGATGGCAGACTCCTTTGGGAAAAAAAAAAATTGAGACCTACATCTTTGCATGTTGGTGGTGCTGGGGACTGTTACCTTGAAGCCTTGGACTGAAGCCAAGTCTGAGACAGGGCAGCAGAAATGCTGAAGTGTGGAAGATAGCTGGAGAGCACAGAACTCAGTAAGTATTTGCAGTTTTGATTGGGACCTGTTTAGTGTAATGACAGGTAGAAACAGACTGGCATAAAGACAGAAACAGACCTGCACACGTGCAGAAAAATCAGACAGAATATCCCTCTGGATCAGCTTAAATCAAGCTTGGATCAGTAATTTTATATGCACAGATATTTGAGACATACAGGTAGAAAAAGGTCATGATGACACAGGTCTGTCATGTCACAGGTGATTTTCTGCCACTTACCTTCTCCCTGAAGTGCCTGTTTTCTGCAGTTGCTGTCAGAAGTGATGCCACAGTCTCACTGACTTCATTTTTATTTTCATTGAGAAGTAAAGCCAAAGCTCTTAAAACTTCCTGCTGTGGTGGAAGGTTATTGGAGTTTATTTTGGACACGTTGTGCTGCAGTTTTCCATCTTTCACTGACTGCAGCACCTGAACCACAGATGCTAGAAGTGCAAGAAAAAGGTCTGTGTTACTTACTTTATCCTCTCAGCACTTTGGATTGATTCTTTCCTCGCTAGCAATCCTTGATTTATACTACACACACTGAGGATACAAAAATATTCCCATCTGAGCAACTGCAGCATGGCAGTGTGTCTGCATGGGGAACTGTCTGGGCTTTAAGCTGGGCCAGTTTGTCAGACCTTCTTCAAGTGAGGAGGAGATGAGTAGATGGGCCCAAGTGCAGCACTTAGGCCTACCCAGAGCTACAGGCACTCCTGTCAAATCTCTGCTTTCTGCTGGAAGATGTCAATTCTCACCCTAACAATTGAGACCAAATATCCTTGCCAGTGTATTGACTTTCAGAGCACCCTTGTGAGAGCTTTTTCTGGATAGACTGATGTCTGCCAACAAGAGCTAGGGCTAATATGTTTCAGAGGTGAGTTGAAATGCCATTTTGCTTCCAGGCTTTTGAGCAAAAGCTCCCTCGTATGCCCAAATAAAAAAGAAAACTAGGCAAGGTTCCTCAAACTCCCTCTCAGACAGAGAATAAAACTTGGCTTGCCAGGGACTGCAGTTCAGCACACTTTGTGCAGCATCTGCTTCTCTCTTTAGCTCTTTAGCCTGCAAAACTCTGAGGTGCTGTGATCCCTTGGTCCCTGATAATTGCTCAGCACTTCAGAAGGTGTCTCCGTAACAGGTGGTGAAAGACCAAGACATCATCTGTCACAGACATATTTTATGAAAAATCCTTTTGCTAGGATTTTTTCTCCTGAGAAGCTGAGAGGCCTCAGAAACAAAATGTAAACAATAATTATCTGCTGCTGTGGAATGCAACAGCTGCATCTTTGATTGGTCCATGTTGGTTGTTTCTAATTAATGGCCAATCACAGTCCAGCTGTCTCGGACTCTCAGGTCAGTCACAAGATTTTATTATCATTCCATTCTTTTCCTTTCAAGCCTTCTGATGAAATCCTTTCTTCTATTCTTTTAGTATAGTTTTAATATATAATTTTCTTTTAATATAATATATATTATAAAATAATACATCAGCCTTCTGAAACATGGAGTCAAGATTCTCGTCTCTTCCCTGGTTCTGGGACCCCTGTGAACACCACCACAATCATCCAAGCTGTGGGCACAGAAAACTTCCCAGACCTTGGGCTCAGCCCACCACCATCAGCCATTCCCTGAAAAACAGTGCTTTCAGAACAATTTTTTCCCATTTGAATATGGAAATACAAATGACTGAGAGTCTATCTGCATCAGTTGCATGCACAACAGTTCAGCTTAATAGCCAGGACACTTTGTGTCTTTTCTCTCCTCCTTTTGTAAAACCAGCCTCAGGGCTGGACTGCCTTGTGTTGAGCTCAGAAGGACAGGGAGGTACTCCCTAAGCAGCCAGCAGAATTTATATACCCTACCTTCTTTTGCAAGCTGCAGCAAATAGCTCCCAAGGTCACTGACACTGTGGCTGGCAAAGTAGCTGTAATACTGAAAGACAGTAATGGTCTCGGAGGACATGCTGGAGTAGAGGACGGGCTCTGTCCGGTCCAGGATCTGAGACACCAGGATCCTGAAGACTGCAGGAGGCCATGGACAAAGGGACAGGTTAGTGAGAGCAAAAGCTGCTGGCAAAATTACACAATCCACTTCAAAACTGGAAAGAAAGAACCTCATCTGCAAGGCCAGATAAGTGATGTTTCTAAGTGATGTTCCCAATGTTTCTAAGCTCAGCTGCGGTTAGGTTAGAAGCTGGACAGGCCTTCTCCCTATCTGGATCTCATTGCCAGAGAATATCTTTGTAAGGATGAACCTCTGCCAGTTTACAGATGGCTAGTGCAGCTTCCTGTGCAATCAACAGAGCATCATTTCTACCTGACCAATATCCTGCATTGTAACCCCCCTCTCCACATGCACTGCCTGTACATCCCCACAGTGCCACCTAGGCAGGATTTGGCTTTGCTATTTCTCATGTCCCTGCACTAGTGTGACATGCAGAAACCTAGTCTGAGTCACTGCCTGTGAGAGCTGTAGCATGGAGCAGGAAGGAGAACACTGCCCAGTGTAGGCATCCACAGTGCAGGTGGCCACACCTGGGCAAATCAGCCTCCATCTCCCCATTCTGTCCAAGGGAGAGCTAGTCAGCATAGCTGGAGCTTGAGGTGTGGTACATCCCCCACAAGATAAGTACCTGTGCTCAGACAAACTCACTTGAATGTGGATTAATTTCATCCCAGTGCACTGTAATGGGGTATGGGAATTATATAGATACACAAAATTAAGTGCAAGGATTCCTGATTCACTGAATCACTTACAAATCTGTATTTGGGAATAGACTTTCTTTCTGGTTAGCTCATAAACCTTAAAACAGTATTTTCTGTTCTGTTAACCTCATCTTTTTTTTTTTTTGTTTGTTTCATTATTTGGGGCCAAAACTGTTTCAAGAGTTGTAACATTAGTTTTCAAATGAGATCTTGGAACTGTGGCCAAACAGATCTCCAAGGGGCTGGAAAACAAAGCTCAGTACACAACTGTTCTCCATTTTGACACATTTTTTTTGCAGCAGTTTGTACCTGTTTCTGCAAGTCCTGGACATTCCTCATTCACAGTGGTGGCAAAATTGATATCCAACTGCTTCATCATCTTGTCTGCAGAGGTGTGATACACTCCTGCAGGGCCAGTGCACTTCATCCAGAAAGCCAGCAGCGACAGCTTCTTGTGGAACTCTGGAATTGCTGGGGAAGACAAAATGAATAATGAAACAAAGCCATGCTGAAAGCATCCGCTTTGAGAAAAGAAGTAAGAATAAAGGACATCTCACCCAATCCCACTGATAAACAGTTACTGTTTGCTGGGTCTCCCTGAGCCACTACCTTCACAGAGCATGATAATGTGCTCACCCCAGATTTGTAACATGATTTTTCTGTTTCCCATGGTAATGTGAGAAAATTTGCTCCTGATCCAGTTCTTGGCACTGATGTCTCTTCCTCTTAAATAGCACAAAATACTAGGGGAACACCACAAATGGTCTGCACAAGTTTGGTCCCTGTCCTAGCACTACACTATGGCTTCAAGTAAGTCACTCAATTTTTGCCTCAATTTTCTGATATAGTAAATACACCTTGTAGTATTTACCTATCCTGCCAGAGTGTACATGAGGGTAACTATGTGTTTGTCAAACTCTTCCAAGTATTAAAATAGATGCAAAAATAAAAATAACTAAGAAGTTCTCCATAGAGACAACTAAAAATGAACATGTTCAAGAAGTTGTATTATGCCTTTGATATTGTAATGCAAATTCTGCCTTTCCTCAGGAAAAAAACCCGAAAGAAGAATTTGGGTCTTCAGAGGCGGAAGTATCCACACAACACCAATGACACCTGTCCATCTTCTGAACATCAAGCTGGATAAGAAGTCCTTTCTTTTCTCACTTGTGTATTTCTGGATACCAGCACTGAGGACAAATGTAGGTGACACCTGCCTTGACTGCTGGTGACCCTGAGCTAGCCCTTATTACAGTGACCTCTCCTGTACTGCTAGTGAGCTCTGCACAGTGATTATTTCAGCAGACACACATCCCCAGGCAAACCCCTGTCAGAAGGAAAGCCCCTAAGCTGTTTCTTACCATCAGTAAGAGAGGTGATGTTTCCCAAGTTCTCAGTGCTGATCTCGGCAATATTCTCCACCACGAGGATCTGCCTGGACAGCTTATCCAGGAGGTCTCTTGTCACAAATGGTGTTTTACTGGAGAACACAATTTGCTGGTGAAGGAAAATGGGAAGAGACAAAAATGAGTCATTGAACCAAAAAGAAACCCAGCCTCAGAAAAACCAAAAAAACTCCAAAACACCTGAAGTGCAACAACAAATTCATTGCCTCGAACCACAGGATCTTCTTAACTTAAAAAAATTTTTGGTGTTGGGATATTTTTTGGTCCTGGTTGATATGCATCACTGCTTGCATCTTCAATATCTACATCCACATCCAGACACCTGAGAATCCAAGTAGCCATTTGCCTAAGTAATTTCTGACTTACACATTCCACAAAGTTAAAGAAACCCATCGCCACGAGACTTAAAGCCAGGCAAGAATATTAGCCTGACTTCCACACAACACGGGCCATAGACTTTCAGGACAACCCTGCATAGAGGAAGATCACAAGTTGCTCTTTCTCCACTCCATTTCAGCTTTGATCAATTACTTAGGTGCCTTTATTAATTTTATTAATTAATTAATCCTTGCTAATACTCCCTACTGCTCATATCTGCATCTTCTTCAGCAGTCTATCAGTCTATGTAAATGACGTTCATATCAAATCTGCTTTGTGTGTGGATGTGGTTCAAGTTCACCTGGCTCACCTGCATATTTACTGTATACTCTTGTATTGAAACCAAAAATCTCCCTTTTCCTCATAGCGTGAGTCAGCAGAGTTTCCAGCTCAGCCCTAAGGGTGCTGGAATCAGGCTCACACTCTATTGCTTCTATGAGCCTTTGGGAAAATAGTGCTAATTATAACTAAGATGGAAGAGTAAAATAATTGTGAAGAGGAAGTTGCAGCATGTTTTGATTTGTCAGGAAAACCCTGACGACCTCACTTACTGGATGTTTAAATTTGCATTTGCCATGCATGGGCTCTGAAAAAACCTACAGAAAAACTCCTCTAGCTGTGACCATGAACTGACAATTTTGATGTCCCGGGGGGCTGTTTCATGCTGCCTTCACCGTGCCTGCTGCAGACAGAATCTCTCTGCCTCATGAACAAAAATTCATCTCTGCTCTTGAACGCTGCAGGCTCATCTGGGGCTCAGTTAAACAGTGGAGACAGGGTTCCTGTTTTACCTCTGAAGACACACTGGTTTAACTGGGAACCAACTCCACTCCCAGCAATGCCAGCAGGAGTTTGTAACCCAGAGCAGAGGATGCCCCTGTCCCCCACTGCCCTGCCCCTCAGCCCTCCTGGGCAGCTCATGCCAAGCCCTCCTTAGTTCACGTGTCAGGTCTGCTCCAAAATGGGCCAGGATGGAAATGATGGAGGCACCTCTGGTTGGTGCCACCATCCAACCCCAGCACGGTGTCTGTCCCAGCCCTGAGCTCCCACTGCCTCACAGGAGCAGCGCTGACCTTGCCAGCCTGCATGCAGGAATGATTTTAAAATAAATGCCCAAATGAGGCGGGGCTGGTACCTGAATGAGCTGGGTGCAGTACTGCAAGTGCTTAACTATGGTTATATCCAGGCTGTCGTTGCCTGTGGTCAGGGGCAGAGGGCTGCCAGCCACGCTGGTGCCCACGCCCGTGTCCTCGGTGAGAGCTTCGCTCAGGTGGCCTCTGGCTTCTGGGTGCTCCGTCCTGTAACTGGGGAGGAGGCAGGAGGAGGAGGAGGTCAGTGCAGGGCCAGCAGCTGCCACAGCAGACACACACCCACACCCACAGCCCCACTCACACACAAGGGGATGAGCAAAGAGCACGGCAGAAGAGCTGAAAGTGCACAGAAACCTGGTGATGGGCACATCATATCACAAAGGAGCAGGGCTGTCCTGCCTGGGTACAGGAGGGACATGCCCATCTAGGGGACACACCTGTCCCCTGACTGGCTTGCCCTGAGTGATGTGATGTCCTCAACAGCAAGGTTTGTCGTGGTTACTGTCCCTTGGTGGTGACAGCTTTCTCCCATCTGTGATGTATCACCTGCCTAGTCACTCTGGATTAAGAACCATGACAATTTGTACCTTCCCAAGCACTGAGCTGCTAAGAACAGCTCTGTGCTTGCAGAGTCCTCCTGCTATCAAATTTAAGGCTCATTGCAGAAGGAAAGGAAAACCACTGCTGAAGTAAGAGACATGATGTTTTCATATGCAGTTTTAGACACAATGTGTACAGCTTACTTTGCCAATTGTTTCTGCAAGAGTGTTGAGCTAGTCTTACTGTGTTTTAAATCATTATTTCCAATATTGTCTTGCTGCACAAATGATCCTCCCCATGTTTAAATGCAAAGCCTGAGGTCAGTCCCCAGATGGCAAGTGTGTTTGGCTGCAAGTTCAGAAGTTTCAACACTTGCAATCTTTACACTGAGTCACACACTTACACATCTAAAAATGGAAGCGGGAATCTGCACTGTCTGGGGATGAGCCAGAGGGGAAAAAAAGAAATTTTAATTTCTGTTTTAACTGGTTGAAGCTAGATCCTTAAATCAGCACAGACTGGACTGAGGTCAGAGTGCCAGTTTAGCAACCAACATGATTTCCCAATTTTTTTTTTCCCACTGAGTCTTATTCTAGAATGAGGACATGAGATGATGGGAACTGCACGGTGGTTGCTCATTGCACTCAAACTGCTTTAAGCAAGCTGTGAGTAGAACAGCTCCCTGGCTGGAAAGCACAGGCAGGGAGGGAACTGTGTTCCTTTCCTTTTTTCCAGCTCTAGTGCCGCTTACGTGCCTGCTGGGCATCGTGTCAGCTCAAAGGAGGCAAACATGCTTTTAAGATCTAATGATTGAAGCACAGCACCCTAAAGTCACACAACAATGGCAGGCCACGGCACAACACCACAGCTTTTTTTGTTTTCTGTGTTTTTGCTTTTTTTTTTTTTTCTCAGAAAGACCAAAAGTGATGAAAGAAGGGCAGGTAACACGCAGGGCCATGAACAGAGTACCAGTCATCACTCTTACATTCCAAAGGCAACCTACATCATGCTGCTTAAATCTGGCCCTGTGTTATTGTTACTGACAAGATTAATCCACTGCAAAGACTCATTCGGCTAGAGAGAAAAGACAAAGGGAGGGGGGAAAAACCACAGAGGAATTAGTAATTACATCCAAGGAAAGCCAGGTCCAAACCTATGTCAAGGAAGAGGCTCTGCCAGTATTGATGTCAGCCTAATTTAATTTACCTTTCTCCTTTGGAGGACAGATTGCATATATTTGAACAGAGGGAAAAAAATGGTCCTGGAAACTAAAGATTTTGTATGCAGCAGCCATGGGGAGCCCTCTGACCCTAAAACTCATCAAGGATTAGTCAGTCTTCCTTGAATAAATTGTGCACCAGGATCCCCTGTTAGTGACAAAGAGCCAGGGTGTCAGTTTGGCGTAAGCACAGCTGGCAGGTACTACAAACTTACCTATTCTTCTCAATCTCAGTATCTGAAAATACCGAGTCTGCACCTCCTCCACCATTACAAACCTCCACACCACCACCATCCTCATCATCAAAGTCAGAGGTGTTCAGGAAATCAAAGCTTTCTAAAGCACTTTCAACTGTTAGACTTAAACTGGAGGACCTGCTTCGGCTTACTGCTGGCTTGCACTGCAAAGGCAGAACGAACCAATGAAAACCCCAGATATTAGCTACTACAAGAAAGATAAGAAAAAAAAATTGATAAAGCTTAAAACTTCAAATTCTTCATTTTATTTTTAAAACTTCATTTTATTGGGTGTTTCATTTCAAGCCTTCATATTCATAGCATATACAATCAAAGCCTGAGAACTGGAGAAAGCCTTTCATTCCTCCTCCCCTCCTCATGCTACCCACTCTCTTCCCCAAAGGAAAACCCTCAAAGGCAAAATTCAACATGTTTTATAGAAATGAGAAATACTTCTTGAATCCAAGTTTCGCAGCTCTCAGCATTTTGCAAAAGGAATGATGGGAATTAATGCAATGGAAGTTGAAAGGGGAAGGCACATTCCTTAATTGCTGTTCTAGCTACAGAAGCCAATTTATACATATCCAATGGCACTGCCTGATTTATTCCAGACGTAACTCTAACAGACCTTAGCCAGGAATGAATTTCATCCCATAGCTGCACATTTATTAATGGAATGAAAGGAGTTTTGCGGCCTTTGAAGCCAAATGGATTATCAAGGAAAAATAAGGTATCCGATTGCTAGGTGACAGAGAAAGGCAGTATTGTAACTCAGAAATTAACAACGCTAGAGAGAGGGGGCAAACCATCCCCACCTCACTGCAGGGAAGAAACGCAAAGGACCCTTGCTGTTGCTGCAGGAAGTATGAAATACCCTGGCCCCAGGTGGCAATTCATCCACATGTGCCCTCAGAATTGCTTCCAGGGTTATCCTGAAGAATCAGATGTAACTTGAGGGATCATCTCCATTGGTTGGTGCAATGACTTCATCTTTCATACCATGTGATTATTTGATCAGAAACAGTCATGAGCCACTGGTGCCACATCCTCCAGTCCCAAGCAGGAGCCATGACTTTGTCTCAGCTCACAGAAAAATGCATTGGCCTCGGAGGAGTTCAGATCCAGCACCAGCTGCTGTAGAGCTGAAGGGAGCTGGAGTTCCATTTGTAATTCATTTGCATACAATACTAATGGTCATACATTTGCACTTAGGATGTTTTAGACCTTAAACTGACTGTACAGTCAATAGCTGATCAAACACACTTCCCAACACATCTGTGACAAGGGTGAGTGCTGTATCCTACTTCTTGTGCAGCACCAATAGTTTCAGCTTCCATTTCCTTCAGGGCTTGGTAGTGCAGCTTCTTCAAGCAAACGGGAACAGCAACATGTGGGCCATTTTCTCTGCTCATCTAATACAGCCAAGAGAGGTTTCTTCAGCCTCAGCTGGATTCCAGCTCAACCCTTCTGCACGAGGAGCCCTTTTCTGCATGGTTGCTGGTGATGCTGAGTGCCAGTCTGCGAGCTGACCAACAGGTGACACCCAGACTTCAACAGATGTGAAAGGCGTCCATCTCGAGTGTGCAGGAATCCTGTCTGCACATGTCCATCCTCTCACCCCCATCCCATGTCTGTCTGTAACATCTGCTCAGAGCAGCCTAAATAAACAGTCTCCATTGTCTCTCTGCCCTTTGGATAGTTGATCTTTTGTACCAAGTTAGAAAATACTAGTAATGATACCTTTGCCTGCTCAAACCTCTCTAGGAATAAATAATGCCAGGAACGGTGGCTGCAGGCTGTCAAAAAAAATGCTTAATTTGGGAAAGTACCATGCAATGGAAATAAGGAGGTTAACAAAGTTTCTTTGAAAAAAGATAATGCAGAAGAATAAAGGATTCCCTCCTTCCTCTTTAGCCATGCTTTTGAGTTATGAGGCTTAAATGACTAGCAGACCAACTTGCATATGAATATGAAGCATTTGAAATGATTATTTCCCATATAATACTGTTTGCAGAGTAATGTGTCATGAGTTGTTATTCACGGGGGAGATACAAGTAAACATATTAACAACACACATGCAAACCCCTTTTCTTCTGATTTTTAACATTATTCTCTGCATCTTGATGTGATGACAGGATGTCTTTCATTATGAAAATGGATGAGGGAAAAAGGAAAAGGCCATGCCTAGGTGACATGGGGACAGCAACTTTCAGTGACAATTGTGTTTCTAAATCCCTTTGGCAATTTAGAAAATTCAGCTTCTATGGCTACAAGGCCTGATCCTCAGCTGGTGTAGTTTTGCACAGCTCCATGGAGTTCAGGGGCAGCATGCTAAAGTACACCCACTGAGGATGTGACTCATAGATTTCAAAGGCAGAAGTTTGGCTATATGTGATCCCCAGTATGGCACAAGCAATGGGTTCACAAGAGGTGATTCACAATGGTTCACAAAGCATTCAGAGAAGGGTATGATTTAATTACCCTCCTGTCACAGCACCTTTTTCTCTTTCCCCCAGGTTTCGATAAAAGATCTGTTGCTTGAGGACACAAGGCTATGGTAAGCACATTGCTGACAAAAGTTTAAAAATGCAACATTGTGAAAGGATGCTCCAAGCAGGAGCAAATCTACTGCTACCAGGGAAGTCTACTATTCTCCAGAAAGCCTACTTTGATGTTTGCAAGGCAGGCAAGGACATTCTACCTGCTCAGATTTTCTTTAGGGTAGCATTTTCTGAAAATGTACTCACTTTTAGGATGTCATCTAGATGCATCACTTCTTGATCCAGGTCCTGAAACTCTTTATACTGCTCTTTATGTGGCTCAAGAGCTAAGAGAAGCCCTTGCAAGGCTTCCTCAATGCTTCCATCAAGATAAGACTTATATCCTTCTGATTCCCCACTAATGGATCCCTCACAAGGCAGCCTCTCTGGGGTCAGGGGTGTCTCTGCTGACGTAAGCCTTTTGACCAGCTGCTTTGTGATGTTGCCCTCATAGGTATCCAGCTCCACAGGCTTGAGTTCTGAGCCTTCATCCGTGTCCTGCAGCAGAGACACTGGGACACTCGTTTCCACAAAGACATGATCGCTCCCAGCATCAAAGACCTTTTGGCAAACTTCAGGAGCTGCCCTGGGGGTGTTCTTGCTCTCAGCCACCGCTCCCTCTCCGTGGAACAGCAGGTACTTTGGCTCAGCAACAGAGTCTCTGCGGGAGTCGCTGCTGCTACAGTCTAGGCTTGAGCTCTGGGAGGACTCCAGGGCTCGGTGCTGGGTGGGGGTGGCAGTGATGTCAGGGCTGGAGCTGACATGAGCACACGAGGACTCTGCTGAGTTGGCAGGGGGCACAGCATCTTCATAAGGCAGGTCACCAAAAGTGAAGGAGAGAGGCCGCTTCTCAGTGGCTGCTGTGCCATTTTCAAAGACATCATCTGGCAAATTCGACTGAAAAGATAATAGGGAGAAAGTGTTTATCAATGCAGCATTGGAAAGAGCAAAAAAATAACAGCATGTGCCCAGGAAAATAAAAGGCAAGGCAAAAGATTAAAGAAGCATTCGAGACTTGAGAGATGGAAAGAATATTTTAAATCAAACTTCCGCTTTCATCTGGCACAGCTCCTCAATTTCAGCATGAAAACTTCTGGAAAACCTGTGCTCAGCCATGCCTCTGCTAAATAGAGAGCTCTAGGAAATGATCTCCAGAGAGAGTCATGAAATCTGCTCACCCTACTATATCCTCTCAAACAGCATTTCCAGTGCACTGCTCTAGTTCCTGTACCATGGCTCTTTTTAATGAGATTGTACACAAGCCACCTTGTCTGCATTTTCCTACTCATAACAGATTTATGTTCTACTCATTTTCTGACTTCTAAAGTCGCAATCTGTAAAATGTAACACAGTTTGCTCCAAAAGTTTCTCTAGTGTCATGGTGGTTAAGTGGTGATAGTACTGTGCTATTTCTTTTTATCCAATGTCCTGCATGTGGTATGGATGTCTGTAACAACTGTTGAACATTAGTTATACAGGAGTCCTCTCCAACATGAGTTTCTGCTGAAATGGGTCAGCAAAACTGGTGGTGTATTCAGCAGAACACTGATCATTAAAGAAGCAAAAACATCATATGCAGACTCCAGACTTATCAGGGCAGATATATATCTATGTTCATCTCTGACTGACATACGGGGAAAAATCACTACAGGAGTCACAACCTGCCTATCCAAGCTACAAACCCTGCTTTGTTATGTGGCCAGCTCATGGAAATGCATGGCACAGATGGAAGGCAACTACTATTTTGCTGACAATTTGCTGGAAAGAACTGCAGGCATCCACATCTTGTTAAGCTTAAGGTTTAAATGTCCAAAACTTAACTTTTTTTTCTAGTATTATTAGCAGCTTTTTTTCCCTAAACATAATCATAGCCAAAGGTCTATTTCTTCTTTCTCTTGACATGTGTATGCTTTTAGCTTCTGAAAGTCATGTTACTAGGTAAATGTAGAGCGTCAGTCAGTGTAGCAGGTGATCTTTAAGAACATTGGTGGCTTGTACTCCTGCCCTGCTCTCTGCCCACAGATAGTTGACTTCTGATCATTATCTCTGTAGAAACCAAGAGGAATTTTGATTTAATGTGAACTGCATGGGCTCACAGTTATGTCCTGCCCTCTAATCAGTCAGCAAAATGAGCAAGTTGCAACAGAGAGCGACACACGAAGCATGCGTGGGAATGGAAATGCCACACAGGAACTGAAAAAATCCTTCACCAAACAAAAACCAGGACTCACATATAGCTCTAGCTCTGCTTTTGGGCTTAGCCTGAGCGATGGCAGGTCACTAAAAGAGCGACTGCGACGAAGCTTGTCAAAGAAAGTGTCTTGAAGAGCATCTAAGATTGTCAACTTTGGCCTGTCTTGCAGGGGATGCAGCCATTTCTTCAACAGTTAAAGCAAAGAGGGTGTGAGGAAGGGCAAGTTAAATGAATGCTTTGCAGCAGAGTACTAAGTTACAGGCATGGGATGTGGCACTTGCAAAGTTAATCTCTGTACAGATGGCCTGATTAAGCATTCAGAATTCAATTCATGCAAAATGTAGGAACACCCTGTGAATATCTTCAGTACAGGGGCAAATTTTATCACAGGATACTTAAAAATACTTGTGCTATAATAGTTGCTTAACTACTGCTGCAAAATGAAAACACATTTTTTAAAGATTATTCAAGCATCACAGCAGTCAGGCAGGAAGGATAGGTATGCATTAATTGGCCACATAGTTTCAAAGATGCCAGGATCATAGTCACCTTCTTTTAGGATTAGCAGCTAGGAATGCACTTGCTTTATAAGTATTTGTAAGAGTAACCTCCTGGTACCAGGGCACAAAAAGCTTAGACATGTAAAGCAGTGAAATGTTTGCAGTGTTTGAACTGCTCTAAGGTTTCTCATTACATAAACACGAAGCCAAGCAGAGCTTACAAAGAATGAGTGGTCCTTGAAGGTTGGTGTTTCAGGAGTGCCTTGGCTGTACATGGACATTCTCCTCTGGAGAGCAGATGCCTTGCTCACATTTCCTGTGGATGGGGTCAAATCTTCAACATCAAAGGGGCTATGGATACACAAGCAAGAGGGGAGAAAATAAAAGGTTGTTAGGCTGAGCAAGATAGACTTTCAGGTCCATAGAAAGCATTTTTGAAAGGGTGGTTTATTAGCACATCAAAACCCAGAGGTAACAAGTTTTTAAACTGAAGTGTTTAAAGAAAATGTTGTTAATTAGACAGCAGTCTCAGTAGTGTGGTTTTTGGTTCTGATAAAAGTGTTCCTCAGAAATAATTTCTGTAGTGTAGTCTGATGTTATTCTTCTCACATGAAAAGTATTCGTGCATTTGAGTTGCCAAGTGTCACACTTGCTAATGAGAAAGGTGCTCAACTATTAATAGAGCTGTTGCATTGTAAAGGAAACCAGGAGCTGTTATTGCTGCCTTCATGTTTATTGCATTACAAGAAACATCACACATGATTGCAAAAAGTTAAATGCATCAATGCTTCTTCAGAAATGACATTTACTTATTTCATTAAAATGCAGTGAGAATTGGGTTTGTATCCTTAGGCTACCAGCTCACCTATGCTGACCAATGTGAATAGAAAACACCAAGAGATTTCCCATCACTCTTGTGGTGTATGAAGCCCTTAAAAGCCAGCTTTTCAAGATGGGCCAGTTCCCGAACTTTGCTAAGCTAGTGTAAATCCATAAAATGATTTTTAAAAAATATTAAATATATATAAATATTAAAAATATATAAATTATATATATATGAGCACTCAGTTATATCCCATTTTTAAGCTTTGAAGTAAGCTTTAGGCAATTCTGAGATCTATCATCACTAAACAGTTCCCATAACTTGTAATGTCAGTTCTTACCAAACCTAATTTAACAGCTGAAACTAGGCACAACCCTCTTTACCACAGGAAAAGCAGGCAAACTGTGGCTGACCATGAACTACTTCTCATATACCAAACTTGGGCCACAGTTCCTTCACAATCTTCCTTGGCAGGAAAAATATGGAGAGAACAACCCACATGGATGAACCATTTTTCTTTGGCTGAAGTTTTACAGTTGACTGATTGATTGACTGACCAACTGACCAAAAAGTTCTACTTACTACCAGGTGATCTCAAGGTTGAGCTTTACTGTGCCAAGGTCATTAATGTCTACTGCAACCACCTGAGGCCGAGCTGCAAACAGGTCTTTTGTCTCACAGGTTACACTTCCCACAAGGATATGAGTAGCAAGCCCTTTAACTTCTGTGACCTGTAAGAGACAAGAACAGGATATTTAGGACCACAAAAGGCATTGCAATCCCTAATCCCAAGATAATAGTTTTAATTGTCTGGCCTGGCCCCTTGCCAAAAAGCTTCTAAAATATTATTGTCTGTTGCATTACTTAAGGAAAAAATCTGGGTGTGGTGGTGGTTTTGTTTTGGTTTTTTTTTTTTTAGGAAATGCATAGTTGCATATGATCATGATTCCATGTTTTCTTTATGTTTTTCATAGGAGTCAGAAGAGGACAACCATACTGGCTCAGACCAAGGGGCTGTCTAGTCTTGTATTTGATCTTTTGCACTAATGATAACCAGTGCCCAAGGGAAGAGTGAGAACAGGGAGGCCATAGTGTGTCTCAGCAGTTGACAAATTCCTGACTGGGAATCTCCTGATGTAACTTGTCTAATTAGTAATTCCCAAGGGAGCTCTCTTCCAGGTATTTCTCTCTTGTAACTCTGAAGCCATGTAATTGTTTGCACCAAGGATGGCCTTTGGTGAGGATTTCCACAGATCTACTGTTGAGGAACCACCTCTGTGTATGTTGTTACAGTACGAGTAGAGCACTATTCATATTTAGAGATACATTTGCCTGCGAATTCAGAGTGACAGTTCCATATGCAGCTCCTACACAAACCAGCCTTTGGCTGTTTGCTTGAAAGTCAGTTCTTGAGCCTTTTATGTGAAAGTGTTTGGACAGAATCCAAAAAGGGAAGAGAATATACACATTAACCTTAATAATACTGGGATTCTTGTGCACTATAAAAAGGGGTTCTCTCCTAACTTTCCACCTTAAACCTGTGTGTTAGATTGAGGAAAGTGACTCACCATGTGTCACAACTTGCCTTCCATTGAAAACCTACTGTCTCACGCATCTGGGATTATTTTGGTTGTGGGTTTTGTAATCACCTCCATGTTTTGTCATAACATCTTTGCAGTGTCTATGAGGGCCATTTCCCCTAAAACTTTCAAGACATTCTTCTGTTTAAGCTTCCTAACCAAGGACATCTGGAATGGTTTCTAGGAGCAATTTCTAGACAGGGATGAGAGAATGGGTATCTCTATGCTGAAGGCTTATGGAAAAGAAAGCATATTGACTTCCAGCCAGGAGAAAACTGGGTTGGGACACTGAGGGCAATGAAGAGATGGAACAGTGATGAAAAGACTCCAGTTTGGGAAGAAAATCTCTCCCACAGCTCTCACAAATGGATTAGTCTTGTAGTATCTAAACTGGACAATACTACAGAACTTTAGTAGGTGTGTCAGAAATACTAATTATGGCTCATTTCTAAAGAGTTTAATGATCTGCTTCTGTGGTTTTTGCTGATGGTGCACAAAAAGGCAGGTTCTTGACTCCTGCCTTGCTTGCAGGCAAAGGATTCAGCATGCATACCTTAATGGAGATCAGTCCCACAATGAGAGGGAGGAAAACCATCTCTTCTCCATCCCAGCTTTGCTTGCCATTCACTTCTATCTTGCCTTTCAGTTTCCAGCGCTGGCGACCATAACGCATGAAAATCTAAAAAAGAAAAATCCTCTCATTTTCTTGAGAAATCTGTTCTCATGATGCACAAGTATCAGAACAGAACTGGGGAAAGAGTCTGAGAAAGGCTGGAAGAGTTAGGTGGTGTAGGTGCTGCCCTTCCACTTCCCATCAAGTCAGAAGGAAAAATCTACTGGAGGATCTCTATCTCTCAGCTCTCCTAATTGCTCCTTTTGGTAGCGGACCCCTCACCCAAGTTTTTAACTTCATGTAACTTGATGACACATAACAAAGCTGCAAGGCTTTTAACCCCATTTACAGGGAAAGTGGCAGGGCAAGGGAGATTTGGGAGGGCAGGATGAAAGCACCAGTGGTCTATCCTAACATCTACAACTTGTTGGATCATCTGCCTTTCCAGGCAGGTGAGCTTTTGGCCACTCCCCATCAGAGACCTCCCCAGCTGTGAGGTTTTGGCTGTCTGATGACGGAAATGAATGACATCCATAGTGCAGTAACTCAATATGAAGCATCAAGAGCAGGAACACCACTTTGGGCCAGCTGGGAGACACCTGCACCAACTAATTGACCCCACAGAGGAAGCAGGAATCATTTGTCACAGGGAATGAGAGTGGGAACAAATGAATCTATGATCGAGGCAGCTAGGAAGTACTGGGTGGAGGGATCCACTATCAATCCACTGCAAATTTCTTGCAAGGTTAGGTCTGTTCTGGTAGAGCTGGAGGCTTTTATTTTAATCCATCTCTAATTAACACACTCCTGATGATCTCTACTGAAACACTGCAATGACCAGAGATCCTGATGCAGCCTCACAGCAGGTAACATCTGGGTCTCGAGAAATGGTTATTCAGTGTCTTTCTGCCACTTAGCTCTATGATGAAGTAGAGCCTATGCATTCAGTAAAGGATGCCTGCAAGGATGTGTTCCATTTGCATGGGATGGGGCATATGCTTTTTTCCAGGGGAATTAGAAACTTTTGTCACAAATAAGATTTTTAAAAGCTAAAAAAAAAAAAGTTGAAAGTTCTTCTAACAGCTATCATCCATTCCTCTGAATGCAAAATCCAGGTCTTCTGACAGATGTCCTGACAAAAGCAGACATACAGAGAAGGCAAGGTTTTTCAGAGCACATACGGGAAAAATAATAGCTGCTCAATTGAGGTGCTGATGTGAAAAGGTTTTATTCATCATGACATAAAAAGCAGCAGAGGTATGCCTTCCTTTTGATTCTTTGGCTATTTAATAAACAAACTGATGCAGACATACCTCATACTGATCTCCTGGGCAGAGCCGAGCGAAGCCAGCCAGACCTGAGAAGGAAAGACACAGAGGGGCTGTGGGAGGGCCTGGGCTGCCAAGCGTGGCTGAGCCCAGAAGTGGGGTGCCGTGGGGTGCCCGGAGCCACACTTGGACAGAAGAGACCAACACTCTCCCACAGCCCCCCAGCTGCTGTTTACATACCCCCTCCTACTACTGCCTGTGCACCCTCTGAACCAAGACAACCCACCATCCTAATTTTCTATTTTCTTCTTTTGTATAAAATCCATTGGGCTGTCGTTTCTTGCACATGGAAGATTTATACCTTCCAGCATTTTTCCCTGTTAGAGCCTGAAGTTTCCTTTTCTATAGTAACTACAGAAAAAGGAGAAACACCTTCCTGACATCACCTGGCTTCAGACCCTCAGCTGAGAGCCCCTCCCATGGCGAGGTGTAGGCGAGCTGCTGATCCTCCTGTAGTGCTGCTCAACGCTGTCTGACCGAGCTGCACACTTCAATACAGATCCCTTTTTAGCACATCTTCAGAGAGGCAGAGCAAGCAACAGGGGCTCCTTCTGCTTGGTGTTTCCATAACGTTATCATTCCCATAATAGCTGAGTGTCTTTCAATAGTAAGTGCATCACAAAATATGACTGACATCTGTAATACCAGATTAATTCCATTTTTCCCCAGACCAGGAGAAGTAGCACAGCAAAGCACTTGTGATCTATGTTTTGTTTGGGGTTTTTTAAGGTAGGACATAACAATGCTATTTTTATATCAGCATTGTGCATATGAAATGAAAGTTTGCTGAGGCTCCACACTGAAATCCAAGGGGAATTACCACCCCTCTCCTGGCCTGCTGACCTGCTCTTCCACACGACTCAACTGGTTGTTTTTCCCACAGAGGGAGCTTCTCCTTTCTCACAGATTCCCCTCAGTGTGCAGCCATTGCACTTGTTTTGGTATAAAAACTTACCCAGCTTTGCCTGTGTGAGCCTAAATCTACGCCTCTAGTGTTGCAGTGCCCAAACAAAGTGCCTTGAGGCCACATACAAAGGCTGTGGCAGAGAAAGGGATGCCCCAATGCAACACACAGGGGTGTGTTAAAATCAAGGCAAGTATGAGGAACCCTAGTGCTGCCTGTATTTGCAGGGATGAATTAGTCCTGCTAGCTGTACTGTAGCAGCAACTCAATCCCTGCATGCAGTCATGGGCTGTCCTCATGATCTGCTTATCTGCCTCTGCCATTTCTTTGACCAGAAAATAGTTTTCTTTGCTCATCTTAGTGTTCAGCAGAACAAAGAGGCCCTTGCACAGAGCTCATATTACCAATTCCTTTCTAATTTATTTACTGTTAATAAATAATTTAAGATTACTAGCACTCTACCACCACTTCTCTCTCCCCATCTGCGCTTTTATAAGAGAATTTGATCTCTCCTGGGACACATCACCAAAAGCATGTGAGGAAAATAAAAGGTCCTTTTTTTGCCCAGTGTATGGGGTGGGTGGGTGAGGAAACTCCAGCTTAAAACTCCATATGGATGTTGAAGTCTGTGAGCTGTGACTGGCCCAACCAGGCTGGCCAAGTCTTTTCAGCATGATGAAGCGGGGGCTAAATGCTGACTTGACAACAGGGCATAAGTACTTTCATAGGAAACAACACGGGACAGGTGATCACGGGGCTGTGGCAAGGAGGCAGGGCCACCTGGAGCTCAGGCAGCACATGCAGCTCTGCTGGTGTGCAGGATGCTGGACTCCTGGCTGCTGGTGGTGGGCTCCATGTAGCAGAGCCACCGGTGTGTCAGGCCAGCAAATTGTTCTCCCTTGAGTGAAACATCTGGGCTTTTCACCTCCTGCTGTCCTGGCTCTTCAAACAGCTATAAGGGCACTTTCCTGTACATCATATCAGGACATGCAGATTCCATACAGGAATTTCCACACTGGGTTTCCCTGGTAAATTTCAACAACTGATTAATCCTGACGAGTTAGCTAAGCCTGCTGGCACATTTATTATCTTGATTCTGAAAAATGATTAGGCTTTTATTTTTCTATAAATATCAGTCATAAAAGCTCTGTGCAGCTCCCCTGCTTCCTGACAGCATTGTGTAGGTTGGCTTGCTTTCAGTGTAAGTGACAGAGGGCACAAAATAAAAATAATTTTCACTGGAATGGCTAGGAACAGATAAGCTTTGGGGAGAGGAATGCTTTGATTTTAAATTAGATCCTAAAGTTAGCTAGATATGCTGCAGTATAACTTGAGGGGGAAACTTGCTGTGTGATCTGCAGGCTTTTTTGCCAGAGCTGCTGCAAGCCTTAGCAATAGCGATGGCTATATTGTCCTATAGGATTCCTATTCCTAGGGAAAACTATCTAGATAGAAATCTCAGATGCCCTAATTAGAGAATACTTAGTATGGCATTTCTCTAATTTGAGCTTCTTTACGTGATGCAAACTCTGTTCAGAAGCAGCTGCTGCTTGTGCTCTGTGCTCTGCTCCCGCACATGAGTGCAGTACCTGACTTCTCCAGAGCCCTTGAGCTCTGACAGAGGATTTGGCATCCAAAAGAGAAGAGGCCAGACCTCTTCAGACAAGACATTTGTGACACTGTGACACCTTCTGCAACATGTCCTGCTGCCAGGAACTTGCACTGCATTTACAGCAAGTAAAGAAATGCTCCAAGGGAGCTGGAAAATCCCTTTACACACTCTGACACTGCTTCATTCAACATGTCCATGCTGTGGTTCTGCTGTGGGCTCTTGTACAGAAATATCTGTCTCAGTCTCTGTGTGTTCATCTAAAACCTGAGGGATGGAGCTAGGAGAACTCCAACATCTGCTGCAATTGTTTTCTCTAACATGAGAGCGCAGAGTAGCTATTTTAATTTAATCTAAGATTAATCTTAATCTTATGCAATGAAATCATAGGAAACAACTGTGACAAGGCAGGCAGAATTAAAACCTGGTATGAGATTGTGACCTCTCAAAACTCCACCAGCAATACTGTGGATGTTTTAAATGGCAAGATATCAAGTGAAGAATTAAGAGTTCATGAATATTTAGATGCTGACTTTGTTTTATAGAACTATTCTCATGCCAGCGACTGAAGATCCAAAAAAGATATCCCCTCCCAATCTCTTCTTTAAGGCATTGAGTCTTAAAGGGATAACAGCATTAGCAATACCTGATGATCCATTGATGCTTCAAGTAAAACTGATTCCATTGTATTCAAACCCATAAACTACCCTTTCATAAAGACAAGGAATAAAATGGAAAGGCAAATGCCATCACAGAGTTATTTAGGAAAACCATCCCCAGCTTTTTGCTTTTTTTACATTTGGTCAAAAATAGTATTGGTCACAATTAGTAAAGAATTTAGAAATAGCTGATGTCAAATTAAAAAGCTATTTTAAATTTTGAGTTCAGCTCCATGGAAATTCAGATAATTTCCCAGTCACCTTCTCAAAGAATTACTGAAAATAGAGGCAAAAATGACAGCAGTCTTTGAAACTGAATTGCTTTGGCTGTTGGGAGGAGTCTTTGTGGGAGGTATTTAGTCTAGAAAACAAAAAGCAGAACCTCAGAAAGTCTGTACGCATTGGTGTTCCTGTTTCTGTAATCCTTTCCAGTGGGCAGGGGTGTGAAGGCTCAGCAATGGGTGAGAAACCCCACCTGTCATAAATGCATGTCACACAGCGCGTCTCAATTCCCTCACCAATGTGTGCAGCAACTGCTACTGTTTCTGAGAAAGAAGGGAAAGGTGAAAAGGCACTTACCTTTCATCTTGATGCAGAACTCCCCCAATAGGTTTTCCAGCTCTGCTTCTATGGTACACATGTTCTGTGTTGGAAAAGAGAACAGTGAGGGCAGACAAAACTACTCTGGGATTTTTTTTAAGGTCTGTTTGTAAGGATAGATTCAAGATATTTTGCAATAAAATCAATCTCTGAGCCATCCTTCTTGTTTAGCTAGGGCTGGCCCTAAAAATGGCAGCTATGCCTGCTTTTTTTGAGACTGCAACCCTGTGCTTCTCTGCTGCTGCATGCTAATCCTCATGATGGCAAAAGGGAAGCTTTGACCCTTGGAATGTAACCTGCTCACTGTTCTGGTCCTCTCCAGCCAGGACCCGTGCCAACAGCAGCTCTATGGCAAAGTGGCTCCCAGCATGATTTAATCTCTCAAGAAACATGGACTACATTAAGAAAGAAGGCTGTGAGAGACCCTCTCCAGTTCTTCCTTCAGGTTTTGGAAGGTTGTCACAGCTTGTGTGCTGGGAAGTCTGCAACACTATTAGACTTGTTCATCATCTCCTGCCTGCTTAATAAAATAGATTTTGATCACAGCAAGTACAACACACAGGATGCAGCATATGTCTCTAGGCACATCATTTCCAGTCAAGCTGCCATCCCTACATCTGCAGGTGGGAAGGAGGTAGTTGGAGTTTAAGTAGGTTTGGGGCAGATCTATGCTTTTGCTTTGGTGCTGCAGTTCCTAAGTATAACCCTGCTCCCATAGAGTCTAAACTGTTATTTCAAGGAACTCTTTGGGCCCATGTAACTTGTCTTTGTCAGTCATCAGATATTCACCTGAAGAAAAATAAATACTAATTCTTCTTTGATGAGTTTTCTTTTATTTCTGGATGAAACTCTTCCTGAAATTAGTGGCAAAGTTCCCATGGCTTAAAAACAGTGTGAGAGTGAAAAGAATGAACTGATGAGGATGTACCTCTGTGTACTCCTTGTAGCTCCTGTTGATTTCAGTCAAACTCTCTCGAGCTGCTTTGCTGGCAGGAGACATTGCAAAAGCTTGCTTCATTTTGCTGGCACCATCACAGAGACGTCTTTGGATGCAATAGGCTTCATAAAGCTCATCCACCTAGTGGGAACAAAGAAAGTGTGCTGAAAAAAACCCAGAATCCCCAGCAAAACAAAGCCAACACAATGAAGTAATTTGCATTAAAAGAAAACTCAGCCAAACCATTATACCCAATGGAGGGGCTGAGGAAATGAAGCTGTGATAGTGTTACAGTCTGTGGAAAAGAAACACAAGATGAAAGTAACTTCCACTGTAAAAATCTCAATAGAGCAACAGTAGATGCCAGCAATTCACCTGCTTGCCCTGCATGCCTCTAGCATTGCTACTCGTGTTCTCCCCATCGTACCAGTGAGGCAGGAAAGCAGCCAGCTTCTCAGACATCTCGCTGTGGAAGAGCTCTTTAAAGGGCAACTGCAACACTGCCCACACTGCCAAATGCAACTGGAACTGGTAAATGGCACATTTAGCAGGGTCAGCAGTGGCTCTGGTTCCCTAATATCAGCCATGGATCAAGGCTGTTGCAATATTTGACTAATATTGGAAGTTGGGAGTGATATTTTGCACTCTTACTGTCCATCCTCCAGAAACTGGGAGTCATACTAGGAATCAGCACAAGTAAAGCGCTTACAAACAGCTGATGTCAAGTTAAAACAGTATTTTGAACTTCAACTTCCCCAGACACATCTAGTCATTTTTTTTTATGCTCCCTTGACATAACTCAGGGACCCAACATATTGTAAGTGCTCTGAAGATTTGCAAAGCATAGTCACACACAGTTTGAAGTCTCACCTGGATCTAGATTCAGAGGAGCAATGGATTTACACACCTCGTGCTTTGGTTTCCCTTTTTCTTCTAATCCCTGTACTGAACGCACACATTTACTCTGAGTAATATATGTACATATATACTCCAGCTATATATAGTGGTTTATTATTTTTATAAACTAAATCTGCCAGATACAGAAGATGTGGGTTTTCTAACCTGACTATCAGAGTAAGGAGAAGGACAGGAACAGAAGAAGTGTCTCTTCTTTCTGCTTCTAACGTCCCTCCAAAAACAGGATCATATTTGGGTTTTACCTAAAATAACTCTTTCCATTGTTATCTCTGAAATCAAGAGGTCACTCTGCGTCCCACAGTGCTCCTGCTCAGCAATGGATTTTTATGGCATAATTTCTCTCTATGAAAGCATCCAGCACCTTGGCTTCATCAGTCTGTGACTCTGTGTGCTGCATTAGAGATGAGCCTGATGTGACAACCCAGGCATGTTTCAAATCCCATTTTCCAAGCCTGCTTAACCTCTATAATTTGTTTGGAACAGGGCTTGTCTTCCTGATGGCTTCAAAGCCTTGGGTCAATTTTTACAAGGCTACCTTGGATAACTGGTGGCTGAAGCCTCTGACCTGAGGGCACCCTACCCAAAACAGGGAATGCTTTACAAAGTGAAAGAGTTCAGCATAAATTAATGAAGACACAGGTAGCATCTTACCATTTTGAAGTTACAAAAAAAGCTTCCTGCACTCATACTCACTCCCATTTCTCTTGCTAGCCAGCAAGCTAAAGACAGCTACTATAAATAACTGTCACTTGGTATTTACTTCTGACATTGGAGTGGAGCCTTGGTCTGGGACTGATAATCCTGCTCCTGCCCATGTGAGTGTAGCTAGGACGTGCTCATCTGCTCCCCAAGTATGTGGGATCTGCTGTGGTGCACTCCATTTTCCTTGTTTTCCTTCCTTTACAGAGCAGTGGCAGGTAAAAGACAGAGGGCATCTCTGTGTCCCTGATTAAATACTGCTGAAAAAACCTTTTCTGTCATTAGAAACAAAGATGTTCCTCCACCTGCCCAAGCCTGTGGGCTTTAATGCCACACACTTGGTTCCTTTTGTCTCTGTTGCCATGGGTTACAGAGAACGAACTCAGTAGTTGGCAAGCCTGAGTAACACTGACCAGCGTTACCTCTTGCGTTTGGTGCTTTTCACTCTTATTATAAACCCAGAAACCATTAGCTCTGAGCAGGTTGAAGTGGGAAGGATTTGAATGGAAATGTTCTTCAAGTACTAATTTTTGTTATTCATGTTGCCAGCAAGGGAGTAGGTGGCTTGGGGAACAAAATCTCAGTCCATTGCTTCATGATTTATATTTTTATTTTCTGCTCCAAGAGTAAGAGGACTGAAATTAAAAGGTTTGGATAGGTTGTCATAATTACAGGACTTAAAGCTGCACAAATGCTTTTTAAATTACTCTCAAAAGACATTTCATCTGTCAAAAATAATTCATTCCTTTGTCAGGCTCAAAAAAGCAACTAATCACTAGCAGATATGTTTATAAGTAAGAGAATACACGCCATGGATTTCACCCAGCTCTAAAATGTATTAGTGTAAATCACAAGTACCTGCACCGATATTCTCACCGATGCATTCAAGTGGATGTGGGCCCCAAACCATGCAGCAAAAGCATTAGCAGTGAAATCCAGTAATAAATCCAAACTAGCTGCTGTGTGTGCTAGAGATAACTGCTGAATTAAATTACCTTCAGATGCAACTCTCCATGCTGTGAGATAGATTTTCCCCAGCAGGTCTCCAACCCGATGTTCTCTCTGTACCTAAAAGTATGTGGGAGTGTCTTGGGGCATAGCTGGACTTTGGGGTCTATGTGGAAACCCTTTCTTTGGCTCTGATCACCAGCCTATCATGGAAAAAACAGCCAATCTGGGAGTGGCCTCCCCAGCAAAAAGGGGTAGCAGGAGGCCAAGGGTTTGCTTCCTCAATAATATAGGAACAGATGCAGAAGAAAGATGATAGGAGAGAGCTCATTACCTTGCTAATGTGGAACTCCAGCCTTCTCATGTATCTCTCAACTGCTTTGATTTGCTGAAAGAAAGGAAAAGGCAGAGGTGAGGCACCTTTAAATAAATCAGTAAGCCACTGCTATGCTAGCTCTGCTAGTCCTCATGCATCTGAGATACTCCTCCTTAAAACACACAGGATTTCCATGACCATGAATCCAGAATCAGTTGTCCCACCCTATTACTGTTAAGCTGCTGCTGACAATGGAGCTCCTTCACTCCTTTACCTAATGTATATTTTTAAATAAGAGTTTTTATTTGATGGGATCTCTCTAGGTTTTCTGAATTATAAAAAAAAAACCAAACAAACAAAAAAAAACACCCAACCAAACAAAAAAAACCCAAAGAAAGCACAGCTTTTTTAAGTTAAAAAGTAATGTTTTCAATACTTTGAAATCCCATATTAATATTGATCAAGCTTTGCATTTCAAGATCCATTGTCTTCCTTAGCAAGCTCGTTTTGAGAATAAACTCAAGCTTGGCATTTTGACTGAAAAAAAAAGTCAGACCTTTTCAGGAAATGTTTTTGAAATATTTCTTTCACCCAAATTTTCCTGCAGGGAAAATGTATTTTCAATTTTTCTTTCTTCAGAACTCTCAGGAGCAGGAATGAACTGGGGCTTGACCTGGATTCCCCCCAGCCCCCTGTGCACTGCTATCAGCCCCCATCTGACTGGGGGCTGGCTAAGAGAATTTGCACAAAGGAATGGATTTAATGGCTGTCAGCTGACAGAAAAAGGAAGTCTCTCCTCTGCTTGCTTCCTTCCTTCCTTGCCTGGGAGGGGTCTGTCTCTCTGTCTGTGCCCATCCCAGAGCCAGTCTGACCTGGCAGACCTCAGAAAAAGGGTTGGTGGGGTACGTTTGATGCCAGATCAGTGAGCACACTGTGTTTGATGCTGCATTAGTGGGCAATACCAAAGTCCTGGGAAGAGGAGGGGAGTGGGACTTCTTCCTTTGAAAATGCAGGTGTTGGCATGGCCAGCAGATCCCTCTAAGAAAGGTTTCCATGTACACTGTATGGATATTAATGCTTCCCTGCAAAATGGGTGTTGAAGGGAGTAGCATACCTTATCTAAATCGTACAGGACTCCCTGCAACAGAGAACACAAAACTGATTAATTTTGCAACACAACAGCACCATGAGAAAGTATTTTATGACACTCAACAGAAATCACAAACAAGACAATGGCTAGAAGGGAAGAAGAGCATCAGTGCAAATTCCCTGTATCCCACACCCATCCCTTGGCTGCTCCAGCACCTCATGAAGGCCACTGTGCATCTACACATGAAAAAGCATGGCACGTACCAGGCGTGAGTTTCTTTTCATGTCTTTTAACTGAGCAGTCAGCTTATCCAGCTCTGTCTGGTGAACTTCCAGATACTCACTGCAAACACAAACCAGAGAACGATGCATGAGCTCTGCAGCACATACCAAGCTGGCTGATGACCATCCTAAAAGAAAATCCGCCTGACAAATGGCTTTCCTCACTGGATGTGTTTACAGACAAAATACTCATTTATGTTGATTTGTCCTAAAAGCAGCTCCCTGATGCCTTTTTGGGAATACATAGGAGCCCACTTATTTAACTATGTAAGGGCTCAATGTTCTCTTTACACTGAACAACCAGTTTCAAGTAAGCTAATCTGCTGCTCAGTTTATGGGCTGGTGCCTTCCAGTCGCTGCGCCTGTATCTGGCTGATTAAAGCCCTGTTATCATCTGGGATGTTATCTGAAAGGCAATACAAGCCTTTGATAGGACTCTAGGAAACTCAGAGGGAAAAAAACTCTGATGTTGAAATCCCAGACTTTGGGAGCTTTTCTCAAAATGTGAATGGAAATGGGATTCTGCCTCCTGTATTCCTGTTTCCCATACAAATATTTTAGATACTAAGTGTTGCAATCCAGACTTCAAGAGGTGTAGGTTCGTCTCTTATGAGGAAGGGTCCCTGTTTTGGTTTCTCTAGGCTCTAAAATGTCAAAGAAAGCTTCAGTCAACAAGCAGGATAAAAGCTCTTACTCCAGGCCACTCTTCAGGGCTCGGTAAACCTCTTCCATCCTTTTAGGCTGGGGTTCCTTGGGCGTGGTGCTGTTCTTATGGCCCAAATTATGCATTTTCTTCACCTTTGCTTGGGGCTTCTTGAGTGCTGAGGAATTTTCAATAAAGGAGTTACACCTGCAAAATGAACATCAAAGAAGAAGAAATCCCTATAAATCATAGAAATCTCAAAGGAGTTTAGCTTGAAGAAATCTTCTGATATTATCTCTGCTAGCAAAAAATTAATGTGCTTCTGTGCCTGCCAGTTAAAGGTCTGCATTTCTTTATGGGTTAAAAATCTGAGCAGCCTGGGATATTTGCTTCCCAAGACATAAGTGCTTGTCTGGAAATGCAAGGCTGAGTCTGAGGCTCATCAGACATTTCTCTGTCTTACACTATGCCCGTCCTAACTCACATTAGAGAGCCCATGAGAGAGCTGAGCTACATCCAGATGCTAAACAGAAAGGGGAGCCCAGACAATCTCAGGTGTAAAGCCTGCAGGTCCTAAGGAAGATTGGGATTTGATTAAGAGAGTTTCTGGAGAACAGCATCACACCACTGGTCCTGAGTATGGAGTGTATGGCAAAGTGAGGACAGTTGTGCTGCACACAGGTGCCTCTTTGGGGACTTTGCTGGTGGGTAGGTCAGCATCTAACAACCATCATGGACTTGGGCTGACAGTGGGAGGCCCTTTGGCTGCTGTTACTCCTCAGTTGCTAACTGGTGGTCTGGCACTGGGAGACTACACAAGTAAAGATCAATTGTAAAGTAGCCTCTGGGAGCATCCAGGACTGCGTGGCTTGGACATGCCTGATTCAAAGCCCTAGGTCCTGTGTGTAGCTAAGGGGCAGTGCACTGACAGGCTACACAGCCAAGCTCAGGGAAACAGCTTTCTTTTGGATTTGTAGTGGTGCAGCAATGAGAAAACTCTCTTTTAGGCAGCAGTGGTCTTAAACAGGAGGTGATGGCAAGTGTATCATGTGCAGTGTTCCTGCACATTTCACATGTTGAAAAGATCACTGCATAAGTTAAAACTGTTCTCTGAAATTCTCTCACAGCTCTGAGGCATGTGAGGAAGCCCTGCATTAATGGGGGAGAGGCAAACAGGCCGAGGGTAACACCTTAGTTATACAAAAAATATATAGAGACATTTTAGCCTAGGACATTTTATTTGGCAGAGAGTCAGAAAGATAGAAGTCCTCTCTCACCTCCTTTCCCCTTTCATCCCCTAAAGCCCAGAACTCCCTTACAGCCTGATTTTGAAATTCCCCTTAGAGAGCAAGGGCACTTGCCTGGACCGTCTTTCCTGAAGCCCGCTGAAGCCAGCGAAGGACTGACTTCTAATAATCCCATTAGGACCTCCTGGGGAGAATGAATGTGATCCTATTGACATGATGTCAGGGAGCCTTGGAGATATTCCTGAAAAACAACAGAAAACATGTCAGTGAGGGTGGAATTACAGTAAAAGGCAGGCAGTGAGGCCAGACAGCCTGGTGTCCATCCGTGACATTAAGGGGTACCTGAACCCCATGAAGGGCTGCAAACCAGGGCACAAATCTGTTTGCATTTCCAAATCATCTCCACTCAAGACCAAAACAATCCTTTTTTAACTTCTGACTTCCAGCCCAGGGTCTACTGAAAAATGTATCAGAGACACAAAGAGGGTCCGTATGTGGGACTAGAAACCAGATACTTCAATGTGATAATCCCAATGCCATCCCCAATTTCTGCTGTGCCTAGCATGCTTCACCCCCAGCCCCAGCGTCCCTATCTATCCTGGGAAGTATTATGGGAGCGTGCAGAGCTCTTGGAGGTACTCACCGTCACTGCAAAGTGTGATTATACACAGTAATAATTTTAAAAAGGATTGATACATCATGAACGCCCTGCAGCTCCCCTTTGATCCTTGCTCCCATGGCTGCTCAGCCCAGGGGCTGCTGAGAAGGAAGACACAGCGGCTGTGTGTGCAGCCATGACATGCCGTGATGAGAGGGATGCCCTCCACTGTGAAGAGAGAGGAGTAAACAAGCTCCAGGCACTGTATGTTCTGCATTTCACATGTCTGGGGGGGGCTCAGCAGGGAGGAAGCCCTTGCCCTCTGTGTGCTCATTTCCAATGCCCAGCTTGGCATCTGCACTAAACTAGGATGATTTCAATCCATCCACAAATAAATAGCAGCGAAGTGCTACGGTTCACAGCAACTCTGTCTGCTGCCACAAGGGAAAAGGGGGACGCCTTTGTCTTCCTTTTCTCCTTAATCCACTGTTTTTCTTGTCTCTGTCCTCGCCAGACAATTAAATTGATTTTTCTGCTGGCTTGGTTTTGTGCTGCTCTGGTAAGAGGAGTGGCCTCACCAATTTGTGAGGAGCACCATGGCCAACACAGGCCAGGCAGCAGGGCAGGGAGCAGTAGGAAAACGGGGATGCTGGAGAAGAGGGAGCTGGTCAGTGGGTGCTGCCAGACACAGCTCCCCCATCCTGCAGGACCCATCCTCTCACTGCCTCCATCCTTCCTGGGATGTCAGTTCAGCTGTTGACACCACTGGGCTGTGAAATGGACTGAGAAACTAGGCCAGCTTAAAAATAACCTGACAGGAAATGAAAAAGAGGAGTTTCAGCAGTTCTTTTCCATCTATTTTAAAAGCTGGATCCAGCCTGCCCCATGGCCCCAGTTTATTTCACTCCAGTAGCTTGGCTGAGGGATGAGCTTGGTAATGAAGCAGGGTGGTATGGCAGGGGCTGGAGCTGCCTGCAGTCAGTGGAGCTGATGCTCTGTGAAACTCTGACCTACAGGGCTGAAGGGGTGACAGCAAGTCTAAACCACCCTCTCATCCCCACAGGTCAGGAATGACTGCGAGTGCCCAATGAAACAGCCATTTGTGAAAGCCAGACATCTACCCTGTGAGCCTTCACAACTGAACATATTTATTAATGATAAGCACCAGAGCTACGTGGTGCTTGCATGGCAAACATTCACTGCAGAAAGCAAATATGTGGGGAAACATTGTGCACTGCTCAGTTATATTTAATTTGGAGCATTAAACTGGGCAAATATTCTTTGGGGTGGCAATGGGTGCCATGGCAAACTACTGTTTCTCTTTGGAGGAGACTGCATTGCCTAAGGAGCAGCTTTGTCAGGAATATTTCTGCAAGAACTCTGCCAGAAACATTTCTTCCAGTCCCAGCACCGCCAGCGCTACTGCTAATGAGACATTTTCTCTATTGCGCATCTTCCTGTTTTGGAAGTGAGGGTGTTCACCTGACTGAATAGCCTCAGAAATACCACACGGGGTGCAGTCAAAGACAGTTTTCTCTCCTCCCCTGTGGTCAGCAGGCAATGATACTTCACCATTCACGTCCCTGCCTAGCCCAGAGGCAGTCTGCTCAGCTCAGGGCTCAGAGAGTTTAACCACAGCAAGGATAAACCCCTGGGACACAGAAGCTGCTCTCGGGCAGACCAGGACCATGAGGAGCTGTATTGGGCAGAAACCCACGGAAAGAGGAGAGCATGGAGGGGCAGAGAGGTTCTGGAGCTGCTGCTTCTCACAAACTCAGAAGATACCACAGTGAGGATGCACTTTGGCTAACTCACACAGGGATAAACATGCTCCAGCCACAGCTGGAGGTACTTGAATCTTTGCTCACTGAGAGCCCAAATTTGGCTCTGTACTCACCCCCATGTGTAAGGCTCTCTGCACACCTCTGCAGGGCTGAGCTGCGCTCAGCCTTGCTGATACCTGGCACAGCACTTGCCAGAAGGCATTTTGCAGCTTCTAGGGTCAAACCTCACACCCCTATAGATAGTAGAGTTTCCCTGTGCCAGTTTATGCCTAACAGTTCAAACTCCACAGAGAGCCACCTCCTGCGAGACAGAGCGGAAACCACCCGATCACAGTACTCTGGGGGCTGCACAGCAAGTTCCCTTTGGGTTTGCAAATAACCTTTAGACAATTAAGCTGCAATCTGCATGCTTCCATACAAGGATTTGCATTAAAAATCTGGTCCAGAGTGCCAAGGACCAGAAAGAAAATCTCCTGCAAGTGTTCAGTACTTGCACAGCTTGACAGGATGATTAACACACACACCCTGACAACATCTGGAGACCTAGGAGGAGCTAAACAACACTGACAGTCAGAGGAGATTTAGCAGCATAAACATCAACCATCCCTCAAAAAATAAGAGAGATAAAACAAAACTCGAAGTTGGGCGCTAATAACAACCACACTGGCTTTGAAAAGGGCTTTAGATTCACAACTGTTGCAAAAATGCTAGCATCTTCTGCATGATGTCTCTTCTCTATTAATATGATCAGAACACTAATGGCTTTCACTCTGAACAGAATCTTAGTGTCCAAATTTGACTGTGCAGAAACACTGGAACTGTTTTGATTTTCTTTTCCTTTGGGCAAACTTAAAAAATAAATAATCTTGAAAAGGAATGTACTTATTTATTTTCTTTATTTTGCTCAAGCACTCAGATGGCTTTGAAAGGCTTTAGTAGCTAAGACTATCCCCAAGATACTAGAAAAAATGTGCAAGAAGTGCAATTGAAATGCAAATTGAAGACCTGCCTGGAGCTACTTTTGCTTTGCTTTTGCATAAAATGGTCAGAACTCAGAGCCCAGATAGGCTTGTGGCCTCTCCCTATATATTATATATAATCTTGGTGAATAATGTATGTTTAATTTCTGTACAGAAGAAAACTGAGATAAAAGGAGGTAGTAGTAGGAACTGGTGAAATCTCCCAGTTCTGTTCAGTTATTTTCCATTGGTCAGGTTAAAGGTTGACTCTATTGCACCAACACCATCTGTTCTTAAGATTTAAACTAATATTCGTAACATGACATTTCAGACACTTCCAACCAATCTCAGAAAATTGCATCAGCCCCTCGGCCCAGATTCCCAGAGACAATGGCTGCATATGGGCACCGCATTGATGGATTATTAATTGTTATGAATAACATTAATGATATCCATCTTGCAAACACTTTGAGTGATAAATTTCTGTTATGTTGTTGTGATACCCTCTGTTGAGAGGCATTTCTTCTCCTGCCTCTTAGACCATTCACAGGTCTCTCTGCTACCAACTACATAAACCTACCTCTGAATTTAATAATACAGCTGTATCCTGATGATACGCTTGGGTACAGTTGCTAGTACAATTTCAGCAAGGCTCAGCCCCTGAGGGCTCACCCAGATCTCTTACTGACCTGATGGGTATCCCCACAGCTGAACACTGCTAAGGGCATTCTGGTGCTATGCCAAGGGAGCGATCAAGTTTCTCAGTCTACATTTAGCAGTTAATGTGATATAATGCTACTGTCTTCTACATGCAATATAAATATTGCTCTCAATATAATGCAAGTTGCACATCCAAAATGATATTAAATGCTTCTGTGATTTGAGAGGTCCACTTCAGCAGTGGATATAATGACTACACTTACACTTTTAAATCTATATAGTTAATGAACCAGGGATGTTCCATTTCAAAAAGACAGCAGTCTCCTTACTGCTAATATAAGCATGCCCTGTGTAGAAGTATAATTAATATAATTAGTACTGCCCATGCTAAGTGCACAGCAGTTGAATGATGAGCCCATCAGTGAGTCAAGGGATAAGGTGAAATCCTATCAGTACTCCTCTGCCCTCTTTGCTGACAGCTTGCAGCACAGAATGGCAGATAATTGATGATGTGTCTGTCCCCAGGGAAATGAAAGTCCCCTCTCTCAGCTCTTCTTTCAGTCTGGAAATGGGGAAGCAGCTGAGCCTGAGCTAATGAGTAGGGAAGGGACAATCACTTTCGCAGGGCTGCCCTCTCTTCATCACCCTCAGCATAGACCTCTACCTCCCACAGTGCCAAAATATTTGATAAACAGTATTTGGTTCAAGCTAAGAGGGGAAATTCAGGCTGAAACATATTTGCTAAATCTAGTCTAACTTTTGCACAGCCTTTTTTTCTTTGCTTCTTCCCCATGACCAGTTTGGAGATGGTATTTTTTGCTCACCACATGACGAGGGGAAGTTGGTTTTGCTAGACATGTGCTAACAACCATGCAAAGCTGCAATATACAGTGGTGAGGGTGCCCTTGATTCCTCCTGTTCTCCCTGTGTAGCAGCTGCAGTTATGGCTCCAGGTCTAGAATTTGCTGTAAGGGGTAAGGGAGCTGTCTGCAGCTAAGGCTTTGAGGACACTTTGGGAGTATGTATAATTGCTGATTAAATGGGAATGTGGGATAGGGCTGAGTGACTGAAAGCATCCTTGATCATCCTTTCTTCCTATATTATTCTCTTGTGTGACACATGGTTCAAGTCCGTTCTGGATCTAAGGAGAGGTAATCCCTGCAGTGAGATGGTTTGTATGTTATCTATGATGGTCTGCAGACTGCCTGTTAAAAATCAAGTGATAATTATCTAGGTTAAGGCGAGCTGAGGGGGTCCACTAACTAATGTGACTGGATGGCTACAAAAGTCAACCAATTCTGTCTGGGGTGCTAGGAACATTTCTTACCTGCAAACCTGGGGTATGTCCGACAAATGAGCCAATATCTTTGTGACTAATGAAAGAAAAGAACATTTTCCTCTCTCATCTATGCCAAGGTCTATATTCTGCCTATTGGGAGGGCTGGCCTACAAAGGAGAAAAACTTTTAAATGCAATGAGATGACATTTAGGACCATGCATCTCTCCAAAAGACAACCACAATAAGGGAAGGAACTGTTATGCCCTAGTAGTCATGTCATACTCCAAAACAGCCAAATCTTTCTGCTTTGCACTCATAAGCCCAAAGAACAAAATGAAATTCTAAACTTACACACGCTCAGCTCAGCGCCAAGCTCATTCAGTCCACCCTCAATTCATGCTGCTTGCTTTTGTAGCCTAAGTCTAGTAATTTTTAATATTCCTTTTCCAATTTCTTCCTTCTGATTTAGCTGAATCACTTTGGCAATACAAGGCCAGCATGGCCAGTAGCCCAAATTACCGCCTGGAATTTATGATTTCCATGTTCCCTAGGCTCCTAGAAGGTACAGAGGCATGCATCTTGGATGAGAAAGTAGACATCCTTTTGGGTTTTTAAACATAAAAATTTGACAGTGCTATGTGGATAAGAGTGCTCAGGAGCATTATAAAAACTTTCACAAGAAATTTAATTCTTGCACAAGAGGTTTTACACTTTCAGGACAAAAACTCTTAAGCTTGGATGAGCAGGCTCATAATTTCTGTCTGTGTACAGGTGGAAGCACCTGTAGAAAGGTGTCTTTTGTTGGTCACTCGATTACACAAATCAACCTTCATGGCACATTTTATGCTCCCAGTGACTGGGCTGCTCCTCCCTTGTGCAGGGCAGCATTTGCTAGAACTGTACAGACATGAGAGCTCCATCTCCAAGAACTATTCTTGGTTGCCAGAATCATGTGCATTTGTTCCACCCAAGTCCAAGGCTTAGAGATATTCCTAAATAGTAGCATATGGCTGCACCGACAGGCATGCTTCCCAAGCCTACATCAGCCGGTGAAAGGCCAGCACACCCGTGAGCTCCACGCATTAATTTTAGCATACAGAACGAGCCATGTGGGCTTCCCCACGCGGCTGAAGAGCAGTGCTGCACAGAGAAGGAGCTGCAGCTGAGATGGAGCCCCCTCCTTCAAACAAGATGTGGGAGCACATGGGACTCACTTGGGTGGGCACCAAAGCCATTGGCAGCCACAGCACAGGAAGAGAAACTTCTGCCCCGTCTCTTGCAGCAACAAGAATCTTTGCTGAGCCCACTGCAGCTCATCCTGCTCTCCCCGAGGCGGTCTCTGCCCTCACCATGGACATCCTCAGCATTGACTATCCAGCAGGATCTCTCTGAAGGCTTGAGCACACTTCTCACTGACGACTTTATGTCCATCAGGGACACCCACAGTGATTCTTGTATTAGCTGTATTTCAATACCTTCAGTTCAGGTGGATTCTGTTCTTGCAATGTACAAAGAAATGTTTATGCAACTGATGCGTCTTTTATAGCTCTTAAGCCCCCAGCTGGGAGCTTTACTTTTTCATGCAGAAATCCCTGCAAGTGAACACAAGCTGCCATTACCTGTTTCTAATAAATGAAAATGTAGTATTTCAGTACCAAATTTCAGCTTTTGTTTCAAATTGTAACAAGCCTTAGGAAAAAGGCTTGTACTTTATGGCCTCATTTCTGTAAGAACATTTTAAACGTTGCATGTAAGGGCATTTTCAATTCAAATGCTAGCTCATCACTAGACATCCTGACCAGAAATACAAATTGTCTACCATCTGTAACAGCCCACGTTGTTCTTCTGCTCCTCCTACCCAAACCAGATGATGTACATGAACCTTTTTATTGCAAAAAAGCAACAGTAATAGTAAGAAGAAAGCTAACAGCCCAGGTGAAGAGCAAAATGGTAAAGTAGATATGGCTGTAAGTGCATAGAACCTGAATAGCTGATGCTCCCACTGCAATATATTAGCTCCATATATTCAGTAAGTTATCTCTCACACCAGTCTAGGTTCCAAAGTAAGTGTGAGGACTTTGCATTTCATTTTATGTTTATTGTAAAACATGCCTTTGGCTCTAATTCTCATCACCTCACTAGAACACAGAAATAAGGATTGGCAGTGGCTAAGGTGAAAGCAGCACTCTTTTTGTCTCATACCACAGTTAGCCTTCTTCCTCCCCTTTTTGCAGCAACTCCTTCACCAGAGCTCTCAGTGCAATGCCCCCATTTCTCTCTTTTTGTTGCCAGGGAGCCTCTGCTTAACCTCCCTTCAGAGAAAAGACCTTCCCCCTTAGTATAGTTGAAAACCTAAGGAGAGGGAAATGCAAATGAGTCATTTCACTGTAATAAACCCAAGGAAAATAAACTTGATCCTAAATGGCTCCGCACACAACAGATGGGTTCGTGGCAGCTGACCTCCTTTTTTTTTTTCAGTTCCAACATTTATCTCACACTGGTGGCTGGGGTGAGCATGCGCAGGAGCCCACATGAAGCCCTCCCTAATCTTGCTCCCTACATCATTACAGACATAGAGCAATCATATTCAGCTTGCATTAGCATAAATAAGCAAAATTTGATCTTGTACTTATGAGTGTGGCTGAGGGATCAGAATCTGACCATCTAATTACATTTGACATTCATTTATCTCAAACCCACCCCAGTATGCAGAATTATCTTTAATTAGAAGTCAACTCCAATTCTACTCATCACTGATAATTCTTTATGTCAATGTAAGATTTAATTAAAAACAAAGTCCCACTGCCATTCAAGTGCTGGCAAATAATCTAAAGAAAAAGCACTTCTGAAACCCAACCGAGAACAATCCTCTCATGCTTTAAATCCACCTTGCACAAAATCCCTAACAAGCGGTTCAGCGGAGTGGCCTGAGCACACAATTAACCACACTGTCATTCTCGCAGCACTGCACAGCCATAAAGGTGCAAGACTCTGGGCAGCTCTGTTATCTACCCCTGCATCAGGAGACAAACTACAAGGAGCAATCTTGCGAGCAGTAGTAAGACTAGCAGGATGCAACACAGGTTATGGGAACTCCTCCAGCCAGGAGCAGCCTGACTACTTCTCTACCTCTTTTAGCATAGGCCTGGTTGACCACAGATGTTGGGTGGAATTTTAATTTCTTAGCTCAGACCACAAGAAATGACCAACTGATTGCCCATTTTGGCAAGCACTAGTGTTAGGGAAGGCCCAGGAACCCGTGAGTGCTACAGGTAGTCTCCCTTCACCCTTACTGACTAACAGGAACATCTGGAGTAACAAGCCCAGGAGTCCATCTGAGCACAAGTGGAGTAAGACAGCCCTGATGTCAACAGACACAGCTCCAGTGGGAGTCCTCTGGCAAAATCCATGATGAATCTGAGCAGTGACCTAAATTTGCATGTCAAGTGTAAGCAGCACAGAGTGGCTTCACTTTCTCAGACTGTGCAAGGAATGAATATAAAAATCTTCTCCATGACAGGAAAAAAAAGCAATGGCTAGAAAAGTTGTCCTTGAGAATGCTGATTTCTTTAATTACTTTGCACCAATATTTTTGCTGTTTTACAATCCTCATTTAATGCAGATGGCAGCAGCATGGGCAAGGACAGTACATTTCTTTGCATCTGCAGGAAAGTAAATGCATCAAGTAAACACATGCAGGATGGTTTGGGTAACCAGTGGGCTGCTCTAGAGATTATTTGTTTTCCCTGAGCCAAGACAGACAAACTGGCTGTTCTCGGTATCCACTCCAGGTACGCTCTAATATAAGCATGAGTGAGCTAAATTAAACAAGTACGCCAGGCTTTTCATCCCTGAAAGGAAAGTAAAACATCATTGTTGTCAAATCCCTTCAGCCACTAATGAGATACAAACGCTTTGCTGCTCCTCTTTAAATACATGGGATTAGGGTGACTTAAAACTCTGTAGATGTTTATATGATCATTCTATTTCCAGGAGTGTCGTAATGGCACACTGCTCCCTAAAATACTGTTCAAGATACACTGTTACATGAACTAGGAGAAGATTTTTAAAGCTGGATGTTCTTCTCCCAGACATGAGCATTGCAGAAACAGATTTATTTAATCTTTTTGACACCTTACAAGAATAGCCACCTAAAGAGCATTGCCATAAAAGTCCTGCGTTACTTCATTTACATTTGGCTATAGCATCTGTATGAAGCTCTCTTGCAGTGCATCAAGTAGCTGAACACTGTCCATGCACAACCAAGAATTGCTGTCTGCTCTGATGCAACTCGCTTGTCTCTTGGCTTCAGCTCATTTTCAAATTCAAAACTTGAGTCTTCTTACATACATGACTTTAAAAAATTTTATTTAAAGTTATGGCAGAGTTTATTATTCTCTTGGCTACAGTATTTTAAGCTTAAAAAACCTCTTCAAGGCACAGGATATAAGAGTACACATCTAATACCATGAAACAGCCTAAATTTCTCCCAAAACACCATCATTTTCTCTGGTCAGGATCATTAAAGGATTTGTAAGAAGCATCTGAAGAGCATAATGGGGTAAGGGTCTATGCTAGGGTCCCTCTTGGGAACAGTTTGTGTTTGTGACACTGGTGCTAGAAAAAGAGGGCTGATGACCAACAGGGCAGCTGAGCAAAACAGAAAAGGTGATTGCTTTGTGCAGACTGCCAGAAGACACAGCTATCCTAACCCTGTCCCACACAGTTTTCTTATACCAGGTATCCACAAAAAGAGCAGAACAGCTTTATAGACACACAAGTGTTTACAGGAACCACTTGAGAAAACATCTGTAGTTTTAGGCAGACCTTTTCTCCTTGCCACCACTTTCTGAAACCACATTTCATTTCAACACTTATCAAGATGACTCAACAATGTGCAACTGGAGCCCAGAAAGCCAGCAACATTCTATGCTGCATGAAAAGCAACGTGGGCAGCAGGGCGAGGGACACTGCCCCTCTGCTCTGGTGAGACCCCATGTCAAGTACTGCATCCACGCCTAGGGCCCCCAGCACAGGAAAGACATGGACATGCTGGAGTGAGTCCTGAGGAGGCCACAGACATGATCAGAGGGATGGAGCACCTCCTGCAAAGACAGGCTGAGAGAGTTGGGGTTGTTCATCTGGCAAAGAGAAAGCACCGGAGAGACTGGACTGTAGCCTTTCAGTACTTGAAGTGGGCTCATAAGAAAGATGGGGTCAAACTTCTCAGCAGGCCCTGCAGTAACAGGACAAGAGGCAATCTTTTATAACTAAAAGAGGGTTGGTTTAGACTAGATACAAGGAAGAAATTTACAATGAGGGTGTTGAAACACTGGAACATCTACAACAGAGCAGCAGCAGATGCTCCATTCCTGGAAACATTTGAGGTTGACTTGGACTCTACATTGAGCAAACCTGCTCTGCTGGAAGGTGCTCCTGATAGGGGCAGGATTGGAACTAGATGGCCCTTAAAGATCCCTTCCAACACAAACCATCCTACAACTCTGAGTTTCTCAGCACAGAAAAGCTGTTCCCGCTTGTCTCTGCAATGGCTTTCTGCTCCTTGGGGCAAAGGAGGTTACGCTGAACAGACACTGGCACAGTTCTGGTTTGGGCCAGAGAGGGCTTTCTTACACAACTACTGTGCATATTTTGGGAAGCATGGACCAAGGATCATTCCCAAAGCAGTCCTGATGTGCCTTCCTCCTCTGAAAGGCAGGGGAGCTTAATGCCATAGATACAGGCTGGTCTGTGCCTGCTGCTGTTTCTGCCCAAAAACATTAACAAATGTCTGTAGTTTGCTGTCACAGACAAAGCCAACTCAAACCCGACGAAACCCTTAAATCTAGAGCAGTAGATCTAGTCAGGGTTAATTAATAAATTTAATTTGTAGTGGACATTAAAAAAACCCAAATCCCGAGTTTAAAATGCCATATCCTCCAGCTATGCTATAGGATTAGTTACCATTTGAGTTTTCTAGACACAGAGACATTACAGATAAATCGAGCATGAACCAAAAAGATCTGACAGGGCTTTTGTCACTGAACTACAAGGTAATTATCTTGTAACTTTTCATTACACAAATTAAGGCAGTGCATCTTGGCACATCCCTGCTATTCCACAGTATGCCATTTAAAAGAAAGATCTACAGGGGCCATTGCAGGTTAATGACAAGCTTTTAGGAATGACCACGTAGCTTGTCCTCTGCTGCCCTTCCTTTCTTCTTTCCTTCTCTGTTGATTTCTGCATTTTCCTATTCATGTCATATTAACAGACCATCATTAAGGATATAGGAAAAGGAGAATATTGTGGCTTTTCATGAGGATGGAAAATTATTTTGCCCTTCTGCCAATGGAGGCAATTGTCTTCCTCAGCTGGTGGCAGCATGACATGCCCACCAGAAATACAGTGCCTGGAGGAACCCTGTGTACAGGGTTCAGTTTAAGATAGGAGCTGCTACACTGGATCCACTGCTGCCACCTTCTCTACTAGGAAGGAAGATTGTTTTCTTTTTAAGGGTAGAGTTAGGAGAGAATGGGAAAAAAGCAACCCTTTGATGGTTAATTGCATATGAAAAGCCATCTAACATTCAGGGAACTTCTGTTTTCAGTGTAGGGCATGGAAATCAAATGTATTGAAAGCACTTCCAGTCCAGCACCTGCATGACGGAACAAGTCTTTGCGGTCCAGCTGTCATCTGGGGAGATGATGACACTATCTCCCTCTGATTTCAAAGGAAGCAAAAACCTAGTTTATGTAGGCAAATTTTTAAGCTGATTATTCTCTGGCCTCAGCTGAGTCTTAGCATTTTTAATATAGCTTTGGTTTGGTTTTGTGTAGCACAGATGACTTATTGCAGTGAGCAACTCCAGCTCCTGGCTTTATTAATCTGAACATCTAATAAACTAAACATTCTTGTCTGTTTATTTTAGCAAACATCTCTTCTTATACATAAGATTTTATGTATATCTAAGTAGATGTGACCTGCAAGTGTCACACTGAATTCGAAAAAAAGCTTTGTGAATCAAAGAGCACCTCACAGCCAACTCTTCCAATGCCACCAACACCTCTTTGTGAAAAGCCAAGTCCTTCTTTGAACAGAACACTGTTTTGTGGATGTACTGAATGAGACAAGGAAGGGGCAGTCAGTCATGCAGGGCAACACATTACACACTTAATTGAGCATTGGCAACAGCACTGTCACCCACTGACGTGCCTCTGTGGTTGGGAAAGTGCACAGGTTGCTGCCATGATCCAGCAATGCTTACAGGGGTGACCAGAGAAAAAGGTGTGTCCATACCCAAGGAGGCTCACTGGCCAAAGACTACTTGCAGGGATATTATGGCACAGAGCTGTAACATACACTACTACTTCTGTACCATGGTTAAAAAATTTTAAAACCAAACATTTTAAGCTGCTTCATTATGGAAAATACATTTTCCTTCATGTTACACAACAAGAAAATGCCTATCAGGCTTTGAATACAGAGTGACACAGTCTGCCCTACCTGCCTGCAGCAGTATCACAGACCACTGTCACCATCTCAACTCCAAGCACAAGCCTTGATCCTCAAAGCATTTTCTAAGGCATCCGCAAGGGGTGCATTTGCTACAAGCAAAAATTTTATTCCTCTGTTCAAATTCAGACTTCTAGCAGATGCAAGACAAATCTGACAATAAAGAAAGACACCTCACTGAGGCACAAATCAAGCAGTTTTGGCTGGTCCGACAGCAAGATGTTAATTTGAGGAAAGAGAAGGGAAGTTCTGGTGTTCAACCTTGCATGGTCTGTTGAAAAATGAACCTTCTGCAGCTATGTACAGATGCTTATTTGCCTGTCTCCTACAGATTTCACTGATAAGGAGTTCCTTCTTTTGGTCAGCTCAAATACAAATATATAAACAGTAAAAGATAGGGTTGGTCTAGACTGGTGTTTTGCAGAGGCAAAGGCACAAGCTAAAACCAGAACCTTGGTGATGACCAGATAGATTTTCTCTGCTGCAACTGCTTTTTGGAGTTAAGGGATGACTAGAAGTTTTCCTGTTGACAAGGCTTTTCAGGACAAAACCATCTACAACAAATCTCTGGGCGTTGCAGCTAGATGAGGTTTTTGTATTTAAAAAAAAAAAAAAGGTTGATTACAGAAGGAATTATTTTAAACAGTTCTGGTGTTACTGAAGGGTTACCAGCAGGCTGCACAACCTGGAAAGCAATAGCTGCTGCTGCAGCTAATCAGGCTGTTTGAGGGCCAGGACAGAGGGCAGGCTGTGAGCAGTGGGACAGCAGTAATGAGATGGTTGGCTCTGCCAGCCAAGGTCAGCTTACTGGAGGCATCAGAGACCAGAAAGCTTCTGATGCTCTAAAAGGGCTGGAAGATAAAATGTATTATTGTGACTACTTCATGTGTTGCACGGGTTCCAGGGAACTGTCAGCTTCAATTTGTTCCTCCCATTGAAAAGAAGGAAGATGCTCGCATACTTCTGTGCTAATCCATCATTTCTTTTGTGCTGGTCGAGAAGTAAAAATTACAGGATACCCTTGCAACATAAAAAGACACAAGAAAAAGATAACTTTAGGGAAAAAAGGCCAGTTACTTCTTGTGTCATGCTTAGAGGACTCACTTCTTGAGTCCACTGGGTGCAGAGCCCGTATGCAAAGAACAAGGCAGGGTCTGTACTTGTGGAAACCAAAAAGCAATTCAAGCATACCATAAACCTGCCCTTCTCCACACCTCCCAAAATCTGTGGGGCAGCATGTATTGGGACTATCATTTTTTATCATGGCTTGGTTCCTGGCAGCTCCCTAATTAACCTGGATGGGAATGGGGAGGTGGAATCTTCTTTCTTCCAAACAGCACCAGACCCAGCAGCAAAAACACTTCAAAGCTAGAGCTGAAGAGCAAAAATTCAAGAGATTTAATTCAAATCCCCTGGATGCAGACTTGTAGTGATAGGAGAAGCGGTAATGGTTTTAAACTATAAGAGGGCAGATTTAAGCTGGACATGAGAATTTTTCTTTTTACAATTAGGGTGGTGAAACACTGGCATAGGTTGCCCAGAGAGGTAGGTGGTAGATGCCCCATCTCTGGAAACATTTAAGGTCAGGTTGGACAGGTTTCTGAGGAACCTGATCTAGTTGAAGATGTCCCTGCTCAATGCAGGGAGCTTGGACTAGATGGCCTTTAAAGGTCCCTTCCAATATAAGCCATTCTATGATTCTGTGAAGGCTGAGATAAAACTGGTGCCCACTTGCTGTAAAACAAGAGCTGAAGGTTGTCTGTCCCTAGGCTGCCAGATGGGGATAACGACAGTGGCCAGAGAAGATTACCTGGTACCCACTGTTTCCTTTCCCCTTGAAATACCTGCCTGGAGGTATTTCAGGCACCAGAGCACCAGCTTTATGGGAAGGGACAGGACAGGATTAATCCCCAGGCCAGCCACACAGCCTACGTGGCTGCAGATAAGTGAGGGCATGAGCAGTGTTTGCACTGAGAAGCAGAAATAAAGCTGCAGAAGAGCTGTGGACAAGGAAATGCAGTTTCTGCTTTGACTTGGGGCATATAGGGAAGGACAGTCACGGAGCTCAAACTGAGCTGACTGCCCAGCCTTAGCTAAGCCATTCCTGACATTAGGCAGAGACCTATAATATGATCCAGTTTATTACACCCAGGGTTGGCTTTTGCTGCTGACCTCCTTCCAGCTCTCTCATGGGGAGCTGGCAAAGCCCATCCTGCCATTCCTCCTCCAGCTGCCTGGCTCCCCTGCTCACAGACTGCCCTTCTGCCTTTGCCCTGGTGTAACTGAACTGAAGGACAGCATGGGAAACAAAGATGTTGGCGACTCAAATTCTCATTGACACTGGGATGTGTTTAACGTGCAGCCACCATGGTTTGTGAAGTCTCCCAGGGCAAAATTGCTTTTGCTCTCAAAAGACTTCACATTTGACTTTAAATTCCAAGCAGGCCCAGTTCTTTCTCTCTGCCTGCTAAAGGGGCAAGCACATCTTGGAGCCAATGCAACAATCAGTGCAAAACTAGTGGAGGGAAAAAAAAAATCAGTGTGTGTTCTTCCTGATCAATTTTGAGAATCTCTTAGTAAGACACTCCTCTAGCAACCTTCCTTTCAGAAAATCAGCAGGCACTGCAAGCTGAGTGAACAAAACAATGACCTCCAAGCTCCTGCTAAGTGAGAAAATAACCATTTTTCCCCCCTCCCATTTTGTTAATAGAGTCATCCAGGAACCACACAGCTTCAAAGCGATGTGACAGGCCCCTATCTGATACTAATTCACATCCCAGCCCTCTCTAACAAGCCTGTGTCAGGAGCGTGTGTTCAGGCATTGCTGTCCTCACTTCCTTCCCAGTCTGCTTTCAGCTGATGCTCTGTGCAGGCTGAATGGCCACAGACACAAGCCGTCTATCTCCCAGCTGCTCCCAGCCTAGCTTGCCTGATGAAAACTACCCCAGTTAAGTGGGTTGTCTGGGAGCAGCTTGTCACTGCCACATGTATAGCATCAGGAAAAAAAAAGTGTCAAACCAGCCATCCCTTTTTTGGAAAAAGCCAATACTGCTTATAGCTCTCACTCCCACTTCTCCCAGCAGGAAAGCAAGGCGGCTTCCCCAGACCTTTTCCAGCAGTGCACTTTGTGTGGAAGTTACCTTTCAGCCTGTTTGGGCTTAAAAAATATCGAAGAGCAAAAGGTAACCCTGCATGGCATGTAAGCACGCCACTGTGAGCTTTGAGGCCATGCTTGGTACCACTCTTAGCCCAAGCGTTTGCTCTGTCATACAGGTGAATAAAATGGTCATGTGCCTTGAAAGCACAAGGGAAGAAAAACACCTTTTTCACTTACAGATGCTCCTTCACAAACCACACACTTCTCCACTTACACATTACCAACCATTTAAGAAATATTAATTCTGAGGCAGAAAAACCTCTAAGGTAAAACTGTACTGTCATTCTAGAGAGGAGCAGCAACATGCCAAAGCTAAGTGCTCTGTTTCTTATGCAGGATCCTGGAAAGAAATTAAACATGCTGCTTTTTAAAAACAATACAAAACAAAGGAAACCCCCAAGGCCCACACTTTGCCGAGGAAAGGCTGCTTGGATGCCAAAAGTTAAACCAGCATCGGGTTATGGATGCTGGGATTGTCAAAGTTCACTTTGCACAAGTGCTTATCTGCACTTGCAGGCAGCACAGACACCATCTTAAGTGACTGCCCTAATCTTCAGTTACTAGCTTAGAAAACACTGGATTTATCGGAAAAAAAGAAACTTTGCTACCTTTAGACTCCCACTGTGCAACATATATACCCACCCACACTCATTTAAACGTGGAACAATCTGTCACATTTGCCCATTATGGTTATAAAGCAGGGCTCTGAACCCATCCCAGTGGATACCTTTCTGAGTCTGGCCACACAAACCACAACACGTTGTGTCTCTTCCCACTGTGTGAAGACCTCCAAGACAGCTGGGCAACCAGCACAGGAATCTTTCAGGAAATACACCTTCTTCCTGTCTCCTTCCTTAAGCTCTCTGTTTGGGTATGCTCCTGCTTTTGTTTATGCAGGAGAGGGACACTTGTGAAACCTAATTAACCACTGGAGAAGATGATGTTTCTGTTTGGGAGCGTGTTCCCTGCCCCGGGCTCCAGCTGCATGACAGCAGCTCAAACACGGTAATTAAAATGAGCGTGGCTGAATGCATGGCCAGATTAATGAATGCTGAAATTACACTGGGAATACACTCAGCTCTTCCCAGAGAGACGGATGAAAGGGTGCAAAGGCAGCACGGCCACAAGCACACAATTTCCAGAAAGCGTTTTGAAACTTTGAATGAGAGACAGCAAAATGCTCGGCTAACACAGCAATAGAAAGACCAGTCACAGGATTAGGGTGACCTTTTGTAACCAGGGCATTCAAAAGTAAACTGAAGAGCAATGCCAGAGTGTAATGGGTTTGCATCAGTCCTTGGGAACGAGCCAGAGGACTGTAAAGGGAACTTAAGAGGGTCTAAGCTCTCCTCTAACCAGTAATACCATAAAAGCCCTCTGGAAATAGAAAGACAAGACCTAAGGAAACGCCGAGACTTTTTTATGGAAACAGGGCTAAGCACTTCCACGCTCTGTGAGAATATATTAAGCCAGTTTCATGTCCCTCAGCGAACACCCATGTGTTGTGAAGATTTTCTTCACAATCACAGCCTAAAACCGTGCCCGAGACGCCCCAAAAGAGCGCCTTTGCCCTTCTCAAAACCTTGCCGCCGGCGGCGGCAGATGAGCAGGGTCGGGACCCGCTCCTGTGAGCGCGGCTCTCCAGCCCCGCAGCCCTGGAGCTGCGCTCGGCCACGTCCCCGCTCGGCAGCGCCCCTTTCCTTCCTTCTTTCCTTCCTTCGTTCCTTCCTTCCCCCGCGGGCTCGGGCCCCGCACCCCTCCGGGAGCCCGGCCGGGTACCTGTTGCTGCCGCGGCTCACAGCCCGCTCCGGGACGCCGCTCGCCCGCCGCCGCCCAGCGCTCCTCGGGCACCGCGGTGCCCCATCCCGGGCGGCAGCGCCCGCAGCTGGAAAACTAACAAACAGCGAATAATAATTTCTAAAAACAAAAAGGATAAAATTAAAGCTTTAAAATGAAATTAAAAAATCAAAATCGAAGACAAGCGAGGACAGCTCCCCTCCGTCGCCGCTCACCGCCGCTCTGGCAGCGAGCGAAGCCGCTGCCGGCTTTTCCTTGCGGAGCCGCGGCGGGCGGGAGGCGGGGGCGGAGGAGGCGGCGGAGGCGGTGCTGCTGCCGCCCGCCCCCAGCCGCGGGCAGTGGGGGGTGCGCAGCCCCCCAGACCCGGCCCCGGCCCCGCGGGATGCGGCGCTGCCGGTGCCCCCGTACCTTTTTGGGAGAGGCGGCCGTGCTGCTCTTCCTTTTTTTCGCTCGATGCGCCTGGCCCCTCAGGCCGTTTGTCCCAAAGGCGGAACATCTGTAAAATCCCTCTGACCCTTCCCGCCTGGAATGGGGCAGGGAACGGGCTGCAGCCGCCTGCCTTCCCCGCGGCCGGTGGACCACTCGCTGCAGCCTCCGTTGCCGTCAGGAGTGTGTATGAAAGCTCTAAATTTGGATGTTGGGCGGGCTGAAGACAGCAGTTAAAGGCGAATATAAATGAAAGAACATTGCAATGAATGGGCCTTGCGTTTCTTCCTTTAAGCATCTTTTCTGTTGCCCCAAGGAAAAAAAGGCTGTATTTTCTTCAAATTTAGTGTTCCTTCCAAAATGTTCCTATTTACTACCACTATATCTCTCTAGAGAGATATGGATTTTGCATATATTTGTTGCTACCCTTAGGACTTCTTAATTTCTCTTTTGTGACTTTTTTTAATACTGGACTTTACATCCGCCAACAGAAGTACCATACACACGTTGTATTTTCTATATGATTTGCTGTTCCTCTGCCAGCATTTAAAGCTGTTGTAGGGTCCTTCAAACAAGATCTCCCTTGTGCCTCTTAAACAGCTGCAAGTGGTTCTTTTTTGGGGGAGGGAGAAAGGAGCAGAGGGAATCCCTGGCAAATCTATGGGGTTAGTAAATAGACACAATTTGGAAGGAGGCTTGAGAAGTCAATGCTGATACCCTCCCCATATCCCTGTATCTTTCCCCATTTGGGTCAGGATAGGTAGACTCACCACTTTGTTTTCATTGAGTACACTGACCTGTCACACAGAGGGCGATACTGTATGAAGAAGTTAAGCAAATGACAAGGAAGACAGAGCTAGGTTTTGCAGAGCATTCTGCATGTAAAACAATCCCCAAAACCGTCCCTGAATAAAAAATCCAAGCTGCCAATTCCAGATGACCTATCATCTGAAGTAATTTTTAGCAGGAACAATGAATATGAGTTATTTATATTGTATGCTGAAAATAAACCCTGTAGCCTTAGAAAGTAGAAATGAGACAAAATTACTCCAGATTTAGTAAAAGCAGAGAAGCATGCTCTTCACACTGGTGTGTGGACCTCTGGGGTCTCGAGGCTGTTTCCAAGGTTTCTGAGTTCAGATGGGCTCTACAGCAATCATGGCTGTGGTATTTCCAGAGGCACCCATTTCTCCACTAGAAGAAGTGTAGGGGCTGTTGCCAACACTGTGTCACTGCCGTAGCTCCAAGGCAAAATTTTAAGGGTGACCTTTCTACATCTCTGACTGAATCAACTGTTCCCCCATTTCATGTGTGTCGCACAGGATGTGAACTCTGAGGCAAAGGCAGAGGAATTGCTTTCTGGAAAAAGCAGCTGTGCACTTTGGGCTATGGAATGCCAGGGAAAGAGGAGAGGAAATATTTGTGGCAACGCTGAAAGCTATAAATGTCTCATCATGCACACTTAATATGTGTTTGAGTCCATTTCAGCCTCTTAAGGGGTGGCAGCTCTCACTGCGGAAGCCTGGTGATCTGTTAAAGGTTTTCAGTGCCATAGACTAATTGCAACATCCTACTTCAACCTGGAGCCTCCTACAGTTCTGGTCAATTGTTACCAATTCCCTCTGGCCTTTTTGATCTTATCTTGCAGGAGATTTTTTGAACTTAAGGTTGCAGATGCAAATTACCTCATTCATATTGCAGCCTCCTCTTTCAAGGAAATATCCTCTATCCTATGCAAATACATGTGGTAGGGATGTATGAGCTGTTTCTCTTGGTTTCTCAATATAGTTTAGCATAGCAAATGCAGAAGGCTACTCTCCTCCTCCCCATCACACCAAGCCCTACACACACTCCCTCTTCTCTGCCCCCAGTGCTTGTTCAAACAGCTGGGAGACTGAGTAGGTTGATGGATGCTCTAGATAAAATCTTTGCCCCACTTAGTCCTTCTGGACATGTATTCATCCTGACACACATGCTTTTGAAAGGCTGGGACAGTCATTCCACGTGTGTCTTGTTTTGCTAATTCAGTGGAAATTGCCAGAGAGCTCTGTCTCCCTCCATCATCTGGCAGGAACTGAAGCTGCCATTGTATTGTGGCTGTGATCATGCTACTATGCCTATAAATTATTCACGGTATTGCAGCGTAATCTTCTGTTATGTTAAAAATAGGTCATCATGAGTGTCCCCAGTGAAATTCTAAGTGACAACAGCTGATTTTAGCTTTGTCTTCAGAAAACAGTGACCTTTTCAAAGCAGTAATTGACAATTATGGTCTACTTCTGTCTCTGAGACAGCTCCAGTGCACCTTAACAAACATTAATTCTCAGCACTGGTAACCCCACATTATACTTGAGACAACTAAACCAGAGCTACTAAATTACCTGCTGAGCTTTGCCAAAGCACTTTGCTTTCTATTAGCCTTTGCTTCCAGGCCAAAGAGTAAATCAGGATTATCAGAGAAGAGATTATAGTCTGAGAACACCTAAATGCTCTGCTCCTCCCAGGCACTCTGAAAGCTTCTTGAAAGGGCTGAGCAGGATTTTCTGGCTGATATGCATCAGTTACACATCCCTCTGGGGGGGTGGATATATTGAAAAGTACTTCACTTTTCCTATTGCCACACAGACTCCAGGCCACTGAATCCCCTGAATCAAGAGAGCCAGAGGCTTTCAGGTCCTGGACTGCAGACTAGACAAACCTGGAAAGGGCGAGCATGACCCAGTAGTCTGGACAGAGGTCCAGGGGAAACTCTCTTTCCCCTATAAGATACTGTGCAGGAGGGCTCTGTGTGGACCCCCCTGAAAAAGTGGGATATTGTTGAAATTTCCCTGCTTGCTGTGGGGATATATGTCTGTTGTGCAGATACAAAGACTTAGGCCTGGGTGACTTCATTCACCTGAAAGCAAAGATTGGTGGTGGGTGGCAATGCTCGGCAGGCCTTCCAGACAGCAATTTGCATGGAGCTCTCTTGTTAGCATGTTCAGAGCAGCAGGAGGCCAAAGGATGTGGGGGGATGGTTGGGCAGACCACAGCTTTGAGCTCTGGATGTCTGAAGTAGATCAGGCCTGCCCTAGCCTTTAAGGAAGATGATTTCTACCTGGTTTTTCCTGATGTAACTTGTCTTTGCTGTGTTTCTGTGTAAAACTCCTACGCTCAGAAGGGATGCACAAGGCATCTTCATATTGCTGATGGACATCCCACGGGACATCTCCAGCAGGTATCACACCCAGGAAAGTCTTCTGTGGGAACACAGGGTGCAAACCTGACTGTTCTTACCTGGGGATCTTGGTCCAAAAATATAGGTAAATGACCATATTTGAGAGTGGGGAACATGGCAGGTGCTGGAACCATCACCTGGGAAAGTTTTTAGAGGAGAGGTAAAAGACCCTGACCCCTGCCATGAGCAATCTGAGCAAGATGTGAGCTTTAACATTCTGACTGTATGCAAGTTTGCCATTACTCTTTCCAACTATGCATATTAAAGTGTAGCCACAATTCTCCTACTGCACCCTGCCCATGCTGCTCTTTGGATTGACTCCATTCCTTTACTTATAGCTTCTCTGTCCAGTTTGTTGCCCATTCATTGTCATTCTGTAACACTTCTTGCTCTCTTTCCAGGAGAGTTTGATACCGACTTGTTTTTCTCTCCTCTAACCACTCTGCAATCATTTCCTCTCTTTTACTTCCCATCACTATTTTGCTGCTCCACCCTCAAGTTCCTCATTTCTCATGATGGTGCTTTTGCAAGTCTTTCCACTCGCTGCTCTGGGGCACTTTGTGGGGAAAAGCTACTAGTGCTGATCTTCTGCAATGATTTGGGAACAAATTCCATTTGGGACTTCTGGCCAGATGCTCAGCACAGCTGGATCTTTGGGAATGACCGAAGCATAAATCAGAGGTTGTCCTGTGGCATGGTGGTCAGGACACGCTTGGTATGTCAAGGAACAGCTATGGATACAGAGGGAGAGGGCCAGGGACAGAAAGGGGAGTCACCTTTAGCTTTTGATGTACCACAGAGATAACACTTTCCCTCGGTAATCCTTCTTTTATCTGTTCTTTGTCCCACCTGGCTGCATTTGTGGTGGTCTGAGATAGCTGCCTTCAGATCAAGAATACTTCCCACAATGGCCTATGCCTCTGGCAGCATTTGATGTTTGGGAGGTGTATGCACAAGCATACATCCTACCTATCCTCATGTATATAACTTGGGGGAGCAGCGCGAAGGAGTCACCAACTGCCTTTTTTCCCCCCAAAACCTGTTTCAAAATCAGCACTGATGCCTCTTCTGGGCAGGTTTTCTGTGGCAATGTTCATGAAGGGCTGGAGGGAGCAGCACATTCCAGTTTCTCAGACTGCTTAGCAACAGGGCTGGCTGAGCTGCTCTTACGAGCACACCAAGTGTGGGGATGGTGTGTCTAGTACTGCAGCTCTATCCTTATTTTTCCGTGTCTTTTGTTTTTGAAAATCATTCCTTGTTTTCTAGTTAAGGCACTTGAAAAACTGCTGTAAACTAATTTTTGCTTTCCTGGACAGCTGGAAGTCAGCTACACTATGAGATGGTCAAAGCTACTATCGGAGGGATTGGAGACTTGGAGAGACAGGTATGGCACTAGCAGCCTGCTTTTTGGGAGCATGGCTGCAGGACAATATCATCCATGCTGCTGGTAGTGGCCGGCTTGAAGTCCTGCTGCTGGACAGCCATGAAACCAACTTGCCCAGAGGAGTGCAGGCAGTGGAACACATTGCTTTCCATGAGTCTGAAGCACGTGAGATTCCTGCTCAGGGCTACCTGTCTCAGTACAACCAACATCAAGAAGACCCTGTTAGACCATTTTCAGGAGCAGTTTCAGCTTTGTAGACAGAAAGTCAATATGTTCCTAGCTTCCTTGCTGGGATCCTCTTGAATCATTAGGTAATCTCTTGCCTCTTACTTGTTTCCTGGCTCTCAAATGCCCAGACCAGTCTCCCTGCCACAACCTTCATCGTCCATCATGACAGCAGGCTGAATCTGAATTCTGAATCTGTTTGGGGTTCTCTTAGGGACTGTGCCCATCTCTTCCCATGTTATCAAGCAGTAATACCTGCTGCTGAAATTTGCTGCTGACATCAGGACTACAGTTAAAATGTGGCCCCCAGCCCATGTCCACCTCCATACTCCCCTTGCACCCTCACCTGCATTTGAGAAACAAATTTTGGGCAAGCTCTAAAGCACAGAGGAGGAGAAAGCCTTTCTTTATACATGCACAAGCACTCTGGTTCTTCTCCACTCCATGATATGAAGCAGACAATTGGCCTGGAAGGACCAAGGATCATGAAAGATTGTATTATATGGGGCAAGACACTACAGGACATATTTGCAAACGTCAAAGGTATCCTCAGTCCATGACTGAAAGAGCAAGTCAGGAGCACCCAGGACTTTGGCCTGCCTTGCTGCAACCCCCAGCAGCAGCATAGAGACAGGCCCTGCCTTCCTGCTGCTCTGTGAGCCCCACAGGCCATGGCAAGAAGGGGAGGAGCTGCAGGGATGATGAGCATGGTCTGGGGAAAATGATGATCAGGTAGAAGAAGGCTGCAAAGGCTGGGGTGGAAGCAGGAAGCAAAGGAGCAAATAATGCCAGACATTTAAAAATCTAGTTCCATGTATGAATTCCACAGTGCTCTACACTGGTCTTCCTGCATGTCCCTAACAGGGCAGTTTCATAACAGAAACCCAGAAGGAGTCCTCAGGTGCAAAGGCTCCAAGCAATTTCAATCCTTACTTACGTTAGTGTAACACCAGAGCTGCCTTGTAATCATTCCCAGATAAACTGCAGTACGGGTGACCTGTCGAGGTCCTGGTGCGGAGACTGTGCTCCTCTTTCCTTCTTGTGAGCCAAAATTCTGCACAGAGGACTGCAGCTTTGAGAAATTATTTTCATTTCTTCCCTGCCTCCAAGATACCACCACTTCCCTCTTTTCCTCCCCAGCGCATATTTCTGTGGCTTAAATATAGCAAATACAAAACAAGTGCAGCACACACAGAATGCCATTCGGGGGAGCGCAGTGAACATGCTGCCTCTGTAATGTAATGAGCCCCAAGTGCATCTGCCAAATATTTGGACTGAGATTCCAAGGGAGAGAGGGTGGTCTGTAGCACAGAGAAGCTCCGACCAACCCCTCAGACCAGTACCCTCAGGCATCTTTTGGGGGGATACACATTCCTTGTTGGTCCAGCCTGCCTTCACCTGGAGGTGATTGACCATTCATAGCAGTTATTTCCTCTAGGAAGGGTGAAGAGCAGCTTTGTGTGAGTGGATTTAAAATTCATAAATAATACGTAAAGCAAATAAGAAGTGTTTCTTCAGGGGTGTGTTCTGGCTTTGTGGCTGAGGTTAAATGACACCAGTGAAACCATGCCAGTTTTTGAACATCTGACCCTATGTACTATTTTCAGTGCAGTGATTTTTGAAGTGATTAATGACAACAACTTGGCACTACTCAGAAGCTGATGTTGCTGATTAAGCTAACTCTTCCTTGGCTCACAACAGGCATCAGGAATAGAGTGGGCAGGAAGCTCCCCAGAGTGACAGAAGAGGCAGAGCACATCAGGACCTCCCGAGCTGCCTGCGTTTCAATGGGGAAACTAGAAAAAAAAAAACTACTGACATCCAACTCCACAGCTGAGCTCAGCAGTGCTGGACTGCTCTGCTCCTCCTGTGGCTTTATTTTTCTTTAAGAATATTTTGTATGGATTCTTTTCAACATTCCCACCCCTCTCAATTAAAAAAAAAAAAAAAAAAAAGAGCCTCGCTTGTTAAGTGTGCGCTGGGATTGCTATGTGGCACTCCTAGCGTGTATTTGGAGGAGGATCTCAGAGATGCTATCTGGTTTCAAATCTATCTACATCTATAAAAGTATCTCTCTTCTCCAAGACCCTCAAGAAAAGGAAATCTGTTAGTTCAGAGTGAAGGCAGTAGGCAGTGAGCAGGACTCCAAAACTTACAGGAGCTCTCAGGTGGCAAACTGCACTTCTACACAGTCACAACCAACTGCTTAAAAGAGATGGTGCCTTATAGACAATATCCACATTCACAACAGAGCTCTTCCACTGCTCTGAGCTGCCATGAAATGAGAAGGATGTGAACAAAGCTCCAGTTATGCCATGGAGCCTGAATTCTGGCCGGCCTTGTTAGCCACTGGCATCTTAATCACAAATTTGAGAAAGCTGTGGGGCTCATGTGTGAGATTTTATAAGCTCATCTCCCTGAGGTCCTGCCAGAGTCCTTGAAAATTTAATGACTATGTTAATGACATATATTGAATATATTCACAGAGCTTTTAGCCATCGTGCCAAGCCCCTCAGAGAGGCTGTCCCTCTCTCTTCTGCCACAGGTGACTGAAACACTCCTCCAGGGAACCTCCTGGGTACCACTCAGCTGCTGCCATACCTGAACCATAGGTGCACTCCCTGGGGAGTGCGGAGGGTTGGGGGCTTTTCACTCTGGTGTTACATAGCATGAAGAGAGGATCAGTTGCACAAAAGCTCATCATTGCAGGTCACTTCCCCTAGGGCTGGGCACAGGGAGGGCAGGAAGGCAGGGCTAGCCTGAGGAACAGCCTGGTATGATGAAAGGGGAGCTTTTGCCAGCCCTTGTGTGCACTGCTATAGTCACCTCGGAGAGCTCTGTCTGAGTTTTTGGGGCAGTTTTGGGGTTTGCTTCCCAGGGTGGTCATTTCACCTGGGATTTTGGGCTCGAGCATTTATTTTGCTGGACTATTTTGAGTGTCTTTTCTTTTCTGTAGAATGGGTTGTGGTTAATTGTAGGCAGGCTCACACAATGCTATGACATGGGCAGTAAATCCAGGGCAGGGCTCTGGTTAGTGAAGCTGCAGGAGCAACCTGGGTGCTGAGCTCCCCCTCCATAATGCCACAGAGCAGCAGCAAGTGCAGGCAGTTTTCCCAGTGGGGCATAACTAAAAGCATCACTGTGCACTGGGGAAACCTAACCCAGGCCTATATGGGGATTACCTTAGCTACTGGATCCTAGTTAGAGGCAAAGCTCAAGTAAATATTGAGCTTTAATGGTAAGCAGCCGCTGCAGGGCTTCCTCGTTGAACCTGCTATCACAAAGATGAGTCTACCCCACTGCTGCAGTGGATCTGCCTCCTGTTGCCCTGTGTGTGGGAATGCTGGGCTGTGGACCCCGACAGGCACCAACTACACTTGTGCCCACTGCTGCCAGGCAAGCACCAGGGAAATGCCATGGTCAGCAAAAGAGCCCAGGTCTTCCAGCAGTGAAGGATCCCTATGTCCATGCCCTGAACTGGCACCTGGAGGGGCTTGTTTCCACCCTTGCCCTCCCTCCTTCTTGAACACACTCACTATTGACTAAGAGGAACATAAGGTAGCCAGTTTGAGGAGCTAGAACACTAAATCTCAGAGAAGGCTGGAATAGAGGGCATTCAAACTGCCCCAATTTGGGTGCAGCCAGATGTGTTTATCCACTGTGTTTATCTCTTCAGGCAAGGGCTGGTCACAGCAGGCTTTTCCCCAAAATACCAGGTTTTTTCCTCACTCTCCATGGCTTCATATCTTTCTACTTTACTTCTTGTCTTCCAACCTTTTTATCAACTATTAGAACTCAAGGTATCACTTCCAAGCTCTGCATCTCTGAACTTTCCAACTCCCAGACTACCTGCAGTTAAACTAGAGAAAGCCAATGCCAGCCCCCATTAAGTTATGCAGATTGAAGCTTTTTATGCTCAGGAATTCCATAGCACTTTTGCTTCACCTGTTTTCCAGTTGCCAAAGACACAGGAATATCAGGGACTCTTTCATAGCATAAACCTCTGCTTCAAACCATTTCCCTGCTCCTGGATGCCAGATCAACAACACACTGCTTAAAATTCTGTGTGGCCTGACAACACCCCTCACCTCCACAAGCAATGCTGAGAATATAGGAGAAATCCTCCTATTGGGAAATCTTCCCACCATCAACTTTTTAGGGCCTCTGTGACATTGTCAAGTGCTTGACGACTCTCTCCCTTTCTCCCCCGCCTCATCCATACACACAGCCTGTTTTCACTCCTCGCCTTTTAACTCTGCACTTCCTGAGCCGGTTGTTTTGTGCCTGTCACACCCATGGTGCACCAACCACAAGGCTTTGGTTCAGCATCCAGGCAGGCGGAAGCTCATTTCACAGGCGGCTGAGCTGTGCCTCGAATTATTAAAGGGGTGAAGTTGTTTACGCCACCCACTCACGTTGGCCAAGACACATTTATTTTGTGAATTTAATGATGGGACTGAGCGACAAAAAGCTTGTGTTTCTTGGAACTTTGTAAAGATGCTATGTAAAACCAGGAGGGGGAAAATGTGCAAAAAAAGGCAGCTTTGCTTCAGCCTTTGGTGTGACACTTGTTTTGCAAGCTTAGAAGGCACCCCAAGCACACCTGATCAGTGGTTTCTCTCTGGCTTGTACATACCTTCCTCTTTTCTATGAGGGCTGGTTATATGCCACTTGTTTATTTGGCCTGGATTTTCCCCTCACTGTTGTTATTATTAGTGATCTAGAAATATCATCAACAGATATGAACCAAAAAAGCTGCCTTCCAGAAACGGAGAAGGAAGCACCAAAAAGATCAAAAGTTTTAATTAAAAAATAGGGAGAGAACAAAGGAGAAAGGGTCTCTCATTTCAATATTTTTTTAAATTTTTTTTCTTTGGGGCTCATGGGCTCAAACTTTTCTGCTTCATATATGGAGTGCAATGCCCTGTTAAAAATAATCCTCCAGCTGCCCATGACAGCTGGAAGTTCCAGAGCACTGCGGGTGGGTCAGTGTGGGGGCGCCTGGGGTGGGGATGGGCGTCTCACACAGACTCCTCTGACCACAAAAAGCTCTCGCCCCCGTCTGCATAACTCTGAGTCCACCCATGGACCACAACCAGAATGAAGCAGCTGTAAGAAGCAGGTGAGTGGAGCATTTAGTATAAACAGGAATAACAAAAATGCTCCATAAGGCAGCACACTTTTTTCCTTGCCATCCTTGTCTTGTGTGTTAAAATAGGTCTGATCATGCTCTGCAGAAAGGTGCTTCAATCTGAGTTTATAGGCCAAATATCTCACTACAATCCATCTATCTGGATGAAGCAGACACTGTTGCCTTGGTGATGGGACTTCTCATCCTCTGGGCTGAAGGGAGTACAGCATTCACTTTCTCCAGGAATGTGAGATAAGCCAAAAGGACAAGAAGGGCTGGTGGGACCTGTAAATGTTTTCAGGACACTGATCTGCAGTCTCCCAGCAGTCAGGAAGGAGAAGCTCCCATGCCTGATACATTGCAAGGCTGCTCATCCTTACAACAGCCTCCTGAAGTATTGGGAACTGGTATGCTGGATAAAAAGTAGCTGTGTCAAACTCTCTGGAGTGAAAACATAGGAAAAAAAGTATCTCTGTATATCTCTGAGGTGGGCATTTGCTGGAATACCATACTGATATGAACACATGAGTAGCATTAGAAAACATAATTCTCTTAAAGTTACACCACTTTGATGTACTCTGTGGGGAGGGGTCATACCTGAGTGGTCTCACCAAAGCAGGGCTAGATACAGCATGGAAAGAAACCTGGTCCCATGGGTCACAGACAGGCTGTGACATGGATGGCCCCATGTGACATTTGACAAGCCACTGCAGTTGTACGTCCAAGAAAAGCACAGTGTCTAGTATTGCTTCAGGGAAAGAGAAAAGTTGCTTAACCTGAATTGCTGCTGAATAAAGAGTCTCAACTGTAAGTTAACATCCAAGGCTTATCCTCAGTTTTCTCTAACATCTCTAACCTCACTATGTGCGGGCACTGCACATAATCATGTACAGCAGCTAGCTTTCATTTCAGCTAAGCCTCAGAGTTGGTCCCAAACCCCAGAACTAAAGCTATTTTCCATCTTGTAAAGGACAGGCAGGCTTTACAAGGATGCAAAGGCATCTGCTGCATTTTTGAAGCACACCTTGAACATTTGATGCAGTTCTGTTCTCACAGGAGCCTTGATGGGCAGCAGTGCTGGAATGCATCTGTATGCCAAAAGGAGCATGTCAGTCTTGGGCAAGGGAAGAGCCCTGGGACTCTGTGCAGTGCACCATCTAAAATGGGGCTCTGGTCTACTGAACTGGAGCACACCCTTAATGAATGTAATGAAAAAGACAGTGTTGGTTTCTCTACCCCATTATTTGGAAACACTGATAGGGTTTTGTGTGGAATTTGACCTGAGAGGTTATGGTTACCCCATGTACAACCAGAGGGCATACACAGGAAGTGGGAAGTGGAGGTGTGAGGAGAGGTCAGTGTAGAGCAGCTGCATTAGAAGATCTGCAATAAATCACAGCTTAATTTCTACTTTTCCTGTGCATTCTCAGTGTGGATAGGGTGCTAACAAAATATTTGGACCTAATTCTTGAAGGAATACCAAGCAAGTTTGCCAACAACACTAAATTGAGAGGAGCTGTTGACTCCCTCAAGGGCAGACAGGCCCTGCAGAGAGACCCTGACAAATTAAAGGACTGGGCAATCACCAACTGTAAGAAGTTCAACAAGGGCAAGTGCTGGATTCTGGACCCTGGACGGAGCAACCATGGTTGTGTGTACAGACTAGAGAACAAGAGGCTGGAGAGAAGCACTGTGGAAAGGGACTGGTTGATGGCAAGTTGAACCTGAGTCAGCAGTGCCCTGGCAGCCAGGAGGGCCAGATGCGTCCTGGGGGGCATCAGGCCCAGCATCACCAGCTGGGCAAGGGAAAGGATTGTCCTGCTCTGCTCTGAGCTGGGCCAGCCTCACCTCAAGTGCAGTGGGCAGTTTTGGGTGCTACAACATAAAAAAATATTAAACTGTTAGAGAGTGTCCAAAGGAGGACTATGAAGATGGTGAAGGGCCTTGAGGGGAAGCCATGTGAGGAGCACCTGAGGTCACTTGCTCTGTTCAGCCTGGAGAAGAGGAGACTGAAGGGAGACCTCATTGCAGTCACAACTTCCTTGTGTGGGGAAGAGGAGGGCCAGGCACTGATCTCTTCTCTGTGGTGACAAGTGACAGGACCCAAGGAAACTCATGAAGTAGAGTCAGGAGAGGTTTAGGCAGGATATCAAGAAAAATTCTTCACCCTGAGGGTGGCTGGGCACTGGAACAGGCTCCCCAGGGAAGTGGTCACAGCACCAGCCTGACAGGGTCCAAGAAGCATTTGAACAATACTCTTGGGCACTTGAGTCATACTCAAGGTATCCTGTACAGGGCCAGGAGCTGGACTTGATGATCCTGATGCATCCCTTCCAACTCAGCATATCCATGATTCCATGGTGTGCTGGCCATGTTTGCTGACTGCTTGCAAATTCTGCTCATGGATGTGTCTGCTTGATCCAGGAGCTCCTGCTGTGCCGAGCCTCTGGTCCCAGTCAGAGGCTGTGCGGGTGCAGGGGCATCACAACTCTGTGTGAGACCTCAGCTCTCCTCCCAGAGAAACCAGGGTCTGCCAAGAGAGATGACTTGTGCTCAAATCCCCCTCACTCTCTGGGCTTGGCTCCTCATCTTAGACAGTCAGGGAAAATCCACACCATCACTGCAGGCTGCAGTGAGGAGGGGAAGCCTAGTGCTAGTGGAAGGGATTTCTTTTTAATGAAATATAACTTCAGAATCCCAGGCACTTAGAGTCACTAAAAATTAAACAGCATTTTGCCCAAAGTGGGTATTTGACCTAACAAAATTGTAAAAGTAACTGAAAACACTTGCTTTGAGTTAACATAGTGAGTAGGGCTTAAAGGAAATTAAACCTATCACTCCCTGTGCTTTCAAAAGGCTAAAATAATTTATTTTTTAAACTTTTCCACTTTACAGCTGTGCCCTGTTCAACACTGACCACGTTTCAGAGGAGAGGGAGTTCTTCACTGAACATAAGCACAGTCACTTGCAAAATCTCTGCAAAACCTCTGAAGGAGAGAGCACCATGTCAGTGCAAGGCACTGTTATTACAAAACAAGGGAAAGAGCTAACAAAGTTTCTTTGAGGTTGAACATTTCAAAGCTTTGAATACCTGTTGCATTTTTGTGAGGATAGTTCTAGCCTATTTTGTCACATCCAGCTCTGTGACTTGCAATTTCAAGGAATAATAAGGAAAAGCAATGCCTACTGAAGCACAAGTAAAAACTGTGGAATTATGGATTATGCTGAAGAAAACACAGAAGTTTTCAACAAATGTTTTGGTTTGCATGTGGGAAAATATCAGTGCCATCTGACAATCTATATCAATGGGAAAATATTTCCCCCTTGATCTTTCCCAGAAGACAGTTTAAAACTGTAATTTTGAGAAGAGTTATCCTAGGAACTTCTTGTTGATGTTTCAGAAAACTTGCAACACCAGAGGAATTCCAGGGAGCTGTAAATAATGTTGTGTTACTAATGATGTGATAGGCTGGCAGTGGTCTTGGCCTCGTCAAGGAATAGCTGATGTTGAAGTCATATAAGCAAAATTAAAGGAGATGGAGTACAATCAGTGGCAATCATTAGGATTTTAGAGAAAATAATTGATAGTGTACTCGGACTTTAGTAAGAAACAGAACTTGGTACTGCATGAGATCTTTACACACATAACCCAGCTGAGAAATTATCAAAGATGCCAGTTTTTAAAGAGGACATACAAAGATTGGTTCTCCCTCATGGGATTGAACTATTTTTATGTCAGTGATGTGAAAGGGAACTTTAAACAGCGATTGACTGAGTATGGCACAGATGGCACAATGTCTGGAGAAGTGGAAAACAGGCTACTTGAGGAAGTGAGGTGAATCATCTGGTTTTAGTATGGGCATAGCTGGGAGCAAGGGAGATAAGCCATCCTGACAGGAAAACATTGACTTTGTCCTGAGAAATTTGACTCTGAAAGACTTGAGGATTAAAGAGAAAAATCTGAGAAGAGCAGACCTTCATGTGATGCTGCAACCTGAAAGGACTTCAGCAGATCCTTGAACTGATCCTGATATATTATACATATACTTAAGAAGTATGAATAAACATATCATATAACTTCTGGATTTGTCCCTGGTCTGACAGTTTTGGAGCACTGGGCTCCATGCTGGTGTCCACATCTCTCCAAGGGACTGGTCTCAAAAACCATGAAAATTCTTAATAGATTAAAACTTTATAAGGAAACAGTCATTGATAACAGTCTGCTTGGCAAAGGATGAGAGTGGTCCGAATATTGCCTGTAGATAGTTATATGAGATTTTTATATGCACAAGCAATAGCGAGATCTTAGCTCTCTTGGACAGGAGGGAAACTAACTCCAAAAAAGTAGAGACAGATCAGTGCTAGAAGACATAGAATGTAGCTGTCTCAAACTGTGATGGTAGCTAAGCCTTGGGATGAGTTAGAAAGGTGGACAGAGATTTGCCATCATCACTTTCCAAATCAAGGTGGATGTGGAAAATAATAAAAATAGGTCAAGCCCTAAGAGCTGAGGTCTGCACTGAGCTGGGAGTTCAGTGCCTGACAAGTGCCTCCATCTGGCCTGAAAATCTGCGACTAAGTTTTGGCTGCAACAAAATTTTGGCTGGCGCCTGAGGCTGCAGCATGAGCGGGGTGGGGCTGCCCTTTGACCGAAACGGCCCCGCTCCTCCCGCCCGGATCCCACCCAGCCCCAGGGAGTGCTCTGGGTTGTCCAGGGTCAGCAGCGTTCCAGAAATAGCAGCCAGAAAGTTAATGCTTCCTTGCTAACCCGTTCAAGAGAGAGGAGAGGGGACTGAAGGGGAAGTCTAGCACTGTGCCTGTATTGTTTGGGCTCTCCAGCTGGCAGTTTTGGGAGCCAACAATCCCTGTGTCTGAGAGAGCAGCTGGGATACAACTGTTCCAAGTTACATGTAGGTGAGTTGAAGAGGATGTCACCAACTCATTGACTCATGGGATACCTTAGGGTGGGGTGGGACCCCACAGAAGATCATCTGTTCCAACCTCCTGCTCCAAGAAGGGTCATGGAGAGGTTTTTAAAATGTTCCTGCCTTTGAAAAAGCAGAGCCTCCTCTAGCGTTTCTGGATCAGCCCTGCCAGAAACAACTTAGCTGAGAGGCTGGAACAGATTTTTGAAGTGGTGTATCATTCCCTTCAGATAACACAATATATATGTTGACTAACCTGCCCACATTTCTCTCCTTCCCTTCCACATTTCTGATTAAGAACATGAGCTAAAGGTTTCAGAAACAGCAAAGAAGCTTAAAAACCCACTGGCTCTTCAGAGCAATTGCAAATGTCCATATCAAGTCAGAGCACGTGGATGATTATCCTGGGAAGCAGCATCCACTTGTGTTGAATGCAGGATGCAGCAAATGCAATGGGGTACTTTCAGTGCCAGTTGATTTGCCCACTGGCATGAGATGTTTCCTGGACTACCAGGATTTCTTCCACAATGCAAATGCACTGACCTCTCCTGTCAGCAAATTCATTGCCCTTCTGAGCCCAGACTGGCATACAGGGTGAGAAGTGGGGGCACAGAGACGTGAGAAATGTATTTGAGTATGGAGAGAACATCATTGAGACTGCTTTCTTTTCTGAGCTGATGCCTTTCACTGGGGCTCAGATAACTTGATTTGGCACTATTCACTGCTAAGTTTTCCATACCAACCGCAGCTGAGCTTTGTTTAAATGAGGCTTGCTGAAGCTGTGCTGAAAGTGAGTTTAAAGGTTCACAGTCTTTGGAGTGGATCCAGGCAGCTCTTTGTGCCTTCAACTCCCTTAGAAACTGTGGAGGGCTGGGGGCCGGGGGAAGATTTGCATGAGCAAGTTCTCCCCCTGGCTCAAGTGCAAAGGGGAGCAATGAGCAGTGGCAGAAATTGAACACCATGGGCCAGATTCTTCCTCCTCCTCCCCTCTTATCTGTGTTTCTGCTATTTTGACTTGATAGTACTCAATACACATGTAAATGATGGTACAGAATGCAAGCAACAGGAATCAAGCATCAGCAGAAGCAGTTTTAGGGATAAGAAGTTATGACACTGGAAAGGTTGTCTCAGTTGGAGAGGAGGATACTAATTCTGCTCAGATAATTTAAGTAGCAAGTCACCTTTAGCTCTTGTAAAGAGCCCCTACCACTTTAACCACAGCTGCACCTGTGGTGTTGAATGCCCAATGTGCTACTTTGCACAGTGCAGCCACTGTAGAAAACACACTGGGTGTCCCCCCAGCTTTCTTCTGCAGTAACTTCCTTGAAGCTGCTGAACCAGTGTGAAAGTATTTTTATTGTATCTATGGTCCCTTTGTTCTCCATTCTCTAAGGAGAAAAAGGCTTCTCTGACCTTGAAGCCCACAGACAACTTCAGATTTACACAAGAAATACCACCCAGGCTAGTAACCGGTCTCTAGTCTGAGTAGGAGAAGGATTAGTTTAATAAAAGATGACTTTACCTTCCCCAAAGGAATCATCTTCTTCTCCGAGTGCAGTCAAATCTTCTTGGGAGTGCTGCATGGTGGCAAGGAGGCAGCTCAGGGCGCACCCAGAGCCGAGTGCTTGAACCTGTTCCTGTGCTACAGCTCGACTGTTTCCTTTCACCAGTTTCCTAAATATTTTGGTGGTAACAGCTTCCGCATCTGCACTTACGAAAACAATCTCATTCATAGAAATGACGCCTCCTGTTTTTACAGTCAGCCTTTGAGATGAGCTTTGAGGTGGGGTGTCCTTACTGCTGAGAGAGAAGTTGATTTTGAGAGCAGAGGAAGCAGGACAGGCTTGAAACGCACCCTGCCCTGTTGCTGAGCGCCATAACTGCGCAGCAGCGGCAGCCCTGTCAGCCCGGGGTGTTAAAAGTTTTGCATATGAATAGGAATGTTTTCTGGTGGCAGAGGTAGAGCCGGGGAACAGCTCACCCTGCTTGGACTGCAGAGCAACTCCTCCCTTTCACCCCCGGGACAGTGTGACAGGAGGAAACCCCCAGGCTCTCTCACTGTCGTGTGTTGATGGAACTAATTTTTCTTTTAGCACGGTGGCAGTGGCATAACTTTCTCACCCATGCTGGGGTGGCCCATAGCAATGGACATATGGACAAGCTGGAAATCAGAGGTGATGGCAGTTGTCCCATGGGCAGATGCCTTGGCAGGGACATGATTCTCACTGTTACACTCATCCGAGTCACAGTCTGTGCTGCACTACCAAACCTAAGGACTTCTTGATCAGGTGTACAACAGAACACCACCAAAGTAAAACTTGCTGTCTGCCAACAATGGGCATATTGTTTGAGTATCTCTGTCACTCCTAATTCGGCATCATACTGGTCTGTCCTGTCACTGTGTTTCTTGAACTTTATATAGCAAGTTGACTCCTTTGTGTCAGGTCCCTCAGTTTAGGAGAGGACCTGACCTACAAACTAATTTACTCTGAACTTGTACAAAACCACATTTGGCCTTTAGGTAGTGTCTGAGCCTTGCACAGCCCTGCTGTCTTAGCGGTCCACTAAGGGATATGTCTGTTCACTGTGGGGCCTAGCAGAGGCAGCTCTACTATCAGAAGTTAGAATGCAATGACAGTAAACCTGAGCTGAGCACCAATTTCTCAGTCTAGTAACTGCACGTGTCACCACACCCTTGGAAGCGAGACTCCTGGCACAGCAGCCGTGTTCACTGCAGCTTCCGGCCGATGAGTCACAGATATAATGAGCTCCTCTCTAGTTATTATGTTGGGATTTTTTAAAGCTCTCCCAGCGGGTGTCTGCAAGGCACTGCACAACCTGAACTAAAGATGGGACAAGTCCATTTGAAGCACCTGATTTCACCCCAGCCCAGGCCATGTCCATTAGCAAATCCTATGGCAGCACTTTGGTCATCACAGGAAGGTGAAAACACCCTTCCCAGCTCAGGCACAGCTTTCCTCTGGGTGCAGGGTCCCTGCAAAGTGGTGCTGCATCCCACCCGCTCATGCCTCCCCCTCGCTGTCACATCAGGGGTCTTGGTTGCACAACCTGTGAGTTGCTGCCTTGCCAGGGTTGGGAAGCTGTGTCTTCCTAGGTGGGTGTGGTTGAAGCCAAGAGGATCCCAGGACTGGTTTTTAGTGGGGCATTGTGGTTTGCCCACTGGGTCCTTCCTCTGCCACAGCAGCAAGATTCCTTGTAACTCCTTGGATTCTTAAGGAACTCCGTTGCCAACAGGGCCCCCTCAAACTTGACTTTGTTTTAAAATTACATTTGTTCAAATCCCTGCAGACATGACAGCTTGGTCCAACGGGCAAGAGAAGAGAACTTCTTTCTGGTCCTGCTGGACAGCCTTGGGGAAGCCACTCCTCCTTTCCAGACATCCTCCCTCAATCTTTTTCTTGCTCTGCTTATTTGAAATGTTTTTTTAAGGCAAGGACCATCTCTGATTAGATGATACTCAACAAAAGCACCCCTCTGCCTCAGTATGGCCCTCTTGCCATGGTGCTGAGTAGATGGAGAAAGTGAGAGAGAAACACCATTACTGGGTGATGAGGGGAAGCAGAGAAGAAGAGGGGATCAATGAGAGACAGAGGTATGAAAAGAGGAATAGTAAGGGACATGAAAGCTGCAGAGGAGAAGCATCAGTCTGGAGGGAAGGGATGCTGGTACAGGAGGGTGGGACCTCTCCTGGCACTGCCTCCCAGGGTTAGGGCTAGGAACCCCTGAGCTTGCATAGGCTAGTGGGGCCAGCATGTGAAATGACTGCTGGGGGTGAGGAAAAGGAGAAGTGCTGAAGGAAAGACACCACAAGGTATATCTTGTCTTAAAGCTTCCTGGCAAGGCCTACTGCTGGCAATGGGCAGCCACTGCCCATGGTTTCCCTGAAACAGCAGGAAGTGGTTGGCAGAAATCTTGAGCCCTTGTAAAGTCGATGGCTAAGCTGCCCCAGGGTGCTGTGGAGCCTGTCAGTCTCTGAGGACTGGGGCCAGAAGAGGCTTCTGCTCTCTTGAGGAAGGTTTTTGGGCTTGACTAGAATAAATTGCAAGATGAATGATGCTACAAATACAGATATGGATACTCAAATCAGAAAGACATCCCAGCAGGCAGAATCAGAGAGAAAATACTGCAGCTCTAACTCTCCTGTGTTGTCCTGCAATTGGAGGTCATTTGTAACTTGGGCACGGGAAGTTTTAGCCACTTGTTGCTTCCTTCAGAAATGTGAAGGAGCAAGCCACACTGTCCTGGTTATTGTGGCAGCTCCCTTTTATGCTGCATTTCCCTGGGACTTAAAGCTATTTCCTTACCCACTGTTTTCAGTCAGCCTCTCCGGATGCCTGTTACCTTGACAGCCCTTTTTTCTTTTATTTTCAGGAATTAAAAGGCATCAAAAGCTGTCCTCTCTCCCGAAAACAACTGTCACCAGAATTAACACACCAGTCGGGCTAGTGATGAATGGTAATGACTCAGCCTCCGTTGCAGATGCACAAAGAGGAGTTGCTTTGATTCCTTCCCGTTTGCCACATCGTCCCTTGACAGCAGCCTCACCTGCACTGCTCACAGCATGTGACGTTCCTCCAGAGACCTGTTCCCCAGGGGAGCACAGTGCCCTTTCCCTTGAGACAGGATAAATTAACACAGACAAAAACAGTCCACCTCACATGGATGCCCAGGTTTCTCTTCCTCCTGCTCCATCTTTGCCTTTGGGGCAGCAGGATTTTGCCCTGGCAGTTTGTCTTTGCTGTTTACTGATCTCAACCATCAGCCTAACAAAGTGACTTCCTCCCGGCTTTGTTTTGTAGCGTATCTGGGGCTTTTCCCTTCTGTACCCACAAGAAGTATTTTTTTCTCATAGTTGTTGAGCTGCTCTGAAACACAGTAAGTTCTTTTCACTTGTTGGCTTATAAAGACCCACCCCACACCAGCCCCCAATCAATTTTGCATCCACTGCAAAACTCTCACCTGCATATTTTTCATGTAACCACATCTGATGCTGTTCTCAGAAAAAGCCAACACCCATTTTCTAAAGAACCTGTCAACAAAAAGCAGGGGAGCCTGGGGAAATGTCAAAAACAAGGGTGGATCAAGCAAAAGGAGACAACTTCTACAGCAGCTTCTTTAAATTACTCCAACCTTACTCTTCTTCCCCTGCAACTTAGTTTATTAGGATTTCTGATCCAGAAAAAACTCAAGCGTTTTGATGTTTTATCTCCAGATACAGGACTAAAAGCCATTCCTAATAAAAAAGTGTAAAAAATTGTGCCATTTAGAAGTTTTGGGGATGTTTTAATTCAACCCTACCTTAAATTACCAACACCTCCACAAGCAGCAGGAGAGATGAGTTGGCCATTTTCTGTGTCTGAAGCAGCTCTGCCCTATTCACATCTCCTGTTCCAGCACTAGAAAGATTCTCAGGATACAGAAAGTTGCAGATCACAGGAGTAGTTAGTGGCCTGCTTTGAGGGCACTAAACAGCCCCTCTGAGGCTATTTTAGGAGTGAAGATTACATTTGATGGGATAATCTACATGGGAAAAAAAGGAGGGGAAGAAGAGATGAAGGAAGGGCAGGTGACTCTGAGGTGGAGACAGTATGAAAGAGAACGTAGAAAAAGGTGGCTGACGCTGGTCAGTTTGGGAAAGTGAGTCTTCATATGCATCTGGAGTACTTGTAAAAGTTTTGCTCTGGATATTGCTGCAGCGTCAGTCCTCCAGCAAAACATGCTCCTCAGAAACCTGATAAACAGAGTTACAATAACTTGTCTAGTTGTTAACTCATTTGCAAGTTACAGGGACTCCAGGGACTTAGATTATGTTTAGACAGTCTGTGTCAGTGTCTGAGCGAGCTTAGTATAATTTGTTCTTTCCAACTCTTGAAACTTTTTGTACTTTTTTGCCAAAAAATCTAAGCACTTTTTTTCTTTTTTCTTTTTTTTTTTTGTTTAACTTTATGTAGGGATATTCAGTTCCAGAGAAAACCTGGGAGAATTTCTCCCTTTTACTGTCCAGAAGGAGAGTCAGCAGGCCAGGCCAGTAGAAGACATGACTCATTGCACACAACTTCACAGACATTAAGAGCCCTGTGCACAAATCTTCACAAGGCTGTGAAATAGACACCATGCATTTTGGAGAGCTGAAAAAGGGGCTGGCTCCAGGAACCATTCACACAGCAGAGAGAACAGTGGTTCCTTAGGATCCCTGTAGCACATTAGCCTTTTGCTCAGTTCCCCAGCAGACACACACTGCAGTGAGCAGGAAGCATGGCACACGTGTTGTTGGTGTTGCTGGTGCCCTACTGGTGTCCATTCATGTTACCCACCCTTCTGCGAGCAGAGAACCCGTGGCAGGCCCCAGGGGTGAGTGGCATTTGTGTGCACTCAAGTGTGACACTGCAGTCTACAACACCTAGCACATCTCACCAGCACATCAAAGGCGACTTTGGCTTCTTCCAAGACATCATTTTTTCATTCCAGTATCACTTGGCCTATTATCTTCTTATAGCAAAATATTATTTCAGTTCAAAGGGAGAAAGCAAACCATGCTGGATGAAGCCCCTACAGAATGAATACAATCTTGAAAATTGTACTCAGTTAAGTAGTTCCCAAGTGGCTCATTATCAAAAGATAAGAAAATGGTCAAGCATGATTTTGCAGGGCTCAGCCTTGGATCTGGTATTATTCAATATATACTTTAATATCCTAGATGATATTTAATATCCCAGAATAGATGTGATCACACTCATTACAATTGCAGATGCCAGGTTTCCCAGAATATGTACACTGGAGGACAGAATCAAAATTCAAGCTTATACTTACAAACTGGAGAAGCAGTCTGGAAACAATTAAATTCAAGAGAATGATCTGTGAAGTATTATGCTTCAGCAGGAATAATCCTTATAAATGCAGGCTGAGGGATGGCTACTTCAGTAGCATGTTTTCAGAAAGAAGGCAGGAGACAGCAAAAGGGTGTTCAGCAACAGCACCCAAAACCAGCAGACTGCTGCCATCAGGTGTGATCAAAGGCAGAGCACAAAGTATTCAGGCAGCGTTTGAGGTAAATAAGGCTTCTGCAAAGGTAGGACACTGCTTTCAGACATCTCAGTTCAAGGAGGATGTTGAGACTGTTGGGTGATGTTCCTGAGAGGAACAACCAGACTGTTCTGAGGGCTAGGAAATGGGAAATTAAGGAAAAGAATGGAGAAACTGTAGCTACTTCATTTGAGGGAGAGAGAACAAATACAGGAGATAAGAGCAGTACGCAAGCCCTCTTTTTCATCTTTGTTGTGAACAAGGTGTCAGGAAGTGAGGCTGCAGAATGGAGGAAGCAAATGAGGAGGCAGATTAGGTAGCAAACAAGCAGAAAATAGGAAGAAGTCAGTTTGGGAAAACCACTTTCCAACAGCCAAGACAGTGAAGCAGCAAAAGACAGTGCTTGGGTGAGTCAGTGCTGAGTGAATCAGAGTGTTGTTTTAACCTACAAAGCACATCCAGGGCTCTTGAAGAACAGAGCAGAAATGTAGCTATTGGGAATAGCAGAAGAATGATTGATTCTGAAGTCTTAGGGGAGGGTAGTGGGAATAGGGGATCTCTTGAGGTTAGACTCAGTGCTGTGTTGCTAGAGCAGCTATTGAGTAATACTGGATTTCTACTTGTTAAATTTATTTCTCAGTGACACTTAGCCAAGTGCTAAACTTTCCCACTGCTTGAGGGGTCCAGCACATTCCAGTGGCTCTTGACTGGGATGGGAATATTTTTGCTATTTCAAGCAATTTAAGTATCCCTATTATCTTTCTCCTTCTGTAAGAAATCTTCATGTCTGGTTGCTTTCGTGTTCATTCTTTTTTCCTAGTTCTTTTGTCACCTATTCCTCTGTAATCCAGTGAGGTCATTGTCATGAGCAAAGAATAGAGGATGGATTTTTCATTCTTAGATGATTAAATCCCATGGGTTTCCCTCAGAAGTACCTCAGGTTATTTCTATAAATTGTTAAAGAGAAGCAGTCTGAATACTATAATAATATGGGAGCTTGCTATCCCCAGCATAACTAACAACTATGCTTAATCCTGCCAAGCATCACAACCTTATGTCTTACTAAAAGTCAGATATCAACTATATAATACCTTCATTAATGTGAACAAATTTTACAATTGACCCAAGAGGTCTAGACAATATTCTAGTGCCTATGCCAAAGCAACAAGACCATCTCAATTTTCTCTGCCATAATTTTTGTTAATAATACTTTTTTTCTCCAATACTAACTACCTTGGCTGTTGGAGGAAATACAGGCAAGCAAGTCATCTCACTGTTCAGCTGCATGTCTTCCATCCCAGGCAAAGAATAGTGAAAGGTGATTCACAACATTATTTTAGTAATATTTCAAAAAATATATGAGTTGCCCTTCTTTTCCTTTAGGTAAACTATTGGAAATAGAGTGAAAGCCCCAGGTCATTTATTTTAAACTCTCAGGTCTATCAAACAAATGATGTCTGTGGATGATCTGCCTTTCCTTCACATTAATAATCCTGCCTGTGGACTATTCAGTTTGGGGCCCTTTACTTCATTGTGTACATGATGTTTCCAGTTTCTCCAGCTACTGGAAGGAGTTCAGGAGCTGGTCTTCTCCCCTAGTCTTTGCTTCTTCCAGCTCAAACCAGCAGCGTTCTTTCTGCTTCTGGGAGAAAATTCTTGACAGAACTTATCTTGGGTATTTTGCAAGACAGTGTGGGGTTTTTTTTCCTTTGCCAAAGGGTGTTTTTTAAAGACATTCTCCCATATTCGGGCAAACTGTGGGGGAGATGGGCACCTCAGCTGTGAGATGGCTCAGACCCTGCCTGGGGCTGCTCTCAAAGGAGCATGAGTGCATCTCTCTCAGGCAGCTGCTTCCATCTCCAGGACACTGCCAAGTCTCAGCATTTCCCCCTTGCCTACAATGCATTCTTCTCATCAGTCCCTAAAATGCTATAAATTACTGTTTAACATCTCTCTTGCACAGCACTTAGCAGGGACTAGTGGACATAAGGAATTGCTGCTGCAAATAAAGCTGCTGCACGCAGGAGTATGAGATTCAGGCAGTGTGAAGAGTGGGTGCATACACTGTAAGGGTATCAAAGCCCAGGAATTCCTTTGTTTGGGATCCCCCTGCCCCCCCAGCTTTAGCTGTTATTATGCCATAGCACCACAATTCAATTACTCAAATAAGACAGATGTCTGGGACTTCGCTATGGGATACTTAGAATTGTAAGTACAAGGGAAACTTGTCTGTGTGAGCATGGTGTGTGGATGGGGTCAAATGGGGGACCCATTGGTTCAGTGGAACTTCCTCCTGTGAAGGGACTTCGGGCTCAGCAGTTAAATCTCAGGCAGTGGGAGTGTGACTGTCACAGTGGCATCTGAGTGATCAGGTGGGAAAGTTTCACTAACACACATTCTATAACTCCAAGAGCTGAAACAGACCTAAACCTTGAACTTCCTCTGTTTTGTAGGAAGGTATCACTTCGTTGTAGCTCACACAGGTAATGGCAAAGATAGTGTGACATCAGCTTCACCAGTGAGGTAGTCTGGTTTGAAGCCCAGTCTGTTTTCTGTGAAACTTTTGCTGATACTGGCCCTGACTGAGGTGCTATCTCCCAGGCCAAGTGTGCCTGACACCTGGCGCCAAGGTCCCAGGGAATCTGAGCATTTAATCCTAAACAGTGGCAATTTGAAGACTCAGGCTTTTGATCCTTCCCCAGTTCCAACCCATACACTGCAGGTGGCCATGGCACAGTCAGCAGTGGGGTTGTATTAAAACTGGAGCACCTTGGCTTTGGAAAAATAAGGAGCTGTTTCCAAAGGATAGATAAGCTTTCATATTGCCTACTGTGCATGTGTCAGCAGAGGAGAACACTTTCATTAAGGACAAAAAAAGGTTAAATTGAGATGGGCTTATTCTGTTCTGTATTTCAGGTTGCTTTTTGAGAAATTGTTCTGAAAAATGTCCCTGTTTTGTGTTTGCAGCCTCTTGGTACATTGGTAACACTCTGGGACCGAGTTCTCTGAATAATTGCAACAGCAGGATTTACTTCTCCTTTATCTGAAGCCCTAGGAAAAAGCACAGCTGGGAACGGAACCTGTGGTAAAGGAAATGGCACTGCAAGGCATCCCCGCCCTGTTTGCCTTCCTCCTTGAGCAAGTGGTACAGGGCATGTGCAGGGGCTGGATGTGCACAGGGCTGGTAATAGCTCTCCTGGTGGGATTGCTTCATTTTTGCTCCTACAAAGTAGGGCAGAAAAGAGGATTTTTTAAAAAGAAATATTTTTAGGACAGTGTCTCCCTTTTTGCAATTTGTTGAAATGATTAGCAGCTCAGAAACAGTGTAATGACCATGGCAGACTTATTTGGCATTTTTGGGTTTGGCTGCTTTTAACTGAAGAGCAACAGTTAGTTCTCCCTTCCCTGCAAACACAGGGGGGTCAATTGAGGAATGTGGACTTGAGGTTCTTCAAGAAAAAGTGGTTCACTGCTTTCCACATCCACATCTTTCAGGATGAGATTCTGGCAGCTGGGTGGACAATGAATGATAGCTTTTGTGGAGTACCTTAGAATGAGGAAATCTCTGCAAATATTTGCATGCATCTGCAGTTCTCTACCCTGAAAATAGAAAGGAAGCAAAGAGCAGATTTTCCACCTTTAAATAATGGCAGTTGTTGGCTATGGTATCCCAAACAGACTTCACTCATAGAAGGTACCTAAAACCTTCCATTGTCTGTACATGGCCAGGATTTTGGATCCCTCCTGCTGCATTGCTGCACTAATGCTTAGCTGGCTCAGGGGAAGATCACCACCCACTGCATCAGTGATTCTTCAGCAGCCTTGATTTTGCTAATCAGCCTGTCTTTCATCTTGGCCCTGTTTGCTGAGAGAGCAACTTCAGAGAGAGCAGTACAACACAGAAAAAAGTAAAAATAGCAACAAGAGTTTCTGCAAAATGTGGCACTTCATGCAATTACTTTTCTTCCTGTTTGCATCTCCTGAATTTTCTTTTTCTATCAAGTTTAACTCTTGTTTAGAGACTGCACACACACATTTTGAAGCCAGTATGAGGTTCTTCTAAACAGCAGTGCACTGTGGAGTTAGTTTCTCACAGTAAACAGAAAATGGCTCAGTCTGATGTTAATGAATTTTAGTATTTTACACAACAGGAAATTCAGAAATAATATTCATGGCTGATGAAAAATAACAAGCTGGTGAAAAAGAAGGAAAGCCAGAAACAAACAGCATGTCCCTGTGGGGAGGGTCTTTCTTCTAGAACAGGACAGTGTTATGGTTGATCTAATAGCCTTGACACAGGTCTCAGAACTGCAGAAGAGACAAGAAATTTGTGATAACAAAGTAGTGATCTACACTGACTGACAAAGCAGCTACTGTGGAAGACACACTGGCATGCCCTACTTCATGCTCCCTGCACAGAGTGCTGCAAAAAACGCTGTGAAAAAAGTTGGGGGTGATAATATGTTATCTCTATTTGACTTCACAGTTCTAGAGATGGGCAGAGAGATCATACTGCTCAGGGAGCATGGCAAGGATGGAGCAGCAGAGTGAGGACTGGCAGTGCACCTTGCCCAGGACACAGCAGCTCACCTTTGCCACCCCTGTGGTGTGAGGCAGAGTCCCAGGAAGAGCCTCTCACAGGGTGTCTGCCCTTTGCCACAGCACCCTTCCCTCCTGCCAGACCCTGGGCTGGTGTGCAAGGGAATGGTGCCCCTCCTCCCTGCTCCTCTGCAGAGTATGGCCAGGACGGGAATAAAATCAAAAGAAAAAAGGAACTTTTTTTCTCCATCATGCATCTTAGCAACAGCACCTACACAAAGATCTAAGTATAAGATCTTTTACCCCCCACCTTTCCAAGCAATTAGCATGCTGAAATGCAGAAAGAAACAGGATGGCAATGTCAAAACTGACACGTAGGAAGACCATTTCCTTTTTGCAAGGGTTTCACAGTGTGGACCAAGCTGGCTGAGAACAATTTCTGAACCTTTCTCCTCCCCGTGGAGAATTGCCTCTGCAGCAGCTTTGGTAACCCTCCAAAACCGCCTGCTTTTGGTGACTGGCACTCTCCTGGTGGCTGATGCCCAGAAGGTCTCACATTTTCAAAGTAAGAAACCCCAGCCCCCATGGACTGCTCTCCAGTGAAACTAGGTTGCTTAAAAACATCTGAGAAGGTGGAAAAGGAAGGCTGCCTGTTTGAAGTAGATAGGCTGTCTTTTGGAGCAGAGCAGAGAAGAAAGGCAGCTGGTGACATATTCAGTGCAGCGCTGGCTCCATCTGAGCCTTCTTTTGTCGGCCAGATTTAAAATTAATCTCAATCTGGTCTCTGGATCTTGCTGGCAAGTTTTCTGGTAAATTTAAGACTTAAAAGAGACTAAAGAAAGATGCTAGGCAGACAAACTTATGTTAGGGCTTCCAGGTGTGGCCAGCATTGCCTGGGAAGTTATTAGTGCAAACAGAGGCTGCCGTGGGAAACATGGGGGGATCTCCTCCAGAGCCACACAGCTCCTCTGTGCAGGGGGAGCAGGCAAAGCCCCCTGGCTGAAACACAGCCAGGTCTATGCAGCTGGCCATGAACCAAATCTGGTTACTCTCATGAGCTGATATTCAGGGCTTGCATTTCAAATAGTGTTGAGTGAATCCAAGCCCTTTGGTTTTGCTGTGTTTTCCTTCCTAAAAGCAAATAATTATGTTTTTTCCCTCTTAGCATTCAAGCAATGTTATTTCCACCCAAAAAGTATACTGTTCCAGCTTGCAGATGATGAATGGAGCAGACAAGTTGCAGGGAAGATGTTGCTGGGGGCAGTAGGGAACTGGAGGTGGGAAGGAAATACCTGAAGGAAACTTCTCATACATGTACGAGCCTTGTCATAGATGAAACCTCCACAGAGTTTTAATCTTTATTTCTTCATATTTAGTGAGATTTTCCCTCTGAGTGCCTTGTCAGTGATAGCCTGATTCTGACTCTCCTTGCACCACAAGGCTGGGACACTGCCTAATGCCAGCTCACCCAAACACCTCTTCCCAGAGCGCCCACTTGTTCCTGTGCCACACCTGGGGATTACTGACTGATTAAAGCAAAGCAAAAGGCCTTCGCTTGGAGGTTTTAATGAAATCCCCTCTGGTCCCCACTTGCTTTAGCACTCAGTTAAGCAGTCCATCACACTATGTTTGCAAGCCCAGCTCTGTAAGTGTGTCTGAATACAGCTGTTTCCATTTTCTAGGCCAAAGGCAAACTTTTGAGGCAGGCTATAAGCCTCCAATTAGGATTTTAGAGTAGATTGTATTTTAGAAAATGCAGTAACTTGTGGAATGAATCACTGAATTTGAAGTTGCTAGATGATTTTTTTTCTTAGTGGTCAAGGTTAAGCATAACAAGAAAGAAACTCAGCGTAGGAGGATCACAAAATATGTTAACAGCATAACAGCAACAGAAGGACTGACCCAGCCCTGAGAGTTTGTGGATTTTACTTTTTTAATTGCTTTTTGAGAGTGACAGCGAACTACCAGAGCAGCAATACACTGAGCTTTCAGCCCGTGCTCTCCTGTTCCTTCATCTCTCACCTTCAGAGTCAAGTGACTCTGCCTGACTCTAGTGAGCTCCAGCAAGTGGGGGTGACGAATCCTTCTTGCTCAAGCCCTTTTTCCTGGAAACTGGGAAGGCAGGGCAAAGCTGTACTGCCCAGGATAGCCTCCATCTGTCAGACCTGACTGTGGGTGAGCTGTCACCACTCAGCTGCTTGCTCCCATGAGCAGAGCAAAGCCACCTGAGGCAGGGACATGTGTTCCTCAGTGGCTGGCTCATGCTGGTGGAGAGGACTGCTACAAGAGCTGGGGAGCTTCTGTGATCCAATCCTCAGCCTCTTCTGGCTCTTAGCTGGCCTTTCCTAACATATACATGACAGTAAAATAACATTCATTAAAAAAAAAACTTGCACAATACAGAAGCAAAAAGGTCACCAAAACACTCTACTGCACACATTTGTCCCTTTGGGGATGGGGGGCAAGCATAAGGGGGCTATGGCAGATGCCAGTCACAGTGCCTGCCATGCCCCTGGAAGGTGCAATTGCCATGGGGATGAGCCCAGCTGGAAACCTCAGCAGAATACAGAACACAGCTCCTTGCAGGCTTGCACTGTATTCATTTAACCTGAATTTGAGGGAAGCATATTGAGCAAAGCACTTTGCATAGGAGTAGCAGCCCATCCTAAGTATCAGGGTTCTCTTTATCTTCCATTTCATAGCCAGTGCTCAGGAGATCCAGATCACAGATCCTCTGTGGGCAGTGCCCACTGCCTATGGATAGCATCACCTCCTGATCTGCGTGCAGGAAAGGCATCACAAAGCAGAGCTGGGCACTTCTCTTGCCTGAGCTGTGTTTAAGATGTTGCTTTCTGTGCTTTGGAACAAAGAGGTTCCCAAGAGCACATAAATATATTATAAAGCAGCAGAACACTCAATAATTAATTTTCAGCAAGGAGAGAGTTTTATTTCAACTGGAATGACATAAAAAAGCCTTTTGGTTTCTCACAGTCTGTAAGTGAAAAGCTGAGGTGATTCAGTCCAAAGACTGTTGTGCAGAAGGCTCAGACAACATGACCCAATCCCCATGCACTGACACCCTGACTCTATTTGGCAAAAATGCAATTTTATGTGCAGAAAATACAAAATACATCAAGCAGCAAATAGCTTTTCAGTCCTTTCCTCTTACTTTGCAACTCAAATGGCCTTCCAGGACTTTCATCCTTTCATTCAGAGTTGCAGCATCCCAGAGGATCATCTCACTCCTTTCCACCAACAGTGAGCACTCTGCTCATATGTGATGCTACTCCTTTTTCATATCCAGTCGACTGGTAGTTGGGAAATTGAAGATTTGAAGTGTATTAAGGCAGAGGGCGTTGATTTATGGTATTGCTGCTATTTTGCAAGTGTTGGGAACAGATAAATAATTCATTTGATTAATTACCCAAATACAAATGGAAGTTCATGAAGGATTCACTGTCTTGGGACAACTGACTCAAATAACTCTAGCTAGGGACACATAACTTTTTCCACCAGTACTTTGGGAGGCAGAGGGCAGTGAAGCAGCTCTGCTTATGTCAGGAAGATGCCTACATGCCACAGCTACTTTAAGAGAACCAACAAAAGACATAGGAGATTTGCTGAAAATACACAAAACTGTCACGATCAACGGTAGTGCTACAAAGCTGGTTGCTATGAGAACTTTTCTGCATGCAAAGATACGTAGGATTCTCACTGAATGACTTACAAACTACTTATACTAAATTTCTCTCCTCATTTATTGTCTTTACTCGTTTCACTGCTCAAAACCCAGCATCAGATAAATGACTGCCTCTACACAATGCATTAATTTTGACACTGGCTTTTTTAGTGCTTCCACTCTGTTGCTCTGTCTGTCATCCCTGGCAGGTCCTGCCAGAGCAGTATAGCTCAGCACCAGGGTGATGGGGCAATGCACACAGCAACTCTTCCTTGCACAGCAGCACCTCCCTGCACACCCCCTTCCTCGGCTCTGCCCCACCAGACCAGCTGAGCTGCCAGCAGGATGTGCCAGGGACAGACCCACTTGTCACCTAAGGGGCTGAGAGAGGCCCAAGAAAGCTGAAACAGCTACACAGCCCCCAGATCACAACCTAAAAATACCAATACAAGCCAGCTGCACTGGCTCCTGGTGCCACTGTTGAGGCTGAAGCCAGGGAGTTTTCATGCGAGGCTGGCATTCACTCACTGATTTATCCAGCAGGTGTGGAAATTAGGGATGGAGAGGTTCTCTTTTTCTGAGCACACTGTAATTAAAGTGCAGTAATAAAAGCCTAACTATTGTGTGACTGTGGGCCAGCAGCTGGGTTGGTGCCTCACAGCAAGGACTGAAGTGAGCTCATCCACTTTGCCCAGCAAATCCAGGAGCAGAATGGGGTGTGAGGTGCTCCTGCTGGATCTCACTGCTGTTGTCTCTGTGTTTCACTTACAGCAGCTTTTTTCCAGTTACTCTCAGCCTGCTGATGCTTCTGGTGGGAAGAAGCCACCTCTGTATCATACCAGCCTTCTGTGAATTTTTATGGCAGCTATTTTAGAACTCATTTCAGTGAGTTTCCTCAGATTTCTTGAGTCTGAAATGCTATGTGTTCCTGTAACAAGGATGCCACTCATAGCTAGAAGCATTTTTCCTACATTATTTATTCATTACTCTGTCTGATGAATGTGGGATGTGTTATGAATCCATGGTAGGAGATCTGGAGGTAAACTCATTTGCTTTTAGTACTATGTGATTAAAAAGAGACTCTCTGCTTGCGTAGGCAATGAAGGTATTGAATTCCTCTTATCACCAAGATGGTGAAAAACTTGATTCCTTTAATTTCCTCCATCAAGGAAGCAACGACTGCCAGCACAAGCACATGCAGTGTGATCTATTCAGAAGATACAGAGTTGCTAGACTAGATATGTTCTCATCACTTGCAAAACGAAGAGCCAGAGAGCCAGGAAGTAGGCATTTAAAGGATAATATCAAATATTTAGGAGATAAAATCTACAGAGTGTAAAATGAAAGATTTAATTTGAGTCTTACCTAAAGAGTTGGGTTTGTTTTCCTCTCTAGTATCTGCTGCTCAAATTCAAATGAAATGTTAGCAGATATTACATTTGGGTACAGGCAATACAGAGTTCAAAATTTCCTGGTTCAGGAATGTTGTCACTCGGGGTTTTGTTTCTGTTTGTGACAGAAGTACAGGCCTTAACAACCTGAAGTGAAGTGGTCAGAAGTTTCATGCAGGTTTAAAAGGGGTTAAATGAAGAGACACATCTTTTTGGTTTCTTTGTAGTCCTACAGCTTCACCCTACCCTTCCAACAAAAGACCCAAACCAAAAACCCACAAACCTCAGCCCACTTGATAAAACAGTTTGCCCTTTCTGAAGGTGAGCATGTGGCTGGCATTCAGGAACTGCAGGGTGACAGACATGTAAAAATAGAACTGGTGTTTTTTGTCAAGGAGGGTGTTGGTATCTGCAGGCAGTACCAAGACTTTTGCCTGGGCATGGAATAGAGAACAAACAAAAGATGGCGCTGCTTGGAGCACTGCCAGGACCTGCACAGTATCTCAGAACCATGGAGACGGGAGGAAGAGTCAGATGGGCGTGACCCAAATAGCCAAGAGATGGCAACACTCTTAGGCAGAAGGCAGTTCTTTTCCAGATGGCTGATGCATTCATTCAGCAGTCAGTCACAGGCCCTGGGAGGCACTGGAGGTATTGTGCACCAGTATCCCAGGGGACAGACTGTGTAGTGCTGGGAGCAGGGCTAGGAAATGCCCTGCATGCCTTCACTGCTTGCACAGCCCTTCTTTGCTCAACCCTGGGCTCTCCCTCTGCTCCTCACACCCCTGCCTGAGCCCCACAGCCCTGCTGTCACCTGCCCTGGGCGCAAACACATTCCCAGGGCCAAGGACCCAGTGGTAGTTGTTTTTGCCTAGAGCTCTCCTTTGCTTTGCTTGCATGGTTTCACTTCTGATCATGCTCACAATGTTCTCTTTAATGCATTGTGGCACTTTGTTTCTCAAAGTATTACTTGCACAGCTATTTTGCTGAGTATCTTTGTGCTGAGGAAAGAACTGGTACAGGAAGATCCGAGATTATAACGTCCTTTATTCAGTTGTCCCTGGAGGCTAGGAAGCCTGCAAGCTTCACATCCCAAGTAGCACAGAAAGAGCTGCTTTTAATGGCCTGATGCACTGAAAGTCCATGCTGGCTGCTGGAGCTAAGGTGTCTCCTCTGCTCCCAAGCCATGGACAGGCCAAGGAACCAACACAAACCACAGCAGATGGAAACTGAGCAAACACTAGTCCCACCAAGAGTAATGCACGATGCACATTCTTGTCAGCATTTTGGTTTTGGGCTAGCCTTCTGGCTTTTCCCAAGGGTGAGGAAGAAGTCCTGGTCTCCCACACTCAGCTTTTGCCCCAAGCCCATCCTGGCACTTGTAGACACCCTGCAGACTGCAGACAGCAAACAAATCTTCAGCCAGAGGCTTTCAACAAGGTGCCAGTGACATTCCTCAGGGCAGTCCAGCAGTGGTGACAGCTGAGACAGCCACCATGTGAAGCCTCACAACCTACAGCAGAGAGCAGCAGGCGAGGCTGCCAAGGGTCACGGAAGGATGGTGGCTCCATCCATCTCTGCTGCTTCCAGAGTAGCTTGTGGAATGCTACAGCATCACACCCCAACTGCAGCATCCACAACGACTGGGTATGAAACAGCCTTGTGGTTGACAACAGACTGATGGTGGGTGGAGAAACAACTCTTATGGCTTTCTATATGGTGGGGAGGGAAGGAGGACAGGAGAAGGTGTTGGGATATATGTGTCTTCAATCACCCCAGAGAAACTGGGAATTGATGCCTGGGAGTCAGCCCTATTAAAAGAAGTGAAATTTTGAACTGTGTAAGAAGTAAAAGTATATTGGTACAGCTTTCTGAGCACAAATTCACCAATGGAAATTCCCTCTGCTGCTAACAAACAGTGGGAGGTTTTTTTAGTTTGGTGTCAGGAATTGAACTCTGAAGACAAATTTTCAATTGTCTACACTTTGAAAGGATGCAAAAAAAACCAACCAAAAAACCAAAACAAACAAAAAACAAAAACACAAAAAACCCCAAAAGCACCGCAATAAACAAAAAACAAAAAACAAAAAACAAACAAAACAAAAAAAAAACCAAAAAAACCAAAAAACCCCAAAATGTCCATGGTGAGAATACAGAGCTGTACACATTTTGGTATACAGTTAATAAACTTATCTAAGAACAGAAGACATAATTTTTCTTTTAAAAAGGTCAAGTTTAACTAACATAAATATACTATGCTGGAGAGCAAATGCAAATCCAGTGAAATCACTGTTAGCCAAACACCAGCTCCTACTGGCTATGTGATCTCTTTATCTGGTTATGGGCTGGAAACATTGTTTTCAGGAAGACAGTTTATAATTTGTAGATAAATCATGGGACTGTAGAATTGCAGAAGCAGAGTGAGAAAGACCCATAGGTACTGCAGCTAAATCTGGATGCACCTTTGCCAGATTTTTCTGCTGAAGGAGAGGACAAATAGAAAGGGGACAATGAAGGAAGGAGTTTGAAGAGCCGTTTGTGTAGCATCAGCTAAATTAAGCCCCTGGCCCAGGTAAGCCTCAGCAGCTGTGTAGGAGGCCTGAAAGAGACACCTCCTGACAGAAAGAGATGCTGAAACCCTAAATGAAAGTTGTAGTTCACCTGAAGGTGAAAATCTCTTTCTCAGAATAGATCCCAAATAACTTTCTGACAAGACATTTTGTACCATCTCAGTGAAGTTAAGCAATTTAGCACTAGAGGCAGAAATCACCATCAGTCATAATTTCCTCTTGATCTGAAAACTGGGGTCATGTGTGGAACTGGTAGGGCCCATCTCACCAGCAAACACTCAGCAGTCATATAACTCTTTTGTGAATATTTGAGAGTTGAAAAAACTCAGGCGCAAATGAGAAACAGGTTTACCCAAAAAGGTTTGTCATCTGACAAATCCATAGTGTTGAATAGAAGAGAGTGATTTCTTGCTGAAGCTACTTGGCAAGATGTCCTCTCAGGGCAGATGCTGAGCATGGGGGGTGCAATTGCCAGGAGGTCACTGCTTGACAAAAAGTTCTTTGCCACATGCAAAATTCTTTACTTCTCCTGACAATAAGTCAGTCTTGAAAGAGCAGGAAAAATATTTAAAGACGGCACAATGAAATAAATACAAATTACTGCAGTTTGTATTTATTATGCAAATCCCAGGGTGTGTTCTCGTTGCGAAATGAACCCTCAGCAACTTTCCTCATCAGCAGAATTTTGGCAATCCAGGAAAATAAAGTGTACTAAAAGCTGAGAATCTCATTCATAGAGTAACTTAAAAGAAGAGCCCTTCGGCATTTTTGTTTATTTTCCTTTTAGCACAAAAGCCTGATTGTAGAAGCCACAAAGCCAGGTGGGGAAGACACCAATTGATGATGATGCGGATGGAGTCCTGGCCTGTGATGTGTGGTGTGGAGCAGCCACACCTCCTCAGCAAGAGACTCTGTTTCTGCCTCCATCACCATTCCTGTGGCTCAGGGAGGAGATGAGCTCCTGGAAGCTCCCCTCCTGGCTCCTCCTGTATCCCGCATGGCATCTATCTCTCACCTCGGCACCATGCTGGGAGCTGTTGCTGGCTGCTACCCTACACTGAATGGGGACATTTGTTAAGGACAGAGGTACAAAAGAAAAACTTAGAAGCCTAGAAAATTAAAATGGAGTTGGAAGAGACAGAATCACAAAATCACAGAATTGTTAGGTTGGAAGAGACCTCTGGAGATCATCTACTCTAACCCCTCTGCCAAGGCAGGGTCATGTAGAGCAGGTAACACTGGAATGTGTCCAGGTGGGTTTGGAATATCTCCAAAGGAGACTCCATGACTTCCCAGGACTGCTTGTTCCAGTGCTCTGCCACCCTCAATGTAGAGAAGTTCTTCCTCATGTTAAGGTGAAGCTTCTTGTGATTCAGTTTATGGTGATTGCTCCTGTCACTGGCCACCACTGAAAACACTCTGGCACCATCCTCCTGGCACCCATCTTGGAGATATTTGCATGCATTAATGAGATCCCCTCTTCAGCCTTCTCCAGACTAAACAGGCCCAGCTCCCATGGTCTCTCCTCATAAGAGAGATGCTCCAGACTCAAATTACCTTTGTGGTCTCCACTGGACCCTCTCCAGTAGCTTCTTGTCTTTCTTGTACTGAGAAGCCCAGAACTGGGCACAGCCCCCACCAGGGCTGAGTAGACAGGGATGATCACCTCTCTTGACCTGCTGGCCACACTGTTTCCAATGCATCCTGGGATACCACTGGCCCCCCTGACCACAAGGACCCATTGCCAGCTCATAGCCAGCTTGTTACCCAGCAGGACTCCCAGGTCCTTCTCTGCTTTCTGGTAGGTCAGCCTCCAAACTGTGATGGTACTTGGGGTTGTTCCTCACCAGGTGCAGGACCCTCCATTTTCTCTTGTTGAACCTCATTAGAACATTTCCCTCCACCCAATTCTCAAGCCTACAGATGCTACTCCAGATCTGCAGAAGTTATTTCTTCTGCCCCAAGGTGAGACCACTCTACACAGATGTTTGCTAAATTGTTCCCTGACACCCTGGGTTATGGGGATCTTGGCCTTTCTCAGCAGTCTGTCTGTGGTCTCCACCCTTAAAAATGTTGCCTAAAATCTAAGCCAGCTCTGTCCTGCTGCAGTTGAAGGTGAAACATTGATGCAATGTTTACTTTTAGCAAATATGTTGAACTTATTTTCATTTTAAAGGAAATATATTGATTAGGGATTTTTCCCTTATTTTTCTTGAGGAAGATATTTAAGAAGCTCTTACTTGCAATAATGTCAAGCCTTCCCCTCAATTTTGTTGACAGTCACTTGTCAAAGGGACAACACAAGAGTTAAATGAATGTTTGGTTTCATGTCTCAGCTTCAGCTTTACAACAGAAATGGACTACAGAGCAGAAACTGCTGGGTTTGTGCCAGGAGGTGGATGCAAAGTGTTGGTCAGACAGGTTCACTGCACACTGGCTGGCTCTGGGACCCCAACCAGGTGGGCAGCAGGATGACTACCACGTGAGCAGCCCCCTTGGTGAAATCAAGGCACAGCTGCTCAAAATCCCCCAGCCCAGTGCTACCTGGTACCCCCACAGGCAGCTTTCTCCCTGTCCCCAATGCCCCTCTGTGCCCTGCTAGGGGCTCCTCCCACGTTGTCCTGTCCTGACCTCACAGCTGGGTCTGCACACAAAAAAAACACCAAACAAACAAACAAAAAAACACCACAAAAAAACAACAAACCCCAAATGAACCACACCTGATACTTGTTGCTGCCAGGAGGGGAAGTTTGGGATGCTTAAGTGTTGCTGCAGCCCCTGTGCTTGGCACTGGTTCAGCTCTGCTTGTAGCTGGCCACTGATGATAGCAAACATATCTGATATCACATTGTACATGAGCTGTAACAAGCACACAAGCTGCTGGGAGGCACAGGGCATGGCAGAGAGCAACCACGCTTGGATGAAGCAGTTTTGAGTGGGTCTTGGTGGGAAAACTCTGTTTGTACATGACATAGAGGGGCAGAACATATGCTATTTCTGGCGGGGAATGAATTGGTTAATTCAGCTGAATAACATCACTAATGAGCTGCTGCTGGTAGTTTCCATAAGAAAAGGAAATACTTTACATAAGTAAAAGCTTACTAAAACTAGTAATAAAGAAAATAGAAGACATGGAGGTTCATATGTAAGCCAGCCCACATTCTAGGACATGCAGTGCCCAGCTGCTAGTGCTAGAGCTCTCCAAGTAAGTGCAGAGAGATGATGCTATTGCTTTCGCTATTTGCTGCTTAGAAATGTCTCACTGAGAAAATCAAGGGGAGTCATAAAATAACAGTGAGTTGTTTATTTGCATGACTGTCCCAGCAGGAGAGTACTGGTTTGTATGCAATTTGAAATCCCAGGGAGGATGGGATATAAACTAGGGAATGCTCATCCAAGATTGCAAAGTATGTTCCAGCAACCCTAGCAGCTCCTAGGGGAGAAAAACTCTCATAAATGAATGTTTTACTTGTCTCACTAGTATCACATGGAGTTTTTGACACAGGGATTTTCTGTGCATTATCAAGATTTTGGCTGATGTAAAACATTTCTTAAAGCTTTTTGAAAGCCATTTCTCCATGGCAATAAGAGGTAGGGCTCAGAATGACTATTAGGACCCCATTGCTGCTGGCTTGCTTCATGAGGGTGTGAAGCTCACTTTCTGTAGAAGATGGGATTGGTTATTCCACGTTAGCACATGGTATGGCAGAGCTATTGATGTCCAACTGTGTTTGAGTATTTTCTTTAGCCTCTCATTCAGTGCCTGGTGTATCATGCAGTGCTCACCCTGCCATGGCACAGTGCCATCAGTGCCCTGGAGCAGCAGCCTCAGCTGCTCCCAAGGTAGGTAAATTAGGCACTCTGGGTTTACTCTCTGCTTTTGCCTGCGACCTCAGCACCTCACATTCCTGCCTGATCCAGAGGATGGTCAGAGTTGCCAAAGCTCTTCTCCTAAAGCCATTTTTCCATTGGTTTCTGTTAGTCTCTGTCTCCATCTCCCTCAACATATCTACACAAGTACATTTTGTGCATAACGCATCATTTTGGTATGTGAGGTGTTTCATTGATTCAAGATACACTATGGATGTTCAAAGAGTCATACTAGAAGGTATGCATCCTATCTTTTACACCAGTCCTTGACTTTAACTCAGGATATGGAGGTAAGTCTCTGAGCGTGTGAGTGCAAATGAATCCATGGATTACAGTGCCTGAGTCTCACGAGGATTAATGTGTCTTCCATTGCCATGCAATGTTCTCTCACATGTGAGAGCCTTGGTGTCCAAGAAAGAAGGCAGAACAGCAAGCAGTTAAGAAAAGGTGTTAAAAATCATCAAATTTGTAATCCTCCTAAAGTACACAACGTTCTTCCCCATTAAGGAAGAAGAGCCCCAGGATCAACACAAAGATTTGGGCTGTTACATGATGTTCTCCATCTCTGAGTTAATCTGCGTGCCAGGAGCAAAGGCAGCGCAGCTGTGCCGGAGCTGCTGCGGGTGTTTCCAAGCGTGCGGCTGGCAGGCACCGAGTGAGCAGAGTCGTCCTTAAGCAGCACAGCTGAGGATGGAAGGCAAGGCTGTGTCAAGGGATCTCAAACCATCGACGCCCTTGCTATGCAAGGCAGGCATTCCAACTAGCAGTGAAAAGCAGCTGGTGGAACTCCCTCAGGACACCCCAGCTCTACAGAGGGCTTTCAGGAATCAGGAGAGGACATTTACTACCTATTTGTGCTATTGCATCATTTAGGGACACTAGTCAAAACTCCTTCTCTTTTATACCCGTGTCAGCTTGGCTCTCTTGGCAGAACTTTGCAGCTTTTAGACAAGAAAATTCTAGGATTGGTTAAAAAGATTTATACTCCAAACCAGATAAAGTTAGAGGGGTCATCTTTATGTGTAACGTGTGGTTTATTAAGGTTAGGAGAGCCAGATTCCAGCGGCTCAAACTGTAGCTACAAAATCTGTGCCTCTCCTGAAACTGAATTTCCTGTGCCTCTCCTCAAACTGGGAGCAGCCCAGGTAACTTTTTGCTCAGTCTTCATTAAAAAAATAGAGCTCTCGACTGAATGGCCTATGTTCACAGATTGTGAGTGTAATTGATTGTAATTTCTGACTCTGATAAAGAATCTTTAACGGTAAAGATTAACTATGGAAACAACAGAGATAAGATCAAAATAACTTGAAATTGGAACACTTGAAAACTTGGCAGAAAATCCGCTTAGGAAGTTTACATGGCAGGAAGGAGTGTGATCCCCCAAATGCTGGGGATTACATTTCCAAAATTACAGCAGGAAAATGCAATAACAACTCCATAATATTTTGATTAGGAAGGAAGCAAATAACATACTGCAGGATGCTGCTGTCATAGCACATCCCTTGGCATCACCCTCTTTAAAGGAAAAAAAAATAAAAAAGGTGGGGAAAAAAGGCAATCATCCCACTGCTTAATGATAGACAGGGGTAGAAGTCAATGCTTGTCCATGTTTACCAAAACACAGCTGTAGCCAAGTAGAAAATCTCATCTTCAAGTCGGCTGCAGCCAGTGACAGTTTCTTTGGGATCTAACTAGTCTAACAGGCTTTCCTCCTCTTTCATGGAAATTCTCAATGCTTCTCATTTCTGGTCAATCTCATTAACTCAGCCCACACCTTTCACTGGCTCCAGGCTCTCACACAGTGACGTGCAGAGAGAACTCAATAATAATGATCACTTGTGATAGTTTTGGGGTTGAGGACATTTGAGACTGAGGTTGAAGATGCAGCTGTAGCAGGAACTGTTCTGGCTTTGTGCACTGACTTTTTCTTGAAACTGGGGTGTTAAAATAGCACTATCAGTTCCTCTCTCATGAGTGCCCACCACATCACCTAAAATAGAAAAATGTCCCAAAGCCCATGGGTCTGCCCAGGGCACAGCAGGAAGCTGATGTGCTATTCTTTCCAACACTGAAATCAGCACTCTTTGCATCTAGGTTCTGTTTTCATCCTGCAGAGCCTTTCTTGATGCATGTCATGACATATCTTAAAAATAAAAAAAACCCTAATGTAGGTCCACAAAATATTTCCAAGTACTAGAGTGAGAAATAGAAGTCATAGTTCTACTATTATTAAAAAATAATAAATGCAATTGAGACACTGATTTCATAGCAAACAATAATTCTTCTATGTCTTATCACGGTAAATCCCTTAACATGATAGTTTCCTATTTCTTGTCTGTATGACAGAGGCTAATGATTTAATCATCCTTTTTCTGTCTAGCATTCCCCATTGCTCCATGGTTACAAGGCATGCTCTTCTCTTGAGATATCTAAAGGATTAGTATTGTTAGGATAAACTCTGCAGTATTACTCAGCTCCCAGTACACATGACTTGGTTTTAGTCTGCTGCTTCACACCCGAAGAAGAGCTTCTGTGCCCAAAAACATGTGTTCTGCATTTTCAATTTTATCTGCAGGCTGAAGAGAGAAAGTCCCCTTCACTCTTGCCTCACTGCAACTATTAATTTGATACTTTGAACTTATTAACTAGCATCATTGTTAGTGCTGAGCAGTTTTAATGTGGGAGTGAGATTATGTCCTTCTCTCCTGTGAGGAGTCTTATTTCAGACAGAGCAACTACCTCACAGAGTGAGAACAGACTTGGAAGATGCCAAAATTAAGAAGAGCTGGGTTATATCCATGACCCCTCCATTATACAGTTTATATAATTAGACATAATGACAAAGTTAGTACTTGGTATCTGGCATCCGGTCCTCCCACAGATTTCAGCAACAGTGTGGATTTGTGGCTTTCCAGGTTCTCCTCTCTAAGCATTCCTATTGCTAAATACTGAACATCAGCAGTTAGCAAGTAAAACCACTCACAGATATCCAGCAGGAAGCCTTCCAATCCAAACCAAACATTTGGTCTTATTTTCAACACTTCAATACTGTGTTTTAGCCACAACTAATCTACTTGTGGTAGGTCACTAGATAATACACAGGTTACCAATTACACTGTCTTTATATCATCCTCCAAAGTAAAAGAGGCTCCAAAGTTAATTTTACCAGTTCTGAATCCCTCATGGCTATTGTTGCAATGCTGATGAAGTGGCAGAGGGAACAAATGGGAAGGAATATTTTCAGAATCTCAGGAGTTGTTACAAACTTAAGTTAGGCACATAAAAAGAAAGTGAGTGAAGTACAGTGGAAGCCTATTGATCTCAAAAGAGATCCCAAAGATCTCAGAAAGTGTTGTGAAATCAGAATTACGCCTGCTTTCTTGTGTTGTCCTCTGTGCTTGTGCATAATAGAAAGGCTAAAAAAAACCAAACACTAAACCCAAACAAAAAAGAAAGAAGGTTGTTTGACCTACAGTGCAACTTTGGTGGAACCTGCCTTCCTCAGTCCCTGGGTAGTACTGAAATTCAGACGAGCCGAAGCTGCTCAAGGGTTATAGGCACCAATATTTTCACCAGTAAGCACAACCCCACAAGGTTTCATACTGACTTCCAGAGAGGCTACCAAATATCTCAGCACCCCTCAGACATGAAACCATTTTCAGTGCAGCAGCCTGGTGTCCCCAGGCAGTAGGAGGAGGCTCCCTCACAGGATAACACCATTTATATGGACCTTATGGTAGTCCTGTCCACTCTGCTGTTGACACTACCACTCATCTTCTCCCACACACAGCCCATTGAAGGAGCTCAATCAGGAAAAACTAAGCTACAGAACAATTTACATGAGCAGCTGGGTCTTCTGTGTGGGTTGTTGGCCTTCTAATGCATGCACCAGCTTGTGCGTATTGCACATGTACAAAGCAGCTGTGCTACTTTTGTTATTCAGTATTTACATATGTCAGGAATTTTAGTCCCACCTAAATATTTTTGTAGCTCTGGACTTTAATTAGCAACGTGTTCAAAATACTTTGAGTGCTTCTGGACAATAGCTATAGGTGCTTAGAGACAATGCTGCGTGGTGCCAGAAACCTTGTTCTGTAAAGAGAGATCTAGCTGGGTGTTAATGAGTGCCACAGGGAATTAGGTTCACTCAAACAACCTAACAAATTCATTTCTATTGACATCTCCATCCATAGCTTCTCTATTTGTCTGTATTTAACAAAGGAACATCGGTAGTAAAATAATGATAGAAAAACACAGGACTTACATTAAACTATTGTGGCTAATGTGCATGAAATCAGGAACTGAAGTAATGAGACCAAAGTCAGCTTCCTCCAGATCATGCCAAACCTTGACCACAGTAATGATGAGGTACAAATTGCCCAAATGTGGAGGAGCACTAGCGCGAATAACTCCAGCTGCATATCTGAGTGCATTTTCCTTCCACTTGTGTATAAAGCTCTTCCCTGTGAAGGATCAGGACAGTGTTAACTGAAAACCAGCTACCCTTTCCTGGTACCCAGTGCTGTTCACTGCTCTGCTTTGCTTCCCTCATGCTTGTCATCCTTTCCTGCTTTCTGAAAATCGGTATTTCTAGGGCATAAGCAGTCCCTGGCCTGGCTGCCTGCAGGGGTACAGGGCCAGCACAGAGCATCCACACTGCAGCTCCCAGCAGTAGCCACGCTTCTGCTCTGCTGGAGAGTTGTGCTGTTATAAAAATCACAGCTCTCAGAAAAACATCTCACACAAGATGACAAATGCCTTTCTTATAGGCTGACACACTATCTGAACAAAAAAATATGTTTATTTAGCCTATCTTGCACTTTAATTTGATTAACTGCAACATCCCAGCATGGCTTTTTGGCTTCAGTTGACAATTGTGCTAATTTTTCCATCTAAATTAAGCTATGTAATGCTTAGGGACAAAAACAGTCACATTAAGATGTGTACTAGAATCATGTTGTACAAATCCTATGAGCAAATCCCATTGTGATGATCTTCAGCAGCCTTTCTCATAGCAAGCAAATAGGAAGGCATTGGAAACATGGCAGGAATTTTTTCTCTGCAGAATCTAAAAAGGGAGCTGGAATTGGTGCACCCAGGCACAGCAGATTGGTGGGTCATTTTTGTAAGGCTGCTGATGGCTCGTCCTCTTGTCTTCCCCAAATGTCTTTCTCTAGACACTATGCAACGGCTTGGGAAGGGGCTCACAAACTTGCCCCTCAGAATTAGTGGGCAGGAGGTCACGTCATCTTTGAGGAGGTGGGCATGAGATTTGAGCCCAATAGGGGGTGAGCTTGTAATGAAAGTGGTCTTTGTAGGAGCCAAACCTTGGTGATCCCTCTCGAGACCTATGGCTAAAAGTCTATGTAAGTTTTGAGAAAGATCGTCAGCTTTCAATTTCTTGTTTCGTATAGCTGCACAGGAGCAGCTGCACCTAACAGAGTGCAAAACTCTGGCAATAACTGCAATGACTGCACACAAAACTAGCAGGGTTTGGCTTCATCTGAGAGAAGATCTGGATCCCCTGTCAGTGGGCTTGAAAACCGGGCTCCCGCAAAGTGGTCAACTGTGATTGTTACTAAGGAGGTCACAGCAAGTTTAACCTTCAGCAGACAGAGCAGGATGTTTTAATCCTTTGTCCTTTTATGGCCTCATCTAAACCAAAGATGGGAGAATTACACTAGTCTCCCTCAGCTTCACAGGGTGGTTTGTTTGCTTTGGGTTCTTTTACATTCAAGGACATAAATGCTGGACAAATTGTACCTAATTCTACATAACCTACGGGTAGCTGAGCACCAGATATATCACACTGAAAACCCCAGCCCCTAGAGTGCCTTATTCTCTTCCCCCTCAAAGGGGGAAATATTCCTTTGGGACACTTTAGGATTTACTGCTGCATTTTTGATGAGCCAATTTAAAATCCACCAGTAAGGAAAATAAGCAGTCACGGTCTCTGGTGGGACTCTCAGGGACTGGAAGGAAAAGGTGGCAGGTTTATCTCACAAGTCAGGGAGCATGGACCATTCAATCCCCTGATTGTTTGCTGTAGCAAAAATGTGCCACCAAAGAGCCATGACTTGCTGTACATTGTGTTAGTAATTCAAGTGGATTTAGCAGCATATACAAGTTTTTTCACGCATTTGAATGCAATGCAATTGATTTGCATTTATTGAGCCTTATCCTGCTTCCAATTGGATATTTGCAATACCAACCTGCATATTTTTCTTCAGACATACTGTTTCTATGTGATTAAACAATTCTCATGAAGTAACTGAGACTAAAAAACAGCCTTGTTGTTGGCACTTTTTATGGAGAGCTTGATTAGAGAAGTCTGGCATAAACAACTCAGCATCTCTGCCCTAATCACACTGTAATGTTTCCACACAAATGAAATCATAAGTTGGACACACATTTTTGCCCTGAAGGAATAGATGTCCCCCAAATCCCATCTGCCACCACAGCAAGGTTTTAAGCTTCTGCTTTTCAGCAACAGCAAGAGCAAAACCTGCAAAAGAAATGAAAAATCAGAGTAGAGAGCAATTTCAGGAGGAGGATTCTCCAGGGCTCTGCAGAAGGGCAGCTCCCCCATTCCTCTCCAGGGGGAGGTACAGCACCCCCAGATCCCCCACTCTCACAGGTGTGCCCACCAGAGCAGCCCTTAGTGCACACACAGCACAGCCACCTTGCTCATGTTACCATCATACACACACACCAAGCCCATGCTGGAAAAACCAGGCTTAGAAGAGCCTTGAAATCTGGTTTTGCCACTGTTTGTTTTTTTCTAAAGTAAATTATATTTAATGAAAATACCTGAGACACAAAGCACCTTGTTTTCATCTTAATTAGCAATTATGGTTGCTAATTAAGGCAATACCAAAATAATTGTGTCATAGTACAAAGGAAATGCCCATGTTTCTCTGTGCCAAGTAAACAAGATTATGATCTTCAGCCATAGTTCCAGAACAGATAATACTCTACTAAAAATTTTTGCAGGGCTTAATTTAACATGTGTATGAGAGAGAAAACTGTGTAGCTTTTGATATATGGTGAAGGCCACCATGTCATATAAAGATGGAGGGAGAAATCACAATTGTCCCTTGTCTTAGAGTTGAAACCCAATTAGCTGAATAATCATCTTCAAGTGATCTCACATTCCTCACTTTCTACAGTTTTTAAAATCTTCTTTGTATGTTGAAAGAGGTACACTATCTTATATTTATATGTATTACATATAAAGTATAATCTATAATTCTTTTGGTATTAATTTTCTTCACCTAGTGCCTTCACATAGACACATCTTTGACCATTTACCCAGGGAAGCACTCACTGAACAAGACTTATTTCCTGCAACCAACTAAATGGTCTTTTTTTTAAGAAGCAAAGAAAGGCATGTCCTCCACAAAAGCTAATTCATGCAGCATGACTCTTTGTATAAATAGTGTAGCAATACACAAGTGTTGGAAGTAGCACAAAAGATCCTTGAAAACACTTCTAATTGATTATTTCAGCAGGGTAGCACCATGGAAATGATTGATTTCAGTCTACCAGACCTCCCTCTGACCTTTTTAGAGCTCTGTTGATGGGTACTTGAATGGAAAAAATTTAAATACAAATGGCAATATAACAATAGCACCCAAATTCCCATCATTTTAATATATCAAATTGACTGCAACAGATTTAAGATGCCAGAGGACCAAAGCTTTTTTTTGTAAATGTATCTCTAAAATAGTGAGAACTTTAATGTCAGTAGTAATGACTGATCTCAAATGACTGATCTGACTCACAAATAATACGTGACTGTGTTCTTCTCAGCTAATGATGAGGTGTAACAAACCTGGTGATAATGACTATTAGAAAGGGTAGAAAAAAACACTGTGGTACATTTCTCTGAGGTCATAAAAAATTGAGGTCACCAGGCTAGTTTCCTGTATAATTGTGATTTATTGCAAGGTTTGCAAACCAAACCAAGGGCAGGTACCTTACCAACACTTACTTAAACTGAAGCTGCCCTTATTTTGCCAATCAATGTAAAAATGTAAATAACGTGGGCTGATATTTCTGCCACTCATCTGGAGCCTAGGGACAGGTGATAGTTGCACTGAAGGCATACAATTATGAAATACCAAAATAAGAGGGACTATTTCTAAGTGTTTGATCCTTCAGACTTAGGCAAACTCCCACTCCAGCTCTAGCCGACCTTCAGAAACCATGCAGACCTGCTGCAAAGGGAAGTGTTTTCCCTGCCCTTCCTTTGGCTGAATAATGTTTGAACATAGTTCATGGGTTTAGAAATAAGAACAGTTTTTAGAAATAACCACTTCATTGCTCTTCCAGAATACTCATGTGAAATATTGGTGTGCTGATGACAGAGGAGACAGGCAGTGGCTGGGAAGGAAACCCTTCTCCATGGGAGAAAAATCACTGCTGTCTCCTGCCCTGAAGTAAACCTCTTCTTGATGAACTTACAGCTTTTTGGAAGCTCCTTGGCTTCCCTGCACCCCTGTCCTGAGCCCAGGCTGTGGGGGTGACAAGGATTTCCTACATGGATGTCTGCAAGGACAGCTGAGCAGCTGAGGACTCAGCAGAGAAAGCAGGACACTTCCCCATCCCCGAATTGAGAGAGAAACTAATCTTTGTCCCTCCTGACAACCCAATCTGATGTTAAATACATGTCATATGCTCGGCAGGACCTGCCTAGATTAGCAAGGGAAAGCATGCAAACTCATGGTCATCAAAAGTATGTAGTACCTTCTGCAGAAATTTGCAAAGGGATTTTGGTTTTTTGACATCTCTTTAGGGTCTAAACCTCCTAATGTGATTTCTCTTCACAGCTTCCAGTGGTGGCTGGCTTTGACCAGCTCAGCTGTATTGTCAGACCCAACCTGTGCCATCAGGACCGGCAACTGCGGAAAACTTCACTGAACAAGTTACAATTGTTTTTTCAGATGTCATGGCTGGGGCTTAGTCAGGCTGGCAGGGCCTCAGTTTTATATGCATATGTTTGTTTCAAAATCCACTAACTTGTTTCCTGCAATCTCAGCTCTGATTTATATATGCATTCAAAATCTCTTGCCCTTGTGACTGTAATGCAAACTGTGAAAATTTGATTCAGAGTGTAACCCAGCAACATCTGCCCAAGCTATGAGCTACTTGAGGAGGTGTCAGTACTGATGTTCCCTGTCCTCTCTTCCCTGTCCCATAGAAAATGCATGGGGAAAAAGGGGCAAGTATTACCTCATATGCACCTAAAAACATTTCCAAGCAAATGTCCTAAGCAGAAGGCATTTCAGTTTGGAGTGAGGACTGGCACCTCCTAGAGAAATCTATCCTTCCCTTCTACCAGCTGGCCCATCAGCTAGGAGGGAAGTACAGCATGGCAGGCTCACAGGATTGCCCTGGATTGTGAACCAAGCATCTCCTGTGGAAGTTCCTCCCTGCACATTTGCTGCCTCTTCTGTGGGTGTTGATCACTGTGCAGGGGGGGTCCACTAGCTGGCAACATGCTGTGATGCTTTTCTCCTTATCCTTTATCTCTTGACAATTTACAGCTTTCCAGCTGCACGTCAGAGAGCTCCGCATCCCACCTGCATATTGCACAGAAATGGGATTTTCCTGTGATCCTCCTTTAGGTCCTTGCTGTTGGGGGCCATGGCACCACACTTCTCAATATTCAGCAGATAACTGTCTTCTTGGGGCTGCAATAATTTAACTTTTTTTTCCCAGTATAGGTGCATAGGACGCACCATGGAAGTATGTTCCTTTGTCAAGCTCCCAAGCCAGTCCCTGTCACACTGGCTCATGAGATTGTACAAAGGGCAATCGGAAATGGCTCAAGCTTACTACCACAAGCACAGCGTTAATGAGCAATAAATAGCTCACTCAAGAGCTGTGGGCTTACCTCGGGACAGCTTTCATTACAGAGATACCATCAGCTAACACTCATCTAAGCATCAAGAAGATGGCAGCGGGGTTGAAACTGGGTCCTTTCCAACCCAAACCATTCCATGATTGAACCAGAGGGAGGTCAGGCACTGGAACAGGCTCCTCAGGGAAGTGGTCACAGCACCAAGCCTGACAGAGTTAAAGAAGGATTTAGACAATGCTCTCAGGCACATGGTGTGACTCTTGGGCTGTCCTGTCAGGAGTTGGACTTGATTATCCTTATGAATCCCTTCCAACTAGGATATTCTAAGATTCTATAATAAAAGGTAGTTTCTCAATTGCAGCCGAAAAACTTGATGCAATGCTTCAGTGTTTC